>NC_137697.1:74461920-75061920 GCF_964034855.1 Anser brachyrhynchus | reverse complement strand
GGCCCCACACAGCTCACCTGCGCTGCTGCAAGTGCTCCTCACAGGGCCCCGGCTGCCTGAGCCAGGCAGGGCCGGGGAAACACAGGCACTGCCTGCGGGGACGGGCACTGAGAACAGCTGCCGACGGCCCCACAGCACAGCTCCAACAAATCCTTGCTCGGCGCTCCAAGCCTCGCACAAACGCTCAGCAGGAATCCAGGCACGAGCCAGGCTGGGGCGGGCTCTGCCTGCGCCCCAATATGAGCAGAGAGTGCCGTGAAGTCACAGTCTGTTGCTGGGTGACCTCAGAGCCCATCGCTCTGGGTGACCTCAGAGCCCATCGCTCTGGGTGACGCCCAAAAAGTAAAGCACGTGTCTGAAAGCATTGCCCAGACGTTTTGTGAACTCCAGCAGGCTTGCTGCCCTGACCACTTCACTGGGAGGCCTGGTTCAGTGGCCAAGCTCCGTGTCAGTGAAAGATCTTGTCCTCACCTCCAGGCAGAGCCTCCCCTGTCACAGCTCCATGCCATTCCCTCCACTTTTGTCACCGTCCCCAGAGAGCAGAGCTTAGCGCCGCTCAGCGGCTTAGCTCAGCCGCTCCTCATCTGTCCTGCCCTCCAGACCCTTCACCACTTTGAAGCCCTCCTTTGGATGCTCTCTCTCTAAGAGGTTTATGGCCTTCTGATAGTGCCGTGCCCAAAAGTGCACACAGGACTCGAGCTGATGCTGAAAGAGCGCAGAGCAGAGCACAGCAATCCCTGCCCGCGACCGGCTAGCGATGCTGTGCTGGAGGCACCCCACGATGCCGTTGCCCCTCCTGCCTGCCAGGGCCCACGGCTGACTCACGTTCAACTTGCCGTCGACCAAAAGCCCCAGAGCCCTCTCTGCAGGGCTGCGCTCCAGCCTCTCCTCCCCCCAGACTGTCCGGACAGCCAGGGTTGCCCGTTGCCAGGTGCGCAATCCCTCACTCGCTCTCGCTAAACCTCATCTTGTTGGGGATTGCCCAGCTCTCTGATTTGTCAGGTTCTCTCTGCAAGGCCTTCCTCCCCTCCATGGAGTCAGACGCTCCTCCCAATTTAGCATCGTGCCTAAATGGACTCAAGACGCCCTCGAGTCCTGCGTGCAAGTCAGTTAGGACAACATTGAAGAGAACTGGCCCTAAAATGGAGGCCTGCAGAAGCCCCCTAGTGACTGGCCGCCAGCCCGATGCAACCCCATTTACGATAACCCTTGGAGCGCGACCCGTCAGCCACTTGTTCACCCATGGCATTATGCATTGCTCTAGCTGTGTGCTGCTCAATTTGTCCAGAAGGAGACAGTGAGAAACAATATTGAAGCTGTGCTGAAATCCAAACAGGTGCCATCAGCTGGCTTCCCTTGGCCAACTAGACGGTTGAGCACTTCCGAAAAGGAAATCAAGTGCGTTAAGCAGCACTTTCCCCTCGTGAACCTGCGTTGGCTGTGATCAATGACTGCATTGTCCTTCAGGTGATATTAAGAACTCCCAGAATACTTTTCACCATATTTTTACCATTTTTCCCTCCCAATTGATTGGGGGGAGTTGAAAAATCATAAAATAATAATAATAATAATAATAATAATAATAATAATAATAATAAAGAGAAAATCATATTCATGTTCATAAGAAGAACAGGAATAAAAGAATAGGGAAGGTAAGCAAGGCAAAGTGCAACCGCTGACCAGCTGCTGACAGATGTCCATCCCATCCCCAAGTAGCAGCCCTCATACCAGCCTGGCCTAGCAGTTCCTAGTAATAATTCAGCACCATGCCCTGTGTCAAGCAATATCCCTTTGGCCTTTTGCAACGTCCCTGTGTGAAGCATTTTGTACACAACAGATGCAAATCTGCTCCCATCCACTGCTTTCTCTGTTGAATGTAGAAGGGCAACATTGCTGACAAATGCTCTCTTGCAGCCCCTAGTCTTACATCTCGATCCTTAAGCAAGCTGCATTTAAAAAGGAAACGGGAAAGGGGAAAGTGAAAAGGCAAAAGGGAAAGGGAAAGGGAAAGGGAAAGGGAAAGGGAAAGGGAAAGGGAAAGGGAAAGGGAAAGGGAAAGGGAAAGGGAAAGGGAAAGGGAAAGGGAAAGGGAAAGGGAAAGGGAAAGGGAAAGGGAAAGGGAAAGGGAAAGGAGAAATAAAAATTTAGGAATGGCTATACGGAAGGAGAAGCGTCTTTCCTCCACATTGCATATGGGGAGCAAGACTGAAGCAAAGGAACCTTTGTGGCTGAACCAGAAGAATTGGAGGTTAATTTGAAAATGCTGTTCTCTAGGCCAAAGGAAAAAATGCACTGAACACTAGGTCAAGGCAAGAAATAGAAAGCTCTTCTTGAGGACAGAAATCTCAAAACCTAAGCACAACATCGGGGGAAGATTAGGGCTGTCCAGAGGAAGAAGAAATACCCACAGAGTGAAGTGGCAAACCCATCCCTGGCTGGAGTAGGGTTGAAAGTTGTAGCCTCTGCTTACACACACGATGGCAAGTACAGCAGCAGTCTCTGCGCAAAGCAGACTTTAAAAAGAGAACCCATTCCTAAACCATGGGAGAGATCCTTGACACAATAGCTCTCAAAGTCGTGAAGAGAGCAGAAGAGCGGTTTTGCACACAGCGTTTGCTGTTTCCATTCCTTGTTAGGGTTATGCTTTCCTTGTATACAGCATCTGCATACAGATGCTGCGAAGCTTCCAGGTCGCTCCCTGTCACTGGGTGAATTTGCACGAAGGAGAGTCCGAATGGAGGGAAACTGGGCTGCATGGACTCAACTACTAAGCCTCATGCTTAAGGAAGCCAGCGTCCTCCACAATTACACTTGGCAGTCGGTGCCTGGACGCTGCCCAGTTCTGGTGGCATAGAATCACTGAATCACAGAATATCCTGAGTTGGAAGGGACCCATAAGGAGCATCGAGTCCAACTCCTGGCACCACACAGGTCTACCCCCAAATTCCGACCACGTTGTTATAAATTACGTAGCCCCCCTTCCTGGTACTGCGGCTGCGTCGACTGTTGCTAGGGGGTCGTCTCCCGTCCCTCTGGTGGTCGCACGGATGAAGGCCGTAGTCTTCCTCCGCTTGGTATGTGGTGTTTTTCCCTCCTTAACCGGTCATGTTGGTTTGTCTTAAGATAGGACAGTGGGTTATCAATTTTGCAGTTATAGTATTTACACAAAGTTCTCTCAACTTTCCGTCCGAGACAGCAACAGGCAGGGAGCCTCAAGGTCCTTACAGCCACCTGGCGACTCCCTTTGTTCCTTCTTAATATAGCCATGGGAAATAATGAACAAACATGCTTCATACACCACAATCCCTCCTTTTTCTTTTACTTACTTATTTTGTTCCTTAATTCCTGGTATGCCTGTCTGCTGAGCGTTAGAGTTTCAGCATCCTCACTCGTGGTTATGGGTTCATATTTGGCACTGATATGCATCAAATGTGCTGCCTCTAAACGGTTTTTTACAATCGCGATTACTCGATTCAGAATACATGGTCCAAAAGTTAGACTCAACATTAATAACAACAAAGGTCCCGCTATTGTCGACAGTAAAGTTGTAAGCCAGGGTGAATAATTAAACCAAGAGTCGTATCAATTCTGCTTAGCCTCATTTTCTCGCTTTCTTTTTTCTAATCTTTCTCTGAGCTTCATCATTGTATCCCTCACTACTCCCGTGTGGTCTGCATATACACCGCATTCTTCTTTCAAGGCGGCACATAATCCACCGTGTTGTAAATACACCAGATCTAATCCTCTACGATTTTGCAAAACAACTTCCGATAATGACCTTGCCGATTTGTCCAGGGCAGTAATTGACTGTTCAACTCGAGCTAAGTCTTCATCTACAGCCACACGTAGGGAGGTGAACTCCTGACTTTGTCTGACCAGAGAGGCAACTCCAGTGCCCACCCCGGTGCCTCCCAGAATTATCAACGTTGCCAATGTTATAGCCGTGATTGGTTCTCTTTTTGTTAAGTGGTTCTCTGCTACCGTGTGCCGTGTATATACGTACTCTTCAGAATGGTATAGAATTCTTGGTACAATTATCACCTGTATACAGAAATCTTGAGATACATTAAAGAGTTCAAGTGATAAACAAGGGGTAACACCTATCGATGAGCAGACCCATCTAGCGTTGTTTGCGGGAATTAACCACCTTTCTTTACTTCCTGGTGTAACCTTCTCCGTAATACTGCATAGATGGAGCTTCTCACTAGGGATTGTACCTACACACCTGCTATTCCCAGTTACTTCCGTCAATGTTATTCCTACATCCCTCCCCCAATTGCATTGTGGAGGGTTGGGGTTACGTGAACGGGTGGCCTCTCCCAGATCCCCAGTGGCGTCATCATATGGAGGCCTTATATCAAGGCATAACCAGCAAGGTTTAGGGATGTTGGGAATTGTTTAATTCAATAAATAATAACTAGCATCCACGATTTTCCACATGTTATTCTCTGTCATCCCTTCATTTTTTTCATATTTTTGGCCTACTGATTTATTAATGACCTTCAGTGGTTTTGGGCTATTTGGAGTTCGTATTTCAGAAGCTTGTGTAGGTTGAATTCTTAAAACATTTCCTGACAGTTCTTGGTTTGGTCCTACCCGTTGGGGGTTCTTAATCTCTTCTTTCCTTCTATATATTATCCCTCCCCTATCAGCTCCGGATTCATGCAACCTAATTCCCCAGCGTTGTCCTAGGGTCCACCTTTGATCTCCCGGTTGGGTTACATTGATGTATAGGAATTTGCAATCTGACCTGGAGAGGGTGGCGTAATGCTGTAGTTCGCCCTTATGGTTACATCCTGGTGGCCCGTACCCACCTTCAAATATTTGTCCGCTCCAGCTCCGGGATTCCAGTCTGTGGCAATAGTCTCACAACCCCAATAGGCACAAAAGTATTCATGTGGATAGTTACAATACGGTCTTCCCGCGTTAGAACTTGGGCACATATAGAAGCTCAATTGACCAGAACATATGTTTGGTACATTTTTGCCCCATGTCACAAGGTCACACAGTAAGACCTTACAACTAGGGCCCCCAGCGGTGATTATTTGCTGCACAACATGGTAATCTTCCCATCTTATTAGGCTCCAAATAAAAGGTTGATGAGGGTGCGCAGACCCAGGAACAGTGCAAACACTTACACCTACTACTATGTATCGCAAAAAGTGGATAGGGCCCATTTTCGGAGGGTTTTTTTTCTTTTTTTTCTTTTTTTTTTTTTTACCTGGTCACGCAGTTCCCCACCGTTTCACTCTCTGCCTCGCTTGTCAGTTCGGTTGCGGCGAACTACAAGGTGCACGTTCTTCTCGGCAGCAGTAGTGCTCTTCAGGGGTGTTTCTCGGTTAGCTGCAACCTCTTGCCTGTTACCGATCACACAGAGCCCCCCTCCTCCCCCTTTTTACGATACATAGACAGTGACAGTATATATTATACTTATCGAGGCCGTTTCAGAGTGAGCTTTAAGTCATCAGGGCCTGCGACCGCTTCCCCATTCTCTTGTCTGGATTGGTCCCTTCACACGACTGGCATGCGTCCACCCCTTCTCAGCCGTCTGGATAGCTGTCTCTGTGGTAAGTAAAACAACATAGGGGCCTTCCCACCGTAGTGTTAAAGATGTTTCTTTCCATGTCTTAATTAGAACCTTATCTCCCAGCTGTATTCTATGGATTGCTATATCTAACGGGGGACGCTATGCCACCAAGCCTTTCGCTTGTAATTCCCTCCATCTATTCATCAGCTATATTAAATAAGGTGTTAATCGAATGTCCTGTATCTGGGGGTGATCAGATGGCATCTCTAGATCATAAGGCATACCGTATAGTATTTCAAAAGGTGAGATTCCGACATCGGCTTGAAGCTGTGTTCGAATATTCAGTAGTGCAAGTGGTAAACATTTCACCCAGGAGGATTTTTTCTCCATCATAAGCTTTGTTAGTTGCTTTTTAATTTCCCCATTCATTCGTTCTACCTTTCCAGAGCTTTGAGAGTGCCACGGAGTATGATATTCCCAACTTGTCCCCAAGGCTTTCGTAGTTTCTTGGGACACTTTTGATATAAAGTGCGGGCCTCGGTCAGAATCAATTGTTTCTACAATCCCGTACCTTGGGATAATGTTTTCTAACAGTATTTTTACCACAGCTCGGGCCGTTGTTCTCGTTGTCGGGAAAGCTTCCACAAAGTGCGTGAGATGGTCTACAATTACTAATAAATATTTCTACCTTCCCACTTTTGGAAGTTCTGTGAAATCCAATTGAATTCTGGCAAAAGGTCGGTGCGCTAATTCCCGACCTCCTAACACTCTTTTCCTCATTTGCCGGGCAGTCACTCTCTTACAGACAAGACAATCATGCACAACTCCTTTTGCTACATTGTATATTCCAATACACATATATTTGGTAGCGAATTGATCCACTAGTGCTTGAGCTCCCCAGTGGGTGTTCTCATGAAACCTCCGTAGCACTCGCACAGCTGCAGACTTAGGAAGCATTTCCCGTCCATCAGGCAATACCCATTTACCCCATCTATTTCTTTTATGCCCATTTGAGCCATTTAATCCTTTTCTGGCTGCGTAAAACAGAGTAATGTATATATGGGTCCGTGTAAATAACAACGTGACTAAATGTACAGTCCAAACGCTTCTTAAACTCCAACAGGCTTGGTGCAGTCACTGCTTCCCTGCGGAGCCTCTTCCAGTGTGCGACAACCCTCTCAGTCAAGAACCTCTTCCTGATGCCTATCCCATCCCCAAGGAGCAGCCCTCATTCCACCCTGGCCAAGCACTTCATAGCAATAGTTCAGCACGATGCCCTGTGTTATGGAATATCCTTCTGGCTACTTCAGCTCAGCTGTCCTGCTGCTGTCCCCTCCCAGCTCCTTGAGTTGGGATATACCTCCAGATATCCACCCCTTATTCCATACCATTTATGTCATGCTCAGGTTACACTCTTTCCAATACATTCTAATTAATCACCATTTTCATCTATGATATATAGCAATCATGGTAGTGATGACATACAGTATTATATAATAATTAACATACTACAATTCAACTCATGGGCTATTCTCACCCAGTATTAAATCCCCTTGAGGTACACACCGGACCTCCCCATTCTTTTGCATTACCCACCAAGTGCATCCAGGTCCCTGAGCAAAAGCAATTCCACGAATGGGTTTGCCTTTTCCTGAGGCAGGAGTAGCCCAGACTGTTTTACCCAGCACGTTTCTTACGTGCACTACAGGAACTTTATCCCCTTCTACAGTGCGTAACAGGTTTGATTGGGCAGGTCCAGCTCGGTTGGCAGATCCCCTGGTATTGACTAACCAGGTGGCCTTTGCCAAATGTGTATCCCAATTTTTGAATGTCCCAGCACCCATTGCTTTCAGTGTAGTCTTCAACAGTCCATTGTATCGTTCAACTTTTCCAGAGGCTGGTGCATGATAGGGGATGTGATACACCCACTCAATACCATGTTCTTTGGCCCAAGTGTCTATAAGGTTGTTTCGGAAATGAGTCCCGTTGTCTGACTCAGTTCTCTCTGGGGTGCCATGTCGCCATAGGACTTGCTTTTCAAGGCCCAGGATAGTGTTCCGGGCGGTGGCATGGGGCACAGGATATGTTTCCAGCCATCCGGTGGTTGCTTCCACCATTGTAAGTACGTGGCGCTTGCCGTTGCAGGTTTGAGGGAGTGTGATGTAATCAATTTGCCAGGCCTCTCCATATTTATATTTCAGCCATCGTCCTCCATACCAAAGAGGTTTTGACCGTTTGGCTTGCTTGATTGCAGCACATGTTTCACAATCATGAATAACCTGTGCTATAGTGTCCATGGCCAGGTCCACCCCTCGATCACGAGCCCATCTCTATGTTGCATCTCTACCTTGATGGCCTGAGGTGTCATGGGCCCATCGGGCTATAAATAATTCACCTTTATGTTGCCAGTCCAGGTCCACCTGAGCCACTTCAATCTTAGCAGCCTGATCCACCTGCTGGTTGTTTTGATGTTCTTCAGTAGCCCGATTCTTGGGCACATGAGCATCTACATGGCGTACCTTTACAACCAGGTTCTCTACCCGGGCAGCAATTTCTTGCCAAAATGCCGCAGCCCAGATGGGCTTGCCCCTGCGCTGCCAGTTGTTCTGCTTCCATTGCTGTAACCACCCCCACAGGGCATTTGCTACCATCCATGAATCAGTATAGAGATAGAGAACTGGCCACTTTTCTCGTTCAGCAATATCTAAAGCCAGCTGAATGGCTTTCACTTCTGCAAACTGACTCGATTCACCTTCTCCCTCAGCAGCTTCTGCAACTCGCCGTGTAGGACTCCATACAGCAGCTTTCCATCTCCGATGCTTTCCCACAATACGACAGGACCCATCAGTGAACAAGGCATATTTCTTCTCATTTTCCCGTAGCTTGTTGTACAGTGGGGCTTCTTCAGCACAGACCACCTCCTCCTCTGATGATATCCCAAAGTATTTGCCTTCTGGCCAGTCCATAATCACCTCCAAGATTCCTGGGCGACTGGGGTTTCCTATTCGAGCTCGCTGAGTAATCAGTGCAACCCACTTGCTCCATGTAGCATCAGTTGCATGATGTGTAGAGGGGACCCTTCCTTTGAACATCCAGCCTAGTACCGGCAGTCGGGGTGCCAGGAGGAGCTGCGCTTCAGTACCGACCACTTCCGAAGCAGATCGAACTCCTTCATATGCTGCCAATATCTCCTTTTCAGTTGGAGTATAGCGGGCTTCAGATCCTCTGTATCCCCGACTCCAAAACCCCAGGGGTCGACCTCGAGCTTCCCCAGGTTCTTTCTGCCAGAGGCTCCAGGTGGGACCATTCTCCCCGGCTGCGGTGTAGAGCACATTCTTTACATCTGGTCCTGTTCGGACTGGCCCGAGGGCTACTGCATGAACTATTTCCTGCTTAATTTGTTCAAAGGCTTGTCGTTGCTCAGGGCCCCATTCAAAAGCATTCTTCTTACGGGTTACTTGGTAGAGCGGGTTTACAATCAGACTGTAATTTGGAATATGCATTCTCCAAAACCCCACGACACCTAGGAAAGTTTGTGTTTCTTTTTTGCTAGTTGGTGGAGACATAGCTGTTATTTTGTTGATCACATCCATTGGGATTTGACGACGTCCATCTTGCCATTTTATTCCTAAAAACGGGATCTCTCGTGCAGGTCCTTTAACTTTATTCTGTTTTATGGCAAAACCGGCCTTCAGAAGGATTTGGACTATTTCCTTCCCTTTCTCGAAAACTTCTTCTGCAGTGTCACCCCACACAATGATGTCATCGATGTACTGCAGGTGTTCAGGAGCTTCCCCCTGCTCCAGCGCAGACTGGATCAGTCCATGGCAAATGGTAGGGCTGTGTTTCCACCCCTGGGGCAGCCGATTCCAAGTATATTGGACTCCCCTCCAAGTGAAAGCAAACTGTGGCCTGCACTGTGCTGCTAGAGGGATGGAGAAAAATGCATTAGCGATATCAATTGTGGCATACCACTTGGCTGCTTTTGATTCCAGTTCATACTGGAGTTCTAGCATGTCCGGCACTGCAGCACTCAGTGGTGGCGTGACTTCGTTCAGGCCACGATAGTCCACTGTTAGTCTCCACTCACCATTAGACTTTCGCACTGGCCATATGGGACTATTAAAAGGTGAATGAGTCTTGCTGATCACTCCTTGGCTCTCCAGTTGACGAATTAGCTTATGGATGGGACTCAGGGAGTCTCGGTTGGTGCGATATTGCCGCCGGTGCACAGTTGTGGTAGCGATCGGCACTTGCTGTTCTTCAACCCTCAGCAACCCCACAACAGAAGGGTCCTCTGAGAGACCAGGCAAGGTAGACAACTGTTTAATGTCCTCTGTCTCCAAGGCAGCTATGCCAAAAGCCCAGCGGAACCCTTTTGGGTCCTTGAAATATCCTCTTCTAAGATAGTCTATGCCAAGGATGCACGGAGCATCTGGGCCAGTCACAATACGGTGCTTTTGCCACTCATTACCGGTTAGACTCACTTCAGCCTCCAATACAGTTAACTGCTGGGATCCCCCCGTCACACCATAAATACAGATGGGCTCTGGCCCTTTATAGCTTGATGGCATTAGAGTACATTGTGCACCGGTGTCTACCAAAGCCTTATACTTCTGTGCGTCTGACGTGCCAGGCCATCGAATCCACACAGTCCAATAAACTCGATTGTCCCTTTCCTCCCCCTGGCTGGAGGCAGGGCCCCTCTAATCCTGGTCAGAATCTTCGTCTCTGTGTTTAAAGGACTGCCTGCTGGAAGTTGGAGCAGCAAACTTTTCAGAGAACCCCTTTTTCCCAATTGTTTTCTTTTGCAATTCACGTACCCGTGCCTCTAGGGTCGCAGTAGATTTTCCATCCCATTTTCTCATGTCCTCTCCAAGGTCACGTAGGTAAAAGCACAGGGTGGCGCGGGGTGTGTGCCCACCATATTGTCTTCCTTGCATAGATGAACGTTTACCCCTAATAGCTGAGACACTGGTTTGTACAGGTGGGGAGGAAAATAATCTCTCTTCAAGTTGGTGGATCTTTTCAGAAAGTTTCTCCAAAGTATTCTCTTTTAGCTGGTGGACACTGGTTCGTTCAGGTGGAGGGGAAGATAAATTCTCTTTAAGTTGGTGGACCTCTTCAGAGAGTTTCTCCACCGCCGAGACACAGGCCTGCAGGGAAGAGGAGAGATTTCCTTCGTACTGCCGGAGTATTTTAGTCACTTCATTCACTGGGGGATTCTCCTCCTCTTTCCAGGTTAGTATTGCCAATGAGCTGGCATATGATCATGGTGCACTCCGTACAAACTTCCGCCACATGGGTGGTGTACACCGGACTGCACCTGGATCTGTGGATATTTGTGCGTGGTCTAGGTGCTTAGAAATTACTTCCCGTACGGCCAATTCCCTCAGGTACTGAATTCCCTTCTCCATGGTGGTCCATTTGCCTGGTAGACATACAAGTTCTTCCTTGAAGGGATACCTTTCCTGCACAGCTGACAGGAGACGCCTCCAGAGGCTGTGAGATCGTGCTCCATCTCCAATTGCTTTGTCAATGCATGCGTCCCTAGCAAGGGATCCCAGCCGCCTGGCTTCCTTGCCCTCTAATTCCACACAATTGGCTCCGGTGTCCCAGCACCGGAGCAGCCAGGTGACAAGCTGCTCACCTATACAGCGACCAAAATCTTTTCGCACATCTCGTAGCTCACGCTGGTATAGAGTCCGGGTAGTTACTGTTGATTTTTCGACATCCCCATCCTCATCTTCAGTCTCCTGCACCTTTGATGGCCCAGCCTCGTCTTCTCTATGCCCAGACTTAGCAGAAGACTGTCTGCGTTCTAAACGACCTGAGCCTCTATACCATTTTTTCACCTTGTCTAAAGGGGCAACTTGCACTGCTACAGCTCGTTTCTCTGACCCAGACACAGGGTCTGCCACAGGGGTTGGAATACCCTCTGCGGGGTCAACTTGCACTGCTACAGCTCGTTTCTCTGACCCAGACACAGGAGTGGGAGCAGCTGCAGGAGCCGGAGCTGCTGCAGGAGCTGGAGTGGCTGCAGGGGCTGGAACTGGAGCGGCTGCAGGAGCTGGATCTGGAGCGGCTGCAGGAGCAGCTTTACACCTTGGCCTGGTGTAAACACTGTTCTGCAACAATTAAAACATCAGCATGTTATCAGCGCTTTTCTCATCCTAATCCAAAACATAGCACCCTACCAGCTACTATGAGGAAAAATTAAGTCTGTCCTAACTGGAACCAGGACACCTGCCCATGGAAGTGGGGCGGGAAGTGGGTGGTCTATAAGGTCTCTTCCAACCCAAACCATTCTATGATTTCTTAAAAACAATCTTCCCTGTACAATCTTTCTCATGCCAAATAATCTTAGATATTTCTTTCTCCTTTGGACAAAATACGTGTGATTTCCTTAGCTGCCTCTGATGAGTCCAGAGAAGAGCAATCTTTGAGACTGCTCCCCAAGAAAACACAATTCAGGCAGAGCACAAGGTGGTGGGATGGTTTTGTTCAGACAGGAGAGAGAGCCATGCAGAGCCAAGAGGCTGATCATATTTGCAAAGGGTATTTAACTCCCAACAAGCTAAAGTTAACTCCAGTGACAGCTGAAACCATTAAGCATCTTCCAGGATGATGGTGTCTATCCACAGGTAAAATCATGCTTTCTGGGGAGCACACTCAAGAGAGTATCATTAGAAAGGGAGACAAAAAAGGTTACCAAAATAAAATAAACACTTGTTTCATCTTGAAAATGTAGATAGTGTTTACTAAACCCTCTTCTCTGAAATAGGCCATTATGGACTGCCCGTTTTTCTAAGCTGTTTCCCATCTCCCCATCTTCTTTTTCTTCTGTCTTCTGTTGTCTCTGCTGTATTTGAACTGGCCTCTGGATGAAGGTTTATTTAAACAAACTAGAGACAAAGACATTTCAACCACAAGAATGTGTTTCCACTTAGATTCCAGTTGCTTTGGTTTTGTATTTTGCCACTTGAATCTTTCTATTTAGTAGCATTTCCACCTAAGACCGATATTAGTGTTCTTTCTAGATGAAGTTATCCCAAAGAATTTTGCATTTTTTTACCTCTTTAGTTCAGGTTTTTTTTTTCTTTGTTTTTTGTTTTTTTTTTTACAACAGCAAGAGGTTTCTCTGTATGTTTTTTATATAACTGTCATGAAGTCCTGTTGCGAAGCAGGAAACAAAATCAATATAGAAGGCAAGCCATACCACCTCACCTTTGAACTGCTGTACACTTTTCACTTTTCTCTTTTCATTTAACAGTTTTCTTCAGTTAATTTCTGATATGACCTTGTGACTAGTGTTTTGTATTTCAACATATTTCTAGATCGCAGGTCACCTCAATGGGAGAGGCACTTGGCTCTCCAGAAAACTTGTGAGGAATCAGGCTGGTTTGTTGAAACAGGGCAAATTCCTCTCTGGCCTTTCTTGTTTCCGTTTGAAACACTTAACTGGGGCTTGGATTAGGTCAATGAAGAATAAATCTAAATCTAACCATTCTTAAACTGAAATCAAAATGCCCACGTGTTGCTTTGACCAACTTAGCCAAAGCAGCCCCAGACTGTGGATAGGCGAGGCTTGTGCCTGCCCTCTGCTCCTCCTCAGGGCAGCCTTCAGATGCCTGTGCTATCTGACCGTATTGCCGAGTGACATTAAGCCACACAGACTGCTTCTGGACGCTTTCAAGGGCTACCAGTCTAATAGGTCAAATTCTGATTTATATCAAAAGAATAAAATGCAGCTGGAAAGGTACTGCAGTGTGAGTTACTAGAACAGCTGCTGGAAAAGAGTTCTAGAACATTGTTTGAGCTGAGGTTCTGCTATGATAAAGCAATGGCATTTCAAAGCACATTAATCAGCCATGACCAAAGGGACAGTGGGGGCCAGCAGGGCACGGGGACGGCACCAGGAAAAGGGAGGGAAGGCAGCAGCATGCACGGGGCTGTGGCAGCTCTGGTTTGAATCACACCGAGACTTTTTCTGTGGTATATTCAATCTATTTTATTGTTCTTTATTTCATAAACTACAAGAGCCCTGCTAGAAGCGCCGAGGGGGCGGCCTCTTGCAGGGCTGGGGAGAGTCTTGGGCACTGCCTGCCCGGGTGCGCTTCCTGGGGCGCCGGGACCCCCGAGTCGAGCGGTGAGGAGTGGAGGGTCTGCGCCTGCAGGCCCGGGCAGAGGGACCTGCTGCTGCCTCCTGCCCCAGCTCTTCACGGGGCTCTTCCTGCTCCTGGGGGTTGGCTGCAGCTGGGACTTCGCCAGGACCCCCACGCTGGAAAGCGCTGGATGTGCTGGGCAGCTCCTCCATGTCAGGGCCTGCGTTGCTGTTGGAGGGCGCGGGGCTGGTGCTGATGGTTCCCTGCATGGAGGCAGTGGGACCAGAAGCAGCTGCAGGGCTGTCCTCCTGTACCCCAGCAGTGTGGCCACTCTCGAGGCCCAGTAGCCTCCGTGCCTCCTCTCCGCAGAGGCCCACGATGGTGCCGACGAGCCCGTCGATGAGCGGCACGGTGAGGGGCCCCAAGGCGGGCTGTGTGTGCTGAATGATGGCGTCCCTGTCCAGCCCCATCACACACAGGGAGTGCAGGAGGAAGCTCTCTGCAGCTCTCGCCTGCCACCAGCGTGTCCCATAGATGGCTGAGAGCTCGCGGCGCAGCCAGGGCAGCACAGGGTCGAGGATGTCCCTGCGCTCCCTGAACAGCACGGCCCAGTCCTCGGGCAGGAGGCCGCCCACAGCAGCGCGGGGATCGGGCTCCGCATCCCTCTCCTCGGCTGGCACAGAGGACGCAGCCGGCGCTGCAGGGCTGTGGGGGGCGGTGGCGCTGCCTGCCTGGAAGCCAACAGGTACGGGCACTGCGGGAGGGGAGACGATGCATTCCAAGTAGTCCTCCTCTCCCCGCACGGAAACCTTGATGGTCCTCATGCCCGTCCTGCAGAGTGGGCAGCTGGCCTTCAGCTTTGCCCAGCGCTGGATGCAGACCAGGCAGAACTGGTGGTTACACGGTGTCGCGTAGGCCACATCCTTTCGGCCCTCCCGGCAGACGGGACACGTCCACGCCTCCTCTGTGGCCATGGTCTTCACGCTAAGGTGCGCTGGGGAGAGCTGATGGTGACGAGCTGCTCCCCTGCACCGGCACTGCAGAAGCGGGTATCGCGCACGCTGCGAGGAAGAGAGAAGGTCACTGGCTGTGCCCCGGCCCCTCAGCAGGAAACCCCCCGGCCCCAGCCCCACGGCTGGGTGGTCCCACGTCCCCCGCGGGCCGCCCCGGGGCACGTGGCCCCACACAGCTCACCTGCGCTGCTGCAAGTGCTCCTCACAGGGCCCCGGCTGCCTGAGCCAGGCAGGGCCGGGGAAACACAGGCACTGCCTGCGGGGACGGGCACTGAGAACAGCTGCCGACGGCCCCACAGCACAGCTCCAACAAATCCTTGCTCGGCGCTCCAAGCCTCGCACAAACGCTCAGCAGGAATCCAGGCACGAGCCAGGCTGGGACGGGCTCTGCCTGCGCCCCAATATGAGCAGCGAGGGCCGTGAGGTCACAGAGTCCATTGCTGGGTGACCTCAGCGCCCATCGCTGGGTGACCTCAGCATGGGGAGACATCACGTTGTGCTGGGTGGCAGCCGGGCGGGTTTTCACAGAATCACAGAATCGTCTAGGTTGGAAGAGACCTCCATGATCATCTAGTCCAACCTCAGCCCTAACACTAACAAGTCCTACACTAAACCGTATCACTAAGGGCTACATCTAAATGTCTTTTAAAAACCTCCAGGGATGGTGACTCAATCACCCCCCTGGGCAGTCCATTCCAATGCCTAACAACCCTTTCGGTAAAGAAGAAGTTCTTCCTAACATCCAAACTAAACCTCCCCTGGCGCAACTTTAGCCCATTCCCCCTCGTCCTGTCACCAGGCACGTAGGAGAACAGACCAACCCCCACCTCTCTACAGCCTCCTTTAAGGTACCTATAGAGAGCGATGAGGTCTCCCCTGAGCCTCCTCTTCTCGAGGCTAAACAACCCCAGCTCACAGTATCACAGTATCACAGATTTCTAGGTTGGAAGAGACCTCAAGATCATCGAGTCCAACCTCCGACCTAACACTAAGTACTCCACTAAACCATATCGCTAAGCTCTACATCTAAACGTCTTTTAAAGACCTCCAGGGATGGTGACTCCACCACCTCCCTGGGCAGCCCGTTCCAATGCTTAATAACCCTTTCGGTAAAGAAGTACTTCCTAACATCCAACCTAAAACTCCCCTGTTGCAACTTTCGCCCATTCCCCCTCGTCCTGTCACCAGGCACGTAGGAGAACAGACCAACCCCCACCTCTCTACAGCCTCCTTTAAGGTAACTGTAGAGAGCGATAAGGTCGCCCCTGAGCCTCCTCTTCTCCAGGCTGAACAAGCCCAGCTCCCTCAGCCGCTCCTCGTAAGACTTGTTCTCCAGACCCCTCACCAGCTTGGTTGCCCTTCTCTGGACTCGCTCGAGCACGTCCATGTCCTTCCTGTAGCGAGGGGCCCAAAACTGAACACAGTACTCAAGGTGCGGCCTCACCAGAGCCGAGTACAGGGGCACAATCACTTCCCTAGCCCTGCTGGCCACACTGCTTCTTATACAGGCCAGGATGCTGTTGGCCTTCTTGGCCACCTGGGCACACTGCTGGCTCATATTCAGCCAACTATCAACCAATACTCCCAGGTCCTTCTCGGCCAGGCAGCTTTCCAGCCACTCATCTCCCAGCCTGTAGTTCTGCTTGGGGTTGTTGCGCCCCAGGTGCAGGACCCGGCACTTGGCCTTGTTGAACTTCATACAGTTGACCTCAGCCCATCGCTCCAGCCTATCCAGATCATCCTGCAGAGCCTTCCTGCCCTCGAGCAGATCGACACACGCACTTAGCTTGGTGTCATCTGCAAACTTACTGAGGGTGCACTGGACGCCCTCATCCAGATCATCGATAAAGATATTAAAGAGGACCGGCCCCAGTACCGACCCCTGGGGGACACCACTAGTAACCGGCCTCCAACCGGATTTGACTCCATTCACCACAGCTCTCTGGGCCCGGCCATCCAGCCAGTTTCTAACCCAACAAAGCGTACGCCAGTCCAAGCCCCGAGCAGCCAGTTTCTTGAGGAGAATGTTGTGGGGAACTGTGTCAAAAGCCTTACTGAGGTCAAGGTAGATCACATCCACAGCCTTCCCCTCATCCACCAAGCGCGTCACTTTGTCATAGAAGGAGATCAGGTTCGTCAAGCAGGACCTGTCTTTCATAAACCCATGCTGACTGGGCCTGATTGCCTGCTTGCCCTGCAAGTGCCGCGTGATGACATTCAAGATAATCTGCTCCATGAGCTTCCCTGGCACTGAGGTCAAGCTAACAGGCCTATAGTTCCCCGGATTATCTCCAGAGAACGAGACTGTCCCAGGATAAGAACAATGGCTAAGGAAAACGAGACAAACACTTGCAGAATCGGCAAGAACAGGAAGCTACAAAATCTTGGGCCCTTCCATTTCCAAAACAAACAAACAAAAAACAACAACAAAGAAATTAAAGTTTAGTCAAATAAAACTGTATATAGAGGGCATAGTTACAAGTGTAGGTTGTGGGCCTGTAGTACTCAGCCAGTGAGGAAAGGGGAGGAATTAAACATCGGGTAACAGGGGATATAAGGTAATGATATACTGTTACTGTGCACCCCTGTTCGCAGGACACACAGCATTGCAATTGTGAATAAATGAATAAATTATCTTCCCAGAAGACCCTGTCTGAGAAAATTATTGAGATATTTCTTATACCAATAAACATGGGAAAATCTGCAATCCTAGGACCTATGTAGAGAGAATGTAACAAACCGTGTGAAGGGAACAATGAGAACAAACGTCATTACAATACGTTCTCTTTATTTTTAACTTTTAAAATAGCCTTTTTTTCTGCTACGTGGATTTTCATCTCATGATCGGCGGATTAATAAGGCAAGTTTCTGCCTTAACTGTTTGCCCGGTTGGGGCATTTGTGACCACAGAATCACAGAATGGCTGAGGCTGGCAGGGCCCTCAGGAGCTCATCTGGTCCCACCCCTGCTCCAGAGCCAGGTGCCCAGGCCCGTGTCCAGGCAGGTTTTGAAGATCCGTAGCGAGGAGACCCCACAGCCTCTGGGCAGCCTGTGCCAGTGCTCAGCCACCCGCACAGCACAGAAGTGCTTCCTGGTGGTCAGAGGGAGCTTCCCGTGCTCCAGTTTGTGCTCACTGCCTCTTGCCTTGTCCTTGGGCACCACTGGCAAGAGCCTGGCTCCGTCCTCTTTGCACCCTCCCTTCAGGTATTTATGGACGCTGATGAGATCCCCCTGAGCCTCCCCTTCTCCAGGCCGAGCAGTCCCAGCTCTCTCAGCCTTTCCTCCCATCCCTTGATCAACTTGCTGTCTGTTGGAGTCTTCCCAGTATGTTTGGGTCTGCCTTGTACTGGGCAGCCCAGAGCTGGACACGTTGCTCCAGGTGCAGCCTCAGCAGTGCTGAGCAGAGGAGGAGGATCAGCTTCCTCAGCCTGCTGGAGACACTTTGCTCCTGCCAGCCCGCCTCTCCGGCCTGCTGAGCCCACCTGGATGGCAGCGCGGCCCTCTGGTGGGTCAGCCACAGCCTCAGTTCTCTGTCATCTGCAAATTTATCGAGGGTGCAATCTACCCATTGTCCAGATCGTTAAGGAAGGTGTTAAACAGGACCAGACCCAGTATCAGCTCCTGGGGTACTCCACTTGTTACTGGCCTCCCACCAGGCCTTGCACCACTGACCACAACCCTCCGTGTCCAGCCGCTCAGCCAGTTTTCGATCCATCTCACTGTCCGCTCATCCAGCCATACATCAAAAGCTACTCCATGAGGACCTTACGTGGGACAAACGCCTTACCATAGTCACAAAGACAATGCCCACTGCCCTCTCAGCCATTGGGCTGGTCACGTCATCTTGGAAGCTCATCAGGTCCGTCTGGGATGACTTCCCCGTGCTGAATCCATGCTGACTACTCCTGGTCATGCCCATCTTACACCAACAACCTTGCGTTTTCTGGATTTCAATCCCCAACCTATCTATCATATTTTGAAATGATGAGCAAATTATTTTACCTAGACATGAGAGTAATTATTTTCATATATTGGTCCCCACAGGTGAGCCACACACACATATGCACACACCCACCCACACACATGTAGGTATATAAACTTCTGTTCCATGAAATACACGCTGCTCCAAATGAGGGGACAGCAGACAACAGACTCATCAAGCTGCAGGATCTAAGGCTGGCACTTAAATAAAGTACTCCTAATCTTGTCTACACCGTGTCACCTCTCAAGTGGTAACTGATCCACTGGGCTGTTAAACTAACTCGAAATGCACTTTATGATAGTGAACACACGCTTCCTTTTTTATCCTACAAAAAACCCAAGCCATTAAGCAGCGAGAGCATTCTTGCTGAGCAGCGTGACAGAGGCAGGAGGGCTGGCGGTGTGCTGCGACTCCGCTTAACCACCGCGTGCTAAAAGAGTGTGAGCAGCAAGTGCCTTCTGGCAGTGGTACTTCCTTTTAAAAAGCAGGGAGTGTTTTCTTTACACTCCACGTTAAGGATTTGTCTTTTTTTTTTTTTCTCTTTTTTTTCTTAAGACACACTAAAGTGTTTGAAGCTGTTATAACTGCAGTAATCAGAATGTAATTATACCAGCAATGGGCCGGCACGTGCTGCAGCCTTCCAGAGCAGCAGCCAGGTGTAAAAAAGTCATAACATGAGTGAGCGGACTGCAAATTGGCAAAATGTTCCAGAAGTGTAGTGTAAAATGAAAAATAATAATAATAATAATAAAAATTTGAAGTTACTTGGAACTTTGGTAGAAAATATCTTATGCAGGTTTGCATCTTGTGCAGGTTTGCAGGCACCAGACCACTGAAGGTCTTCTGGGTCGGAGGGAGAATGTTTGAATCAACCTGCTGCTTCACAGTGAAATGAACAAAGTAACTCTGGCATGTTTAGAGGCTTGGGAGCAAGCAAGCAACTTGGCAGCAGGATTCTTCAAAAGCTTTGG
Organism: Anser brachyrhynchus; assembly: GCF_964034855.1. Taxonomy (NCBI): domain Eukaryota; kingdom Metazoa; phylum Chordata; class Aves; order Anseriformes; family Anatidae; genus Anser; species Anser brachyrhynchus. The sequence continues at coordinate 75,042,322 of NC_137697.1, read as the reverse complement.
GAAATTGCCGTAGGCCTTTCCACTCGGTGTCTGTGGTCCTCGCGCATCCAGAAATGTACTCCAAGCACCTGTAAGTGTTACTATGTGCTTTCAACTGATACTCTTTGTACAAAACAAAAAATAAAATAAAAGCCCACAACAAAAAACACCACATTTTACACTCCAATAATATTCTTAACCTTTATTTTTATGAATCAGACCAAGCAAGAATTGTTTGTAATGGTTAGGAGTTGTTTAGCAGTTAGACTTGTTTTTCAAAGCCCATGATTGTGTTCCTGGCAGTGGCATGGGACAAAGGATATGTTTCCGGTCATCCCAAGGTTGCTTCTACCATTGCAAGTATGAGGCGCTTTCCTTCGTGGGTGTGAGGGACAGTGGGGGCCAGCAGGGCACGGGGATGGCACCAGGAAAAGGGAGGGAAGGCAGCAGCATGCACGGGGCTGTGGCAGCTCTGGTTTGAATCACACCGAGACTTTTTCTGTGGTATATTCAATCTATTTTATTGTTCTTTATTTCATAAACTACAAGAGCCCTGCTAGAAGCGCCGAGGGGGCGGCCTCTTGCAGGGCTGGGGAGAGTCTTGGGCACTGCCTGCCCGGGTGCGCTTCCTGGGGCGCCGGGACCCCCGAGTCGAGCGGTGAGGAGTGGAGGGTCTGCGCCTGCAGGCCCGGGCAGAGGGACCTGCTGCTGCCTCCTGCCCCAGCTCTTCACGGGGCTCTTCCTGCTCCTGGGGGTTGGCTGCAGCTGGGACTTCGCCAGGACCCCCACGCTGGAAAGCGCTGGATGTGCTGGGCAGCTCCTCCATGTCAGGGCCTGCGTTGCTGTTGGAGGGCGCGGGGCTGGTGCTGATGGTTCCCTGCATGGAGGCAGTGGGACCAGAAGCACCTGCAGGGCTGTCCTCCTGTACCCCAGCAGTGTGGCCACTCTCGAGGCCCAGTAGCCTCCGTGCCTCCTCTCCGCAGAGGCCCACGATGGTGCCGACGAGCCCGTCGATGAGCGGCACGGTGAGGGGCCCCAAGGCGGGCTGTGTGTGCTGAATGATGGCGTCCCTGTCCAGCCCCATCACACACAGGGAGTGCAGGAGGAAGCTCTCTGCAGCTCTCGCCTGCCACCAGCGTGTCCCATAGATGGCTGAGAGCTCGCGGCGCAGCCAGGGCAGCACAGGGTCGAGGATGTCCCTGCGCTCCCTGAACAGCACGGCCCAGTCCTCGGGCAGGAGGCCGCCCACAGCAGCGCGGGGATCGGGCTCCGCATCCCTCTCCTCGGCTGGCACAGAGGACGCAGCCGGCGCTGCAGGGCTGTGGGGGGCGGTGGCGCTGCCTGCCTGGAAGCCAACAGGTACGGGCACTGCGGGAGGGGAGACGATGCATTCCAAGTAGTCCTCCTCTCCCCGCACGGAAACCTTGATGGTCCTCATGCCCGTCCTGCAGAGTGGGCAGCTGGCCTTCAGCTTTGCCCAGCGCTGGATGCAGCCCAGGCAGAACCGGTGGTTACATGGTGTCGCGTAGGCCACATCCTTTCGGCCCTCCCGGCAGACGGGACACGTCCACGCCTCCTCTGTGGCCATGATCTTCACGCTAAGGTGCGCTGGGGAGAGCTGATGGTGACGAGCTGCTCCCCTGCACCGGCACTGCAGAAGCGGGTATCGCGCACGCTGCGAGGAAGAGAGAAGGTCACTGGCTGTGCCCCGGCCCCTCAGCAGGAAACCCCCCGGCCCCAGCCCCACGGCTGGGTGGTCCCACGTCCCCCGCGGGCCGCCCCGGGGCACGTGGCCCCACACAGCTCACCTGCGCTGCTGCAAGTGCTCCTCACAGGGCCCCGGCTGCCTGAGTCAGGCAGGGCCGGGGAAACACAGGCACTGCCTGCGGGGACGGGCACTGAGAACAGCTGCCGACGGCCCCACAGCACAGCTCCAACAAATCCTTGCTCGGCGCTCCAAGCCTCGCACAAACGCTCAGCAGGAATCCAGGCACGAGCCAGGCTGGGGCGGGCTCTGCCTGCGCCCCAATATGAGCAGAGAGGGCCGTGAAGTCACAGTCTGTTGCTGGGTGACCTCAGAGCCCATGGCTCTGGGTGACGCCCAAAAAGTAAAGCACGTGTCTGAAAGCATTGCCCAGACGTTTTGTGAACTCCAGCAGGCTTGCTGCCCAGACCACCTCACTGGGAGGCCTGGTTCAGTGGCCAAGCCCCGTGTCAGTGAAAAATCTTGTCCTCACCTCCAGGCAGAGCCTCCCCTGTCACAGCTCCATGCCATTCCCTCGACTTTTGTCACCGTCCCCAGAGAGCAGAGCTTAGCGCCGGGCCCTCCGCTCCCCTCGTGAGGAAGCTGCAGGTCGCCCTCAGGCCTCTCCTCAGTCTCCTGCAGGCTGAACAAACGCAGGCACCTCAGCCGCTCCTCATCTGTCCTGCCCTCCAGACCCTTCACCACTTTGAAGCCCTCCTTTGGATGCTCTCTCTCTAAGAGGTTTATGGCCTTCTGATAGTGCCGTGCCCAAAAGTGCACACAGGACTCGAGCTGATGCTGAAAGAGCGCAGAGCAGAGCACAGCAATCCCTGCCCGCGACCGGCTAGCGATGCTGTGCTGGAGGCACCCCACGATGCCGTTGCCCCTCCTGCCTGCCAGGGCCCACGGCTGACTCACGTTCAACTTGCCGTCGACCAAAAGCCCCAGAGCCCTCTCTGCAGGGCTGCACTCCAGCCTCTCCTCCCCCCAGACTGTCCGGACAGCCAGGGTTGCCCGTTGTCAGGTGCGCAATCCCTCACTCGCTCTCGCTAAACCTCATCTTGTTGGGGATTGCCCAGCTCTCTGATTTGTCAGGATCTCTCTGCAAGGCCTTCCTCCCCTCCATGGAGTCAGACGCTCCTCCCAATTTAGCATCGTGCCTAAATGGACTCAAGACGCCCTCGAGTCCTGCGTGCAAGTCAGTTAGGACAACATTGAAGAGAACTGGCCCTAAAATAGAGGCCTGCAGAAGCCCCCTAGTGACTGGCCGCCAGCCCGATGCAACCCCATTTACGATAACCCTTGGAGCGCGACCCGTCAGCCACTTGTTCACCCATGGCATTATGCATTGCTCTAGCTGTGTGCTGCTCAATTTGTCCAGAAGGAGACAGTGAGAAACAATATTGAAGCTGTGCTGAAATCCAAACAGGTGCCATCAGCTGGCTTCCCTTGGCCAACTAGACGGTTGAGCACTTCCGAAAAGGAAATCAAGTGCGTTAAGCAGCACTTTCCCCTCATGAACCTGTGTTGGCTGTGATCAATGACTGCATTGTCCTTCAGGTGATATTAAGAACTCTCAGAATACTTTTCACCATATTTTTACCATTTTTCCCTCCCAATTGATTGGGGGGAGTTGAAAAATCATAAAATAATAATAATAATAATAATAATAATAAAGAGAAAATCATATTCATGTTCATAAGAAGAACAGGAATAAAAGAATAGGGAAGGTAAGCGAGGCAAAGTGCAACCGCTGACCAGCTGCTGACAGATGTCCATCCCATCCCCAAGTAGCAGCCCTCATACCAGCCTGGCCTAGCAGTTCCTAGTAATAATTCAGCACCATGCCCTGTGTCAAGCAATATCCCTTTGGCCTTTTGCAACGTCCCTGTGTGAAGCATTTTGTACACAACAGATGCAAATCTGCTCCCATCCACTGCTTTCTCTGTTGAATGTAGAAGGGCAACATTGCTGACAAATGCTCTCTTGCAGCCCCTAGTCTTACATCTCGATCCTTAAGCAAGCTGCATTTAAAAAGGAAACGGGAAAGGGGAAAGTGAAAAGGCAAAAGGGAAAGGGAAAGGAAAAGGGAAAGGGAAAGGGAAAGGGAAAGGGAAAGGGAAAGGGAAAGGAGAAATAAAAATTTAGGAATGGCTATACGGAAGGAGAAGCGTCTTTCCTCCACATTGCATATGGGGACCAAGACTGAAGCAAAGGAACCTTTGTGGCTGAACCAGAAGAATTGGAGGTTAATTTGAAAATGTTATTCTCTAGGCCAAAGGAAAAAATGCACTGAACACTAGGTCAAGGCAAGAAATAGAAAGCTTGAGGACAGAAATCTCAAAACCTAAGCACAACATCGGGGGAAGATTAGGGCTGTCCAGAGGAAGAAGAAATACCCACAGAGTGAAGTGGCAAACCCATCCCTGGCTGGAGTAGGGTTGAAAGTTGTAGCCTCTGCTTACACACACGATGGCAAGTACAGCAGCAGTCTCTGCGCAAAGCAGACTTTAAAAAGAGAACCCATTCCTAAACCATGGGAGAGATCCTTGACACAATAGCTCTCAAAGTCGTGAAGAGAGCAGAAGAGCGGTTTTGCACACAGCGTTTGCTGTTTCCATTCCTTGTTAGGGTTATGCTTTCCTTGTATACAGCATCTGCATACAGATGCTGCGAAGCTTCCAGGTCGCTCCCTGTCACTGGGTGAATTTGCACGAAGGAGAGTCCGAATGGAGGGAAACTGGGCTGCATGGACTCAACTACTAAGCCTCATGCTTAAGGAAGCCAGCGTCCTCCACAATTACACTTGGCAGTCGGTGCCTGGACGCTGCCCAGTTCTGGTGGCATAGAATCACTGAATCACAGAATATCCTGAGTTGGAAGGGACCCATAAGGAGCATCGAGTCCAACTCCTGGCACCACACAGGTCTACCCCCAAATTCCGACCACGTTGTTATAAATTACGTAGCCCCCCTTCCTGGTACTGCGGCTGCGTCGACTGTTGCTAGGGGGTCGTCTCCCGTCCCTCTGGTGGTCGCACGGATGAAGGCCGTAGTCTTCCTCCGCTTGGTATGTGGTGTTTTTCCCTCCTTAACCGGTCATGTTGGTTTGTCTTAAGATAGGACAGTGGGTTATCAATTTTGCAGTTATAGTATTTACACAAAGTTCTCTCAACTTTCCGTCCGAGACAGCAACAGGCAGGGAGCCTCAAGGTCCTTACAGCCACCTGGCGACTCCCTTTGTTCCTTCTTAATATAGCCATGGGAAATAATGAACAAACATGCTTCATACACCACAATCCCTCCTTTTTCTTTTAGTTAGTTATTTTGTTCCTTAATTCCTGGTATGCCTGTCTGCTGAGCGTTAGAGTTTCAGCATCCTCACTCGTGGTTATGGGTTCATATTTGGCACTGATATGCATCAAATGTGCTGCCTCTAAACGGTTTTTTACAATCGCGATTACTCGATTCAGAATACATGGTCCAAAAGTTAGACTCAACATTAATAACAACAAAGGTCCCGCTATTGTCGACAGTAAAGTTGTAAGCCAGGGTGAATAATTAAACCAAGAGTCGTATCAATTCTGCTTAGCCTCATTTTCTCGCTTTCTTTTTTCTAATCTTTCTCTGAGCTTCATCATTGTATCCCTCACTACTCCCGTGTGGTCTGCATATACACCGCATTCTTCTTTCAAGGCGGCACATAATCCACCGTCTTGTAAATACACCAGATCTAATCCTCTACGATTTTGCAAAACAACTTCCGATAATGACCTTGCCGATTTGTCCAGGGCAGTAATTGACTGTTCAACTCGAGCTAAGTCTTCATCTACAGCCACACGTAGGGAGGTGAACTCCTGACTTTGTCTGACCAGAGAGGCAACTCCAGTGCCCACCCCGGTGCCTCCCAGAATTATCAACGTTGCCAATGTTATAGCCGTGATTGGTTCTCTTTTTGTTAAGTGGTTCTCTGCTACCGTGTGCCGTGTATATACGTACTCTTCAGAATGGTATAGAATTCTTGGTACAATTATCACCTGTATACAGAAATCTTGAGATACATTAAAGAGTTCAAGTGATAAACAAGGGGTAACACCTATCGATGAGCAGACCCATCTAGCGTTGTTTGCGGGAATTAACCACCTTTCTTTACTTCCTGGTGTAACCTTCTCCGTAATACTGCATAGATGGAGCTTCTCACTAGGGATTGTACCTACACACCTGCCATTCCCAGTTACTTCCGTCAATGTTATTCCTACATCCCTCCCCCAATTGCATTGTGGAGGGTTGGGGTTACGTGAACGGGTGGCCTCTCCCAGATCCCCAGTGGCGTCATCATATGGAGGCCTTATATCAAGGCATAACCAGCAAGGTTTAGGGATGTTGGGAATTGTTTGATTCAATAAATAATAACTAGCATCCACGATTTTCCACATGTTATTCTCTGTCATCCCTTCATTTTTTTCATATTTTTGGCCTACTGATTTATTAATGACCTTCAGTGGTTTTGGGCTATTTGGAGTTCGTATTTCAGAAGCTTGTGTAGGTTGAATTCTTAAAACATTTCCTGACAGTTCTTGGTTTGGTCCTACCCGTTGGGGGTTCTTAATCTCTTCTTTCCTTCTATATATTATCCCTCCCCTATCAGCTCCGGATTCATGCAACCTAATTCCCCAGCGTTGTCCTAGGGTCCACCTTTGATCTCCCGGTTGGGTTACATTGATGTATAGGAATTTGCAATCTGACCTGGAGAGGGTGGCGTAATGCTGTAGTTCGCCCTTATGGTTACATCCTGGTGGCCCGTACCCACCTTCAAATATTTGTCCGCTCCAGCTCCGGGATTCCAGTCTGTGGCAATAGTCTCACAACCCCAATAGGCACAAAAGTATTCATGTGGATAGTTACAATACGGTCTTCCCGGGTTAGAACTTGGGCACATATAGAAGCTCAATAGACCAGAACATATGTTTGGTACATTTTTGCCCCATGTCACAAGGTCACACAGTAAGACCTTACAACTAGGGCCCCCAGCGGTGATTATTTGCTGCACAACATGGTAATCTTCCCATCTAATTAGGCTCCAAATAAAAGGTTGATGAGGGTGCGCAGACCCAGGAACAGTGCAAACACTTACACCTACTACTATGTATCGCAAAAAGTGGATAGGGCCCATTTTCGGAGGGTTTTTTTTCTTTTTTTTCTTTTTTTTTTTTTTACCTGGTCACGCAGTTCCCCACCGTTTCACTCTCTGCCTCGCTTGTCAGTTCGGTTGCGGCGAACTACAAGGTGCGCGTTCTTCTCGGCAGCAGTAGTGCTCTTCAGGGGTGTTTCTCGGTTAGCTGCAACCTCTTGCCTGTTACCGATCACACAGAGCCCCCCTCCTCCCCCTTTTTACGATACATAGACAGAGACAGTATATATTATACTTATCGAGGCCGTTTCAGAGTGAACTTTAAGTCATCAGGGCCTGCGACCGCTTCCCCATTCTCTTGTCTGGATTGGTCCCTTCACACGACTGGCATGCGTCCACCCCTTCTCAGCCGTCCGGATAGCTGTCTCTGTGGTAAGTAAAACAACATAGGGGCCTTCCCACCGTAGTATTAAAGATGTTTCTTTCCATGTCTTAATTAGAACCTTATCTCCAGGCTGTATTCTATGGATTGCTATATCTAACGGGGGACGCTATGCCACCAAGCCTTTCGCTTGTAATTCCCTCCATCTATTCATCAGCTGTATTAAATAAGGTGTTAATTGAATGTCCTGTATCTGGGGGTGATCAGATGGCATCTCTAGATCATAAGGCATACCGTATAGTATTTCAAAAGGTGAGATTCCGACATCGGCTTGAAGCTGTGTTCGAATATTCAGTAGTGCAAGTGGTAAACATTTCACCCAGGAGGATTTTTTCTCCATCATAAGCTTTGTTAGTTGCTTTTTAATTTCCCCATTCATTCGTTCTACCTTTCCAGAGCTTTGAGAGTGCCACGGAGTATGATATTCCCAACTTGTCCCCAAGGCTTTCGTAGTTTCTTGGGACACTTTTGATATAAAGTGCGGGCCTCGGTCAGAATCAATTGTTTCTACAATCCCGTACCTTGGGATAATGTTTTCTAACAGTATTTTTACCACAGCTCGGGCCGTTGTTCTCGTTGTCGGGAAAGCTTCCACAAAGTGCGTGAGATGGTCTACAATTACTAATAAATATTTGTACCTTCCTACTTTTGGAAGTTCTGTGAAATCCAATTGAATTCTGGCAAAAGGTCGGTGCGCTAATTCCCGACCTCCTAACACTCTTTTCCTCATTTGCCGGGCAGTCACTCTCTTACAGACAAGACAATCATGCACAACTCCTTTTGCTACATTGTATATTCCAATACACATATATTTGGTAGCGAATTGATCCACTAGTGCTTGAGCTCCCCAGTGGGTGTTCTCATGAAACCTCCGTAGCACTCGCACAGCTGCAGACTTAGGAAGCATTTCCCGTCCATCAGGCAATACCCATTTACCCCATCTATTTCTTTTATGCCCATTTGAGCCATTTAATCCTTTTCTGGCTGCGTAAAACGGAGTAATGTATATATGGGTCCGTGTAAATAACAACGTGACTAAATGTACAGTCCAAACGCTTCTTAAACTCCAACAGGCTTGGTGCAGTCACTGCTTCCCTGCGGAGCCTCTTCCAGTGTGCGACAACCCTCTCAGTCAAGAACCTCTTCCTGATGCCTATCCCATCCCCAAGGAGCAGCCCTCATTCCACCCTGGCCAAGCACTTCATAGCAATAGTTCAGCACGATGCCCTGTGTTATGGAATATCCTTCTGGCTACTTCAGCTCAGCTGTCCTGCTGCTGTCCCCTCCCAGCTCCTTGAGTTGGGATATACCTCCAGATATCCACCCCTTATTCCATACCATTTATGTCATGCTCAGGTTACACTCTTTCCAATACATTCTAATTAATCACCATTTTCATCTATGATATATAGCAATCACGGTAGTGATGACATACAGTATTATATAATAATTAACATACTACAATTCAACTCATGGGCTATTCTCACCCAGTATTAAATCCCCTTGAGGTACACACCGGACCTCCCCATTCTTTTGCATTACCCACCAAGTGCATCCAGGTCCCTGAGCAAAAGCAATTCCACGAATGGGTTTGCCTTTTCCTGAGGCAGGAGTAGCCCAGACTGTTTTACCCAGCACGTTTCTTACGTGCACTACAGGAACTTTATCCCCTTCTACAGTGCGTAACAGGTTTGATTGGGCAGGTCCAGCTCGGTTGGCAGATCCCCTGGTATTGACTAACCAGGTGGCCTTTGCCAAATGTGTATCCCAATTTTTGAATGTCCCAGCACCCATTGCTTTGAGGTTTTGACCGTTTGGCTTGCTTGATTGCAGCACGTGTTTCACAATCATGAATAACCTGTGCTATAGTGTCCATGGTCAGGTCCACCCCTCGATCACGAGCCCATCTCTATGTTGCATCTCTACCTTGATGGCCTGAGGTGTCATGGGCCCATCGGGCTATAAATAATTCACCTTTATGTTGCCAGTCCAGGTCCACGTGAGCCACTTCAATCTTAGCAGCCTGATCCACCTGCTGGTTGTTTTGATGTTCTTCAGTAGCCCGATTCTTGGGCACATGAGCATCTACATGGCGTACCTTTACAACCAGGTTCTCTACCCGGGCAGCAATTTCTTGCCACAATGCCGCAGCCCAGATGGGCTTGCCCCTGCGCTGCCAGTTGTTCTGCTTCCATTGCTGTAACCACCCCCACAGGGCATTTGCTACCATCCATGAATCAGTATAGAGATAGAGAACTGGCCACTTTTCTCGTTCAGCAATATCTAAAGCCAGCTGAATGGCTTTCACTTCTGCAAACTGACTCGATTCACCTTCTCCCTCAGCAGCTTCTGCAACTCGCCGTGTAGGACTCCATACAGCAGCTTTCCATCTCCGATGCTTTCCCACAATACGACAGGACCCATCAGTGAACAAGGCATATTTCTTCTCATTTTCCGGTAGCTTGTTGTACAGTGGGGCTTCTTCAGCACAGACCACCTCCTCCTCTGATGATATCCCAAAGTATTTGCCTTCTGGCCAGTCCATAATCACCTCCAAGATTCCTGGGCGACTGGGGTTTCCTATTCGAGCCCGCTGAGTAATCAGTGCAACCCACTTGCTCCATGTAGCATCAGTTGCATGATGTGTAGAGGGGACCCTTCCTTTGAACATCCAGCCTAGTACCGGCAGTCGGGGTGCCAGGAGGAGCTGCGCTTCAGTACCGACCACTTCCGAAGCAGATCGAACTCCTTCATATGCTGCCAATATCTCCTTTTCAGTTGGAGTGTAGCGGGCCTCAGATCCTCTGTATCCCCGACTCCAAAACCCCAGGGGTCGACCTCGAGCTTCCCCAGGTTCTTTCTGCCAGAGGCTCCAGGTGGGACCATTCTCCCCGGCTGCGGTGTAGAGCACATTCTTTACATCTGGTCCTGTTCGGACTGGCCCGAGGGCTACTGCATGAACTATTTCCTGCTTAATTTGTTCAAAGGCTTGTCGTTGCTCAGGGCCCCATTCAAAAGCATTCTTCTTACGGGTTACTTGGTAGAGCGGGTTTACAATCAGACTGTAATTTGGAATATGCATTCTCCAAAACCCCACGACACCTAGGAAAGTTTGTGTTTCTTTTTTGCTAGTTGGTGGAGACATAGCTGTTATTTTGTTGATCACATCCATTGGGATTTGACGGCGTCCATCTTGCCATTTTATTCCTAAAAACGGGATCTCTCGTGCAGGTCCTTTAACTTTATTCTGTTTCATGGCAAAACCGGCCTTCAGAAGGATTTGGACTATTTCCTTCCCTTTCTCGAAAACTTCTTCTGCAGTGTCACCCCACACAATGATGTCATCGATGTACTGCAGGTGTTCAGGAGCTTCCCCCTGCTCCAGCGCAGACTGGATCAGTCCATGGCAAATGGTAGGGCTGTGTTTCCACCCCTGGGGCAGCCGATTCCAAGTATATTGGACTCCCCTCCAAGTGAAAGCAAACTGTGGCCTGCACTGTGCTGCTAGAGGGATGGAGAAAAATGCATTAGCGATATCAGTTGTGGCATACCACTTGGCTGCCTTTGATTCCAGTTCATACTGGAGTTCTAGCATGTCCGGCACTGCAGCACTCAGTGGTGGCGTGACTTCGTTCAGGCCACGATAGTCCACTGTTAGTCTCCACTCACCATTAGACTTTCGCACTGGCCATATGGGACTATTAAAAGGTGAATGAGTCTTGCTGATCACTCCTTGGCTCTCCAGTTGACGAATTAGCTTATGGATGGGACTCAGGGAGTCTCGGTTGGTGCGATATTGCCGCCGGTGCACAGTTGTGGTAGCGATCGACACTTGCTGTTCTTCAACCCTCAGCAACCCCACAACAGAAGGGTCCTCTGAGAGACCAGGCAAGGTAGACAACTGTTTAATGTCCTCTGTCTCCAAGGCAGCTATGCCAAAAGCCCAGCGGAACCCTTTTGGGACCTTGAAATATCCTCTTCTAAGATAGTCTATGCCAAGGATGCACGGAGCATCTGGGCCAGTCACAATACGGTGCTTTTGCCACTCATTACCGGTTAGACTCACTTCAGCCTCCAATACAGTTAACTGCTGGGATCCCCCCGTCACACCATAAATACAGATGGGCTCTGGCCCTTTATAGCTTGATGGCATTAGAGTACATTGTGCACCGGTGTCTACCAAAGCCTTATACTTCTGTGCGTCTGACGTGCCAGGCCATCGAATCCACACAGTCCAATAAACTCGATTGTCCCTTTCCTCCCCCTGGCTGGAGGCAGGGCCCCTCTAATCCTGGTCAGAATCTTCGTCTCTGTGTTTAAAGGACTGCCTGCTGGAAGTTGGAGCAGCAAACTTTTCAGAGAACCCCTTTTTCCCAATTGTTTTCTTTTGCAATTCACGTACCCGTGCCTCTAGGGTCGCAGTAGATTTTCCATCCCATTTTCTCATGTCCTCTCCAAGGTCACGTAGGTCAAAGCACAGGGTGGCGCGGTGTGTGTGCCCACCATATTGTCTTCCTTGCATAGATGAACGTTTACCCCTAATAGCTGAGACACTGGTTTGTACAGGTGGGGAGGAAAATAATCTCTCTTCAAGTTGGTGGATCTTTTCAGAAAGTTTCTCCAAAGTATTCTCTTTTAGCTGGTGGACACTGGTTCGTTCAGGTGGAGGGGAAGATAAATTCTCTTTAAGTTGGTGGACCTCTTCAGAGAGTTTCTCCACAGCCGAGACACAGGCCTGTAGGGAAGAGGAGAGATTTCCTTCGTACTGCCGGAGTATTTTAGTCACTTCATTCACTGGGGGATTCTCCTCCTCTTTCCAGGTTAGTATTGCCAATGAGCTGGCATATGATCATGGTGCACTCCGTACAAACTTCCGCCACATGGGTGGTGTACACCGGACTGCACCTGGATTTGTGGATGTTTGTGCGTCGTCTAGGTCCTTATAAATTACTTCCCGTACGGCCAATTCCCTCAGGTACTGAATTCCCTTCTCCATGGTGGTCCATTTGCCTGGTAGACATACAAGTTCTTCCTTGAAGGGATACCTTTCCTGCACAGCTGACAGGAGACGCCTCCAGAGGCTGTGAGATCGTGCTCCATCTCCAATTGCTTTGTCAATGCATGCGTCCCTAGCAAGGGATCCCAGCTGCCTGGCTTCCCTGCCCTCTAATTCCACATAATTGGCTCCGGTGTCCCAGCACCGGAGCAGCCAGGTGACAAGCTGCTCGCCTATACAGCGACCAAAATCTTTTCGCACATCTCGTAGCTCACGCTGGTATAGAGTCCGGGTAGTTACTGTTGATTTTTCGACATCCCCATCCTCATCTTCAGTCTCCTGCACCTTTGATGGCCCAGCCTCGTCTTCTCTATGCCCAGACTTAGCAGAAGACTGTCTGCGTTCTAAACGACCTGAGCCTCTATACCATTTTTTCACCTTGTCTACAGGGGCAACTTGCACTGCTACAGCTCGTTTCTCTGACCCAGACACAGGGTCTGCCACAGGGGTTGGAATACCCTCTGCGGGGTCAACTTGCACTGCTACAGCTCTTTTCTCTGACCCAGACACAGGAGTGGGAGCAGCTGCAGGAGCCGGAGCTGCTGCAGGGGCTGGAGCGGCTGCAGGAGCTGGAACTGGAGCGGCTGCAGGAGCTGGATCTGGAGCGGCTGCAGGAGCTGGATCTGGAGCGGCTGCAGGAGCAGCTTTACACCTTGGCCTGGTGTAAACACTGTTCTGCAACAATTAAAACATCAGCATGTTATCAGTGCTTTTCTCATCCTAATCCAAAACATAGCACCCTACCAGCTACTATGAGGAAAAATTAAGTCTGTCCTAACTGGAACCAGGACACCTGCCCATGGAAGTGGGGTGGGAAGTGGGTGGTCTATAAGGTCTCTTCCAACCCAAACCATTCTATGATTTCTTAAAAACAATCTTCCCTGTACAGTCTTTCTCATGCCAAATAATCTTAGATATTTCTTTCTCCTTTGGACAAAATACTTGTGATTTCCTTAGCTGCCTCTGATGAGTCCAGAGAAGAGCAATCTTTGAGACTGTTCCCCAAGAAAACACAATTCAGGCAGAGCACAAGGTGGTGGGATGGTTTTGTTGAGACAGGAGAGAGAGCCATGCAGAGCCAAGAGGCTGATCATATTTGCAAAGGGTATTTAACTCCCAACAAGCTAAAGTTAACTCCAGTGACAGCTGAAACCATTAAGCATCTTCCAGGATGATGGTGTCTATCCACAGGTAAAATCATGCTTTCTGGGGAGCACACTCAAGAGAGTATCATTAGAAAGGGAGATAGAAAAGGTTACCAAAATAAAATAAACACTTGTTTCATCTTGAAAATGTAGATAGTGTTTACTAAACCCTCTTCTCTGAAATAGGCCATTATGGACTGCCCGTTTTTCTAAGCTGTTTCCCATCTCCCCATCTTCTTTTTCTTCTGTCTTCTGTTGTCTCTGCTGTATTTGAACTGGCCTCTGGATGAAGGTTTATTTAAACAAACTAGAGACAAAGACATTTCAACCACAAGAGTGTGTTTCCACTTAGATTCCAGTTGCTTTGGTTTTGTATTTTGCCACTTGAATCTTTCTATTTAGTAGCATTTCCACCTAAGACCGATATTAGTGTTCTTTCTAGATGAAGTTATCCCAAAGAATTTTGCATTTTTTTACCTCTTTAGTTCAGGTTTTTTTTTTGTTGTTTTTTTTTTTTTTTTTACAACAGCAAGAGGTTTCTCTGTATTTTTTCTATATAACTGTCATGAAGTCCTGTTGCGAAGCAGGAAACAAAATCAATATAGAAGGCAAGCCATACCACCTCACCTTTGAACTGCTGTACACTTTTCACTTTTCTCTTTTCATTTAACAGTTTTCTTCAGTTAATTTCTGATATGACCTTGTGACTAGTGTTTTGTATTTCAACATATTTCTAGATCGCAGGTCACCTCAATGGGAGAGGCACTTGGCTCTCCAGAAAACTTGTGAGGAATCAGGCTGGTTTGTTGAAACAGGGCAAATTCCTCTCTGGCCTTTCTTGTTTCCGTTTGAAACACTTAACTGGGGCTTGGATTAGGTCAATGAAGAATAAATCTAAATCTAACCATTCTTAAACTGAAATCAAAATGCCCACGTGTTGCTTTGACCAACTTAGCCAAAGCAGCCCCAGACTGTGGATAGGCGAGGCTTGTGCCTGCCCTCTGCTCCTCCTCAGGGCAGCCTTCAGATGCCTGTGCTATCTGACCGTATTGCCGAGTGACATTAAGCCACACAGACTGCTTCTGGACGCTTTCAAGGGCTACCAGTCTAATAGGTCAAATTCTGATTTATATCAAAAGAATAAAATGCAGCTGGAAAGGTACTGCAGTGTGAGTTACTAGAACAGCTGCTGGAAAAGAGTTCTAGAACATTGTTTGAGCTGAGGTTCTGCTATGATAAAGCAATGGCATTTCAAAGCACATTAATCAGCCATGACCAAAGGGACAGTGGGGGCCAGCAGGGCACGGGGACGGCACCAGGAAAAGGGAGGGAAGGCAGCAGCATGCACGGGGCTGTGCCAGCTCTGGTTTGAATCACACCGAGACTTTTTCTGTGGTATATTCAATCTATTTTATTGTTCTTTATTTCATAAACTACAAGAGCCCTGCTAGAAGCGCCGGGGGGGCGGCCTCTTGCAGGGCTGGGCAGAGTCTTGGGCACTACCTGCCCGGGTGCGCTTCCTAGGGCGCCGGGACCCCCGAGTCGAGTGGTGAGGAGTGGAGGGTCTGCGCCTGCAGGCCCGGGCAGAGGGACCTGCTGCTGCCTCCTGCCCCAGCTCTTCACGGGGCTCTTCCTGCTCCTGGGGGTTGGCTGCAGCTGGGACTTCGCCAGGACCCCCATGCTGGAAAGCGCTGGATGTGCTGGGCAGCTCCCCCATGTCAGGGCCTGCGTTGCTGTTGGAGGGCGCGGGGCTGGTGCTGATGGTTCCCTGCATGGAGGCAGTGGGACCAGAAGCACCTGCAGGGCTGTCCTCCTGTACCCCAGCAGTGTGGCCACTCTCGAGGCCCAGTAGCCTCCGTGCCTCCTCTCCGCAGAGGCCCACGATGGTGCCGACGAGCCCGTCGATGAGCGGCACGGTGAGGGGCCCCAAGGCGGGCTGTGTGTGCTGAATGATGGCGTCCCTGTCCAGCCCCATCACACACAGGGAGTGCAGGAGGAAGCTCTCTGCAGCTCTCGCCTGCCACCAGCGTGTCCCGTAGATGGCTGAGAGCTCGCGGCGCAGCCAGGGCAGCACAGGGTCGAGGATGTCCCTGCGCTCCCTGAACAGCACGGCCCAGTCCTCGGGCAGGAGGCCGCCCACAGCAGCGCGGGGATCGGGCTCCGCATCCCTCTCCTCGGCTGGCACAGAGGACGCAGCCGGCGCTGCAGGGCTGTGGGGGGCGGTGGCGCTGCCTGCCTGGAAGCCAACAGGTACGGGCACTGCGGGAGGGGAGACGATGCATTCCAAGTAGTCCTCCTCTCCCCGCACGGAAACCTTGATGGTCCTCATGCCCGTCCTGCAGAGTGGGCAGCTGGCCTTCAGCTTTGCCCAGCGCTGGATGCAGCCCAGGCAGAACCGGTGGTTGCACGGTGTTGCATAGGCCACATCCTTTCGGCCCTCCCGGCAGACGGGACACGTCCACGCCTCCTCTGTGGCCATGATCTTCACGCTAAGGTGCGCTGGGGAGAGCTGATGGTGACGAGCTGCTCCCCTGCACCGGCACTGCAGAAGCGGGTATCGCGCACGCTGCGAGGAAGAGAGAAGGTCACTGGCTGTGCCCCGGCCCCTCAGCAGGAAACCCCCCGGCCCCAGCCCCACGGCTGGGTGGTCCCACGTCCCCCGCGGGCCGCCCCGGGGCACGTGGCCCCACACAGCTCACCTGCGCTGCTGCAAGTGCTCCTCACAGGGCCCCGGCTGCCTGAGCCAGGCAGGGCCGGGGAAACACAGGCACTGCCTGCGGGGACGGGCACTGAGAACAGCTGCCGACGGCCCCACAGCACAGCTCCAACAAATCCTTGCTCGGCGCTCCAAGCCTCGCACAAACGCTCAGCAGGAATCCAGGCACGAGCCAGGCTGGGGCGGGCTCTGCCTGCGCCCCAATATGAGCAGCGAGGGCCGTGAGGTCACAGAGTCCATTGCTGGGTGACCTCAGCGCCCATCGCTGGGTGACCTCAGCATGGGGAGACATCACGTTGTGCTGGGTGGCAGCCGGGCGGGTTTTCACAGAATCACAGAATCGTCTAGGTTGGAAGAGACCTCCAAGATCATCTAGTCCAACCTCAGCCCTAACACTAACAAGTCCTACACTAAACCGTATCACTAAGGGCTACATCTAAACGTCTTTTAAAGACCTCCAGGGATGGTGACTCAATCACCCCCCTGGGCAGTCCATTCCAATGCCTAACAACCCTTTCGGTAAAGAAGAAGTTCTTCCTAACATCCAACCTAAACCTCCCCTGGCGCAACTTTAGCCCATTCCCCCTCGTCCTGTCACCAGGCACGTAGGAGAACAGACCAACCCCCACCTCTCTACAGCCTCCTTTAAGGTACCTATAGAGAGCGATGAGGTCTCCCCTGAGCCTCCTCTTCTCCAGGCTAAACAACCCCAGCTCACAGTATCACAGTATCACAGATTTCTAGGTTGGAAGAGACCTCAAGATCATCGAGTCCAACCTCCGACCTAACACTAAGTACTCCACTAAACCATATCGCTAAGCTCTACATCTAAACGTCTTTTAAAGACCTCCAGGGATGGTGACTCCACCACCTCCCTGGGCAGCCCGTTCCAATGCTTAATAACCCTTTCCGTAAAGAAGTACTTCCTAACATCCAACCTAAAACTCCCCTGTTGCAACTTTCGCCCATTCCCCCTCGTCCTGTCACCAGGCACGTAGGAGAACAGACCAACACCCACCTCTCTACAGCCTCCTTTAAGGTAACTGTAGAGAGCGATAAGGTCGCCCCTGAGCCTCCTCTTCTCCAGGCTGAACAACCCCAGCTCCCTCAGCCGCTCCTCGTAAGACTTGTTCTCCAGACCCCTCACCAGCTTGGTCGCCCTTCTCTGGACTCGCTCGAGCACGTCCATGTCCTTCCTGTAGCGAGGGGCCCAAATCTGATCACAGTACTCAAGGTGCGGCCTCACCAGAGCCGAGTACAGGGGCACAATCACTTCCCTAGCCCTGCTGGCCACACTGCTTCTTATACAGGCCAGGATGCTGTTGGCCTTCTTGGCCACCTGGGCACACTGCTGGCTCATATTCAGCCGACTATCAACCAATACTCCCAGGTCCTTCTCTGCCAGGCAGCTTTCCAGCCACTCATCTCCCAGCCTGTAGCTCGGCTTGGGGTTGTTGCGCCCCAGGTGCAGGACCCGGCACTTGGCCTTGTTGAACTTCATACAGTTGACCTCAGCCCATCGCTCCAGCCTATCCAGATCCTCCTGCAGAGCCTTCCTGCCCTCGAGCAGATCGACACACGCACCTAACTTGGTGTCATCTGCAAACTTACTGAGGGTGCACTGGACGCCCTCATCCAGATCATCGATAAAGATATTAAAGAGTACCGGCCCCAGCACCGAGCCCTGGGGGACACCACTAGTAACCGGCCTCCAACCGGATTTGACTCCATTCACCACAGCTCTCTGGGCCCGGCCATCCAGCCAGTTTCTAACCCAACAAAGCGTACGCCAGTCCAAGCCCCGAGCAGCCTGTTTCTTGAGGAGAATGTTGTGGGGAACTGTGTCAAAAGCCTTACTGAGGTCAAGGTAGATCACATCCACAGCCTTCCCCTCATCCACCAAGCGCGTCACTTTGTCATAGAAGGAGATCAGGTTCGTCAAGCAGGACCTGTCTTTCATAAACCCATGCTGACTGGGCCTGATTGCCTGCTTGCCCTGCAAGTGCCGCGTGATGACATTCAAGATAATCTGCTCCATGAGCTTCCCTGGCACTGAGGTCAAGCTAACAGGCCTATAGTTCCCCGGATTATCTCCAGAGAACGAGACTGTCCCAGGATAAGAACAATGGCTAAGGAAAACGAGACAAACACTTGCAGAATCGGCAAGGACAGGAAGCTACAAAATCTTGGGCCCTTCCATTTCCAAAACAAACAAACAAAAAACAACAACAAAGAAATTAAAGTTTAGTCAAATAAAACTGTATATAGAGGACGTAGTTACAAGTGTAGGTTGTGGGCCTGTAGTACTCAGCCAGTGAGGAAAGGGGACGAATTAAACATCGGGTAACAGGGGATATAAGGTAATGATATACTGTTACTGTGCACCCCTGTTCGCAGGACACACAGCATTGCAATTGTGAATAAATGAATAAATTAGCTTCCCAGAAGACCCTGTCTGAGAAAATTATTGAGATATTTCTTATACCAATAAACATGGGAAAATCTGCAATCCTAGGACCTATGTAGAGAGAATGTAACAAACCGTGTGAAGGGAACAATGAGAACAAACGTCATTGCAATACGTTCTCTTTATTTTTAACTTTTAAAATAGCCTTTTTTTCTGCTACGTGGATTTTCATCTCATGATCGGCGGATTAATAAGGCAAGTTTCTGCCTTAACTGTTTGCCCGGTTGGGGCATTTGTGACCACGGAATCACAGAATGGCTGAGGCTGGCAGGGCCCTCAGGAGCTCATCTGGTCCCACCCCTGCTCCAGAGCCAGGTGCCCAGGCCCGTGTCCAGGCAGGTTTTGAAGATCCGTAGCGAGGAGACCCCACAGACTCTGGGCAGCCTGTGCCAGTGCTCAGCCACCCGCACAGCACAGAAGTGCTGCCTGGTGCTCAGAGGGAGCTTCCCGTGCTCCAGTTTGTGCTCACTGCCTCTTGCCTTGTCCTTGGGCACCACTGGCAAGAGCCTGGCTCCGTCCTCTTTGCACCCTCCCTTCAGGTATTTATGGACGCTGATGAGATCCCCCTGAGCCTCCCCTTCTCCAGGCCAAGCAGTCCCAGATCTCTCAGCCTTTCCTCCCATCCCTTGATCAACTTGCTGTCTGTTGGAGTCTTCCCAGTATGTTTGGGTCTGCCTTGTACTGGGCAGCCCAGAGCTGGACACGTTGCTCCAGGTGCAGCCTCACCGGTGCTGAGCGGAGGAGGAGGATCAGCTTCCTCAGCCTGCTGGAGACACTTTGCTCCTGCCAGCCCGCCTCTCCGGCCTGCTGAGCCCACCTGGATGGCAGCGCGGCCCTCTGGTGGGTCAGCCACAGCCTCAGTTCTCTGTCATCTGCAAATTTATCGAGGGTGCAATCTACCCATTGTCCAGATCGTTAATGAAGGTGTTAAACAGGACCAGACCCAGTATCAGCTCCTGGGGTACTCCACTTGTTACTGGCCTCCCACCGGGCCTTGCACCACTGACCACAACCCTCCGTGTCCAGCCGCTCAGCCAGTTTTCGATCCATCTCAATGTCCGCTCATCCAGCCATACATCAAAAGCTACTCCATGAGGACCTTACGTGGGACAAACGCCTTACCATAGTCACAAAGACAATGCCCACTGCCCTCTCAGCCATTGGGCTGGTCACGTCATCTTGGAAGCTCATCAGGTCCGTCTGGGATGACTTCCCCGTGCTGAATCCATGCTGACTACTCCTGACGATGCCCATCTTACACCAACAACCTTGCGTTTTCTGGATTTTAATCCCCAACCTATCTATCATATTTTGAAATGATGAGCAAATTATTTTACCTAGACATGAGAGTAATTATTTTCATATATTGGTCCCCACAGGTGAGCCACACACACATATGCACACACCCACCCACACACATGTAGGTATATAAACTTCTGTTCCATGAAATACACGCTGCTCCAAATGAGGGGACAGCAGACAACAGACTCATCAAGCTGCAGGATCTAAGGCTGGCACTTAAATAAAGTACTCCTAATCTTGTCTATACCGTGTCACCTCTCAAGTGGTAACTGATCCACTGGTCTGTTAAACTAACTCGAAATGCACTTTATGATAGTGAACACACGCTTCCTTTTTTATCCTACAAAAAACCCAAGCCATTAAGCAGCGAGAGCATTCTTGCTGAGCAGCGTGACAGAGGCAGGAGGGCTGGCGGTGTGCTGCGACTCCGCTTAACCACCGCGTGCTAAAAGAGTGTGAGCAGCAAGTGCCTTCTGGCAGTGGTACTTCCTTTTAAAAAGCAGGGAGTGTTTTCTTTACACTCCACGTTAAGGATTTGTCTTTTTTTTTTTTCTTTTTTTTTCTTAAGACACACTAAAGTGTTTGAAGCTGTTATAACTGCAGTAATCAGAATGTAATTATACCAGCAATGGGCCGGCACGTGCTGCAGCCTTCCAGAGCAGCAGCCAGGTGTAAAAAGTCATAACATGAGTGAGCGGACTGCAAATTGGCAAAATGTTCCAGAAGTGTAGTGTAAAAAGAAAAATAATAATAATAATAATAATAATAATAATAATAATAATAATAATAATAATAATAAATTTGAAGTTACTTGGAACTTCGGTAGAAAATATCTTGTGCGGCACAAGACCACTGAAGGTCTTCTGGGTCGGTGGGAGAATGTTTGAATCAACCTGCTGCTTCACAGTGAAACAGTGTAATGAACAAAGTAACTCTGGCATGTTTAGAGGCTTGGGAGCAAGCAAGCAACTTGGCAGCAGGATTCTTCAAAAGCTTTGGGAAATTGCCGTAGGCCTTTCCACTCGGTGTCTGTGGTCCTCGCGCATCCAGAAATGTACTCCAAGCACCTGTAAGTGTTACTATGTGCTTTCAACTGATACTCTTTGTACAAAACAAAAAATAAAATAAAAGCCCACAACAAAAAACACCACATTTTACACTCCAATAATATTCTTAACCTTTATTTTTATGAATCAGACCAAGCAAGAATTGTTTGTAATGGTTAGGAGTTGTTTAGCAGTTAGACTTGTTTTTCAAAGCCCATGATTGTGTTCCTGGCAGTGGCATGGGACTAAGGATATGTTTCCGGTCATCCCAAGGTTGCTTCTACCATTGCAAGTATGAGGCGCTTTCCGTCGTGGGTGTGAGGGACAGTGGGGGCCAGCAGGGCACGGGGATGGCACCAGGAAAAGGGAGGGAAGGCAGCAGCATGCACGGGGCTGTGCCAGCTCTGGTTTGAATCACACTAAGACATTTTCTGCGGTGTAGCCATATATTTTATTCTTCTTTGATTTAAGATCACCAGGAGCCCTGCTAGAAGCGCCGGGGGGGCGGCCTCTTGCAGGGCTGGGGAGAGTCTTGGGCACTGCTCGCCCGGGTGCGCTTCCTGGGGCGCCGGGACCCCCGAGTCGAGCGGTGAGGAGTGGAGGGTCTGCGCCTGCAGGCCCGGGCAGAGGGACCTGCTGCTGCCTCCTGCCCCAGCTCTTCACGGGGCTCTTCCTGCTCCTGGGGGTTGGCTGCAGCTGGGACTTCGCCAGGACCCCCACGCTGGAAAGCGCTGGATGTGCTGGGCAGCTCCTCCATGTCAGGGCCTGCGTTGCTGTTGGAGGGCGCGGGGCTGGTGCTGATGGTTCCCTGCATGGAGGCAGTGGGACCAGAAGCACCTGCAGGGCTGTCCTCCTGTACCCCAGCAGTGTGGCCACTCTCGAGGCCCAGTAGCCTCCGTGCCTCCTCTCCGCAGAGGCCCACGATGGTGCCGATGAGCCCGTCGATGAGCGGCACGGTGAGGGGCCCCAAGGCGGGCTGTGTGTGCTGAATGATGGCGTCCCTGTCCAGCCCCATCACACACAGGGAGTGCAGGAGGAAGCTCTCTGCAGCTCTCGCCTGCCACCAGCGTGTCCCATAGATGGCTGAGAGCTCGCGGCGCAGCCAGGGCAGCACAGGGTCGAGGATGTCCCTGCGCTCCCTGAACAGCACGGCCCAGTCCTCGGGCAGGAGGCCGCCCACAGCAGCGCGGGGATCGGGCTCCGCATCCCTCTCCTCGGCTGGCACAGAGGACGCAGCCGGCGCTGCAGGGCTGTGGGGGGCGGTGGCGCTGCCTGCCTGGAAGCCAACAGGTACGGGCACTGCGGGAGGGGAGACGATGCATTCCAAGTAGTCCTCCTCTCCCCGCACGGAAACCTTGATGCTTCTCATGCCCGTCCTGCAGAGTGGGCAGCTGGCCTTCAGCTTTGCCCAGCGCTGGATGCAGCCCAGGCAGAACCGGTGGTTGCACGGTGTTGCATAGGCCACATCCTTTCGGCCCTCCCGGCAGACGGGACACGTCCACGCCTCCTCTGTGGCCATGATCTTCACGCTAAGGGGCGCTGGGGAGAGCTGATGGTGACGAGCTGCTCCCCTGCACCGGCACTGCAGAAGCGGGTATCGCGCACGCTGCGAGGAAGAGAGAAGGTCACTGGCTGTGCCCCGGCCCCTCAGCAGGAAACCCCCCGGCCCCAGCCCCACGGCTGGGTGGTCCCACGTCCCCCGCGGGCCGCCCCGGGGCACGTGGCCCCACACAGCTCACCTGCGCTGCTGCAAGTGCTCCTCACAGGGCCCCGGCTGCCTGAGCCAGGCAGGGCCGGGGAAACACAGGCACTGCCTGCGGGGACGGGCACTGAGAACAGCTGCCGACGGCCCCACAGCACAGCTCCAACAAATCCTTGCTCGGCGCTCCAAGCCTCGCACAAACGCTCAGCAGGAATCCAGGCACGAGCCAGGCTGGGGCGGGCTCTGCCTGCGCCCCAATATGAGCAGGGAGGGCCATGAAGTCACAGTCCGTTGCTGGGTGACCTCAGAGCCCATCGCTCTGGGTGACCCCCACAAACCAAAGCACGTGTCTGAAAGCATTGCCCAGACGTTTTGTGAACTCCAGCAGGCTTGCTGCCCTGACCACTTCACTGGGAGGCCTGGTTCAGTGGCCAAGCCCCGTGTCAGTGAAAAATCTTGTCCTCACCTCCAGGCAGAGCCTCCCCTGTCACAGCTCCATGCCATTCCCTCCACTTTTGTCACCGTCCCCAGAGAGCAGAGCTTAGCGCCGGGCCTTCCGCTCCCCTCGTGAGGAAGCTGCAGGTCGCCCTCAGGCCTCTCCTCAGTCTCCTGCAGGCTGAACAAACGCAGGCACCTCAGCCGCTCCTCATCTGTCCTGCCCTCCAGACCCTTCACCACTTTGAAGCCCTCCTTTGGATGCTCTCTCTCTAAGAGGTTTATGGCCTTCTGATAGTGCCGTGCCCAAAAGTGCACACAGGACTCGAGCTGATGCTGAAAGAGCGCAGAGCAGAGCACAGCAATCCCTGCCCGCGACCGGCTAGCGATGCTGTGCTGGAGGCACCCCACGATGCCGTTGCCCCTCCTGCCTGCCAGGGCCCACGGCTGACTCACGTTCAACTTGCCGTCGACCAAAAGCCCCAGAGCCCTCTCTGCAGGGCTGCGCTCCAGCCTCTCCTCCCCCCAGACTGTCCGGACAGCCAGGGTTGCCCGTTGCCAGGTGCGCAATCCCTCACTCGCTCTCGCTAAACCTCATCTTGTTGGGGATTGCCCAGCCCTCTGATTTGTCAGGATCTCTCTGCAAGGCCTTCCTCCCCTCCATGGAGTCAGACGCTCCTCCCAATTTAGCATCGTGCCTAAATGGACTCAAGACGCCCTCGAGTCCTGCGTGCAAGTCAGTTAGGACAACATTGAAGAGAACTGGCCCTAAAATGGAGGCCTGCAGAAGCCCCCTAGTGACTGGCCGCCAGCCCGATGCAACCCCATTTACGATAACCCTTGGAGCGCGACCCGTCAGCCACTTGTTCACCCATGGCATTATGCATTGCTCTAGCTGTGTGCTGCTCAATTTGTCCAGAAGGAGACAGTGAGAAACAATATTGAAGCTGTGCTGAAATCCAAACAGGTGCCATCAGCTGGCTTCCCTTGGCCAACTAGACGGTTGAGCACTTCCGAAAAGGAAATCAAGTGCGTTAAGCAGCACTTTCCCCTCATGAACCTGTGTTGGCTGTGATCAATGACTGCATTGTCCTTCAGGTGATATTAAGAACTCCCAGAATACTTTTCACCATATTTTTACCATTTTTCCCTCCCAATTGATTGGGGGGAGTTGAAAAATCATAAAATAATAATAATAATAATAATAATAATAAAGAGAAAATCATATTCATGTTCATAAGAAGAACAGGAATAAAAGAATAGGGAAGGTAAGCGAGGCAAAGTGCAACCGCTGACCAGCTGCTGACAGATGTCCATCCCATCCCCAAGTAGCAGCCCTCATACCAGCCTGGCCTAGCAGTTCCTAGTAATAATTCAGCACCATGCCCTGTGTCAAGCAATATCCCTTTGGCCTTTTGCAACGTCCCTGTGTGAAGCATTTTGTACACAACAGATGCAAATCTGCTCCCATCCACTGCTTTCTCTGTTGAATGTAGAAGGGCAACATTGCTGACAAATGCTCTCTTGCAGCCCCTAGCCTTACATCTCGATCCTTAAGCAAGCTGCATTTTAAAAGGAAACGGGAAAGGGGAAAGTGAAAAGGCAAAAGGGAAAGGGAAAGGAAAAGGGAAAGGGAAAGGGAAAGGGAAAGGGAAAGGGAAAGGGAAAGGGAAAGGGAAAGGGAAAGGGAAAGGGAAAGGGAAAGGAGAAATAAAAATTTAGGAATGGCTATACGGAAGGAGAAGCGTCTTTCCTCCACATTGCATATGGGGACCAAGACTGAAGCAAAGGAACCTTTGTGGCTGAACCAGAAGAATTGGAGGTTAATTTGAAAATGCTATTCTCTAGGCCAAAGGAAAAAATGCACTGAACACTAGGTCAAGGCAAGAAATAGAAAGCTCTTCTTGAGGACAGAAATCTCAAAACCTAAGCACAACATCGGGGGAAGATTAGGGCTGTCCAGAGGAAGAAGAAATACCCACAGAGTGAAGTGGCAAACCCATCCCTGGCTGGAGTAGGGTTGAAAGTTGTAGCCTCTGCTTACACACACGATGGCAAGTACAGCAGCAGTCTCTGCGCAAAGCAGACTTTATAAAGAGAACCCATTCCTAAACCATGGGAGAGATCCTTGACACAATAGCTCTCAAAGTCGTGAAGAGAGCAGAAGAGCGGTTTTGCACGCAGCGTTTGCTGTTTCCATTGCTTGTTAGGGTTATGCTTTCCTTGTATACAGCATCTGCATACAGATGCTGCGAAGCTTCCAGGTCGCTCCCTGTCACTGGGTGAATTTGCACGAAGGAGAGTCCGAATGGAGGGAAACTGGGCTGCATGGACTCAACTACTAAGCCTCATGCTTAAGGAAGCCAGCGTCCTCCACAATTACACTTGGCAGTCGGTGCCTGGACGCTGCCCAGTTCTGGTGGCATAGAATCACTGAATCACAGAATATCCTGAGTTGGAAGGGACCCATAAGGATCATCGAGTCCAACTCCTGGCACCACACAGGTCTACCTCCAAATTCCGACCACGTTGTTATAAATTACGTAGCCCCCCTTCCTGGTACTGCGGCTGCGTCGACTGTTGCTAGGGGGTCGTCTCCCGTCCCTCTGGTGGTCGCACGGATGAAGGCCGTAGTCTTCCTCCGCTTGGTATGTGGTGTTTTTCCCTCCTTAACCGGTCATGTTGGTTTGTCTTAAGATAGGACAGTGGGTTATCAATTTTGCAGTTATAGTATTTACACAAAGTTCTCTCAACTTTCCGTCCGAGACAGCAACAGGCAGGGAGCCTCAAGGTCCTTACAGCCACCTGGCGACTCCCTTTGTTCCTTCTTAATATAGCCATGGGAAATAATGAACAAACATGCTTCATACACCACAATCCCTCCTTTTTCTTTTAGTTAGTTATTTTGTTCCTTAATTCCTGGTATGCCTGTCTGCTGAGCGTTAGAGTTTCAGCATCCTCACTCGTGGTTATGGGTTCATATTTGGCACTGATATGCATCAAATGTGCTGCCTCTAAACGGTTTTTTACAATCGCGATTACTCGATTCAGAATACATGGTCCAAAAGTTAGACTCAACATTAATAACAACAAAGGTCCCGCTATTGTCGACAGTAAAGTTGTAAGCCAGGGTGAATAATTAAACCAAGAGTCGTATCAATTCTGCTTAGCCTCATTTTCTCGCTTTCTTTTTTCTAATCTTTCTCTGAGCTTCATCATTGTATCCCTCACTACTCCCGTGTGGTCTGCATATACACAGCATTCTTCTTTCAAGGCGGCACATAATCCACCGTCTTGTAAATACACCAGATCTAATCCTCTACGATTTTGCAAAACAACTTCCGATAATGACCTTGCCGATTTGTCCAGGGCAGTAATTGACTGTTCAACTCGAGCTAAGTCTTCATCTACAGCCACACGTAGGGAGGTGAACTCCTGACTTTGTCTGACCAGAGAGGCAACTCCAGTGCCCACCCCGGTGCCTCCCAGAATTATCAACGTTGCCAATGTTATAGCCGTGATTGGTTCTCTTTTTGTTAAGTGGTTCTCTGCTACCGTGTGCCGTGTATATACGTACTCTTCAGAATGGTATAGAATTCTTGGTACAATTATCACCTGTATACAGAAATCTTGAGATACATTAAAGAGTTCAAGTGATAAACAAGGGGTAACACCTATCGATGAGCAGACCCATCTAGCGTTGTTTGCGGGAATTAACCACCTTTCTTTACCTCCTGGTGTAACCTTCTCCGTAATACTGCATAGATGGAGCTTCTCACTAGGGATTGTACCTACACACCTGCCATTCCCAGTTACTTCCGTCAATGTTATTCCTACATCCCTCCCCCAATTGCATTGTGGAGGGTTGGGGTTACGTGAACGGGTGGCCTCTCCCAGATCCCCAGTGGCGTCATCATATGGAGGCCTTATATCAAGGCATAACCAGCAAGGTTTAGGGATGTTGGGAATTGTTTGATTCAATAAATAATAACTAGCATCCACGATTTTCCACATGTTATTCTCTGTCATCCCTTCATTTTTTTCATATTTTTGGCCTACTGATTTATTAATGACCTTCAGTGGTTTTGGGCTATTTGGAGTTCGTATTTCAGAAGCTTGTGTAGGTTGAATTCTTAAAACATTTCCTGACAGTTCTTGGTTTGGTCCTACCCGTTGGGGGTTCTTAATCTCTTCTTTCCTTCTATATATTATCCCTCCCCTATCAGCTCCGGATTCATGCAACCTAATTCCCCAGCGTTGTCCTAGGGTCCACCTTTGATCTCCCGGTTGGGTTACATTGATGTATAGGAATTTGCAATCTGACCTGGAGAGGGTGGCGTAATGCTGTAGTTCGCCCTTATGGTTACATCCTGGTGGCCCGTACCCACCTTCAAATATTTGTCCGCTTCAGCTCCGGGATTCCAGTCTGTGGCAATAGTCTCACAACCCCAACAGGCACAAAAGTATTCATGTGGATAGTTACAATACGGTCTTCCCGGGTTAGAACTTGGGCACATATAGAAGCTCAATAGACCAGAACATATGTTTGGTACATTTTTGCCCCATGTCACAAGGTCACACAGTAAGACCTTACAACTAGGGCCCCCAGCGGTGATTATTTGCTGCACAACATGGTAATCTTCCCATCTAATTAGGCTCCAAATAAAAGGTTGATGAGGGTGCGCAGACCCAGGAACAGTGCAAACACTTACACCTACTACTATGTATCGCAAAAAGTGGATAGGGCCCATTTTCGGAGGGTTTTTTTTCTTTTTTTTCTTTTTTTTTTTTTTACCTGGTCACGCAGTTCCCCACCGTTTCACTCTCTGCCTCGCTTGTCAGTTCGGTTGCGGCGAACTACAAGGTGCGCGTTCTTCTCGGCAGCAGTAGTGCTCTTCAGGGGTGTTTCTCGGTTAGCTGCAACCTCTTGCCTGTTACCGATCACACAGAGCCCCCCTCCTCCCCCTTTTTACGATACATAGACAGTGACAGTATATATTATACTTATCGAGGCCGTTTCAGAGTGAACTTTAAGTCATCAGGGCCTGCGACCGCTTCCCCATTCTCTTGTCTGGATTGGTCCCTTCACACGACTGGCATGCGTCCACCCCTTCTCAGCCGTCCGGATAGCTGTCTCTGTGGTAAGTAAAACAACATAGGGGCCTTCCCACCGTGGTGTTAAAGATGTTTCTTTCCATGTCTTAATTAGAACCTTATCTCCAGGCTGTATTCTATGGATTGCTATATCTAACGGGGGACGCTATGCCACCAAGCCTTTCGCTTGTAATTCCCTCCATCTATTCATCAGCTGTATTAAATAAGGTGTTAATTGAATGTCCTGTATCTGGGGGTGATCAGATGGCATCTCTAGATCATAAGGCATACCGTATAGTATTTCAAAAGGTGAGATTCCGACATCGGCTTGAAGCTGTGTTCGAATATTCAGTAGTGCAAGTGGTAAACATTTCACCCAGGAGGATTTTTTCTCCATCATAAGCTTTGTTAGTTGCTTTTTAATTTCCCCATTCATTCGTTCTACCTTTCCAGAGCTTTGAGAGTGCCACGGAGTATGATATTCCCAACTTGTCCCCAAGGCTTTCGTAGTTTCTTGGGACACTTTTGATATAAAGTGCGGGCCTCGGTCAGAATCAATTGTTTCTACAATCCCGTACCTTGGGATAATGTTTTCTAACAGTATTTTTACCACAGCTCGGGCCGTTGTTCTCGTTGTCGGGAAAGCTTCCACAAAGTGCGTGAGATGGTCTACAATTACTAATAAATATTTCTACCTTCCCACTTTTGGAAGTTCTGTGAAATCCAATTGAATTCTGGCAAAAGGTCGGTGCGCTAATTCCCGACCTCCTAACACTCTTTTCCTCATTTGCCGGGCAGTCACTCTCTTACAGACAAGACAATCATGCACAACTCCTTTTGCTACATTGTATATTCCAATACACATATATTTGGTAGCGAATTGATCCACTAGTGCTTGAGCTCCCCAGTGGGTGTTCTCATGAAACCTCCGTAGCACTCGCACAGCTGCAGACTTAGGAAGCATTTCCCGTCCATCAGGCAATACCCATTTACCCCATCTATTTCTTTTATGCCCATTTGAGCCATTTAATCCTTTTCTGGCTGCGTAAAACGGAGTAATGTATATATGGGTCCGTGTAAATAACAACGTGACTAAATGTACAGTCCAAACGCTTCTTAAACTCCAACAGGCTTGGTGCAGTCACTACTTCCCTGTGGGCCTCTTCCAGTGTGCGACAACCCTCTCAGTGAAGAACCTCTTCCTGATGCTTATCCCATTCCCAAGGAGCAGCCCTCATTCCACCCTGGCCAAGCACTTCATAGCAATAGTTCAGCACGATGCCCTGTGTTATGGAATATCCTTCTGGCTACTTCAGCTCAGCTGTCCTGCTGCTGTCCCCTCCCAGCTCCTTGAGTTGGGATATACCTCCAGATATCCACCCCTTATTCCATACCATTTATGTCATGCTCAGGTTACACTCTTTCCAATACATTCTAATTAATCACCATTTTCATCTATGATATATAGCAATCACGGTAGTGATGACATACAGTATTATATAATAATTAACATACTACAATTCAACTCATGGGCTATTCTCACCCAGTATTAAATCCCCTTGAGGTACACACCGGACCTCCCCATTCTTTTGCATTACCCACCAAGTGCATCCAGGTCCCTGAGCAAAAGCAATTCCACGAATGGGTTTGCCTTTTCCTGAGGCAGGAGTAGCCCAGACTGTTTTACCCAGCACGTTTCTTACGTGCACTACAGGAACTTTATCCCCTTCTACAGTGCGTAACAGGTTTGATTGGGCAGGTCCAGCTCGGTTGGCAGATCCCCTGGTATTGACTAACCAGGTGGCCTTTGCCAAATGTGTATCCCAATTTTTGAATGTCCCAGCACCCATTGCTTTCAGTGTAGTCTTCAACAGTCCATTGTATCGTTCAACTTTTCCAGAGGCTGGTGCATGATAGGGGATGTGATACACCCACTCAATACCATGTTCTTTGGCCCAAGTGTCTATAAGGTTGTTTCGGAAATGAGTCCCGTTGTCTGACTCAATTCTCTCTGGGGTGCCATGTCGCCATAGGACTTGCTTTTCAAGGCCCAGGATAGTGTTCCGGGCGGTGGCATGGGGCACAGGATATGTTTCCAGCCATCCGGTGGTTGCTTCCACCATTGTAAGTACGTGGCGCTTGCCGTTGCGGGTTTGAGGGAGTGTGATGTAATCAATTTGCCAGGCCTCTCCATATTTATATTTCAGCCATCATCCTCCATACCAAAGAGGTTTTGACCGTTTGGCTTGCTTGATTGCAGCACGTGTTTCACAATCATGAATAACCTGTGCTATAGTGTCCATGGTCAGGTCCACCCCTCGATCACGAGCCCATCTCTATGTTGCATCTCTACCTTGATGGCCTGAGGTGTCATGGGCCCATCGGGCTATAAATAATTCACCTTTATGTTGCCAGTCCAGGTCCACGTGAGCCACTTCAATCTTAGCAGCCTGATCCACCTGCTGGTTGTTTTGATGTTCTTCAGTAGCCCGATTCTTGGGCACATGAGCATCTACATGGCGTACCTTTACAACCAGGTTCTCTACCCGGGCAGCAATATCTTGCCACAATGCCGCAGCCCAGATGGGCTTGCCCCTGCGCTGCCAGTTGTTCTGCTTCCATTGCTGTAACCACCCCCACAGGGCATTTGCTACCATCCATGAATCAGTATAGAGATAGAGAACTGGCCACTTTTCTCGTTCAGCAATATCTAAAGCCAGCTGAATGGCTTTCACTTCTGCAAACTGACTCGATTCACCTTCTCCCTCAGCAGCTTCTGCAACTCGCCGTGTAGGACTCCATACAGCAGCTTTCCATCTCCGATGCTTTCCCACAATACGACAGGACCCATCAGTGAACAAGGCATATTTCTTCTCATTTTCCGGTAGCTTGTTGTACAGTGGGGCTTCTTCAGCACAGACCACCTCCTCCTCTGATGATATCCCAAAGTATTTGCCTTCTGGCCAGTCCATAATCACCTCCAAGATTCCTGGGCGACTGGGGTTTCCTATTCGAGCCCGCTGAGTAATCAGTGCAACCCACTTGCTCCATGTAGCATCAGTTGCATGATGTGTAGAGGGGACCCTTCCTTTGAACATCCAGCCTAGTAGCGGCAGTCGGGGTGCCAGGAGGAGCTGCGCTTCAGTACCGACCACTTCCGAAGCAGATCGAACTCCTTCATATGCTGCCAATATCTCCTTTTCAGTTGGAGTGTAGCGGGCCTCAGATCCTCTGTATCCCCGACTCCAAAACCCCAGGGGTCGACCTCGAGCTTCCCCAGGTTCTTTCTGCCAGAGGCTCCAGGTGGGACCATTCTCCCCGGCTGCGGTGTAGAGCACATTCTTTACATCTGGTCCTGTTCGGACTGGCCCGAGGGCTACTGCATGAACTATTTCCTGCTTAATTTGTTCAAAGGCTTGTCGTTGCTCAGGGCCCCATTCAAAAGCATTCTTCTTACGGGTTACTTGGTAGAGCGGGTTTACAATCAGACTGTAATTTGGAATATGCATTCTCCAAAACCCCACGACACCTAGGAAAGTTTGTGTTTCTTTTTTGCTAGTTGGTGGAGACATAGCTGTTATTTTGTTGATCACATCCATTGGGATTTGACGACGTCCATCTTGCCATTTTATTCCTAAAAACGGGATCTCTCGTGCAGGTCCTTTAACTTTATTCTGTTTCATGGCAAAACCGGCCTTCAGAAGGATTTGGACTATTTCCTTCCCTTTCTCGAAAACTTCTTCTGCAGTGTCACCCCACACAATGATGTCATCGACGTACTGCAGGTGTTCAGGAGCTTCCCCCTGCTCCAGCGCAGACTGGATCAGTCCATGGCAAATGGTAGGGCTGTGTTTCCACCCCTGGGGCAGCCGATTCCAAGTATATTGGACTCCCCTCCAAGTGAAAGCAAACTGTGGCCTGCACTGTGCTGCTAGAGGGATGGAGAAAAATGCATTAGCGATATCAATTGTGGCATACCACTTGGCTGCCTTTGATTCCAGTTCATACTGGAGTTCTAGCATGTCCGGCACTGCAGCACTCAGTGGTGGCGTGACTTCGTTCAGGCCACGATAGTCCACTGTTAGTCTCCACTCACCATTAGACTTTCGCACTGGCCATATGGGACTATTAAAAGGTGAATGAGTCTTGCTGATCACTCCTTGGCTCTCCAGTTGACGAATTAGCTTATGGATGGGACTCAGGGAGTCTCGGTTGGTGCGATATTGCCGCCGGTGCACAGTCGTGGTAGCGATCGACACTTGCTGTTCTTCAACCCTCAGCAACCCCACAACAGAAGGGTCCTCTGAGAGACCAGGCAAGGTAGACAACTGTTTAATGTCCTCTGTCTCCAAGGCAGCTATGCCAAAAGCCCAGCGGAACCCTTTTGGGACCTTGAAATATCCTCTTCTAAGATAGTCTATGCCAAGGATGCACGGAGCATCTGGGCCAGTCACAATACGGTGCTTTTGCCACTCATTACCGGTTAGACTCCCTTCAGCCTCCAATACAGTTAACTGCTGGGATCCCCCCGTCACACCATAAATACAGATGGGCTCTGGCCCTTTATAGCTTGATGGCATTAGAGTACATTGTGCACCGGTGTCTACCAAAGCCTTATACTTCTGTGCGTCTGACGTGCCAGGCCATCGAATCCACACAGTCCAATAAACTCGATTGTCCCTTTCCTCCCCCTGGCTGGAGGCAGGGCCCCTCTAATCCTGGTCAGAATCTTCGTCTCTGTGTTTAAAGGACTGCCTGCTGGAAGTTGGAGCAGCAAACTTTTCAGAGAACCCCTTTTTCCCAATTGTTTTCTTTTGCAATTCACGTACCCGTGCCTCTAGGGTCGCAGTAGATTTTCCATCCCATTTTCTCATGTCCTCTCCAAGGTCACGTAGGTAAAAGCACAGGGTGGCGCGGGGTGTGTGCCCACCATATTGTCTTCCTTGCATAGATGAACGTTTACCCCTAATAGCTGAGACACTGGTTTGTACAGGTGGGGAGGAAAATAATCTCTCTTCAAGTTGGTGGATCTTTTCAGAAAGTTTCTCCAAAGTATTCTCTTTTAGCTGGTGGACACTGGGTCGTTCAGGTGGAGGGGAAGATAAATTCTCTTTAAGTTGGTGGACCTCTTCAGAGAGTTTCTCCACAGCCGAGACACAGGCCTGTAGGGAAGAGGAGAGATTTCCTTCGTACTGCCAGAGTATTTTAGTCACTTCATTCACTGGGGGATTCTCCACCTCTTTCCAGGTTAGTATTGCCAATGAGCTGGCATATGATCATGGTGCACTCCGTACAAACTTCCGCCACATTGGTGGTGTACACCGGACTGCACCTGGATTTGTGGATGTTTGTGCGTCGTCTAGGTCCTTATAAATTACTTCCCGTACGGCCAATTCCCTCAGGTACTGAATTCCCTTCTCCATGGTGGTCCATTTGCCTGGTAGACATACAAGTTCTTCCTTGAAGGGATACCTTTCCTGCACAGCTGACAGGAGACGCCTCCAGAGGCTGTGAGATCGTGCTCCATCTCCAATTGCTTTGTCAATGCATGCGTCCCTAGCAAGGGATCCCAGCCGCCTGGCTTCCTTGCCCTCTAATTCCACATAATTGGCTCCGGTGTCCCAGCACCGGAGCAGCCAGGTGACAAGCTGCTCACCTATACAGCGACCAAAATCTTTTCGCACATCTCGTAGCTCACGCTGGTATAGAGTCCGGGTAGTTACTGTTGATTTTTCGACATCCCCATCCTCATCTTCAGTCTCCTGCACCTTTGATGGCCCAGCCTCGTCTTCTCTATGCCCAGACTTAGCAGAAGACTGTCTGCGTTCTAAACGACCTGAGCCTCTATACCATTTTTTCACCTTGTCTACAGGGGCAACTTGCACTGCTACAGCTCGTTTCTCTGACCCAGACACAGGGTCTGCCACAGGGGTTGGAATACCCTCTGCGGGGTCAACTTGCACTGCTACAGCTCGTTTCTCTGACCCAGACACAGGAGTGGGAGCAGCTGCAGGAGCCGGAGCTGCTGCAGGGGCTGGAGCGGCTGCAGGAGCTGGAACTGGAGCGGCTGCAGGAGCTGGATCTGGAGCGGCTGCAGGAGCTGGATCTGGAGCGGCTGCAGGAGCAGCTTTACACCTTGGCCTGGTGTAAACACTGTTCTGCAACAATTAAAACATCAGCATGTTATCAGTGCTTTTCTCATCCTAATCCAAAACATAGCACCCTACCAGCTACTATGAGGAAAAATTAAGTCTGTCCTAACTGGAACCAGGACACCTGCCCATGGAAGTGGGGTGGGAAGTGGGTGGTCTATAAGGTCTCTTCCAACCCAAACCATTCTATGATTTCTTAAAAACAATCTTCCCTGTACAATCTTTCTCATGCCAAATAATCTTAGAGTTTTCTTTCTCCTTTGGACAAAATACGTGTGATTTCCTTAGCTGCCTCTGATGAGTCCAGAGAAGAGCAATCTTTGAGACTGCTCCCCAAGAAAACACAATTCAGGCAGAGCACAAGGTGGTGGGATGGTTTTGTTGAGACAGGAGAGAGAGCCATGCAGAGCCAAGAGGCTGATCATATTTGCAAAGGGTATTTAACTCCCAACAAGCTAAAGTTAACTCCAGTGACAGCTGAAACCATTAAGCATCTTCCAGGATGATGGT
Source organism: Anser brachyrhynchus (assembly GCF_964034855.1). Taxonomy (NCBI): domain Eukaryota; kingdom Metazoa; phylum Chordata; class Aves; order Anseriformes; family Anatidae; genus Anser; species Anser brachyrhynchus. Next base: position 75,007,402 of record NC_137697.1, on the reverse strand, counting down.
GTCTATCCACAGGTAAAATCATGCTTTCTGGGGAGCACACTCAAGAGAGTATCATTAGAAAGGGAGATAAAAAAGGTTACCAAAATAAAATAAACACTTGTTTCATCTTGAAAATGTAGATAGTGTTTACTAAACCCTCTTCTCTGAAATAGGCCATTATGGACTGCCCGTTTTTCTAAGCTGTTTCCCATCTCCCCATCTTCTTTTTCTTCTGTCTTCTGTTGTCTCTGCTGTATTTGAACTGGCCTCTGGATGAAGGTTTATTTAAACAAACTAGAGACAAAGACATTTCAACCACAAGAATGTGTTTCCACTTAGATTCCAGTTGCTTTGGTTTTGTATTTTGCCACTTGAATCTTTCTATTTAGTAGCATTTCCACCTAAGACCGATATTAGTGTTCTTTCTAGATGAAGTTATCCCAAAGAATTTTGCATTTTTTTACCTCTTTAGTTCAGGTTTTTGTTTTTGTTTGTTTTTTTTTTTTTTTACAACAGCAAGAGGTTTCTCTGTATTTTTTTTATATAACTGTCATGAAGTCCTGTTGCGAAGCAGGAAACAAAATCAATATAGAAGGCAAGCCATACCACCTCACCTTTGAACTGCTGTACACTTTTCACTTTTCTCTTTTCATTTAACAGTTTTCTTCAGTTAATTTCTGATATGACCTTGTGACTAGTGTTTTGTATTTCAACATATTTCTAGATCGCAGGTCACCTCAATGGGAGAGGCACTTGGCTCTCCAGAAAACTTGTGAGGAATCAGGCTGGTTTGTTGAAACAGGGCAAATTCCTCTCTGGCCTTTCTTGTTTCCGTTTGAAACACTTAACTGGGGCTTGGATTAGGTCAATGAAGAATAAATCTAAATCTAACCATTCTTAAACTGAAATCAAAATGCCCACGTGTTGCTTTGACCAACTTAGCCAAAGCAGCCCCAGACTGTGGATAGGCGAGGCTTGTGCCTGCCCTCTGCTCCTCCTCAGGGCAGCCTTCAGATGCCTGTGCTATCTGACCGTATTGCCGAGTGACATTAAGCCACACAGACTGCTTCTGGACGCTTTCAAGGGCTACCAGTCTAATAGGTCAAATGCTGATTTATATCAAAAGAATAAAATGCAGCTGGAAAGGTACTGCAGTGTGAGTTACTAGAACAGCTGCTGGAAAAGAGTTCTAGAACATTGTTTGAGCTGAGGTTCTGCTATGATAAAGCAATGGCATTTCAAAGCACATTAATCAGCCATGACCAAAGGGACAGTGGGGGCCAGCAGGGCACGGGGACGGCACCAGGAAAAGGGAGGGAAGGCAGCAGCATGCACGGGGCTGTGCCAGCTCTGGTTTGAATCACACCGAGACTTTTTCTGTGGTATATTCAATCTATTTTATTGTTCTTTATTTCATAAACTACAAGAGCCCTGCTAGAAGCGCCGGGGGGGCGGCCTCTTGCAGGGCTGGGCAGAGTCTTGGGCACTGCCTGCCCGGGTGCGCTTCCTGGGGCGCCGGGACCCCCGAGTCGAGCGGTGAGGAGTGGAGGGTCTGCGCCTGCAGGCCCGGGCAGAGGGACCTGCTGCTGCCTCCTGCCCCAGCTCTTCACGGGGCTCTTCCTGCTCCTGGGGGTTGGCTGCAGCTGGGACTTTGCCAGGACCCCCATGCTGGAAAGCGCTGGATGTGCTGGGCAGCTCCCCCATGTCAGGGCCTGCGTTGCTGTTGGAGGGCGCGGGGCTGGTGCTGATGGTTCCCTGCATGGAGGCAGTGGGACCAGAAGCAGCTGCAGGGCTGTCCTCCTGTACCCCAGCAGTGTGGCCACTCTCGAGGCCCAGTAGCCTCCGTGCCTCCTCTCCGCAGAGGCCCACGATGGTGCCGACGAGCCCGTCGATGAGCGGCACGGTGAGGGGCCCCAAGGCGGGCTGTGTGTGCTGAATGATGGCGTCCCTGTCCAGCCCCATCACACACAGGGAGTGCAGGAGGAAGCTCTCTGCAGCTCTCGCCTGCCACCAGCGTGTCCCGTAGATGGCTGAGAGCTCGCGGCGCAGCCAGGGCAGCACAGGGTCGAGGATGTCCCTGCGCTCCCTGAACAGCACGGCCCAGTCCTCGGGCAGGAGGCCGCCCACAGCAGCGCGGGGATCGGGCTCCGCATCCCTCTCCTCGGCTGGCACAGAGGACGCAGCCGGCGCTGCAGGGCTGTGGGGGGCGGTGGCGCTGCCTGCCTGGAAGCCAACAGGTACGGGCACTGCGGGAGGGGAGACGATGCATTCCAAGTAGTCCTCCTCTCCCCGCACGGAAACCTTGATGCTTCTCATGCCCGTCCTGCAGAGTGGGCAGCTGGCCTTCAGCTTTGCCCAGCGCTGGATGCAGCCCAGGCAGAACCCGTGGTTGCACGGTGTTGCATAGGCCACATCCTTTCGGCCCTCCCGGCAGACGGGACACGTCCACGCCTCCTCTGTGGCCATGATCTTCACGCTAAGGTGCGCTGGGGAGAGCTGATGGTGACGAGCTGCTCCCCTGCACCGGCACTGCAGAAGCGGGTATCGCGCACGCTGCGAGGAAGAGAGAAGGTCACTGGCTGTGCCCCGGCCCCTCAGCAGGAAACCCCCCGGCCCCAGCCCCACGGCTGGGTGGTCCCACGTCCCCCGCGGGCCGCCCCGGGGCACGTGGCCCCACACAGCTCACCTGCGCTGCTGCAAGTGCTCCTCACAGGGCCCCGGCTGCCTGAGCCAGGCAGGGCCGGGGAAACACAGGCACTGCCTGCGGGGACGGGCACTGAGAACAGCTGCCAACGGCCCCACAGCACAGCTCCAACAAATCCTTGCTCGGCGCTCCAAGCCTCGCACAAACGCTCAGCGGGAGTCCAGGCACGAGCCAGGCTGGGGCGGGCTCTGCCTGCGCCCCAATATGAGCAGCGAGGGCCGTGAGGTCACAGAGTCCATTGCTGGGTGACCTCAGAGCCCATCGCTGGGTGACCTCAGCATGGGGAGACATCACGTTGTGCTGGGTGGCAGCCGGGCGGGTTTTCACAGAATCACAGAATCGTCTAGGTTGGAAGAGACCTCCAAGATCATCTAGTCCAACCTCAGCCCTAACACTAACAAGTCCTACACTAAACCGTATCACTAAGGGCTACATCTAAACGTCTTTTAAAGACCTCCAGGGATGGTGACTCAATCACCCCCCTGGGCAGTCCATTCCAATGCCTAACAACCCTTTCGGTAAAGAAGAAGTTCTTCCTAACATCCAACCTAAACCTCCCCTGGCGCAACTTTAGCCCATTCCCCCTCGTCCTGTCACCAGGCACGTAGGAGAACAGACCAACCCCCACCTCTCTACAGCCTCCTTTAAGGTACCTATAGAGAGCGATGAGGTCTCCCCTGAGCCTCCTCTTCTCCAGGCTAAACAACCCCAGCTCACAGTATCACAGTATCACAGATTTCTAGGTTGGAAGAGACCTCAAGATCATCGAGTCCAACCTCCGACCTAACACTAAGTACTCCACTAAACCATATCGCTAAGCTCTACATCTAAACGTCTTTTAAAGACCTCCAGGGATGGCGACTCCACCACCTCCCTGGGCAGCCCGTTCCAATGCTTAATAACCCTTTCGGTAAAGAAGTACTTCCTAACATCCAACCTAAAACTCCCCTGTTGCAACTTTCGCCCATTCCCCCTCGTCCTGTCACCAGGCACGTAGGAGAACAGACCAACCCCCACCTCTCTACAGCCTCCTTTAAGGTAACTGTAGAGAGCGATAAGGTCCCCCCTGAGCCTCCTCTTCTCCAGGCTGAACAATCCCAGCTCCCTCAGCCGCTCCTCGTAAGACTTGTTCTCCAGACCCCTCACCAGCTTGGTCGCCCTTCTCTGGACTCGCTCGAGCACGTCCATGTCCTTCCTGTAGCGAGGGGCCCAAAACTGAACACAGTACTCAAGGTGCGGCCTCACCAGAGCCGAGTACAGGGGCACAATCACTTCCCTAGCCCTGCTGGCCACACTGCTTCTTATGCAGGCCAGGATGCTGTTGGCCTTCTTGGCCACCTGGGCACACTGCTGGATCATATTCAGCCAACTATCAACCAATACTCCCAGGTCCTTCTCGGCCAGGCAGCTTTCCAGCCACTCATCTCCCAGCCTGTAGTTCTGCTTGGGGTTGTTGCGCCCCAGGTGCAGGACCCGGCACTTGGCCTTGTTGAACTTCATACAGTTGACCTCAGCCCATCGCTCCAGCCTATCCAGATCCTCCTGCAGAGCCTTCCTGCCCTCGAGCAGATCGACACACGCACTTAGCTTGGTGTCATCTGCAAACTTACTGAGGGTGCACTGGACGCCCTCATCCAGATCATCGATAAAGATATTAAAGAGGACCGGCCCCAGTACCGACCCCTGGGGGACACCACTAGTAACCGGCCTCCAACCGGATTTGACTCCATTCACCACAGCTCTCTGGGCCCGGCTATCCAGCCAGTTTCTAACCCAACAAAGCGTACGCCAGTCCAAGCCCCGAGCAGCCTGTTTCTTGAGGAGAATGTTGTGGGGAACTGTGTCAAAAGCCTTACTGAGGTCAAGGTAGATCACATCCACAGCCTTCCCCTCATCCACCAAGCGCGTCACTTTGTCATAGAAGGAGATCAGGTTCGTCAAGCAGGACCTGTCTTTCATAAACCCATGCTGACTGGGCCTGATTGCGTGCTTGCCCTGCAAGTGCCGCGTGATGACATTCAAGATAATCTGCTCCATGAGCTTCCCTGGCACTGAGGTCAAGCTAACAGGCCTATAGTTCCCCGGATTATCTCCAGAGAACGAGACTGTCCCAGGATAAGAACAATGGCTAAGGAAAACGAGACAAACACTTGCAGAATCGGCAAGAACAAGAAGCTACAAAATCTTGGGCCCTTCCATTTCCAAAACAAACAAACAAAAAACAACAACAAAGAAATTAAAGTTTAGTCAAATAAAACTGTATATAGAGGGTGTAGTTACAAGTGTAGGTTGTGGGCCTGTAGTACTCAGCCAGTGAGGAAAGGGGACGAATTAAACATCGGGTAACAGGGGATATAAGGTAATGATATACTGTTACTGTGCACCCCTGTTCGCAGGACACACAGCATTGCAATTGTGAATAAATGAATAAATTAGCTTCCCAGAAGACCCTGTCTGAGAAAATTATTGAGATATTTCTTATACCAATAAACATGGGAAAATCTGCAATGCTAGGTCCTACGTAGAGAGAATGTAACAAACCGTGTGAAGGGAACAATGAGAACAAACATCATTACAATACGTTCTCTTTATTTTTAACTTTTAAAATAGCCTTTTTTTCTGCTACGTGGATTTTCATCTCATGATCGGCGGATTAATAAGGCAAGTTTCTGCCTTAACTGTTTGCCCGGTTGGGGCATTTGTGACCACGGAATCACAGAATGGCTGAGGCTGGCAGGGCCCTCAGGAGCTCATCTGGTCCCACCCCTGCTCCAGAGCCAGGTGCCCAGGCCCGTGTCCAGGCAGGTTTTGAAGATCCGTAGCGAGGAGACCCCACAGCCTCTGGGCAGCCTGTGCCAGTGCTCAGCCACCCGCACAGCACAGAAGTGCTGCCTGGTGCTCAGAGGGAGCTTCCCGTGCTCCAGTTTGTGCTCACTGCCTCTTGCCTTGTCCTTGGGCACCACTGGCAAGAGCCTGGCTCCGTCCTCTTTGCACCCTCCCTTCAGGTATTTATGGACGCTGATGAGATCCCCCTGAGCCTCCCCTTCTCCAGGCCGAGCAGTCCCAGATCTCTCAGCCTTTCCTCCCATCCCTTGATCAACTTGCTGTCTGTTGGAGTCTTCCCAGTATGTTTGGGTCTGCCTTGTACTGGGCAGCCCAGAGCTGGACACGTTGCTCCAGGTGCAGCCTCACCGGTGCTGAGCGGAGGAGGAGGATCAGCTTCCTCAGCCTGCTGGAGACACTTTGCTCCTGCCAGCCTGCCTCTCCGGCCTGCTGAGCCCACCTGGATGGCAGCGCGGCCCTCTGGTGGGTCAGCCACAGCCTCAGTTCTCTGTCATCTGCAAATTTATCGAGGGTGCAATCTACCCATTGTCCAGATCGTTAATGAAGGTGTTAAACAGCACCAGACCCAGTATCAGCTCCTGGGGTACTCCACTTGTTACTGGCCTCCCACCAGGCCTTGCACCACTGACCACAACCCTCCATGTCCAGCCGCTCAGCCAGTTTTCGATCCATCTCACTGTCCGCTCATCCAGCCATACATCAAAAGCTACTCCATGAGGACCTTACGTGGGACAAACGCCTTACCATAGTCACAAAGACAATGCCCACTGCCCTCTCAGCCATTGGGCTGGTCACGTCATCTTGGAAGCTCATCAGGTCCGTCTGGGATGACTTCCCCGTGCTGAATCCATGCTGACTACTCCTGACGATGCCCATCTTACACCAACAACCTTGCGTTTTCTGGATTTCAATCCCCAACCTATCTATCATATTTTGAAATGATGATCAAATTATTTTACCTAGACATGAGAGTAATTATTTTCATATATTGGTCCCCACAGGTGAGCCACACACACATATGCACACACCCACCCACACACATGTAGGTATATAAACTTCTGTTCCATGAAATACACGCTGCTCCAAATGAGGGGACAGCAGACAACAGACTCATCAAGCTGCAGGATCTAAGGCTGGCACTTAAATAAAGTACTCCTAATCTTGTCTACACCGTGCCACCTCTCAAGTGGTAACTGATCCACTGGTCTGTTAAACTAACTCGAAATGCACTTTATGATAGTGAACACACGCTTCCTTTTTTATCCTACAAAAAACCCAAGCCATTAAGCAGCGAGAGCATTCTTGCTGAGCAGCGTGACAGAGGCAGGAGGGCTGGCGGTGTGCTGCGACTCCGCTTAACCACCGCGTGCTAAAAGAGTGTGAGCAGCAAGTGCCTTCTGGCAGTGGTACTTCCTTTTAAAAAGCAGGGAGTGTTTTCTTTACACTCCACGTTAAGGATTTGTCTTTTTTTTTTTTCTTTTTTTTTTCTTAAGACACACTAAAGTGTTTGAAGCTGTTATAACTGCAGTAATCAGAATGTAATTATACCAGCAATGGGCCGGCACGTGCTGCAGCCTTCCAGAGCAGCAGCCAGGTGTAAAAAAGTCATAACATGAGTGAGCGGACTGCAAATTGGCAAAATGTTCCAGAAGTGTAGTGTAAAAAGAAAAATAATAATAATAATAATAAAAATTTGAAGTTACTTGGAACTTTGGTAGAAAATATCTTATGCAGGTTTGCATCTTGTGCAGGTTTGCAGGCACCAGACCACTGAAGGTCTTCTGGGTCGGAGGGAGAATGTTTGAATCAACCTGCTGCTTCACAGTGAAATGAACAAAGTAACTCTGGCATGTTTAGAGGCTTGGGAGCAAGCAAGCAACTTGGCGGCAGGATTCTTCAAAAGCTTTGGGAAATTGCCGTAGGCCTTTCCACTCGGTGTCTGTGGTCCTCGCGCATCCAGAAATGTACTCCAAGCACCTGTAAGTGTTACTATGTGCTTTCAACTGATACTCTTTGTACAAAACAAAAAATAAAATAAAAGCCCACAACAAAAAACACCACATTTTACACTCCAATAATATTCTTAACCTTTATTTTTATGAATCAGACCAAGCAAGAATTGTTTGTAATGGTTAGGAGTTGTTTAGCAGTTAGACTTGTTTTTCAAAGCCCATGATTGTGTTCCTGGCAGTGGCATGGGACAAAGGATATGTTTCCGGTCATCCCAAGGTTGCTTCTACCATTGCAAGTATGAGGCGCTTTCCTTCGTGGGTGTGAGGGACAGTGGGGGCCAGCAGGGCACGGGGATGGCACCAGGAAAAGGGAGGGAAGGCAGCAGCATGCACGGGGCTGTGGCAGCTCTGGTTTGAATCACACCGAGACATTTTCTGTGGTATATTCAATCTATTTTATTGTTCTTTATTTCATCTCCCGCAGGAGCCCTGCTAGAAGCGCCGAGGGGGCGGCCTCTTGCAGGGCTGGGGAGAGTCTTGGGCACTGCTCACCCGGGTGCGCTTCCTGGGGCGCCGGGACCCCCGAGTCGAGCGGTGAGGAGTGGAGGGTCTGCGCCTGCAGGCCCGGGCAGAGGGACCTGCTGCTGCCTCCTGCCCCAGCTCTTCACGGGGCTCTTCCTGCTCCTGGGGGTTGGCTGCAGCTGGGACTTCGCCAGGACCCCCATGCTGGAAAGCGCTGGATGTGCTGGGCAGCTCCTCCATGTCAGGGCCTGCGTTGCTGTTGGAGGGCGCGGGGCTGGTGCTGATGGTTCCCTGCATGGAGTCAGCGTGCCCAGAAGCACCTGCAGGGCTGTCCTCCTGTACCCCAGCAGTGTGGCCACTCTCGAGGCCCAGTAGCCTCCGTGCCTCCTCTCCGCAGAGGCCCACGATGGTGCCGACGAGCCCGTCGATGAGCGGCACGGTGAGGGGCCCCAAGGCGGGCTGTGTGTGCTGAATGATGGCGTCCCTGTCCAGCCCCATCACACACAGGGAGTGCAGGAGGAAGCTCTCTGCAGCTCTCGCCTGCCACCAGCGTGTCCCGTAGATGGCTGAGAGCTCGCGGCGCAGCCAGGGCAGCACAGGGTCGAGGATGTCCCTGCGCTCCCTGAACAGCACGGCCCAGTCCTCGGGCAGGAGGCCGCCCACAGCAGCGTGGGGATCGGGCTCCGCATCCCTCTCCTCGGCTGGCACAGAGGACGCAGCCGGCGCTGCAGGGCTGTGGGGGGCGGTGGCGCTGCCTGCCTGGAAGCCAACAGGTACGGGCACTGCGGGAGGGGAGACGATGCATTCCAAGTAGTCCTCCTCTCCCCGCACGGAAACCTTGATGCTTCTCATGCCCGTCCTGCAGAGTGGGCAGCTGGCCTTCAGCTTTGCCCAGCGCTGGATGCAGCCCAGGCAGAACCGGTGGTTGCACGGTGTTGCATAGGCCACATCCTTTCGGCCCTCCCGGCAGACGGGACACGTCCACGCCTCCTCTGTGGCCATGATCTTCACGCTAAGGTGCGCTGGGGAGAGCTGATGGTGACGAGCTGCTCCCCTGCACCGGCACTGCAGAAGCGGGTATCGCGCACGCTGCGAGGAAGAGAGAAGGTCACTGGCTGTGCCCCGGCCCCTCAGCAGGAAACCCCCCGGCCCCAGCCCCACGGCTGGGTGGTCCCACGTCCCCCGCGGGCCGCCCCGGGGCACGTGGCCCCACACAGCTCACCTGCGCTGCTGCAAGTGCTCCTCACAGGGCCCCGGCTGCCTGAGCCAGGCAGGGCCGGGGAAACACAGGCACTGCCTGCGGGGACGGGCACTGAGAACAGCTGCCGACGGCCCCACAGCACAGCTCCAACAAATCCTTGCTCGGCGCTCCAAGCCTCGCACAAACGCTCAGCAGGAATCCAGGCATGAGCCAGGCTGGGGCGGGCTCTGCCTGCGCCCCAATATGAGCAGCGAGGGCCGTGAGGTCACAGAGTCCGTTGCTGGGTGACCTCAGCGCCCATCGCTGGGTGACCTCAGCATGGGGAGACATCACGTTGTGCTGGGTGGCAGCCGGGCGGGTTTTCACAGAATCACAGAATCGTCTAGGTTGGAAGAGACCTCCAAGATCATCTAGTCCAACCTCAGCCCTAACACTAACAAGTCCTACACTAAACCGTATCACTAAGGGCTACATCTAAACGTCTTTTAAAGACCTCCAGGGATGGTGACTCAATCACCCCCCTGGGCAGTCCATTCCAATGCCTAACAACCCTTTCCGTAAAGAAGAAGTTCTTCCTAACATCCAACCTAAACCTCCCCTGGCGCAACTTTAGCCCATTCCCCCTCGTCCTGTCACCAGGCACGTAGGAGAACAGACCAACCCCCACCTCTCTACAGCCTCCTTTAAGGTACCTATAGAGAGCGATGAGGTCTCCCCTGAGCCTCCTCTTCTCGAGGCTAAACAACCCCAGCTCACAGTATCACAGTATCACAGATTTCTAGGTTGGAAGAGACCTCAAGATCATCGAGTCCAACCTCCGACCTAACACTAAGTACTCCACTAAACCATATCGCTAAGCTCTACATCTAAACGTCTTTTAAAGACCTCCAGGGATGGTGACTCCACCACCTCCCTGGGCAGCCCGTTCCAATGCTTAATAACCCTTTCGGTAAAGAAGTACTTCCTAACATCCAACCTAAAACTCCCCTGTTGCAACTTTCGCCCATTCCCCCTCATCCTGTCACCAGGCACGTAGGAGAACAGACCAACCCCCACCTCTCTACAGCCTCCTTTAAGGTAACTGTAGAGAGCGATAAGGTCGCCCCTGAGCCTCCTCTTCTCCAGGCTGAACAAGCCCAGCTCCCTCAGCCGCTCCTCGTAAGACTTGTTCTCCAGACCCCTCACCAGCTTGGTCGCCCTTCTCTGGACTCGCTCGAGCACGTCCATGTCCTTCCTGTAGCGAGGGGCCCAAAACTGAACACAGTACTCAAGGTGCGGCCTCACCAGAGCCGAGTACAGGGGCACAATCACTTCCCTAGCCCTGCTGGCCACACTGCTTCTTATGCAGGCCAGGATGCTGTTGGCCTTCTTGGCCACCTGGGCACACTGCTGGATCATATTCAGCCAACTATCAACCAATACTCCCAGGTCCTTCTCGGCCAGGCAGCTTTCCAGCCACTCATCTCCCAGCCTGTAGTTCAGCTTGGGGTTGTTGCGCCCCAGGTGCAGGACCCGGCACTTGGCCTTGTTGAACTTCATACAGTTGACCTCAGCCCATCGCTCCAGCCTATCCAGATCCTCCTGCAGAGCCTTCCTGCCCTCGAGCAGATCGACACACGCACTTAGCTTGGTGTCATCTGCAAACTTACTGAGGGTGCACTGGACGCCCTCATCCAGATCATCGATAAAGATATTAAAGAGGACCGGCCCCAGTACCGAGCCCTGGGGGACACCACTAGTAACCGGCCTCCAACCGGATTTGACTCCATTCACCACAGCTCTCTGGGCCCGGCTATCCAGCCAGTTTCTAACCCAACAAAGCGTACGCCAGTCCAAGCCCCGAGCAGCCTGTTTCTTGAGGAGAATGTTGTGGGGAACTGTGTCAAAAGCCTTACTGAGGTCAAGGTAGATCACATCCACAGCCTTCCCCTCATCCACCAAGCGCGTCACTTTGTCATAGAAGGAGATCAGGTTCGTCAAGCAGGACCTGTCTTTCATAAACCCATGCTGACTGGGCCTGATTGCGTGCTTGCCCTGCAAGTGCCGCGTGATGACATTCAAGATAATCTGCTCCATGAGCTTCCCTGGCACTGAGGTCAAGCTAACAGGCCTATAGTTCCCCGGATTATCTCCAGAGAACGAGACTGTCCCAGGATAAGAACAATGGCTAAGGAAAACGAGACAAACACTTGCAGAATCGGCAAGAACAAGAAGCTACAAAATCTTGGGCCCTTCCATTTCCAAAACAAACAAACAAAAAACAACAACAAAGAAATTAAAGTTTAGTCAAATAAAACTGTATATAGAGGGTGTAGTTACAAGTGTAGGTTGTGGGCCTGTAGTACTCAGCCAGTGAGGAAAGGGGACGAATTAAACATCGGGTAACAGGGGATATAAGGTAATGATATACTGTTACTGTGCACCCCTGTTCGCAGGACACACAGCATTGCAATTGTGAATAAATGAATAAATTATCTTCCCAGAAGACCCTGTCTGAGAAAATTATTGGGATATTTCTTATACCAATAAACATGGGAAAATCTGCAATGCTAGGTCCTACGTAGAGAGAATGTAACAAACCGTGTGAAGGTAACAATGAGAACAAACGTCATTACAATACGTTCTCTTTATTTTTAACTTTTAAAATAGCCTTTTTTTCTGCTACGTGGATTTTCATCTCATGATCGGCGGATTAATAAGGCAAGTTTCTGCCTTAACTGTTTGCCCGGTTGGGGCATTTGTGACCACGGAATCACAGAATGGCTGAGGCTGGCAGGGCCCTCAGGAGCTCATCTGGTCCCACCCCTGCTCCAGAGCCAGGTGCCCAGGCCCGTGTCCAGGCAGGTTTTGAAGATCCGTAGCGAGGAGACCCCACAGCCTCTGGGCAGCCTGTGCCAGTGCTCAGCCACCCGCACAGCACAGAAGTGCTGCCTGGTGCTCAGAGGGAGCTTCCCGTGCTCCAGTTTGTGCTCACTGCCTCTTGCCTTGTCCTTGGGCACCACTGGCAAGAGCCTGGCTCCGTCCTCTTTGCACCCTCCCTTCAGGTATTTATGGACGCTGATGAGATCCCCCTGAGCCTCCCCTTCTCCAGGCCAAGCAGTCCCAGCTCTCTCAGCCTTTCCTCCCATCCCTTGATCAACTTGCTGTCTGTTGGAGTCTTCCCAGTATGTTTGGGTCTGCCTTGTACTGGGCAGCCCAGAGCTGGACACGTTGCTCCAGGTGCAGCCTCACCGGTGCTGAGCGGAGGAGGAGGATCAGCTTCCTCAGCCTGCTGGAGACACTTTGCTCCTGCCAGCCCGCCTCTCCGGCCTGCTGAGCCCACCTGGATGGCAGCGCGGCCCTCTGGTGGGTCAGCCACAGCCTCAGTTCTCTGTCATCTGCAAATTTATCGAGGGTGCAATCTACCCATTGTCCAGATCGTTAATGAAGGTGTTAAACAGCACCAGACCCAGTATCAGCTCCTGGGGTACTCCACTTGTTACTGGCCTCCCACCAGGCCTTGCACCACTGACCACAACCCTCCATGTCCAGCCGCTCAGCCAGTTTTCGATCCATCTCACTGTCCGCTCATCCAGCCATACATCAAAAGCTACTCCATGAGGACCTTACGTGGGACAAACGCCTTACCATAGTCACAAAGACAATGCCCACTGCCCTCTCAGCCATTGGGCTGGTCACGTCATCTTGGAAGCTCATCAGGTCCGTCTGGGATGACTTCCCCGTGCTGAATCCATGCTGACTACTCCTGACGATGCCCATCTTACACCAACAACCTTGCGTTTTCTGGATTTTAATCCCCAACCTATCTATCATATTTTGAAATGATGATCAAATTATTTTACCTAGACATGAGAGTAATTATTTTCATATATTGGTCCCCACAGGTGAGCCACACACACATATGCACACACCCACCCACACACATGTAGGTATATAAACTTCTGTTCCATGAAATACACGCTGCTCCAAATGAGGGGACAGCAGACAACAGACTCATCAAGCTGCAGGATCTAAGGCTGGCACTTAAATAAAGTACTCCTAATCTTGTCTACACCGTGCCACCTCTCAAGTGGTAACTGATCCACTGGTCTGTTAAACTAACTCGAAATGCACTTTATGATAGTGAACACACGCTTCCTTTTTTATCCTACAAAAAACCCAAGCCATTAAGCAGCGAGAGCATTCTTGCTGAGCAGCGTGACAGAGGCAGGAGGGCTGGCGGTGTGCTGCGACTCCGCTTAACCACCGCGTGCTAAAAGAGTGTGAGCAGCAAGTGCCTTCTGGCAGTGGTACTTCCTTTTAAAAAGCAGGGAGTGTTTTCTTTACACTCCACGTTAAGGATTTGTCTTTTTTTTTTTTCTTTTTTTTTTCTTAAGACACACTAAAGTGTTTGAAGCTGTTATAACTGCAGTAATCAGAATGTAATTATACCAGCAATGGGCCGGCACGTGCTGCAGCCTTCCAGAGCAGCAGCCAGGTGTAAAAAAGTCATAACATGAGTGAGCGGACTGCAAATTGGCAAAATGTTCCAGAAGTGTAGTGTAAAAAGAAAAATAATAATAATAATAATAAAAATTTGAAGTTACTTGGAACTTTGGTAGAAAATATCTTATGCAGGTTTGCATCTTGTGCAGGTTTGCAGGCACCAGACCACTGAAGGTCTTCTGGGTCGGAGGGAGAATGTTTGAATCAACCTGCTGCTTCACAGTGAAATGAACAAAGTAACTCTGGCATGTTTAGAGGCTTGGGAGCAAGCAAGCAACTTGGCGGCAGGATTCTTCAAAAGCTTTGGGAAATTGCCGTAGGCCTTTCCACTCGGTGTCTGTGGTCCTCGCGCATCCAGAAATGTACTCCAAGCACCTGTAAGTGTTACTATGTGCTTTCAACTGATACTCTTTGTACAAAACAAAAAATAAAATAAAAACCCACAACAAAAAACACCACATTTTACACTCCAATAATATTCTTAACCTTTATTTTTATGAATCAGACCAAGCAAGAATTGTTTGTAATGGTTAGGAGTTGTTTAGCAGTTAGACTTGTTTTTCAAAGCCCATGATTGTGTTCCTGGCAGTGGCATGGGACAAAGGATATGTTTCCGGTCATCCCAAGGTTGCTTCTACCATTGCAAGTATGAGGCGCTTTCCGTCGTGGGTGTGAGGGACAGTGGGGGCCAGCAGGGCACGGGGATGGCACCAGGAAAAGGGAGGGAAGGCAGCAGCATGCCCGGGGCTGTGGCAGCTCTGGTTTGAATCACACCGAGACTTTTTCTGTGGTATATTCAATCTATTTTATTGTTCTTTATTTCATCTCCCGCAGGAGCCCTGCTAGAAGCGCCGAGGGGGCGGCCTCTTGCAGGGCTGGGGAGAGTCTTGGGCACTGCCTGCCCGGGTGCGCTTCCTGGGGCGCCGGGACCCCCGAGTCGAGCGGTGAGGAGTGGAGGGTCTGCGCCTGCAGGCCCGGGCAGAGGGACCTGCTGCTGCCTCCTGCCCCAGCTCTTCACGGGGCTCTTCCTGCTCCTGGGGGTTGGCTGCAGCTGGGACTTCGCGAGGACCCCCACGCTGGAAAGCGCTGGATGTGCTGGGCAGCTCCTCCATGTCAGGGCCTGCGTTGCTGTTGGAGGGCGCGGGGCTGGTGCTGACGGTTCCATGCATGGAGTCAGCGTGCCCAGAAGCACCTGCAGGGCTGTCCTCCTGTACCCCAGCAGTGTGGCCACTCTCGAGGCCCAGTAGCCTCCGTGCCTCCTCTCCGCAGAGGCCCACGATGGTGCCGACGAGCCCGTCGATGAGCGGCACGGTGAGGGGCCCCAAGGCGGGCTGTGTGTGCTGAATGATGGCGTCCCTGTCCAGCCCCATCACACACAGGGAGTGCAGGAGGAAGCTCTCTGCAGCTCTCGCCTGCCACCAGCGTGTCCCGTAGATGGCTGAGAGCTCGCGGCGCAGCCAGGGCAGCACAGGGTCGAGGATGTCCCTGCGCTCCCTGAACAGCACGGCCCAGTCCTCGGGCAGGAGGCCGCCCACAGCAGCGCGGGGATCGGGCTCCGCATCCCTCTCCTCGGCTGGCACAGAGGACGCAGCCGGCGCTGCAGGGCTGTGGGGGGCGGTGGCGCTGCCTGCCTGGAAGCCAACAGGTACGGGCACTGCGGGAGGGGAGACGATGCATTCCAAGTAGTCCTCCTCTCCCCGCACGGAAACCTTGATGGTCCTCATGCCCGTCCTGCAGAGTGGGCAGCTGGCCTTCAGCTTTGCCCAGCGCTGGATGCAGCCCAGGCAGAACCGGTGGTTGCACGGTGTTGCATAGGCCACATCCTTTCGGCCCTCCCGGCAGACGGGACACGTCCACGCCTCCTCTGTGGCCATGATCTTCACGCTAAGGTGCGCTGGGGAGAGCTGATGGTGACGAGCTGCTCCCCTGCACCGGCACTGCAGAAGCGGGTATCGCGCACGCTGCGAGGAAGAGAGAAGGTCACTGGCTGTGCCCCGGCCCCTCAGCAGGAAACCCCCCGGCCCCAGCCCCACGGCTGGGTGGTCCCACGTCCCCCGCGGGCCGCCCCGGGGCACGTGGCCCCACACAGCTCACCTGCGCTGCTGCAAGTGCTCCTCCCAGGGCCCCGGCTGCCTGAGCCAGGCAGGGCCGGGGAAACACAGGCACTGCCTGCGGGGACGGGCACTGAGAACAGCTGCCGACGGCCCCACAGCACAGCTCCAACAAATCCTTGCTCGGCGCTCCAAGCCTCGCACAAACGCTCAGCAGGAATCCAGGCACGAGCCAGGCTGGGACGGGCTCTGCCTGCGCCCCAATATGAGCAGAGAGGGCCGTGAAGTCACAGTCCATTGCTGGGTGACCTCAGAGCCCATCGCTCTGGGTGACGCCCAAAAACTACAGCACGTGTCTGAAAGCATTGCCCAGACGTTTTGTGAACTCCAGCAGGCTTGCTGCCCTGACCACTTCACTGGGAGGCCTGGTTCAGTGGCCAAGCCCCGTGTCAGTGAAAAATCTTGTCCTCACCTCCAGGCAGAGCCTCCCCTGTCACAGCTCCATGCCATTCCCTCCACTTTTGTCACCGTCCCCAGAGAGCAGAGCTTAGCGCCGGGCCCTCCGCTCCCCTCGTGAGGAAGCTGCAGGTCGCCATCAGGCCTCTCCTCAGTCTCCTGCAGGCTGAACAAACGCAGGCACCTCAGCCGCTCCTCATCTGTCCTGCCCTCCAGACCCTTCACCACTTTGAAGCCCTCCTTTGGATGCTCTCTCTCTAAGAGGTTTATGGCCTTCTGATAGTGCCGTACCCAAAAGTGCACACAGGACTCGAGCTGATGCTGAAAGAGCGCAGAGCAGAGCACAGCAATCCCTGCCCGCGACCGGCTAGCGATGCTGTGCTGGAGGCACCCCACGATGCCGTTGCCCCTCCTGCCTGCCAGGGCCCACGGCTGACTCACGTTCAACTTGCCGTCGACCAAAAGCCCCAGAGCCCTCTCTGCAGGGCTGCGCTCCAGCCTCTCCTCCCCCCAGACTGTCCGGACAGCCAGGGTTGCCCGTTGCCAGGTGCGCAATCCCTCACTCGCTCTCGCTAAACCTCATCTTGTTGGGGATTGCCCAGCTCTCTGATTTGTCAGGATCTCTCTGCAAGGCCTTCCTCCCCTCCATGGAGTCAGACGCTCCTCCCAATTTAGCATCGTGCCTAAATGGACTCAAGACGCCCTCGAGTCCTGCGTGCAAGTCAGTTAGGACAACATTGAAGAGAACTGGCCCTAAAATGGAGGCCTGCAGAAGACCCCTAGTGACTGGCCGCCAGCCCGATGCAACCCCATTTACGATAACCCTTGGAGCGCGACCCGTCAGCCACTTGTTCACCCATGGCATTATGCATTGCTCTAGCTGTGTGCTGCTCAATTTGTCCAGAAGGAGACAGTGAATATTGAAGCTGTGCTGAAATCCAAACAGGTGCCATCAGCTGGCTTCCCTTGGCCAACTAGACGGTTGAGCACTTCCGAAAAGGAAATCAAGTGCGTTAAGCAGCACTTTGCCCTCATGAACCTGTGTTGGCTGTGATCAATGACTGCATTGTCCTTCAGGTGATATTAAGAACTCCCAGAATACTTTTCACCATATTTTTACCATTTTTCCCTCCCAATTGATTGGGGGGAGTTGAAAAATCATAAAATAATAATAATAATAATAATAATAATAAAGAGAAAATCATATTCATGTTCATAAGAAGAACAGGAATAAAAGAACAGGGAAGGTAAGCGAGGCAAAGTGCAACCGCTGACCAGCTGCTGACAGATGTCCATCCCATCCCCAAGTAGCAGCCCTCATACCAGCCTGGCCTAGCAGTTCCTAGTAATAATTCAGCACCATGCCCTGTGTCAAGCAATATCCCTTTGGCCTTTTGCAACGTCCCTGTGTGAAGCATTTTGTACACAACAGATGCAAATCTGCTCCCATCCACTGCTTTCTCTGTTGAATGTAGAAGGGCAACATTGCTGACAAATGCTCTCTTGCAGCCCCTAGTCTTACATCTCGATCCTTAAGCAAGCTGCATTTTAAAAGGAAACGGGAAAGGGGAAAGTGAAAAGGCAAAAGGGAAAGGGAAAGGGAAAGGGAAAGGGAAAGGGAAAGGGAAAGGGAAAGGGAAAGGGAAAGGGAAAGGGAAAGGAGAAATAAAAATTTAGGAATGGCTATACGGAAGGAGAAGCGTCTTTCCTCCACATTGCATATGGGGACCAAGACTGAAGCAAAGGAACCTTTGTGGCTGAACCAGAAGAATTGGAGGTTAATTTGAAAATGCTATTCTCTAGGCCAAAGGAAAAAATGCACTGAACACTAGGTCAAGGCAAGAAATAGAAAGCTCTTCTTGAGGACAGAAATCTCAAAACCTAAGCACAACATCGGGGGAAGATTAGGGCTGTCCAGAGGAAGAAGAAATACCCACAGAGTGAAGTGGCAAACCCATCCCTGGCTGGAGTAGGGTTGAAAGTTGTAGCCTCTGCTTACACACACGATGGCAAGTACAGCAGCAGTCTCTGCGCAAAGCAGACTTTAAAAAGAGAACCCATTCCTAAACCATGGGAGAGATCCTTGACACAATAGCTCTCAAAGTCGTGAAGAGAGCAGAAGAGCGGTTTTGCACGCAGCGTTTGCTGTTTCCATTGCTTGTTAGGGTTATGCTTTCCTTGTATACAGCATCTGCATACAGATGCTGCGAAGCTTCCAGGTCGCTCCCTGTCACTGGGTGAATTTGCACGAAGGAGAGTCCGAATGGAGGGAAACTGGGCTGCATGGACTCAACTACTAAGCCTCATGCTTAAGGAAGCCAGCGTCCTCCACAATTACACTTGGCAGTCGGTGCCTGGACGCTGCCCAGTTCTGGTGGCATAGAATCACTGAATCACAGAATATCCTGAGTTGGAAGGGACCCATAAGGATCATCGAGTCCAACTCCTGGCACCACACAGGTCTACCTCCAAATTCCGACCACGTTGTTATAAATTACGTAGCCCCCCTTCCTGGTACTGCGGCTGCGTCGACTGTTGCTAGGGGGTCGTCTCCTGTCCCTCTGGTGGTCGCACGGATGAAGGCCGTAGTCTTCCTCCGCTTGGTATGTGGTGTTTTTCCCTCCTTAACCGGTCATGTTGGTTTGTCTTAAGATAGGACAGTGGGTTATCAATTTTGCAGTTATAGTATTTACACAAAGTTCTCTCAACTTTCCGTCCGAGACAGCAACAGGCAGGGAGCCTCAAGGTCCTTACAGCCACCTGGCGACTCCCTTTGTTCCTTCTTAATATAGCCATGGGAAATAATGAACAAACATGCTTCATACACCACAATCCCTCCTTTTTCTTTTAGTTAGTTATTTTGTTCCTTAATTCCTGGTATGCCTGTCTGCTGAGCGTTAGAGTTTCAGCATCCTCACTCGTGGTTATGGGTTCATATTTGGCACTGATATGCATCAAATGTGCTGCCTCTAAACGGTTTTTTACAATCGCGATTACTCGATTCAGAATACATGGTCCAAAAGTTAGACTCAACATTAATAACAACAAAGGTCCCGCTATTGTCGACAGTAAAGTTGTAAGCCAGGGTGAATAATTAAACCAAGAGTCGTATCAATTCTGCTTAGCCTCATTTTCTCGCTTTCTTTTTTCTAATCTTTCTCTGAGCTTCATCATTGTATCCCTCACTACTCCAGTGTGGTCTGCATATACACAGCATTCTTCTTTCAAGGCGGCACATAATCCACCGTCTTGTAAATACACCAGATCTAATCCTCTACGATTTTGCAAAACAACTTCCGATAATGACCTTGCCGATTTGTCCAGGGCAGTAATTGACTGTTCAACTCGAGCTAAGTCTTCATCTACAGCCACACGTAGGGAGGTGAACTCCTGACTTTGTCTGACCAGAGAGGCAACTCCAGTGCCCACCCCGCTGCCTCCCAGAATTATCAACGTTGCCAATGTTATAGCCGTGATTGGTTCTCTTTTTGTTAAGTGGTTCTCTGCTACCGTGTGCCGTGTATATACGTACTCTTCAGAATGGTATAGAATTCTTGGTACAATTATCACCTGTATACAGAAATCTTGAGATACATTAAAGAGTTCAAGTGATAAACAAGGGGTAACACCTATCGATGAGCAGACCCATCTAGCGTTGTTTGCGGGAATTAACCACCTTTCTTTACTTCCTGGTGTAACCTTCTCCGTAATACTGCATAGATGGAGCTTCTCACTAGGGATTGTACCTACACACCTGCCATTCCCAGTTACTTCCGTCAATGTTATTCCTACATCCCTCCCCCAATTGCATTGTGGAGGGTTGGGGTTACGTGAACGGGTGGCCTCTCCCAGATCCCCAGTGGCGTCATCATATGGAGGCCTTATATCAAGGCATAACCAGCAAGGTTTAGGGATGTTGGGAATTGTTTGATTCAATAAATAATAACTAGCATCCACGATTTTCCACATGTTATTCTCTGTCATCCCTTCATTTTTTTCATATTTTTGGCCTACTGATTTATTAATGACCTTCAGTGGTTTTGGGCTATTTGGAGTTCGTATTTCAGAAGCTTGTGTAGGTTGAATTCTTAAAACATTTCCTGACAGTTCTTGGTTTGGTCCTACCCGTTGGGGGTTCTTAATCTCTTCTTTCCTTCTATATATTATCCCTCCCCTATCAGCTCCGGATTCATGCAACCTAATTCCCCAGCGTTGTCCTAGGGTCCACCTTTGATCTCCCGGTTGGGTTACATTGATGTATAGGAATTTGCAATCTGACCTGGAGAGGGTGGCGTAATGCTGTAGTTCGCCCTTATGGTTACATCCTGGTGGCCCGTACCCACCTTCAAATATTTGTCCGCTCCAGCTCCGGGATTCCAGTCTGTGGCAATAGTCTCACAACCCCAATAGGCACAAAAGTATTCATGTGGATAGTTACAATACGGTCTTCCCGCGTTAGAACTTGGGCACATATAGAAGCTCAATTGACCACAACATATGTTTGGTACATTTTTGCCCCATGTCACAAGGTCACACAGTAAGACCTTACAACTAGGGCCCCCAGCGGTGATTATTTGCTGCACAACATGGTAATCTTCCCATCTAATTAGGCTCCAAATAAAAGGTTGATGAGGGTGCACAGACCCAGGAACAGTGCAAACACTTACACCTACTACTATGTATCGCAAAAAGTGGATAGGGCCCATTTTCGGAGGGTTTTTTTTCTTTTTTTTCTTTTTTTTTTTTTTTACCTGGCCACGCAGTTCCCCACTGTTTCACTCTCTGCCTCGCTTGTCAGTTCGGTTGCGGCGAACTACAAGGTGCGCGTTCTTCTCGGCAGCAGTAGTGCTCTTCAGGGGTGTTTCTCGGTTAGCTGCAACCTCTTGCCTGTTACCGATCACACAGAGCCCCCCTCCTCCCCCTTTTTACGATACATAGACAGTGACAGTATATATTATACTTATCGAGGCCGTTTCAGAGTGAGCTTTAAGTCATCAGGGCCTGCGACCGCTTCCCCATTCTCTTGTCTGGATTGGTCCCTTCACACGACTGGCATGCGTCCACCCCTTCTCAGCCGTCCGGATAGCTGTCTCTGTGGTAAGTAAAACAACATAGGGGCCTTCCCACCGTAGTATTAAAGATGTTTCTTTCCATGTCTTAATTAGAACCTTATCTCCAGGCTGTATTCTATGGATTGCTATATCTAACGGGGGACGCTATGCCACCAAGCCTTTCGCTTGTAATTCCCTCCATCTATTCATCAGCTGTATTAAATAAGGTGTTAATTGAATGTCCTGTATCTGGGGGTGATCAGATGGCATCTCTAGATCATAAGGCATACCGTATAGCATTTCAAAAGGTGAGATTCTGACATCGGCTTGAAGCTGTGTTCGAATATTCAGTAGTGCAAGTGGTAAACATTTCACCCAGGAGGATTTTGTCTCCATCATAAGCTTTGTTAGTTGCTTTTTAATTTCCCCATTCATTCGTTCTACCTTTCCAGAGCTTTGAGAGTGCCACGGAGTATGATATTCCCAACTTGTCCCCAAGGCTTTCGTAGTTTCTTGGGACACTTTTGATATAAAGTGCGGGCCTCGGTCAGAATCAATTGTTTCTACAATCCCGTACCTTGGGATAATGTTTTCTAACAGTATTTTTACCACAGCTCGGGCCGTTGTTCTCGTTGTCGGGAAAGCTTCCACAAAGTGCGTGAGATGGTCTACAATTACTAATAAATATTTGTACCTTCCCACTTTTGGAAGTTCTGTGAAATCCAATTGAATTCTGGCAAAAGGTCGGTGCGCTAATTCCCGACCTCCTAACACTCTTTTCCTCATTTGCCGGGCAGTCACTCTCTTACAGACAAGACAATCATGCACAACTCCTTTTGCTACATTGTATATTCCAATACACATATATTTGGTAGCGAATTGATCCACTAGTGCTTGAGCTCCCCAGTGGGTGTTCTCATGAAACCTCCGTAGCACTCGCACAGCTGCAGACTTAGGAAGCATTTCCCGTCCATCAGGCAATACCCATTTACCCCATCTATTTCTTTTATGCCCATTTGAGCCATTTAATCCTTTTCTGGCTGCGTAAAACGGAGTAATGTATATATGGGTCCGTGTAAATAACAACGTGACTAAATGTACAGTCCAAACGCTTCTTAAACTCCAACAGGCTTGGTGCAGTCACTACCTCCCTGTGGGCCTCTTCCAGTGTGCGACAACCCTCTCAGTGAAGAACCTCTTCCTGATGCTTATCCCATTCCCAAGGAGCAGCCCTCATTCCACCCTGGCCAAGCACTTCATAGCAATAGTTCAGCACGATGCCCTGTGTTATGGAATATCCTTCTGGCTACTTCAGCTCAGCTGTCCTGCTGCTGTCCCCTCCCAGCTCCTTGAGTTGGGATATACCTCCAGATATCTACCCCTTATTCCATACCATTTATGTCATGCTCAGGTTACACTCTTTCCAATACATTCTAATTAATCACCATTTTCATCTATGATATATAGCAATCATGGTAGTGATGACATACAGTATTATATAATAATTAACATACTACAATTCAACTCATGGGCTATTCTCACCCAGTATTAAATCCCCTTGAGGTACACACCGGACCTCCCCATTCTTTTGCATTACCCACCAAGTGCATCCAGGTCCCTGAGCAAAAGCAATTCCACGAATGGGTTTGCCTTTTCCTGAGGCAGGAGTAGCCCAGACTGTTTTACCCAGCACGTTTCTTACGTGCACTACAGGAACTTTATCCCCTTCTACAGTGCGTAACAGGTTTGACTGGGCAGGTCCAGCTCGGTTGGCAGATCCCCTGGTATTGACTAACCAGGTGGCCTTTGCCAAATGTGTATCCCAATTTTTGAATGTCCCAGCACCCATTGCTTTCAGTGTAGTCTTCAACAGTCCATTGTATCGTTCAACTTTTCCAGAGGCTGGTGCATGATAGGGGATGTGATACACCCACTCAATACCATGTTCTTTGGCCCAAGTGTCTATAAGGTTGTTTCGGAAATGAGTCCCGTTGTCTGACTCAATTCTCTCTGGGGTGCCATGTCGCCATAGGACTTGCTTTTCAAGGCCCAGGATAGTGTTCCGGGCGGTGGCATGGGGCACAGGATATGTTTCCAGCCATCCGGTGGTTGCTTCCACCATTGTAAGTACGTGGCGCTTGCCGTTGCAGGTTTGAGGGAGTGTGATGTAATCAATTTGCCAGGCCTCTCCATATTTATATTTCAGCCATCGTCCTCCATACCAAAGAGGTTTTGACCGTTTGGCTTGCTTGATTGCAGCACGTGTTTCACAATCATGAATAACCTGTGCTATAGTGTCCATGGTCAGGTCCACCCCTCGATCACGAGCCCATCTCTATGTTGCATCTCTACCTTGATGGCCTGAGGTGTCATGGGCCCATCGGGCTATAAATAATTCACCTTTATGTTGCCAGTCCAGGTCCACGTGAGCCACTTCAATCTTAGCAGCCTGATCCACCTGCTGGTTGTTTTGATGTTCTTCAGTAGCCCGATTCTTGGGCACATGAGCATCTACATGGCGTACCTTTACAACCAGGTTCTCTACCCGGGCAGCAATATCTTGCCACAATGCCGCAGCCCAGATGGGCTTGCCCCTGCGCTGCCAGTTGTTCTGCTTCCATTGCTGTAACCACCCCCACAGGGCATTTGCTACCATCCATGAATCAGTATAGAGATAGAGAACTGGCCACTTTTCTCGTTCAGCAATATCTAAAGCCAGCTGAATGGCTTTCACTTCTGCAAACTGACTCGATTCACCTTCTCCCTCAGCAGCTTCTGCAACTCGCCGTGTAGGACTCCATACAGCAGCTTTCCATCTCCGATGCTTTCCCACAATACGACAGGACCCATCAGTCAACAAGGCATATTTCTTCTCATTTTCTGGTAGCTTGTTGTACAGTGGGGCTTCTTCAGCACAGACCACCTCCTCCTCTGATGATATCCCAAAGTATTTGCCTTCTGGCCAGTCCATAATCACCTCCAAGATTCCTGGGCGACTGGGGTTTCCTATTCGAGCCCGCTGAGTAATCAGTGCAACCCACTTGCTCCATGTAGCATCAGTTGCATGATGTGTAGAGGGGACCCTTCCTTTGAACATCCAGCCTAGTACCGGCAGTCGGGGTGCCAGGAGGAGCTGCGCTTCAGTACCGACCACTTCCGAAGCAGATCGAACTCCTTCATATGCTGCCAATATCTCCTTTTCAGTTGGAGTATAGCGGGCTTCAGATCCTCTGTATCCCCGACTCCAAAACCCCAGGGGTCAACCTCGAGCTTCCCCAGGTTCTTTCTGCCAGAGGCTCCAGGTGGGACCATTCTCCCCGGCTGCGGTGTAGAGCACATTCTTTACATCTGGTCCTGTTCGGACTGGCCCGAGGGCTACTGCATGAACTATTTCCTGCTTAATTTGTTCAAAGGCTTGTCGTTGCTCAGGGCCCCATTCAAAAGCATTCTTCTTACGGGTTACTTGGTAGAGCGGGTTTACAATCAGACTGTAATTTGGAATATGCATTCTCCAAAACCCCACGACACCTAGGAAAGTTTGTGTTTCTTTTTTGCTAGTTGGTGGAGACATAGCTGTTATTTTGTTGATCACATCCATTGGGATTTGACGGCGTCCATCTTGCCATTTTATTCCTAAAAACGGGATCTCTCGTGCAGGTCCTTTAACTTTATTCTGTTTTATGGCAAAACCGGCCTTCAGAAGGATTTGGACTATTTCCTTCCCTTTCTCGAAAACTTCTTCTGCAGTGTCACCCCACACAATGATGTCCTCGATGTACTGCAGGTGTTCAGGAGCTTCCCCCTGCTCCAGCGCAGACTGGATCAGTCCATGGCAAATGGTAGGGCTGTGTTTCCACCCCTGGGGCAGCCGATTCCAAGTATATTGGACTCCCCTCCAAGTGAAAGCAAACTGTGGCCTGCACTGTGCTGCTAGAGGGATGGAGAAAAATGCATTAGCGATATCAATTGTGGCATACCACTTGGCTGCCTTTGATTCCAGTTCATACTGGAGTTCTAGCATGTCCGGCACTGCAGCACTCAGTGGTGGCGTGACTTCGTTCAGGCCACGATAGTCCACTGTTAGTCTCCACTCACCATTAGACTTTCGCACTGGCCATATGGGACTATTAAAAGGTGAATGAGTCTTGCTGATCACTCCTTGGCTCTCCAGTTGACGAATTAGCTTATGGATGGGACTCAGGGAGTCTCGGTTGGTGCGATATTGCCGCCGGTGCACAGTCGTGGTAGCGATCGACACTTGCTGTTCTTCAACCCTCAGCAACCCCACAACAGAAAGGGTCCTCTGAGAGACCAGGCAAGGTAGACAACTGTTTAATGTCCTCTGTCTCCAAGGCAGCTATGCCAAAAGCCCAGCGGAACCCTTTTGGGACCTTGAAATATCCTCTTCTAAGATAGTCTATGCCAAGGATGCACGGAGCATCTGGGCCAGTCACAATACGGTGCTTTTGCCACTCATTACCGGTTAGACTCCCTTCAGCCTCCAATACAGTTAACTGCTGGGATCCCCCCGTCACACCATAAATACAGATGGGCTCTGGCCCTTTATAGCTTGATGGCATTAGAGTACATTGTGCACCGGTGTCTACCAAAGCCTTATACTTCTGTGCGTCTGACGTGCCAGGCCATCGAATCCACACAGTCCAATAAACTCGATTGTCCCTTTCCTCCCCCTGGCTGGAGGCAGGGCCCCTCTAATCCTGGTCAGAATCTTCGTCTCTGTGTTTAAAGGACTGCCTGCTGGAAGTTGGAGCAGCAAACTTTTCAGAGAACCCCTTTTTCCCAATTGTTTTCTTTTGCAATTCACGTACCCGTGCCTCTAGGGTCGCAGTAGATTTTCCATCCCATTTTCTCATGTCCTCTCCAAGGTCACGTAGGTCAAAGCACAGGGTGGCGTGGTGTGTGTGCCCACCATATTGTCTTCCTTGCATAGATGAACGTTTACCCCTAATAGCTGAGACACTGGTTTGTACAGGTGGGGAGGAAAATAATCTCTCTTCAAGTTGGTGGATCTTTTCAGAAAGTTTCTCCAAAGTATTCTCTTTTAGCTGGTGGACACTGGGTCGTTCAGGTGGAGGGGAAGATAAATTCTCTTTAAGTTGGTGGACCTCTTCAGAGAGTTTCTCCACAGCCGAGACACAGGCCTGTAGGGAAGAGGAGACATTTCCTTCGTACTGCCGGAGTATTTTAGTCACTTCATTCACTGGGGGATTCTCCTCCTCTTTCCAGGTTAGTATTGCCAATGAGCTGGCATATGATCATGGTGCACTCCGTACAAACTTCCGCCACATGGGTGGTGTACACCGGACTGCACCTGGATTTGTGGATGTTTGTGCGTCGTCTAGGTCCTTATAAATTACTTCCCGTACGGCCAATTCCCTCAGGTACTGAATTCCCTTCTCCATGGTGGTCCATTTGCCTGGTAGACATACAAGTTCTTCCTTGAAGGGATACCTTTCCTGCACAGCTGACAGGAGACGCCTCCAGAGGCTGTGAGATCGTGCTCCATCTCCAATTGCTTTGTCAATGCATGCGTCCCTAGCAAGGGATCCCAGCTGCCTGGCTTCCTTGCCCTCTAATTCCACATAATTGGCTCCGGTGTCCCAGCACCGGAGCAGCCAGGTGACAAGCTGCTCACCTATACAGCGACCAAAATCTTTTCGCACATCTCGTAGCTCACGCTGGTATAGAGTCCGGGTAGTTACTGTTGATTTTTCGACATCCCCATCCTCATCTTCAGTCTCCTGCACCTTTGATGGCCCAGCCTCGTCTTCTCTATGCCCAGACTTAGCAGAAGACTGTCTGCGTTCTAAACGACCTGAGCCTCTATACCATTTTTTCACCTTGTCTACAGGGGCAACTTGCACTGCTACAGCTCGTTTCTCTGAGCCAGACACAGGAGTGGGAGCAGCTGCAGGAGCCGGAGCTGCTGCAGGGGCTGCAGTGGCTGCAGGAGCTGGAGCTGGAGGGGCTGCAGGAGCTGGAACTGGAGCGGCTGCAGGAGCAGCTTTACACCTTGGCCTGGTGTAAACACTGTTCTGCAACAATTAAAACATCAGCATGTTATCAGCGCTTTTCTCATCCTAATCCAAAACATAGCACCCTACCAGCTACTATGAGGAAAAATTAAGTCTGTCCTAACTAGAACCAGGACACCTGCCCATGGAAGTGGGGTGGGAAGTGGGTGGTCTATAAGGTCTCTTCCAACCCAAACCATTCTATGATTTCTTAAAAACAATCTTCCCTGTACAATCTTTCTCATGCCAAATAATCTTAGATATTTCTTTCTCCTTTGGACAAAATACGTGTGATTTCCTTAGCTGCCTCTGATGAGTCCAGAGAAGAGCAATCTTTGAGACTGTTCCCCAAGAAAACACAATTCAGGCAGAGCACAAGGTGGTGGGATGGTTTTGTTGAGACAGGAGAGAGAGCCATGCAGAGCCAAGAGGCTGATCATATTTGCAAAGGGTATTTAACTCCCAACAAGCTAAAGTTAACTCCAGTGACAGCTGAAACCATTAAGCATCTTCCAGGATGATGGTGTCTATCCACAGGTAAAATCATGCTTTCTGGGGAGCACACTCAAGAGAGTATCATTAGAAAGGGAGATAGAAAAGGTTACCAAAATAAAATAAACACTTGTTTCATCTTGAAAATGTAGATAGTGTTTACTAAACCCTCTTCTCTGAAATAGGCCATTATGGACTGCCCGTTTTTCTAAGCTGTTTCCCATCTCCCCATCTTCTTTTTCTTCTGTCTTCTGTTGTCTCTGCTGTATTTGAACTGGCCTCTGGATGAAGGTTTATTTAAACAAACTAGAGACAAAGACATTTCAACCACAAGAATGTGTTTCCACTTAGATTCCAGTTGCTTTGGTTTTGTATTTTGCCACTTGAATCGTTCTATTTAGTAACATTTCCACCTAAGACCGATATTAGTGTTCTTTCTAGATGAAGTTATCCCAAAGAATTTTGCATTTTTTTACCTCTTTAGTTCAGGTTTTTTTTTTTTGTTTTTTTTTTTTTTGTTTTTACAACAGCAAGAGGTTTCTCTGTATTTTTTTTATATAACTGTCATGAAGTCCTGTTGCGAAGCAGGAAACAAAATCCATATAGAAGGCAAGCCATACCACCTCACCTTTGAACTGCTGTACACTTTTCACTTTTCTCTTTTCATTTAACAGTTTTCTTCAGTTAATTTCTGATATGACCTTGTGACTAGTGTTTTGTATTTCAACATATTTCTAGATCGCAGGTCACCTCAATGGGAGAGGCACTTGGCTCTCCAGAAAACTTGTGAGGAATCAGGCTGGTTTGTTGAAACAGGGCAAATTCCTCTCTGGCCTTTCTTGTTTCCGTTTGAAACACTTAACTGGGGCTTGGATTAGGTCAATGAAGAATAAATCTAAATCTAACCATTCTTAAACTGAAATCAAAATGCCCACGTGTTGCTTTGACCAACTTAGCCAAAGCAGCCCCAGACTGTGGATAGGCGAGGCTTGTGCCTGCCCTCTGCTCCTCCTCAGGGCAGCCTTCAGATGCCTGTGCTATCTGACCGTATTGCCGAGTGACATTAAGCCACACAGACTGCTTCTGAACACTTTCAAGGGCTACCAGTCTAATAGGTCAAATGCTGATTTATATCAAAAGAATAAAATGCAGCTGGAAAGGTACTGCAGTGTGAGTTACTAGAACAGCTGCTGGAAAAGAGTTCTAGAACATTGTTTGAGCTGAGGTTCTGCTATGATAAAGCAATGGCATTTCAAAGCACATTAATCAGCCATGACCAAAGGGACAGTGGGGGCCAGCAGGGCACGGGGACGGCACCAGGAAAAGGGAGGGAAGGCAGCAGCATGCACGGGGCTGTGCCAGCTCTGGTTTGAATCACACCGAGACTTTTTCTGTGGTATATTCAATCTATTTTATTGTTCTTTATTTCATAAACTACAAGAGCCCTGCTAGAAGCGCCGAGGGGGCGGCCTCTTGCAGGGCTGGGGAAAGTCTTGGGCACTGCCTGCCCGGGTGCGCTTCCTGGGGCGCCGGGACCCCCGAGTCGAGCGGTGAGGAGTGGAGGGTCTGCGCCTGCAGGCCCGGGCAGAGGGACCTGCTGCTGCCTCCTGCCCCAGCTCTTCACGGGGCTCTTCCTGCTCCTGGGGGTTGGCTGCAGCTGGGACTTCGCCAGGACCCCCACGCTGGAAAGCGCTGGATGTGCTGGGCAGCTCCTCCATGTCAGGGCCTGCGTTGCTGTTGGAGGGCGCGGGGCTGGTGCTGATGGTTCCCTGCATGGAGGCAGTGGGACCAGAAGCACCTGCAGGGCTGTCCTCCTGTACCCCAGCAGTGTGGCCACTCTCGAGGCCCAGTAGCCTCCGTGCCTCCTCTCCGCAGAGGCCCACGATGGTGCCGACGAGCCCGTCGATGAGCGGCACGGTGAGGGGCCCCAAGGCGGGCTGTGTGTGCTGAATGATGGCGTCCCTGTCCAGCCCCATCACACACAGGGAGTGCAGGAGGAAGCTCTCTGCAGCTCTCGCCTGCCACCAGCGTGTCCCGTAGATGGCTGAGAGCTCGCGGCGCAGCCAGGGCAGCACAGGGTCGAGGATGTCCCTGCGCTCCCTGAACAGCACGGCCCAGTCCTCGGGCAGGAGGCCGCCCACAGCAGCGCGGGGATCGGGCTCCGCATCCCTCTCCTCGGCTGGCACAGAGGACGCAGCCGGCGCTGCAGGGCTGTGGGGGGCGGTGGCGCTGCCTGCCTGGAAGCCAACAGGTACGGGCACTGCGGGAGGGGAGACGATGCATTCCAAGTAGTCCTCCTCTCCCCGCACGGAAACCTTGATGGTCCTCATGCCCGTCCTGCAGAGTGGGCAGCTGGCCTTCAGCTTTGCCCAGCGCTGGATGCAGCCCAGGCAGAACCGGTGGTTACATGGTGTCGCGTAGGCCACGTCCTTTCGGCCCTCCCGGCAGACGGGACACGTCCACGCCTCCTCTGTGGCCATGATCTTCACGCTAAGGTGCGCTGGGGAGAGCTGATGGTGACGAGCTGCTCCCCTGCACCGGCACTGCAGAAGCGGGTATCGCGCACGCTGCGAGGAAGAGAGAAGGTCACTGGCTGTGCCCCGGCCCCTCAGCAGGAAATCCGCCGGCCCCAGCCCCACAGCTGGGTGGTCCCACGTCCCCCGCGGGCCGCCCCGGGGCACGTGGCCCCACACAGCTCACCTGCGCTGCTGCAAGTGCTCCTCACAGGGCCCCGGCTGCCTGAGCCAGGCAGGGCCGGGGAAACACAGGCACTGCCTGCGGGGACGGGCACTGAGAACAGCTGCCGACGGCCCCACAGCACAGCTCCAACAAATCCTTGCTCGGCGCTCCAAGCCTCGCACAAACGCTCAGCAGGAATCCAGGCACGAGCCAGGCTGGGACGGGCTCTGCCTGCGCCCCAATATGAGCAGAGAGGGCCGTGAAGTCACAGTCTGTTGCTGGGTGACCTCAGAGCCCATCGCTCTGGGTGACGCCCAAAAACTAAAGCACGTGTCTGAAAGCATTGCCCAGACGTTTTGTGAACTCCAGCAGGCTTGCTGCCCTGACCACTTCACTGGGAGGCCTGGTTCAGTGGCCAAGCCCCGTGTCAGTGAAAAATCTTGTCCTCACCTCCAGGCAGAGCCTCCCCTGTCACAGCTCCATGCCATTCCCTCCACTTTTGTCACCGTCCCCAGAGAGCAGAGCTTAGCGCCGGGCCCTCCGCTCCCCTCGTGAGGAAGCTGCAGGTCGCCATCAGGCCTCTCCTCAGTCTCCTGCAGGCTGAACAAACGCAGGCACCTCAGCCGCTCCTCATCTGTCCTGCCCTCCAGACCCTTCACCACTTTGAAGCCCTCCTTTGGATGCTCTCTCTCTAAGAGGTTTATGGCCTTCTGATAGTGCCGTGCCCAAAAGTGCACACAGGACTCGAGCTGATGCTGAAAGAGCGCAGAGCAGAGCACAGCAATCCCTGCCCGCGACCGGCTAGCGATGCTGTGCTGGAGGCACCCCACGATGCCGTTGCCCCTCCTGCCTGCCAGGGCCCACGGCTGACTCACGTTCAACTTGCCGTCGACCAAAAGCCCCAGAGCCCTCTCTGCAGGGCTGCGCTCCAGCCTCTCCTCCCCCCAGACTGTCCGGACAGCCAGGGTTGCCCGTTGCCAGGTGCGCAATCCCTCACTCGCTCTCGCTAAACCTCATCTTGTTGGGGATTGCCCAGCTCTCTGATTTGTCAGGATCTCTCTGCAAGGCCTTCCTCCCCTCCATGGAGTCAGACGCTCCTCCCAATTTAGCATCGTGCCTAAATGGACTCAAGACGCCCTCGAGTCCTGCGTGCAAGTCAGTTAGGACAACATTGAAGAGAACTGGCCCTAAAATGGAGGCCTGCAGAAGCCCCCTAGTGACTGGCCGCCAGCCCGATGCAACCCCATTTACGATAACCCTTGGAGCGCGACCCGTCAGCCACTTGTTCACCCATGGCATTATGCATTGCTCTAGCTGTGTGCTGCTCAATTTGTCCAGAAGGAGACAGTGAGAAACAATATTGAAGCTGTGCTGAAATCCAAACAGGTGCCATCAGCTGGCTTCCCTTGGCCAACTAGACGGTTGAGCACTTCCGAAAAGGAAATCAAGTGCGTTAAGCAGCACTTTCCCCTCATGAACCTGTGTTGGCTGTGATCAATGACTGCATTGTCCTTCAGGTGATATTAAGAACTCCCAGAATACTTTTCACCATATTTTTACCATTTTTCCCTCCCAATTGATTGGGGGGAGTTGAAAAATCATAAAATAATAATAATAATAATAATAATAATAATAATAATAATAATAAAGAGAAAATCATATTCATGTTCATAAGAAGAACAGGAATAAAAGAATAGGGAAGGTAAGCGAGGCAAAGTGCAACCGCTGACCAGCTGCTGACAGATGTCCATCCCATCCCCAAGTAGCAGCCCTCATACCAGCCTGGCCTAGCAGTTCCTAGTAATAATTCAGCACCATGCCCTGTGTCAAGCAATATCCCTTTGGCCTTTTGCAACGTCCCTGTGTGAAGCATTTTGTACACAACAGATGCAAATCTGCTCCCATCCACTGCTTTCTCTGTTGAATGTAGAAGGGCAACATTGCTGACAAATGCTCACTTGCAGCCCCTAGTCTTACATCTCGATCCTTAAGCAAGCTGCATTTAAAAAGGAAACGGGAAAGGGGAAAGTGAAAAGGCAAAAGGGAAAGGGAAAGGGAAAGGGAAAGGGAAAGGGAAAGGGAAAGGGAAAGGGAAAGGGAAAGGGAAAGGGAAAGGGAAAGGGAAAGGGAAAGGGAAAGGAGAAATAAAAATTTAGGAATGGCTATACGGAAGGAGAAGCGTCTTTCCTCCACATGGCATATGGGGACCAAGACTGAAGCAAAGGAACCTTTGTGGCTGAACCGGAAGAATTGGAGGTTAATTTGAAAATGCTATTCTCTAGGCCAAAGGAAAAAATGCACTGAACACTAGGTCAAGGCAAGAAATAGAAAGCTCTTCTTGAGGACAGAAATCTCAAAACCTAAGCACAACATCGGGGGAAGATTAGGGCTGTCCAGAGGAAGAAGAAATACCCACAGAGTGAAGTGGCAAACCCATCCCTGGCTGGAGTAGGGTTGAAAGTTGTAGCCTCTGCTTACACACACGATGGCAAGTACAGCAGCAGTCTCTGCGCAAAGCAGACTTTAAAAAGAGAACCCATTCCTAAACCATGGGAGAGATCCTTGACACAATAGCTCTCAAAGTCGTGAAGAGAGCAGAAGAGCGGTTTTGCACACAGCGTTTGCTGTTTCCATTGCTTGTTAGGGTTATGCTTTCCTTGTATACAGCATCTGCATACAGATGCTGCGAAGCTTCCAGGTCGCTCCCTGTCACTGGGTGAATTTTCACGAAGGAGAGTCCGAATGGAGGGAAACTGGGCTGCATGGACTCAACTACTAAGCCTCATGCTTAAGGAAGCCAGCGTCCTCCACAATTACACTTGGCAGTCGGTGCCTGGACGCTGCCCAGTTCTGGTGGCATAGAATCACTGAATCACAGAATATCCTGAGTTGGAAGGGACCCATAAGGAGCATCGAGTCCAACTCCTGGCACCACACAGGTCTACCTCCAAATTCCGACCACGTTGTTATAAATTACGTAGCCCCCCTTCCTGGTACTGCGGCTGCGTCGACTGTTGCTAGGGGGTCGTCCCCTAACTTTCCGTCCGAGACAGCAACAGGCAGGGAGCCTCAAGGTCCTTACAGCCACCTGGCGACTCCCTTTGTTCCTTCTTAATATAGCCATGGGAAATAATGAACAAACATGCTTCATACACCACAATCCCTCCTTTTTCTTTTAATTAGTTATTTTGTTCCTTAATTCCTGGTATGCCTATCTGCTGAGCGTTAGAGTTTCAGCATCCTCACTCGTGGTTATGGGTTCATATTTGGCACTGATATGCATCAAATGTGCTGCCTCTAAACGGTTTTTTACAATCGCGATTACTCGATTCAGAATACATGGTCCAAAAGTTAGACTCAACATTAATAACAACAAAGGTCCCGCTATTGTCGACAGTAAAGTTGTAAGCCAGGGTGAATAATTAAACCAAGAGTCGTATCAATTCTGCTTAGCCTCATTTTCTCGCTTTCTTTTTTCTAATCCTTCTCTGAGCTTCATCATTGTATCCCTCACTACTCCAGTGTGGTTTGCATATACACAGCATCCTTCTTTCAAGGCGGCACATAATCCACCGTCTTGTAAATACACCAGATCTAATCCTCTACGATTTTGCAAAACAACTTCCGATAATGACCTTGCCGATTTGTCCAGGGCAGTAATTGACTGTTCAACTCGAGCTAAGTCTTCATCTACAGCCACACGTAGGGAGGTGAACTCCTGACTTTGTCTGACCAGAGAGGCAACTCCAGTGCCCACCCCGGTGCCTCCCAGAATTATCAACGTTGCCAATGTTATAGCTGTGATTGGTTCTCTTTTTGTTAAGTGGTTCTCTGCTACCGTGTGCCGTGTATATACGTACTCTTCAGAATGGTATAGAATTCTTGGTGCAATTATCACCTGTATACAGAAATCTTGAGATACATTAAAGAGTTCAAGTGATAAACAAGGGGTAACACCTATCGATGAGCAGACCCATCTAGCATTGTTTGCGGGAATTAACCACCTTTCTTTACTTCCTGGTGTAACCTTCTCCGTAATACTGCATAGATGGAGCTTCTCACTAGGGATTGTACCTACACACCTGCCATTCCCAGTTACTTCCGTCAATGTTATTCCTACATCCCTCCCCCAATTGCATTGTGGAGGGTTGGGGTTACGTGAACGGGTGGCCTCTCCCAGATCCCCAGTGGCGTCATCATATGGAGGCCTTATATCAAGGCATAACCAGCAAGGTTTAGGGATGTTGGGAATTGTTTGATTCAATAAATAATAACTAGCATCCACGATTTTCCACATGTTATTCTCTGTCATCCCTTCATTTTTTTCATATTTTTGGCCTACTGATTTATTAATGACCTTCAGTGGTTTTGGGCTATTTGGAGTTCGTATTTCAGAAGCTTGTGTAGGTTGAATTCTTAAAACATTTCCTGACAGTTCTTGGTTTGGTCCTACCCGTTGGGGGTTCTTAATCTCTTCTTTCCTTCTATATATTATCCCTCCCCTATCAGCTCCGGATTCATGCAACCTAATTCCCCAGCGTTGTCCTAGGGTCCACCTTTGATCTCCCGGTTGGGTTACATTGATGTATAGGAATTTGTAATCTGACCTGGAGAGGGTGGCGTAATGCTGTAGTTCGCCCTTATGGTTACATCCTGGTGGCCCGTACCCACCTTCAAATATTTGTCCGCTCCAGCTCCGAGATTCCAGTCTGTGGCAATAGTCTCACAACCCCAATAGGCACAAAAGTATTCATGTGGATAGTTACAATACGGTCTTCCCGGGTTAGAACTTGGGCACATATAGAAGCTCAATTGACCAGAACATATGTTTGGTACATTTTTGCCCCATGTCACAAGGTCACACAGTAAGACCTTACAACTAGGGCCCCCAGCGGTGATTATTTGCTGCACAACATGGTAATCTTCCCATCTAATTAGGCTCCAAATAAAAGGTTGATGAGGGTGCGCAGACCCAGGAACAGTGCAAACACTTACACCTACTACTATGTATCGCAAAAAGTGGATAGGGCCCATTTTCGGAGGGTTTTTTTTCTTTTTTTTCTTTTTTTTTTTTTTTACCTGGTCACGCAGTTCCCCACCGTTTCACTCACTGCCTCGCTTGTCAGTTCGGTTGCGGCGAACTACAAGGTGCGCGTTCTTCTCGGCAGCAGTAGTGCTCTTCAGGGGTGTTTCTCGGTTAGCTGCAACCTCTTGCCTGTTACCGATCACACAGAGCCCCCCTCCTCGCCCTTTTTACGATACATAGACAGTGACAGTATATATTATATTATCGAGGCCGTTTCAGAGTAAGCTTTAAGTCATCAGGGCCTGCGACCGCTTCCCCATTCTCTTGTCTGGATTGGTCCCTTCACACGACTGGCATGCGTCCACCCCTTCTCAGCCGTCCGGATAGCTGTCTCTGTGGTAAGTAAAACAACATAGGGGCCTTCCCACCATAGTGTTAAAGATGTTTCTTTCCATGTCTTAATTAGAACCTTATCTCCAGGCTGTATTCTATGGATTGCTATATCTAACGGGGGACGCTATGCCACCAAGCCTTTCGCTTGTAATTCCCTCCATCTATTCATCAGCTGTATTAAATAAGGTGTTAATTGAATGTCCTGTATCTGGGGGTGATCAGATGGCATCTCTAGATCATAAGGCATACCGTATAGCATTTCAAAAGGTGAGATTCTGACATCGGCTTGAAGCTGTGTTCGAATATTCAGTAGTGCAAGTGGTAAACATTTCACCCAGGAGGATTTTGTCTCCATCATAAGCTTTGTTAGTTGCTTTTTAATTTCCCCATTCATTCGTTCTACCTTTCCAGAGCTTTGAGAGTGCCACGGAGTATGATATTCCCAACTTGTCCCCAAGGCTTTCGTAGTTTCTTGGGACACTTTTGATATAAAGTGCGGGCCTCGGTCAGAATCAATTGTTTCTACAATCCCGTACCTTGGGATAATGTTTTCTAACAGTATTTTTACCACAGCTCGGGCCGTTGTTCTCGTTGTCGGGAAAGCTTCCACAAAGTGCGTGAGATGGTCTACAATTACTAATAAATATTTGTACCTTCCTACTTTTGGAAGTTCTGTGAAATCCAATTGAATTCTGGCAAAAGGTCGGTGCGCTAATTCCCGACCTCCTAACACTCTTTTCCTCATTTGCCGGGCAGTCACTCTCTTACAGACAAGACAATCATGCACAACTCCTTTTGCTACATTGTATATTCCAATACACATATATTTGGTAGCGAATTGATCCACTAGTGCTTGAGCTCCCCAGTGGGTGTTCTCATGAAACCTCCGTAGCACTCGCACAGCTGCAGACTTAGGAAGCATTTCCCGTCCATCAGGCAATACCCATTTACCCCATCTATTTCTTTTATGCCCATTTGAGCCATTTAATCCTTTTCTGGCTGCGTAAAACGGAGTAATGTATATATGGGTCCGTGTAAATAACAACGTGACTAAATGTACAGTCCAAACGCTTCTTAAACTCCAACAGGCTTGGTGCAGTCACTACTTCCCTGTGGGCCTCTTCCAGTGTGCGACAACCCTCTCAGTGAAGAACCTCTTCCTGATGCTTATCCCATTCCCAAGGAGCAGCCCTCATTCCACCCTGGCCAAGCACTTCATAGCAATAGTTCAGCACGATGCCCTGTGTTATGGAATATCCTTCTGGCTACTTCAGCTCAGCTGTCCTGCTGCTGTCCCCTCCCAGCTCCTTGAGTTGGGATATACCTCCAGATATCCACCCCTTATTCCATACCATTTATGTCATGCTCAGGTTACACTCTTTCCAATACGTTCTAATTAATCACCATTTTCATCTATGATATATAGCAATCATGGTAGTGATGACATACAGTATTATATAATAATTAACATACTACAATTCAACTCATGGGCTATTCTCACCCAGTATTAAATCCCCTTGAGGTACACACCGGACCTCCCCATTCTTTTGCATTACCCACCAAGTGCATCCAGGTCCCTGAGCAAAAGCAATTCCACGAATGGGTTTGCCTTTTCCTGAGGCAGGAGTAGCCCAGACTGTTTTACCCAGCACGTTTCTTACGTGCACTACAGGAACTTTATCCCCTTCTACAGTGCGTAACAGGTTTGATTGGGCAGGTCCAGCTCGGTTGGCAGATCCCCTGGTATTGACTAACCAGGTGGCCTTTGCCAAATGTGTATCCCAATTTTTGAATGTCCCAGCACACATTGCTTTGAGGTTTTGACCGTTTGGCTTGCTTGATTGCAGCACGTGTTTCACAATCATGAATAACCTGTGCTATAGTGTTCATGGTCAGGTCCACCCCTCGATCACGAGCCCATCTCTATGTTGCATCTCTACCTTGATGGCCTGAGGTGTCATGGGCCCATCGGGCTATAAATAATTCACCTTTATGTTGCCAGTCCAGGTCCACGTGAGCCACTTCAATCTTAGCAGCCTGATCCACCTGCTGGTTGTTTTGATGTTCTTCAGTAGCCCGATTCTTGGGCACATGAGCATCTACATGGCGTACCTTTACAACCAGGTTCTCTACCCGGGCAGCAATTTCTTGCCACAATGCCGCAGCCCAGATGGGCTTGCCCCTGCGCTGCCAGTTGTTCTGCTTCCATTGCTGTAACCACCCCCACAGGGCATTTGCTACCATCCATGAATCAGTATAGAGATAGAGAACTGGCCACTTTTCTCGTTCAGCAATATCTAAAGCCAGCTGAATGGCTTTCACTTCTGCAAACTGACTCGATTCACCTTCTCCCTCAGCAGCTTCTGCAACTCGCCGTGTAGGACTCCATACAGCAGCTTTCCATCTCCGATGCTTTCCCACAATACGACAGGACCCATCAGTCAACAAGGCATATTTCTTCTCATTTTCCGGTAGCTTGTTGTACAGTGGGGCTTCTTCAGCACAGACCACCTCCTCCTCTGATGATATCCCAAAGTATTTGCCTTCTGGCCAGTCCATAATCACCTCCAAGATTCCTGGGCGACTGGGGTTTCCTATTCGAGCCCGCTGAGTAATCAGTGCAACCCACTTGCTCCATGTAGCATCAGTTGCATGATGTGTAGAGGGGACCCTTCCTTTGAACATCCAGCCTAGTACCGGCAGTCGGGGTGCCAGGAGGAGCTGCGCTTCAGTACCGACCACTTCCGAAGCAGATCGAACTCCTTCATATGCTGCCAATATCTCCTTTTCAGTTGGAGTGTAGCGGGCCTCAGATCCTCTGTATCCCCGACTCCAAAACCCCAGGGGTCGACCTCGAGCTTCCCCAGGTTCTTTCTG
Organism: Anser brachyrhynchus; assembly: GCF_964034855.1. NCBI lineage: Eukaryota > Metazoa > Chordata > Aves > Anseriformes > Anatidae > Anser > Anser brachyrhynchus. The sequence continues at coordinate 74,968,655 of NC_137697.1, read as the reverse complement.
CCAGAGGCTCCAGGTGGGACCATTCTCCCCGGCTGCGGTGTAGAGCACATTCTTTACATCTGGTCCTGTTCGGACTGGCCCGAGGGCTACTGCATGAACTATTTCCTGCTTATTTTGTTCAAAGGCTTGTCGTTGCTCAGGGCCCCATTCAAAAGCATTCTTCTTACGGGTTACTTGGTAGAGCGGGTTTACAATCAGACTGTAATTTGGAATATGCATTCTCCAAAACCCCACGACACCTAGGAAAGTTTGTGTTTCTTTTTTGCTAGTTGGTGGAGACATAGCTGTTATTTTGTTGATCACATCCATTGGGATTTGACGGCGTCCATCATGCCATTTTATTCCTAAAAACGGGATCTCTCGTGCAGGTCCTTTAACTTTATTCTGTTTCATGGCAAAACCGGCCTTCAGAAGGATTTGGACTATTTCCTTCCCTTTCTCGAAAACTTCTTCTGCAGTGTCACCCCACACAATGATGTCATCGATGTACTGCAGGTGTTCAGGAGCTTCCCCCTGCTCCAGCGCAGACTGGATCAGTCCATGGCAAATGGTAGGGCTGTGTTTCCACCCCTGGGGCAGCCGATTCCAAGTATATTGGACTCCCCTCCAAGTGAAAGCAAACTGTGGCCTGCACTGTGCTGCTAGAGGGATGGAGAAAAATGCATTAGCGATATCAATTGTGGCATACCACTTGGCTGCCTTTGATTCCAGTTCATACTGGAGTTCTAGCATGTCCGGCACTGCAGCACTCAGTGGTGGCGTGACTTCGTTCAGGCCACGATAGTCCACTGTTAGTCTCCACTCACCATTAGACTTTCGCACTGGCCATATGGGACTATTAAAAGGTGAATGAGTCTTGCTGATCACTCCTTGGCTCTCCAGTTGACGAATTAGCTTATGGATGGGACTCAGGGAGTCTCGGTTGGTGCGATATTGCCGCCGGTGCACAGTCGTGGTAGCGATCGACACTTGCTGTTCTTCAACCCTCAGCAACCCCACAACAGAAAGGGTCCTCTGAGAGACCAGGCAAGGTAGACAACTGTTTAATGTCCTCTGTCTCCAAGGCAGCTATGCCAAAAGCCCAGCGGAACCCTTTTGGGACCTTGAAATATCCTCTTCTAAGATAGTCTATGCCAAGGATGCACGGAGCATCTGGGCCAGTCACAATACGGTGCTTTTGCCACTCATTACCGGTTAGACTCCCTTCAGCCTCCAATACAGTTAACTGCTGGGATCCCCCCGTCACACCATAAATACAGATGGGCTCTGGCCCTTTATAGCTTGATGGCATTAGAGTACATTGTGCACCGGTGTCTACCAAAGCCTTATACTTCTGTGCGTCTGACGTGCCAGGCCATCGAATCCACACAGTCCAATAAACTCGATTGTCCCTTTCCTCCCCCTGGCTGGAGGCAGGGCCCCTCTAATCCTGGTCAGAATCTTCGTCTCTGTGTTTAAAGGACTGCCTGCTGGAAGTTGGAGCAGCAAACTTTTCAGAGAACCCCTTTTTCCCAATTGTTTTCTTTTGCAATTCACGTACCCGTGCCTCTAGGGTCGCAGTAGATTTTCCATCCCATTTTCTCATGTCCTCTCCAAGGTCACGTAGGTCAAAGCACAGGGTGGCGTGGTGTGTGTGCCCACCATATTGTCTTCCTTGCATAGATGAACGTTTACCCCTAATAGCTGAGACACTGGTTTGTACAGGTGGGGAGGAAAATAATCTCTCTTCAAGTTGGTGGATCTTTTCAGAAAGTTTCTCCAAAGTATTCTCTTTTAGCTGGTGGACACTGGGTCGTTCAGGTGGAGGGGAAGATAAATTCTCTTTAAGTTGGTGGACCTCTTCAGAGAGTTTCTCCACAGCCGAGACACAGGCCTGTAGGGAAGAGGAGACATTTCCTTCGTACTGCCGGAGTATTTTAGTCACTTCATTCACTGGGGGATTCTCCTCCTCTTTCCAGGTTAGTATTGCCAATGAGCTGGCATATGATCATGGTGCACTCCGTACAAACTTCCGCCACATGGGTGGTGTACACCGGACTGCACCTGGATTTGTGGATGTTTGTGCGTCGTCTAGGTCCTTATAAATTACTTCCCGTACGGCCAATTCCCTCAGGTACTGAATTCCCTTCTCCATGGTGGTCCATTTGCCTGGTAGACATACAAGTTCTTCCTTGAAGGGATACCTTTCCTGCACAGCTGACAGGAGACGCCTCCAGAGGCTGTGAGATCGTGCTCCATCTCCAATTGCTTTGTCAATGCATGCGTCCCTAGCAAGGGATCCCAGCTGCCTGGCTTCCTTGCCCTCTAATTCCACATAATTGGCTCCGGTGTCCCAGCACCGGAGCAGCCAGGTGACAAGCTGCTCACCTATACAGCGACCAAAATCTTTTCGCACATCTCGTAGCTCACGCTGGTATAGAGTCCGGGTAGTTACTGTTGATTTTTCGACATCCCCATCCTCATCTTCAGTCTCCTGCACCTTTGATGGCCCAGCCTCGTCTTCTCTATGCCCAGACTTAGCAGAAGACTGTCTGCGTTCTAAACGACCTGAGTCTCTATACCATTTTTTCACCTTGTCTACAGGGGCAACTTGCACTGCTACAGCTCGTTTCTCTGAGCCAGACACAGGGTCTGCCACAGGGGTTGGAATACCCTCTGCGGGGTCAACATGCACTGCTACAGCTCGTTTCTCTGACCCAGACACAGGGTCTGCCACAGGGGTTGGAATACCCTCTGCGGGGTCAACTTGCACTGCTACAGCTCGTTTCTCTGACCCAGACACAGGAGTGGGAGCAGCTGCAGGAGCCGGAGCTGCTGCAGGGGCTGGAGCGGCTGCAGGAGCTGGAACTGGAGCGGCTGCAGGAGCTGGATCTGGAGCGGCTGCAGGAGCTGGATCTGGAGCGGCTGCAGGAGCAGCTTTACACCTTGGCCTGGTGTAAACACTGTTCTGCAACAATTAAAACATCAGCATGTTATCAGCGCTTTTCTCATCCTAATCCAAAACATAGCACCCTACCAGCTACTATGAGGAAAAATTAAGTCTGTCCTAACTAGAACCAGGACACCTGCCCATGGAAGTGGGGTGGGAAGTGGGTGGTCTATAAGGTCTCTTCCAACCCAAACCATTCTATGATTTCTTAAAAACAATCTTCCCTGTACAATCTTTCTCATGCCAAATAATCTTAGATATTTCTTTCTCCTTTGGACAAAATACGTGTGATTTCCTTAGCTGCCTCTGATGAGTCCAGAGAAGAGCAATCTTTGAGACTGTTCCCCAAGAAAACACAATTCAGGCAGAGCACAAGGTGGTGGGATGGTTTTGTTGAGACAGGAGAGAGAGCCATGCAGAGCCAAGAGGCTGATCATATTTGCAAAGGGTATTTAACTCCCAACAAGCTAAAGTTAACTCCAGTGACAGCTGAAACCATTAAGCATCTTCCAGGATGATGGTGTCTATCCACAGGTAAAATCATGCTTTCTGGGGAGCACACTCAAGAGAGTATCATTAGAAAGGGAGATAGAAAAGGTTACCAAAATAAAATAAACACTTGTTTCATCTTGAAAATGTAGATAGTGTTTACTAAACCCTCTTCTCTGAAATAGGCCATTATGGACTGCCCGTTTTTCTAAGCTGTTTCCCATCTCCCCATCTTCTTTTTCTTCTGTCTTCTGTTGTCTCTGCTGTATTTGAACTGGCCTCTGGATGAAGGTTTATTTAAACAAACTAGAGACAAAGACATTTCAACCACAAGAATGTGTTTCCACTTAGATTCCAGTTGCTTTGGTTTTGTATTTTGCCACTTGAATCTTTCTATTTAGTAGCATTTCCACCTAAGACCGATATTAGTGTTCTTTCTAGATGAAGTTATCCCAAAGAATTTTGCATTTTTTTATCTCTTTAGTTCAGGTTTTTTTTTTTGTTGTTTTTTTTTTTTTTTTTACAACAGCAAGAGGTTTATCTGTATTTTTTCTATATAACTGTCATGAAGTCCTGTTGCGAAGCAGGAAACAAAATCAATATAGAAGGCAAGCCATACCACCTCACCTTTGAACTGCTGTACACTTTTCACTTTTCTCTTTTCATTTAACAGTTTTCTTCAGTTAATTTCTGATATGACCTTGTGACTAGTGTTTTGTATTTCAACATATTTCTAGATCGCAGGTCACCTCAATGGGAGAGGCACTTGGCTCTCCAGAAAACTTGTGAGGAATCAGTCTGGTTTGTTCAAACAGGGCAAATTCCTCTCTGGCCTTTCTTGTTTCCGTTTGAAACACTTAACTGGGGCTTGGATTAGGTCAATGAAGAATAAATCTAAATCTAACCATTCTTAAACTGAAATCAAAATGCCCACGTGTTGCTTTGACCAACTTAGCCAAAGCAGCCCCAGACTGTGGATAGGCGAGGCTTGTGCCTGCCCTCTGCTCCTCCTCAGGGCAGCCTTCAGATGCCTGTGCTATCTGACCGTATTGCCGAGTGACATTAAGCCACACAGACTGCTTCTGGACGCTTTCAAGGGCTACCAGTCTAATAGGTCAAATGCTGATTTATATCAAAAGAATAAAATGCAGCTGGAAAGGTACTGCAGTGTGAGTTACTAGAACAGCTGCTGGAAAAGAGTTCTAGAACATTGTTTGAACTGAGGTTCTGCTATGATAAAGCAATGGCATTTCAAAGCACATTAATCAGCCATGACCAAAGGGACAGTGGGGGCCAGCAGGGCACGGGGACGGCACCAGGAAAAGGGAGGGAATGCAGCAGCATGCACGGGGCTGTGCCAGCTCTGGTTTGAATCACACCGAGACATTTTCTGTGGTATATTCAATCTATTTTATTGTTCTTTATTTCATAAACTACAAGAGCCCTGCTAGAAGCGCCGGGGGGGCGGCCTCTTGCAGGGCTGGGCAGAGTCTTGGGCACTGCCTGCCCGGGTGCGCTTCCTAGGGCGCCGGGACCCCCGAGTCGAGTGGTGAGGAGTGGAGGGTCTGCGCCTGCAGGCCCGGGCAGAGGGACCTGCTGCTGCCTCCTGCCCCAGCTCTTCACGGGGCTCTTCCTGCTCCTGGGGGTTGGCTGCAGCTGGGACTTCGCCAGGACCCCCATGCTGGAAAGCGCTGGATGTGCTGGGCAGCTCCCCCATGTCAGGGCCTGCGTTGCTGTTGGAGGGCGCGGGGCTGGTGCTGATGGTTCCCTGCATGGAGGCAGCGGGACCAGAAGCACCTGCAGGGCTGTCCTCCTGTACCCCAGCAGTGTGGCCACTCTCGAGGCCCAGTAGCCTCCGTGCCTCCTCTCCGCAGAGGCCCACGATGGTGCCGACGAGCCCGTCGATGAGCGGCACGGTGAGGGGCCCCAAGGCGGGCTGTGTGTGCTGAATGATGGCGTCCCTGTCCAGCCCCATCACACACAGGGAGTGCAGGAGGAAGCTCTCTGCAGCTCTCGCCTGCCACCAGCGTGTCCCGTAGATGGCTGAGAGCTCGCGGCGCAGCCAGGGCAGCACAGGGTCGAGGATGTCCCTGCGCTCCCTGAACAGCACGGCCCAGTCCTCGGGCAGGAGGCCGCCCACAGCAGCGCGGGGATCGGGCTCCGCATCCCTCTCCTCGGCTGGCACAGAGGACGCAGCCGGCGCTGCAGGGCTGTGGGGGGCGGTGGCGCTGCCTGCCTGGAAGCCAACAGGTACGGGCACTGCGGGAGGGGAGACGATGCATTCCAAGTAGTCCTCCTCTCCCCGCACGGAAACCTTGATGGTCCTCATGCCCGTCCTGCAGAGTGGGCAGCTGGCCTTCAGCTTTGCCCAGCGCTGGATGCAGCCCAGGCAGAACCGGTGGTTGCACGGTGTTGCATAGGCCACATCCTTTCGGCCCTCCCGGCAGACGGGACACGTCCACGCCTCCTCTGTGGCCATGATCTTCACGCTAAGGTGCGCTGGGGAGAGCTGATGGTGACGAGCTGCTCCCCTGCACCGGCACTGCAGAAGCGGGTATCGCGCACGCTGCGAGGAAGAGAGAAGGTCACTGGCTGTGCCCCGGCCCCTCAGCAGGAAATCCGCCGGCCCCAGCCCCACGGCTGGGTGGTCCCACGTCCCCCGCGGGCCGCCCCAGGGCACGTGGCCCCACACAGCTCACCTGCGCTGCTGCAAGTGCTCCTCACAGGGCCCCGGCTGCCTGAGCCAGGCAGGGCCGGGGAAACACAGGCACTGCCTGCGGGGACGGGCACTGAGAACAGCTGCCGACGGCCCCACAGCACAGCTCCAACAAATCCTTGCTCGGCGCTCCAAGCCTCGCACAAACGCTCAGCAGGAATCCAGGCACGAGCCAGGCTGGGGCGGGCTCTGCCTGCGCCCCAATATGAGCAGCGAGGGCCGTGAGGTCACAGAGTCCATTGCTGGGTGACCTCAGCGCCCATCGCTGGGTGACCTCAGCATGGGGAGACATCACGTTGTGCTGGGTGGCAGCCGGGCGGGTTTTCACAGAATCACAGAATCGTCTAGGTTGGAAGAGACCTCCAAGATCATCTAGTCCAACCTCAGCCCTAACACTAACAAGTCCTACACTAAACCGTATCACTAAGGTCTACATCTAAACGTCTTTTAAAGACCTCCAGGGATGGTGACTCAATCACCCCCCTGGGCAGTCCATTCCAATGCCTAACAACCCTTTCGGTAAAGAAGAAGTTCTTCCTAACATCCAACCTAAACCTCCCCTGGCGCAACTTTAGCCCATTCCCCCTCGTCCTGTCACCAGGCACGTAGGAGAACAGACCAACCCCCACCTCTCTACAGCCTCCTTTAAGGTACCTATAGAGAGCGATGAGGTCTCCCCTGAGCCTCCTCTTCTCGAGGCTAAACAACCCCAGCTCACAGTATCACAGTATCACAGATTTCTAGGTTGGAAGAGACCTCAAGATCATCGAGTCCAACCTCCGACCTAACACTAAGTACTCCACTAAACCATATCGCTAAGCTCTACATCTAAACGTCTTTTAAAGACCTCCAGGGATGGTGACTCCACCACCTCCCTGGGCAGCCCGTTCCAATGCTTAATAACCCTTTCGGTAAAGAAGTACTTCCTAACATCCAACCTAAAACTCCCCTGTTGCAACTTTCGCCCATTCCCCCTCGTCCTGTCACCAGGCACGTAGGAGAACAGACCAACACCCACCTCTCTACAGCCTCCTTTAAGGTAACTGTAGAGAGCGATAAGGTCGCCCCTGAGCCTCCTCTTCTCCAGGCTGAACAATCCCAGCTCCCTCAGCCGCTCCTCGTAAGACTTGTTCTCCAGACCCCTCACCAGCTTGGTCGCCCTTCTCTGGACTCGCTCGAGCACGTCCATGTCCTTCCTGTAGCGAGGGGCCCAAATCTGAACACAGTACTCAAGGTGCGGCCTCACCAGAGCCGAGTACAGGGGCACAATCACTTCCCTAGCCCTGCTGGCCACACTGCTTCTTATACAGGCCAGGATGCTGTTGGCCTTCTTGGCCACCTGGGCACACTGCTGGCTCATATTCAGCCGACTATCAACCAATACTCCCAGGTCCTTCTCTGCCAGGCAGCTTTCCAGCCACTCATCTCCCAGCCTGTAGCTCGGCTTGGGGTTGTTGCGCCCCAGGTGCAGGACCCGGCACTTGGCCTTGTTGAACTTCATACAGTTGACCTCAGCCCATCGGTCCAGCCTATCCAGATCCTCCTGCAGAGCCTTCCTGCCCTCGAGCAGATCGACACACGCACCTAACTTGGTGTCATCTGCAAACTTACTGAGGGTGCACTGGACGCCCTCATCCAGATCATCGATAAAGATATTAAAGAGTACCGGCCCCAGCACCGAGCCCTGGGGGACACCACTAGTAACCGGCCTCCAACCGGATTTGACTCCATTCACCACAGCTCTCTGGGCCCGGCCATCCAGCCAGTTTCTAACCCAACAAAGCGTACGCCAGTCCAAGCCCCGAGCAGCCAGTTTCTTGAGGAGAATGTTGTGGGGAACTGTGTCAAAAGCCTTACTGAGGTCAAGGTAGATCACATCCACAGCCTTCCCCTCATCCACCAAGCGCGTCACTTTGTCATAGAAGGAGATCAGGTTCGTCAAGCAGAACCTGTCTTTCATAAACCCATGCTGACTGGGCCTGATTGCGTGCTTGCCCTGCAAGTGCCGCGTGATGACATTCAAGATAATCTGCTCCATGAGCTTCCCTGGCACTGAGGTCAAGCTAACAGGCCTATAGTTCCCCGGATTATCTCCAGAGAACGAGACTGTCCCAGGATAAGAACAATGGCTAAGGAAAACGAGACAAACACTTGCAGAATCGGCAAGGACAGGAAGCTACAAAATCTTGGGCCCTTCCATTTCCAAAACAAACAAACAAAAAACAACAACAAAGAAATTAAAGTTTAGTCAAATAAAACTGTATATAGAGGACGTAGTTACAAGTGTAGGTTGTGGGCCTGTAGTACTCAGCCAGTGAGGAAAGGGGACGAATTAAACATCGGGTAACAGGGGATATAAGGTAATGATATACTGTTACTGTGCACCCCTGTTCGCAGGACACACAGCATTGCAATTGTGAATAAATGAATAAATTAGCTTCCCAGAAGACCCTGTCTGAGAAAATTATTGAGATATTTCTTATACCAATAAACATGGGAAAATCTGCAATGCTAGGTCCTATGTAGAGAGAATGTAACAAACCGTGTGAAGGGAACAATGAGAACAAACGTCATTGCAATACGTTCTCTTTATTTTTAACTTTTAAAATAGCCTTTTTTTCTGCTACGTGGATTTTCATCTCATGATCGGCGGATTAATAAGGCAAGTTTCTGCCTTAACTGTTTGCCCGGTTGGGGCATTTGTGACCACGGAATCACAGAATGGCTGAGGCTGGCAGGGCCCTCAGGAGCTCATCTGGTCCCACCCCTGCTCCAGAGCCAGGTGCCCAGGCCCGTGTCCAGGCAGGTTTTGAAGATCTGTAGCGAGGAGACCCCACAGCCTCTGGGCAGCCTGTGCCAGTGCTCAGCCACCCGCACAGCACAGAAGTGCTGCCTGGTGCTCAGAGGGAGCTTCCCGTGCTCCAGTTTGTGCTCACTGCCTCTTGCCTTGTCCTTGGGCACCACTGGCAAGAGCCTGGCTCCGTCCTCTTTGCACCCTCCCTTCAGGTATTTATGGACGCTGATGAGATCCCCCTGAGCCTCCCCTTCTCCAGGCCAAGCAGTCCCAGATCTCTCAGCCTTTCCTCCCATCCCTTGATCAACTTGCTGTCTGTTGGAGTCTTCCCAGTATGTTTGGGTCTGCCTTGTACTGGGCAGCCCAGAGCTGGACACGTTGCTCCAGGTGCAGCCTCACCGGTGCTGAGCGGAGGAGGAGGATCAGCTTCCTCAGCCTGCTGGAGACACTTTGCTCCTGCCAGCCCGCCTCTCCGGCCTGCTGAGCCCACCTGGATGGCAGCGCGGCCCTCTGGTGGGTCAGCCACAGCCTCAGTTCTCTGTCATCTGCAAATTTATCGAGGGTGCAATCTACCCATTGTCCAGATCGTTAATGAAGGTGTTAAACAGGACCAGACCCAGTATCAGCTCCTGGGGTACTCCACTTGTTACTGGCCTCCCACCAGGCCTTGCACCACTGACCACAACCCTCCGTGTCCAGCCGCTCAGCCAGTTTTCGATCCATCTCACTGTCCGCTCATCCAGCCATACATCAAAAGCTACTCCATGAGGACCTTACGTGGGACAAACGCCTTACCATAGTCACAAAGACAATGCCCACTGCCCTCTCAGCCATTGGGCTGGTCACGTCATCTTGGAAGCTCATCAGGTCCGTCTGGGATGACTTCCCCGTGCTGAATCCATGCTGACTACTCCTGGTCATGCCCATCTTACACCAACAACCTTGCGTTTTCTGGATTTTAATCCCCAACCTATCTATCATATTTTGAAATGATGAGCAAATTATTTTACCTAGACATGAGAGTAATTATTTTCATATATTGGTCCCCACAGGTGTGCCACACACACATATGCACACACCCACCCACACACATGTAGGTATATAAACTTCTGTTCCATGAAATACACGCTGCTCCAAATGAGGGGACAGCAGACAACAGACTCATCAAGCTGCAGGATCTAAGGCTGGCACTTAAATAAAGTACTCCTAATCTTGTCTACACCGTGTCACCTCTCAAGTGGTAACTGATCCACTGGGCTGTTAAACTAACTCGAAATGCACTTTATGATAGTGAACACACGCTTCCTTTTTTATCCTACAAAAAACCCAAGCCATTAAGCAGCGAGAGCATTCTTGCTGAGCAGCGTGACAGAGGCAGGAGGGCTGGCGGTGTGCTGCGACTCCGCTTAACAACCGCGTGCTAAAAGAGTGTGAGCAGCAAGTGCCTTCTGGCAGTGGTACTTCCTTTTAAAAAGCAGGGAGTGTTTTCTTTACACTCCACGTTAAGGATTTGTCTTTTTTTTTTTTTCTTTTTTTTTTCTTAAGACACACTAAAGTGTTTGAAGCTGTTATAACTGCAGTAATCAGAATGTAATTATACCAGCAATGGGCCGGCACGTGCTGCAGCCTTCCAGGGCAGCAGCCAGGTGTAAAAAGTCATAACATGAGTGAGCGGACTGCAAATTGGCAAAATGTTCCAGAAGTGTAGTGTAAAAAGAAAAATAATAATAATAATAATAAAAATTTGAAGTTACTTGGAACTTTGGTAGAAAATATCTTATGCAGGTTTGCATCTTGTGCAGGTTTGCAGGCACCAGACCACTGAAGGTCTTCTGGGTCGGTGGGAGAATGTTTGAATCAACCTGCTGCTTCACAGTGAAATGAACAAAGTAACTCTGGCATGTTTAGAGGCTTGGGAGCAAGCAAGCAACTTGGCAGCAGGATTCTTCAAAAGCTTTGGGAAATTGCCGTAGGCCTTTCCACTCGGTGTCTGTGGTCCTCGCGCATCCAGAAATGTACTCCAAGCACCTGTAAGTGTTACTATGTGCTTTCAACTGATACTCTTTGTACAAAACAAAAAATAAAATAAAAGCCCACAACAAAAAACACCACATTTTACACTCCAATAATATTCTTAACCTTTATTTTTATGAATCAGACCAAGCAAGAATTGTTTGTAATGGTTAGGAGTTGTTTAGCAGTTAGACTTGTTTTTCAAAGCCCATGATTGTGTTCCTGGCAGTGGCATGGGACAAAGGATATGTTTCCGGTCATCCCAAGGTTGCTTCTACCATTGCAAGTATGAGGCGCTTTCCTTCGTGGGTGTGAGGGACAGTGGGGGCCAGCAGGGCACGGGGACGGCACCAGGAAAAGGGAGGGAAGGCAGCAGCATGCACGGGGCTGTGGCAGCTCTGGTTTGAATCACACCGAGACATTTTCTGTGGTATATTCAATCTATTTTATTGTTCTTTATTTCATCTCCCGCAGGAGCCCTGCTAGAAGCGCCGGGGGGGCGGCCTCTTGCAGGGCTGGGGAGAGTCTTGGGCACTGCTCACCCGGGTGCGCTTCCTGGGGTGCCGGGACCCCCGAGTCGAGCGGTGAGGAGTGGAGGGTCTGCGCCTGCAGGCCCGGGCAGAGGGACCTGCTGCTGCCTCCTGCCCCAGCTCTTCACGGGGCTCTTCCTGCTCCTGGGGGTTGGCTGCAGCTGGGACTTCGCCAGGACCCCCATGCTGGAAAGCGCTGGATGTGCTGGGCAGCTCCTCCATGTCAGGGCCTGCGTTGCTGTTGGAGGGCGCGGGGCTGGTGCTGATGGTTCCCTGCATGGAGGCAGTGGGACCAGAAGCACCTGCAGGGCTGTCCTCCTGTACCCCAGCAGTGTGGCCACTCTCGAGGCCCAGTAGCCTCCGTGCCTCCTCTCCGCAGAGGCCCATGATGGTGCCGACGAGCCCGTCGATGAGCGGCACGGTGAGGGGCCCCAAGGCGGGCTGTGTGTGCTGAATGATGGCGTCCCTGTCCAGCCCCATCACACACAGGGAGTGCAGGAGGAAGCTCTCTGCAGCTCTCGCCTGCCACCAGCGTGTCCCGTAGATGGCTGAGAGCTCGCGGCGCAGCCAGGGCAGCACAGGGTCGAGGATGTCCCTGCGCTCCCTGAACAGCACGGCCCAGTCCTCGGGCAGGAGGCCGCCCACAGCAGCGCGGCGATCGGGCTCCGCATCCCTCTCCTCGGCTGGCACAGAGGACGCAGCCGGCGCTGCAGGGCTGTGGGGGGCGGTGGCGCTGCCTGCCTGGAAGCCAACAGGTACGGGCACTGCGGGAGGGGAGACGATGCATTCCAAGTAGTCCTCCTCTCCCCGCACGGAAACCTTGATGCTTCTCATGCCCGTCCTGCAGAGTGGGCAGCTGGCCTTCAGCTTTGCCCAGCGCTGGATGCAGCCCAGGCAGAACCGGTGGTTGCACGGTGTTGCATAGGCCACATCCTTTCGGCCCTCCCGGCAGACGGGACACGTCCACGCCTCCTCTGTGGCCATGATCTTCACGCTAAGGTGCGCTGGGGAGAGCTGATGGTGACGAGCTGCTCCCCTGCACCGGCACTGCAGAAGCGGGTATCGCGCACGCTGCGAGGAAGAGAGAAGGTCACTGGCTGTGCCCCGGCCCCTCAGCAGGAAACCCCCCGGCCCCAGCCCCACGGCTGGGTGGTCCCACGTCCCCCGCGGGCCGCCCCGGGGCACGTGGCCCCACACAGCTCACCTGCGCTGCTGCAAGTGCTCCTCACAGGGCCCCGGCTGCCTGAGCCAGGCAGGGCCGGGGAAACACAGGCACTGCCTGCGGGGACGGGCACTGAGAACAGCTGCCGACGGCCCCACAGCACAGCTCCAACAAATCCTTGCTCGGCGCTCCAAGCCTCGCACAAACGCTCAGCAGGAATCCAGGCACGAGCCAGGCTGGGACGGGCTCTGCCTGCGCCCCAATATGAGCAGCGAGGGCCGTGAAGTCACAGTCTGTTGCTGGGTGACCTCAGAGCCCATCGCTCTGGGTGACGCCCAAAAACTAAAGCACGTGTCTGAAAGCATTGCCCAGACGTTTTGTGAACTCCAGCAGGCTTGCTGCCCTGACCACTTCACTGGGAGGCCTGGTTCAGTGGCCAAGCCCCGTGTCAGTGAAAAATCTTGTCCTCACCTCCAGGCAGAGCCTCCCCTGTCACAGCTCCATGCCATTCCCTCGACTTTTGTCACCGTCCCCAGAGAGCAGAGCTTAGCGCCGGGCCCTCCGCTCCCCTCGTGAGGAAGCTGCAGGTCGCCCTCAGGCCTCTCCTCAGTCTCCTGCAGGCTGAACAAACGCAGGCACCTCAGCCGCTCCTCATCTGTCCTGCCCTCCAGACCCTTCACCACTTTGAAGCCCTCCTTTGGATGCTCTCTCTCTAAGAGGTTTATGGCCTTCTGATAGTGCCGTGCCCAAAAGTGCACACAGGACTCGAGCTGATGCTGAAAGAGCGCAGAGCAGAGCACAGCAATCCCTGCCCGCGACCGGCTAGCGATGCTGTGCTGGAGGCACCCCACGATGCCGTTGCCCCTCCTGCCTGCCAGGGCCCACGGCTGACTCACGTTCAACTTGCCGTCGACCAAAAGCCCCAGAGCCCTCTCTGCAGGGCTGCGCTCCAGCCTCTCCTCCCCCCAGACTGTCCGGACAGCCAGGGTTGCCCGTTGCCAGGTGCGCAATCCCTCACTCGCTCTCGCTAAACCTCATCTTGTTGGGGATTGCCCAGCCCTCTGATTTGTCAGGATCTCTCTGCAAGGCCTTCCTCCACTCCATGGAGTCAGACGCTCCTCCCAATTTAGCATCGTGCCTAAAAGGACTCAAGACGCCCTCGAGTCCTGCGTGCAAGTCAGTTAGGACAACATTGAAGAGAACTGGCCCTAAAATGGAGGCCTGCAGAAGCCCCCTAGTGACTGGCCGCCAGCCCGATGCAACCCCATTTACGATAACCCTTGGAGCGCGACCCGTCAGCCACTTGTTCACCCATGGCATTATGCATTGCTCTAGCTGTGTGCTGCTCAATTTGTCCAGAAGGAGACAGTGAGAAACAATATTGAAGCTGTGCTGAAATCCAAACAGGTGCCATCAGCTGGCTTCCCTTGGCCAACTAGACGGTTGAGCACTTCCGAAAAGGAAATCAAGTGCGTTAAGCAGCACTTTCCCCTCATGAACCTGTGTTGGCTGTGATCAATGACTGCATTGTCCTTCAGGTGATATTAAGAACTCCCAGAATACTTTTCACCATATTTTTACCATTTTTCCCTCCCAATTGATTGGGGGGAGTTGAAAAATCATAAAATAATAATAATAATAATAATAAAGAGAAAATCATATTCATGTTCATAAGAAGAACAGGAATAAAAGAACAGGGAAGGTAAGCGAGGCAAAGTGCAACCGCTGACCAGCTGCTGACAGATGTCCATCCCATCCCCAAGTAGCAGCCCTCATACCAGCCTGGCCTAGCAGTTCCTAGTAATAATTCAGCACCATGCCCTGTGTCAAGCAATATCCCTTTGGCCTTTTGCAACGTCCCTGTGTGAAGCATTTTGTACACAACAGATGCAAATCTGCTCCCATCCACTGCTTTCTCTGTTGAATGTAGAAGGGCAACATTGCTGACAAATGCTCTCTTGCAGCCCCTAGTCTTACATCTCGATCCTTAAGCAAGCTGCATTTTAAAAGGAAACGGGAAAGGGGAAAGTGAAAAGGCAAAAGGGAAAGGGAAAGGAAAAGGGAAAGGGAAAGGGAAAGGGAAAGGGAAAGGGAAAGGGAAAGGGAAAGGGAAAGGGAAAGGGAAAGGGAAAGGGAAAGGGAAAGGGAAAGGGAAAGGGAAAGGGAAAGGGAAAGGAGAAATAAAAATTTAGGAATGGCTATACGGAAGGAGAAGCGTCTTTCCTCCACATTGCATATGGGGACCAAGACTGAAGCAAAGGAACCTTTGTGGCTGAACCAGAAGAATTGGAGGTTAATTTGAAAATGCTATTCTCTAGGCCAAAGGAAAAAATGCACTGAACACTAGGTCAAGGCAAGAAATAGAAAGCTCTTCTTGAGGACAGAAATCTCAAAACCTAAGCACAACATCGGGGGAAGATTAGGGCTGTCCAGAGGAAGAAGAAATACCCACAGAGTGAAGTGGCAAACCCATCCCTGGCTGGAGTAGGGTTGAAAGTTGTAGCCTCTGCTTACACACACGATGGCAAGTACAGCAGCAGTCTCTGCGCAAAGCAGACTTTAAAAAGAGAACCCATTCCTAAACCATGGGAGAGATCCTTGACACAATAGCTCTCAAAGTCGTGAAGAGAGCAGAAGAGCGGTTTTGCACACAGCGTTTGCTGTTTCCATTGCTTGTTAGGGTTATGCTTTCCTTGTATACAGCATCTGCATACAGATGCTGCGAAGCTTCCAGGTCGCTCCCTGTCACTGGGTGAATTTGCACGAAGGAGAGTCCGAATGGAGGGAAACTGGGCTGCATGGACTCAACTACTAAGCCTCATGCTTAAGGAAGCCAGCGTCCTCCACAATTACACTTGGCAGTCGGTGCCTGGACGCTGCCCAGTTCTGGTGGCATAGAATCACTGAATCACAGAATATCCTGAGTTGGAAGGGACCCATAAGGATCATCGAGTCCAACTCCTGGCACCACACAGGTCTACCCCCAAATTCCGACCACGTTGTTATAAATTACGTAGCCCCCCTTCCTGGTACTGCGGCTGCGTCGACTGTTGCTAGGGGGTCGTCTCCCGTCCCTCTGGTGGTCGCACGGATGAAGGCCGTAGTCTTCCTCCGCTTGGTATGTGGTGTTTTTCCCTCCTTAACCGGTCATGTTGGTTTGTCTTAAGATAGGACAGTGGGTTATCAATTTTGCAGTTATAGTATTTACACAAAGTTCTCTCAACTTTCCGTCCGAGACAGCAACAGGCAGGGAGCCTCAAGGTCCTTACAGCCACCTGGCGACTCCCTTTGTTCCTTCTTAATATAGCCATGGGAAATAATGAACAAACATGCTTCATACACCACAATCCCTCCTTTTTCTTTTAGTTAGTTATTTTGTTCCTTAATTCCTGGTATGCCTGTCTGCTGAGCGTTAGAGTTTCAGCATCCTCACTCGTGGTTATGGGTTCATATTTGGCACTGATATGCATCAAATGTGCTGCCTCTAAACGGTTTTTTACAATCGCGATTACTCGATTCAGAATACATGGTCCAAAAGTTAGACTCAACATTAATAACAACAAAGGTCCCGCTATTGTCGACAGTAAAGTTGTAAGCCAGGGTGAATAATTAAACCAAGAGTCGTATCAATTCTGCTTAGCCTCATTTTCTCGCTTTCTTTTTTCTAATCTTTCTCTGAGCTTCATCATTGTATCCCTCACTACTCCCGTGTGGTCTGCATATACACCGCATTCTTCTTTCAAGGCGGCACATAATCCACCGTCTTGTAAATACACCAGATCTAATCCTCTACGATTTTGCAAAACAACTTCCGATAATGACCTTGCCGATTTGTCCAGGGCAGTAATTGACTGTTCAACTCGAGCTAAGTCTTCATCTACAGCCACACGTAGGGAGGTGAACTCCTGACTTTGTCTGACCAGAGAGGCAACTCCAGTGCCCACCCCGCTGCCTCCCAGAATTATCAACGTTGCCAATGTTATAGCCGTGATTGGTTCTCTTTTTGTTAAGTGGTTCTCTGCTACCGTGTGCCGTGTATATACGTACTCTTCAGAATGGTATAGAATTCTTGGTACAATTATCACCTGTATACAGAAATCTTGAGATACATTAAAGAGTTCAAGTGATAAACAAGGGGTAACACCTATCGATGAGCAGACCCATCTAGCGTTGTTTGCGGGAATTAACCACCTTTCTTTACCTCCTGGTGTAACCTTCTCTGTAATACTGCATAGATGGAGCTTCTCACTAGGGATTGTACCTACACACCTGCCATTCCCAGTTACTTCCGTCAATGTTATTCCTACATCCCTCCCCCAATTGCATTGTGGAGGGTTGGGGTTACGTGAACGGGTGGCCTCTCCCAGATCCCCAGTGGCGTCATCATATGGAGGCCTTATATCAAGGCATAACCAGCAAGGTTTAGGGATGTTGGGAATTGTTTGATTCAATAAATAATAACTAGCATCCACGATTTTCCACATGTTATTCTCTGTCATCCCTTCATTTTTTTCATATTTTTGGCCTACTGATTTATTAATGACCTTCAGTGGTTTTGGGCTATTTGGAGTTCGTATTTCAGAAGCTTGTGTAGGTTGAATTCTTAAAACATTTCCTGACAGTTCTTGGTTTGGTCCTACCCGTTGGGGGTTCTTAATCTCTTCTTTCCTTCTATATATTATCCCTCCCCTATCAGCTCCGGATTCATGCAACCTAATTCCCCAGCGTTGTCCTAGGGTCCACCTTTGATCTCCCGGTTGGGTTACATTGATGTATAGGAATTTGCAATCTGACCTGGAGAGGGTGGCGTAATGCTGTAGTTCGCCCTTATGGTTACATCCTGGTGGCCCGTACCCACCTTCAAATATTTGTCCGCTCCAGCTCCGGGATTCCAGTCTGTGGCAATAGTCTCACAACCCCAATAGGCACAAAAGTATTCATGTGGATAGTTACAATACGGTCTTCCCGGGTTAGAACTTGGGCACATATAGAAGCTCAATTGACCAGAACATATGTTTGGTACATTTTTGCCCCATGTCACAAGGTCACACAGTAAGACCTTACAACTAGGGCCCCCAGTGGTGATTATTTGCTGCACAACATGGTAATCTTCCCATCTAATTAGGCTCCAAATAAAAGGTTGATGAGGGTGCGCAGACCCAGGAACAGTGCAAACACTTACACCTACTACTATGTATCGCAAAAAGTGGATAGGGCCCATTTTCGGAGGGTTTTTTTTCTTTTTTTTCTTTTTTTTTTTTTTACCTGGTCACGCAGTTCCCCACCGTTTCACTCTCTGCCTCGCTTGTCAGTTCGGTTGCGGCGAACTACAAGGTGCACGTTCTTCTCGGCAGCAGTAGTGCTCTTCAGGGGTGTTTCTCGGTTAGCTGCAACCTCTTGCCTGTTACCGATCACACAGAGCCCCCCTCCTCCCCCTTTTTACGATACATAGACAGTGACAGTATATATTATACTTATCGAGGCCGTTTCAGAGTGAGCTTTAAGTCATCAGGGCCTGCGACCGCTTCCCCATTCTCTTGTCTGGATTGGTCCCTTCACACGACTGGCATGCGTCCACCCCTTCTCAGCCGTCCGGATAGCTGTCTCTGTGGTAAGTAAAACAACATAGGGGCCTTCCCACCGTAGTGTTAAAGATGTTTCTTTCCATGTCTTAATTAGAACCTTATCTCCAGGCTGTATTCTATGGATTGCTATATCTAACGGGGGACGCTATGCCACCAAGCCTTTCGCTTGTAATTCCCTCCATCTATTCATCAGCTGTATTAAATAAGGTGTTAATTGAATGTCTTGTATCTGGGGGTGATCAGATGGCATCTCTAGATCATAAGGCATACCGTATAGTATTTCAAAAGGTGAGATTCCGACATCGGCTTGAAGCTGTGTTCGAATATTCAGTAGTGCAAGTGGTAAACATTTCACCCAGGAGGATTTTTTCTCCATCATAAGCTTTGTTAGTTGCTTTTTAATTTCCCCATTCATTCGTTCTACCTTTCCAGAGCTTTGAGAGTGCCACGGAGTATGATATTCCCAACTTGTCCCCAAGGCTTTCGTAGTTTCTTGGGACACTTTTGATATAAAGTGCGGGCCTCGGTCAGAATCAATTGTTTCTACAATCCCGTACCTTGGGATAATGTTTTCTAACAGTATTTTTACCACAGCTCGGGCCGTTGTTCTCGTTGTCGGGAAAGCTTCCACAAAGTGCGTGAGATGGTCTACAATTACTAATAAATATTTGTACCTTCCTACTTTTGGAAGTTCTGTGAAATCCAATTGAATTCTGGCAAAAGGTCGGTGCGCTAATTCCCGACCTCCTAACACTCTTTTCCTCATTTGCCGGGCAGTCACTCTCTTACAGACAAGACAATCATGCACAACTCCTTTTGCTACATTGTATATTCCAATACACATATATTTGGTAGCGAATTGATCCACTAGTGCTTGAGCTCCCCAGTGGGTGTTCTCATGAAACCTCCGTAGCACTCGCACAGCTGCAGACTTAGGAAGCATTTCCCGTCCATCAGGCAATACCCATTTACCCCATCTATTTCTTTTATGCCCATTTGAGCCATTTAATCCTTTTCTGGCTGCGTAAAACGGAGTAATGTATATATGGGTCCGTGTAAATAACAACGTGACTAAATGTACAGTCCAAACGCTTCTTAAACTCCAACAGGCTTGGTGCAGTCACTACTTCCCTGTGGGCCTCTTCCAGTGTGCGACAACCCTCTCAGTGAAGAACCTCTTCCTGATGCTTATCCCATTCCCAAGGAGCAGCCCTCATTCCACCCTGGCCAAGCACTTCATAGCAATAGTTCAGCACGATGCCCTGTGTTATGGAATATCCTTCTGGCTACTTCAGCTCAGCTGTCCTGCTGCTGTCCCCTCCCAGCTCCTTGAGTTGGGATATACCTCCAGATATCCACCCCTTATTCCATACCATTTATGTCATGCTCAGGTTACACTCTTTCCAATACGTTCTAATTAATCACCATTTTCATCTATGATATATAGCAATCATGGTAGTGATGACATACAGTATTATATAATAATTAACATACTACAATTCAACTCATGGGCTATTCTCACCCAGTATTAAATCCCCTTGAGGTACACACCGGACCTCCCCATTCTTTTGCATTACCCACCAAGTGCATCCAGGTCCCTGAGCAAAAGCAATTCCACGAATGGGTTTGCCTTTTCCTGAGGCAGGAGTAGCCCAGACTGTTTTACCCAGCACGTTTCTTACGTGCACTACAGGAACTTTATCCCCTTCTACAGTGCGTAACAGGTTTGATTGGGCAGGTCCAGCTCGGTTGGCAGATCCCCTGGTATTGACTAACCAGGTGGCCTTTGCCAAATGTGTATCCCAATTTTTGAATGTCCCAGCACCCATTGCTTTCAGTGTAGTCTTCAACAGTCCATTGTATCGTTCAACTTTTCCAGAGGCTGGTGCATGATAGGGGATGTGATACACCCACTCAATACCATGTTCTTTGGCCCAAGTGTCTATAAGGTTGTTTCGGAAATGAGTCCCGTTGTCTGACTCAATTCTCTCTGGGGTGCCATGTCGCCATAGGACTTGCTTTTCAAGGCCCAGGATAGTGTTCCGGGCGGTGGCATGGGGCACAGGATATGTTTCCAGCCATCCGGTGGTTGCTTCCACCATTGTAAGTATGTGGCGCTTGCCGTTGCGGGTTTGAGGGAGTGTGATGTAATCAATTTGCCAGGCCTCTCCATATTTATATTTCAGCCATCGTCCTCCAAAGAGGTTTTGACCGTTTGGCTTGCTTGATTGCAGCACATGTTTCACAATCATGAATAACCTGTGCTATAGTGTCCATGGTCAGGTCCACCCCTCGATCACGAGCCCATCTCTATGTTGCATCTCTACCTTGATGGCCTGAGGTGTCATGGGCCCATCGGGCTATAAATAATTCACCTTTATGTTGCCAGTCCAGGTCCACGTGAGCCACTTCAATCTTAGCAGCCTGATCCACCTGCTGGTTGTTTTGATGTTCTTCAGTAGCCCGATTCTTGGGCACATGAGCATCTACATGGCGTACCTTTACAACCAGGTTCTCTACCCGGGCAGCAATATCTTGCCACAATGCCGCAGCCCAGATGGGCTTGCCCCTGCGCTGCCAGTTGTTCTGCTTCCATTGCTGTAACCACCCCCACAGGGCATTTGCTACCATCCATGAATCAGTATAGAGATAGAGAACTGGCCACTTTTCTCGTTCAGCAATATCTAAAGCCAGCTGAATGGCTTTCACTTCTGCAAACTGACTCGATTCACCTTCTCCCTCAGCAGCTTCTGCAACTCGCCGTGTAGGACTCCATACAGCAGCTTTCCATCTCCGATGCTTTCCCACAATACGACAGGACCCATCAGTGAACAAGGCATATTTCTTCTCATTTTCCGGTAGCTTGTTGTACAGTGGGGCTTCTTCAGCACAGACCACCTCCTCCTCTGATGATATCCCAAAGTATTTGCCTTCTGGCCAGTCCATAATCACCTCCAAGATTCCTGGGCGACTGGGGTTTCCTATTCGAGCCCGCTGAGTAATCAGTGCAACCCACTTGCTCCATGTAGCATCAGTTGCATGATGTGTAGAGGGGACCCTTCCTTTGAACATCCAGCCTAGTACCGGCAGTCGGGGTGCCAGGAGGAGCTGCGCTTCAGTACCGACCACTTCCGAAGCAGATCGAACTCCTTCATATGCTGCCAATATCTCCTTTTCAGTTGGAGTATAGCGGGCTTCAGATCCTCTGTATCCCCGACTCCAAAACCCCAGGGGTCAACCTCGAGCTTCCCCAGGTTCTTTCTGCCAGAGGCTCCAGGTGGGACCATTCTCCCCGGCTGCGGTGTAGAGCACATTCTTTACATCTGGTCCTGTTCGGACTGGCCCGAGGGCTACTGCATGAACTATTTCCTGCTTAATTTGTTCAAAGGCTTGTCGTTGCTCAGGGCCCCATTCAAAAGCATTCTTCTTACGGGTTACTTGGTAGAGCGGGTTTACAATCAGACTGTAATTTGGAATATGCATTCTCCAAAACCCCACGACACCTAGGAAAGTTTGTGTTTCTTTTTTGCTAGTTGGTGGAGACATAGCTGTTATTTTGTTGATCACATCCATTGGGATTTGACGGCGTCCATCTTGCCATTTTATTCCTAAAAACGGGATCTCTCGTGCAGGTCCTTTAACTTTATTCTGTTTTATGGCAAAACCGGCCTTCAGAAGGATTTGGACTATTTCCTTCCCTTTCTCGAAAACTTCTTCTGCAGTGTCACCCCACACAATGATGTCATCGATGTACTGCAGGTGTTCAGGAGCTTCCCCCTGCTCCAGCGCAGACTGGATCAGTCCATGGCAAATGGTAGGGCTGTGTTTCCACCCCTGGGGCAGCCGATTCCAAGTATATTGGACTCCCCTCCAAGTGAAAGCAAACTGTGGCCTGCACTGTGCTGCTAGAGGGATGGAGAAAAATGCATTAGCGATATCAATTGTGGCATACCACTTGGCTGCCTTTGATTCCAGTTCATACTGGAGTTCTAGCATGTCCGGCACTGCAGCACTCAGTGGTGGCGTGACTTCGTTCAGGCCACGATAGTCCACTGTTAGTCTCCACTCACCATTAGACTTTCGCACTGGCCATATGGGACTATTAAAAGGTGAATGAGTCTTGCTGATCACTCCTTGGCTCTCCAGTTGACGAATTAGCTTATGGATGGGACTCAGGGAGTCTCGGTTGGTGCGATATTGCCGCCGGTGCACAGTCGTGGTAGCGATCGACACTTGCTGTTCTTCAACCCTCAGCAACCCCACAACAGAAGGGTCCTCTGAGAGACCAGGCAAGGTAGACAACTGTTTAATGTCCTCTGTCTCCAAGGCAGCTATGCCAAAAGCCCAGCGGAACCCTTTTGGGACCTTGAAATATCCTCTTCTAAGATAGTCTATGCCAAGGATGCACGGAGCATCTGGGCCAGTCACAATACGGTGCTTTTGCCACTCATTACCGGTTAGACTCACTTCAGCCTCCAATACAGTTAACTGCTGGGATCCCCCCGTCACACCATAAATACAGATGGGCTCTGGCCCTTTATAGCTTGATGGCATTAGAGTACATTGTGCACCGGTGTCTACCAAAGCCTTATACTTCTGTGCGTCTGACGTGCCAGGCCATCGAATCCACACAGTCCAATAAACTCGATTGTCCCTTTCCTCCCCTTGGCTGGAGGCAGGGCCCCTCTAATCCTGGTCAGAATCTTCGTCTCTGTGTTTAAAGGACTGCCTGCTGGAAGTTGGAGCAGCAAACTTTTCAGAGAACCCCTTTTTCCCAATTGTTTTCTTTTGCAATTCACGTACCCGTGCCTCTAGGGTCGCAGTAGATTTTCCATCCCATTTTCTCATGTCCTCTCCAAGGTCACGTAGGTAAAAGCACAGGGTGGCGCGGGGTGTGTGCCCACCATATTGTCTTCCTTGCATAGATGAACGTTTACCCCTAATAGCTGAGACACTGGTTTGTACAGGTGGGGAGGAAAATAATCTCTCTTCAAGTTGGTGGATCTTTTCAGAAAGTTTCTCCAAAGCATTCTCTTTTAGCTGGTGGACACTGGTTCGTTCAGGTGGAGGGGAAGATAAATTCTCTTTAAGTTGGTGGACCTCTTCAGAGAGTTTCTCCACAGCCGAGACACAGGCCTGTAGGGAAGAGGAGAGATTTCCTTCGTACTGCCGGAGTATTTTAGTCACTTCATTCACTGGGGGATTCTCCTCCTCTTTCCAGGTTAGTATTGCCAATGAGCTGGCATATGATCATGGTGCACTCCGTACAAACTTCCGCCACATTGGTGGTGTACACCGGACTGCACCTGGATTTGTGGATGTTTGTGCATCGTCTAGGTCCTTATAAATTACTTCCCATACGGCCAATTCCCTCAGGTACTGAATTCCCTTCTCCATGGTGGTCCATTTGCCTGGTAGACATACAAGTTCTTCCTTGAAGGGATACCTTTCCTGCACAGCTGACAGGAGATGCCTCCAGAGGCTGTGAGATCGTGCTCCATCTCCAATTGCTTTGTCAATGCATGCGTCCCTAGCAAGGGATCCCAGCCGCCTGGCTTCCTTGCCCTCTAATTCCACATAATTGGCTCCGGTGTCCCAGCACCGGAGCAGCCAGGTGACAAGCTGCTCACCTATACAGCGACCAAAATCTTTTCGCACATCTCGTAGCTCACGCTGGTATAGAGTCCGGGTAGTTACTGTTGATTTTTCGACATCCCCATCCTCATCTTCAGTCTCCTGCACCTTTGATGGCCCAGCCTCGTCTTCTCTATGCCCAGACTTAGCAGAAGACTGTCTGCGTTCTAAACAACCTGAGCCTCTATACCATTTTTTCACCTTGTCTACAGGGGCAACTTGCACTGCTACAGCTCGTTTCTCTGACCCAGACACAGGGTCTGCCACAGGGGTTGGAATACCCTCTGCGGGGTCAACTTGCACTGCTACAGCTCGTTTCTCTGACCCAGACACAGGAGTGGGAGCAGCTGCAGGAGCCGGAGCGGCTGCAGGGGCTGCAGTGGCTGCAGGAGCTGGAGCTGGAGTGGCTGCAGGAGCTGGAGCTGGAGCGGCTGCAGGAGCAGCTTTACACCTTGGCCTGGTGTAAACACTGTTCTGCAACAATTAAAACATCAGCATGTTATCAGTGCTTTTCTCATCCTAATCCAAAACATAGCACCCTACCAGCTACTATGAGGAAAAATTAAGTCTGTCCTAACTGGAACCAGGACACCTGCCCATGGAAGTGGGGTGGGAAGTGGGTGGTCTATAAGGTCTCTTCCAACCCAAACCATTCTATGATTTCTTAAAAACAATCTTCCCTGTACAATCTTTCTCATGCCAAATAATCTTAGATATTTCTTTCTCCTTTGGACAAAATACGTGTGATTTCCTTAGCTGCCTCTGATGAGTCCAGAGAAGAGCAATCTTTGAGACTGTTCCCCAAGAAAACACAATTCAGGCAGAGCACAAGGTGGTGGGATGGTTTTGTTGAGACAGGAGAGAGAGCCATGCAGAGCCAAGAGGCTGATCATATTTGCAAAGGGTATTTAACTCCCAACAAGCTAAAGTTAACTCCAGTGACAGCTGAAACCATTAAGCATCTTCCAGGATGATGGTGTCTATCCACAGGTAAAATCATGCTTTCTGGGGAGCACACTCAAGAGAGTATCATTAGAAAGGGAGATAGAAAAGGTTACCAAAATAAAATAAACACTTGTTTCATCTTGAAAATGTAGATAGTGTTTACTAAACCCTCTTCTCTGAAATAGGCCATTATGGACTGCCCGTTTTTCTAAGCTGTTTCCCATCTCCCCATCTTCTTTTTCTTCTGTCTTCTGTTGTCTCTGCTGTATTTGAACTGGCCTCTGGATGAAGGTTTATTTAAACAAACTAGAGACAAAGACATTTCAACCACAAGAATGTGTTTCCACTTAGATTCCAGTTGCTTTGGTTTTGTATTTTGCCACTTGAATCTTTCTATTTAGTAGCATTTCCACCTAAGACCGATATTAGTGTTCTTTCTAGATGAAGTTATCCCAAAGAATTTTGCATTTTTTTACCTCTTTAGTTCAGGTTTTTGTTTTTGTTTGTTTGTTTTTTTTTACAACAGCAAGAGGTTTCTCTGTATTTTTTTTATATAACTGTCATGAAGTCCTGTTGCGAAGCAGGAAACAAAATCCATATAGAAGGCAAGCCATACCACCTCACCTTTGAACTGCTGTACACTTTTCTCTTTTCTCTTTTCATTTAACAGTTTTCTTCAGTTAATTTCTGATATGACCTTGTGACTAGTGTTTTGTATTTCAACATATTTCTAGACCGCAGGTCACCTCAATGGGAGAGGCACTTGGCTCTCCAGAAAACTTGTGAGGAATCAGGCTGGTTTGTTGAAACAGGGCAAATTCCTCTCTGGCCTTTCTTGTTTCCGTTTGAAACACTTAACTGGGGCTTGGATTAGGTCAATGAAGAATAAATCTAAATCTAACCATTCTTAAACTGAAATCAAAATGCCCACGTGTTGCTTTGACCAACTTAGCCAAAGCAGCCCCAGACTGTGGATAGGCGAGGCTTGTGCCTGCCCTCTGCTCCTCCTCAGGGCAGCCTTCAGATGCCTGTGCTATCTGACCGTATTGCCGAGTGACATTAAGCCACACAGACTGCTTCTGGACGCTTTCAAGGGCTACCAGTCTAATAGGTCAAATGCTGATTTATATCAAAAGAATAAAATGCAGCTGGAAAGGTACTGCAGTGTGAGTTACTAGAACAGCTGCTGGAAAAGAGTTCTAGAACATTGTTTGAGCTGAGGTTCTGCTATGATAAAGCAATGGCATTTCAAAGCACATTAATCAGCCATGACCAAAGGGACAGTGGGGGCCAGCAGGGCACGGGGACGGCACCAGGAAAAGGGAGGGAAGGCAGCAGCATGCATGGGGCTGTGGCAGCTCTGGTTTGAATCACACCGAGACATTTTCTGTGGTATATTCAATCTATTTTATTGTTCTTTATTTCATAAACTACAAGAGCCCTGCTAGAAGCGCCGGGGGGGCGGCCTCTTGCAGGGCTGGGCAGAGTCTTGGGCACTGCCTGCCCGGGTGCGCTTCCTGGGGCGCCGGGACCCCCGAGTCGAGTGGTGAGGAGTGGAGGGTCTGCGCCTGCAGGCCCGGGCAGAGGGACCTGCTGCTGCCTCCTGCCCCAGCTCTTCACGGGGCTCTTCCTGCTCCTGGGGGTTGGCTGCAGCTGGGACTTCGCCAGGACCCCCATGCTGGAAAGCGCTGGATGTGCTGGGCAGCTCCTCCATGTCAGGGCCTGCGTTGCTGTTGGAGGGCGCGGGGCTGGTGCTGATGGTTCCCTGCATGGAGGCAGTGGGACCAGAAGCACCTGCAGGGCTGTCCTCCTGTACCCCAGCAGTGTGGCCACTCTCGAGGCCCAGTAGCCTCCGTGCCTCCTCTCCGCAGAGGCCCACGATGGTGCCGACGAGCCCGTCGATGAGCGGCACGGTGAGGGGCCCCAAGGCGGGCTGTGTGTGCTGAATGATGGCGTCCCTGTCCAGCCCCATCACACACAGGGAGTGCAGGAGGAAGCTCTCTGCAGCTCTCGCCTGCCACCAGCGTGTCCCGTAGATGGCTGAGAGCTCGCGGCGCAGCCAGGGCAGCACAGGGTCGAGGATGTCCCTGCGCTCCCTGAACAGCACGGCCCAGTCCTCGGGCAGGAGGCCGCCCACAGCAGCGCGGGGATCGGGCTCCGCATCCCTCTCCTCGGCTGGCACAGAGGACGCAGCCGGCGCTGCAGGGCTGTGGGGGGCGGTGGCGCTGCCTGCCTGGAAGCCAACAGGTACGGGCACTGCGGGAGGGGAGACGATGCATTCCAAGTAGTCCTCCTCTCCCCGCACGGAAACCTTGATGCTTCTCATGCCCGTCCTGCAGAGTGGGCAGCTGGCCTTCAGCTTTGCCCAGCGCTGGATGCAGCCCAGGCAGAACCGGTGGTTGCACGGTGTTGCATAGGCCACATCCTTTCGGCCCTCCCGGCAGACGGGACACGTCCACGCCTCCTCTGTGGCCATGATCTTCACGCTAAGGTGCGCTGGGGAGAGCTGATGGTGACGAGCTGCTCCCCTGCACCGGCACTGCAGAAGCGGGTATCGCGCACGCTGCGAGGAAGAGAGAAGGTCACTGGCTGTGCCCCGGCCCCTCAGCAGGGAACCCCCCGGCCCCAGCCCCACGGCTGGGTGGTCCCACGTCCCCCGCGGGCCGCCCCGGGGCACGTGGCCCCACACAGCTCACCTGCGCTGCTGCAAGTGCTCCTCACAGGGCCCCGGCTGCCTGAGCCAGGCAGGGCCGGGGAAACACAGGCACTGCCTGCGGGGATGGGCACTGAGAACAGCTGCCGACGGCCCCACAGCACAGCTCCAACAAATCCTTGCTCGGCGCTCCAAGCCTCGCACAAACGCTCAGCAGGAATCCAGGCACGAGCCAGGCTGGGGCGGGCTCTGCCTGCGCCCCAATATGAGCAGCGAGGGCCGTGAGGTCACAGAGTCCGTTGCTGGGTGACCTCAGAGCCCATCGCTGGGTGACCTCAGCATGGGGAGACATCACGTTGTGCTGGGTGGCAGCCGGGCGGGTTTTCACAGAATCACAGAATCGTCTAGGTTGGAAGAGACCTCCAAGATCATCTAGTCCAACCTCAGCCCTAACACTAACAAGTCCTACACTAAACCGTATCACTAAGGGCTACATCTAAACGTCTTTTAAAGACCTCCAGGGATGGTGACTCAATCACCCCCCTGGGCAGTCCATTCCAATGCCTAACAACCCTTTCGGTAAAGAAGAAGTTCTTCCTAACATCCAACCTAAACCTCCCCTGGCGCAACTTTAGCCCATTCCCCCTCGTCCTGTCACCAGGCACGTAGGAGAACAGACCAACCCCCACCTCTCTACAGCCTCCTTTAAGGTACCTATAGAGAGCGATGAGGTCTCCCCTGAGCCTCCTCTTCTCGAGGCTAAACAACCCCAGCTCACAGTATCACAGTATCACAGATTTCTAGGTTGGAAGAGACCTCAAGATCATCGAGTCCAACCTCCGACCTAACACTAAGTACTCCACTAAACCATATCGCTAAGCTCTACATCTAAACGTCTTTTAAAGACCTCCAGGGATGGTGACTCCACCACCTCCCTGGGCAGCCCGTTCCAATGCTTAATAACCCTTTCGGTAAAGAAGTACTTCCTAACATCCAACCTAAAACTCCCCTGTTGCAACTTTCGCCCATTCCCCCTCGTCCTGTCACCAGGCACGTAGGAGAACAGACCAACACCCACCTCTCTACAGCCTCCTTTAAGGTAACTGTAGAGAGCGATAAGGTCGCCCCTGAGCCTCCTCTTCTCCAGGCTGAACAATCCCAGCTCCCTCAGCCGCTCCTCGTAAGACTTGTTCTCCAGACCCCTCACCAGCTTGGTCGCCCTTCTCTGGACTCGCTCGAGCACGTCCATGTCCTTCCTGTAGCGAGGGGCCCAAAACTGAACACAGTACTCAAGGTGCGGCCTCACCAGAGCCGAGTACAGGGGCACAATCACTTCCCTAGCCCTGCTGGCCACACTGCTTCTTATGCAGGCCAGGATGCTGTTGGCCTTCTTGGCCACCTGGGCACACTGCTGGCTCATATTCAGCCAACTATCAACCAATACTCCCAGGTCCTTCTCGGCCAGGCAGCTTTCCAGCCACTCATCTCCCAGCCTGTAGTTCTGCTTGGGGTTGTTGCGCCCCAGGTGCAGGACCCGGCACTTGGCCTTGTTGAACTTCATACAGTTGACCTCAGCCCATCGCTCCAGCCTATCCAGATCCTCCTGCAGAGCCTTCCTGCCCTCGAGCAGATCGACACACGCACCTAACTTGGTGTCATCTGCAAACTTACTGAGGGTGCACTGGACGCCCTCATCCAGATCATCGATAAAGATATTAAAGAGGACCGGCCCCAGTACCGAGCCCTGGGGGACACCACTAGTAACCGGCCTCCAACCGGATTTGACTCCATTCACCACAGCTCTCTGGGCCCGGCTATCCAGCCAGTTTCTAACCCAACAAAGCGTACGCCAGTCCAAGCCCCGAGCAGCCTGTTTCTTGAGGAGAATGTTGTGGGGAACTGTGTCAAAAGCCTTACTGAGGTCAAGGTAGATCACATCCACAGCCTTCCCCTCATCCACCAAGCGCGTCACTTTGTCATAGAAGGAGATCAGGTTCGTCAAGCAGGACCTGTCTTTCATAAACCCATGCTGACTGGGCCTGATTGCGTGCTTGCCCTGCAAGTGCCGCGTGATGACATTCAAGATAATCTGCTCCATGAGCTTCCCTGGCACTGAGGTCAAGCTAACAGGCCTATAGTTCCCCGGATTATCTCCAGAGAACGAGACTGTCCCAGGATAAGAACAATGGCTAAGGAAAACGAGACAAACACTTGCAGAATCGGCAAGAACAGGAAGCTACAAAATCTTGGGCCCTTCCATTTCCAAAACAAACAAACAAAAAACAACAACAAAGAAATTAAAGTTTAGTCAAATAAAACTGTATATAGAGGGCGTAGTTACAAGTGTAGGTTGTGGGCCTGTAGTACTCAGCCAGTGAGGAAAGGGGAGGAATTAAACATCGGGTAACAGGGGATATAAGGTAATGATATACTGTTACTGTGCACCCCTGTTCGCAGGACACACAGCATTGCAATTGTGAATAAATGAATAAATTATCTTCCCAGAAGACCCTGTCTGAGAAAATTATTGGGATATTTCTTATACCAATAAACATGGGAAAATCTGCAATGCTAGGTCCTACGTAGAGAGAATGTAACAAACCGTGTGAAGGGAACAATGAGAACAAACGTCATTACAATACGTTCTCTTTATTTTTAACTTTTAAAATAGCCTTTTTTTCTGCTACGTGGATTTTCATCTCATGATCGGCGGATTAATAAGGCAAGTTTCTGCCTTAACTGTTTGCCCGGTTGGGGCATTTGTGACCACGGAATCACAGAATGGCTGAGGCTGGCAGGGCCCTCAGGAGCTCATCTGGTCCCACCCCTGCTCCAGAGCCAGGTGCCCAGGCCCGTGTCCAGGCAGGTTTTGAAGATCCGTAGCGAGGAGACCCCACAGCCTCTGGGCAGCCTGTGCCAGTGCTCAGCCACCCGCACAGCACAGAAGTGCTGCCTGGTGCTCAGAGGGAGCTTCCCGTGCTCCAGTTTGTGCTCACTGCCTCTTGCCTTGTCCTTGGGCACCACTGGCAAGAGCCTGGCTCCGTCCTCTTTGCACCCTCCCTTCAGGTATTTATGGACGCTGATGAGATCCCCCTGAGCCTCCCCTTCTCCAGGCCGAGCAGTCCCAGATCTCTCAGCCTTTCCTCCCATCCCTTGATCAACTTGCTGTCTGTTGGAGTCTTCCCAGTATGTTTGGGTCTGCCTTGTACTGGGCAGCCCAGAGCTGGACACGTTGCTCCAGGTGCAGCCTCACCGGTGCTGAGCGGAGGAGGAGGATCAGCTTCCTCAGCCTGCTGGAGACACTTTGCTCCTGCCAGCCCGCCTCTCCGGCCTGCTGAGCCCACCTGGATGGCAGCGCGGCCCTCTGGTGGGTCAGCCACAGCCTCAGTTCTCTGTCATCTGCAAATTTATCGAGGGTGCAATCTACCCATTGTCCAGATCGTTAATGAAGGTGTTAAACAGCACCAGACCCAGTATCAGCTCCTGGGGTACTCCACTTGTTACTGGCCTCCCACCAGGCCTTGCACCACTGACCACAACCCTCCATGTCCAGCCGCTCAGCCAGTTTTCGATCCATCTCACTGTCCGCTCATCCAGCCATACATCAAAAGCTACTCCATGAGGACCTTACGTGGGACAAACGCCTTACCATAGTCACAAAGACAATGCCCACTGCCCTCTCAGCCATTGGGCTGGTCACGTCATCTTGGAAGCTCATCAGGTCCGTCTGGGATGACTTCCCCGTGCTGAATCCATGCTGACTACTCCTGACGATGCCCATCTTACACCAACAACCTTGCGTTTTCTGGATTTTAATCCCCAACCTATCTATCATATTTTGAAATGATGAGCAAATTATTTTACCTAGACATGAGAGTAATTATTTTCATATATTGGTCCCCACAGGTGTGCCACACACACATATGCACACACCCACCCACACACATGTAGGTATATAAACTTCTGTTCCATGAAATACACGCTGCTCCAAATGAGGGGACAGCAGACAACAGACTCATCAAGCTGCAGGATCTAAGGCTGGCACTTAAATAAAGTACTCCTAATCTTGTCTACACCGTGTCACCTCTCAAGTGGTAACTGATCCACTGGGCTGTTAAACTAACTCGAAATGCACTTTATGATAGTGAACACACGCTTCCTTTTTTATCCTACAAAAAACCCAAGCCATTAAGCAGCGAGAGCATTCTTGCTGAGCAGCGTGACAGAGGCAGGAGGGCTGGCGGTGTGCTGCGACTCCGCTTAACCACCGCGTGCTAAAAAAGTGTGAGCAGCAAGTGCCTTCTGGCAGTGGTACTTCCTTTTAAAAAGCAGGGAGTGTTTTCTTTACACTCCACGTTAAGGATTTGTCCTTTTTTTTTTTCTTTTTTTTTTCTTAAGACACACTAAAGTGTTTGAAGCTGTTATAACTGCAGTAATCAGAATGTAATTATACCAGCAATGGGCCGGCACGTGCTGCAGCCTTCCAGAGCAGCAGCCAGGTGTAAAAAAGTCATAACATGAGTGAGCGGACTGCAAATTGGCAAAATGTTCCAGAAGTGTAGTGTAAAAAGAAAAATAATAATAATAATAATAAAAATTTGAAGTTACTTGGAACTTTGGTAGAAAATATCTTATGCAGGTTTGCATCTTGTGCAGGTTTGCAGGCACCAGACCACTGAAGGTCTTCTGGGTCGGAGGGAGAATGTTTGAATCAACCTGCTGCTTCACAGTGAAATGAACAAAGTAACTCTGGCATGTTTAGAGGCTTGGGAGCAAGCAAGCAACTTGGCAGCAGGATTCTTCAAAAGCTTTGGGAAATTGCCGTAGGCCTTTCCACTCGGTGTCTGTGGTCCTCGCGCATCCAGAAATGTACTCCAAGCACCTGTAAGTGTTACTATGTGCTTTCAACTGATACTCTTTGTACAAAACAAAAAATAAAATAAAAGCCCACAACAAAAAACACCACATTTTACACTCCAATAAAATTCTTAACCTTTATTTTTATGAATCAGACCAAGCAAGAATTGTTTGTAATGGTTAGGAGTTGTTTAGCAGTTAGACTTGTTTTTCAAAGCCCATGATTGTGTTCCTGGCAGTGGCATGGGACAAAGGATATGTTTCCGGTCATCCCAAGGTTGCTTCTACCATTGCAAGTATGAGGCGCTTTCCTTCGTGGGTGTGAGGGACAGTGGGGGCCAGCAGGGCACGGGGATGGCACCAGGAAAAGGGAGGGAAGGCAGCAGCATGCACGGGGCTGTGGCAGCTCTGGTTTGAATCACACCGAGACATTTTCTGTGGTATATTCAATCTATTTTATTGATCTTTATTTCATCTCCCGCAGGAGCCCTGCTAGAAGCGCCGAGGGGGCGGCCTCTTGCAGGGCTGGGGAGAGTCTTGGGCACTGCTCACCCGGGTGCGCTTCCTGGGGCGCCGGGACCCCCGAGTCGAGCGGTGAGGAGTGGAGGGTCTGCGCCTGCAGGCCCGGGCAGAGGGACCTGCTGCTGCCTCCTGCCCCAGCTCTTCACGGGGCTCTTCCTGCTCCTGGGGGTTGGCTGCAGCTGGGACTTCGCCAGGACCCCCATGCTGGAAAGCGCTGGATGTGCTGGGCAGCTCCTCCATGTCAGGGCCTGCGTTGCTGTTGGAGGGCGCGGGGCTGGTGCTGACGGTTCCCTGCATGGAGTCAGCGTGCCCAGAAGCACCTGCAGGGCTGTCCTCCTGTACCCCAGCAGTGTGGCCACTCTCGAGGCCCAGTAGCCTCCGTGCCTCCTCTCCGCAGAGGCCCACGATGGTGCCGACGAGCCCGTCGATGAGCGGCACGGTGAGGGGCCCCAAGGCGGGCTGTGTGTGCTGAATGATGGCGTCCCTGTCCAGCCCCATCACACACAGGGAGTGCAGGAGGAAGCTCTCTGCAGCTCTCGCCTGCCACCAGCGTGTCCCATAGATGGCTGAGAGCTCGCGGCGCAGCCAGGGCAGCACAGGGTCGAGGATGTCCCTGCGCTCCCTGAACAGCACGGCCCAGTCCTCGGGCAGGAGGCCGCCCACAGCAGCGCGGGGATCGGACTCCGCATCCCTCTCCTCGGCTGGCACAGAGGACGCAGCCGGCGCTGCAGGGCTGTGGGGGGCGGTGGCGCTGCCTGCCTGGAAGCCAACAGGTACGGGCACTGCGGGAGGGGAGACGATGCATTCTAGGTAGTCCTCCTCTCCCCGCACGGAAACCTTGATGCTTCTCATGCCCGTCCTGCAGAGTGGGCAGCTGGCCTTCAGCTTTGCCCAGCGCTGGATGCAGCCCAGGCAGAACCGGTGGTTACATGGTGTTGCATAGGCCACATCCTTTCGGCCCTCCCGGCAGACGGGACACGTCCACGCCTCCTCTGTGGCCATGATCTTCACGCTAAGGTGCGCTGGGGAGAGCTGATGGTGACGAGCTGCTCCCCTGCACCGGCACTGCAGAAGCGGGTATCGCGCACGCTGCGAGGAAGAGAGAAGGTCACTGGCTGTGCCCCGGCCCCTCAGCAGGAAACCCCCCGGCCCCAGCCCCACGGCTGGGTGGTCCCACGTCCCCCGCGGGCCGCCCCGGGGCACGTGGCCCCACACAGCTCACCTGCGCTGCTGCAAGTGCTCCTCACAGGGCCCCGGCTGCCTGAGCCAGGCAGGGCCGGGGAAACACAGGCACTGCCTGCGGGGACGGGCACTGAGAACAGCTGCCGACGGCCCCACAGCACAGCTCCAACAAATCCTTGCTCGGCGCTCCAAGCCTCGCACAAACGCTCAGCAGGAATCCAGGCACGAGCCAGGCTGGGGCGGGCTCTGCCTGCGTCCCAATATGAGCAGAGAGGGCCGTGAAGTCACAGTCCATTGCTGGGTGACCTCAGAGCCCATCGCTCTGGGTGACGCCCAAAAACTAAAGCACGTGTCTGAAAGCATTGCCCAGACGTTTTGTGAACTCCAGCAGGCTTGCTGCCCTGACCACTTCACTGGGAGGCCTGGTTCAGTGGCCAAGCCCCGTGTCAGTGAAAAATCTTGTCCTCACCTCCAGGCAGAGCCTCCCCTGTCACAGCTCCATGCCATTCCCTCGACTTTTGTCACCGTCCCCAGAGAGCAGAGCTTAGCGCCGGGCCCTCCGCTCCCCTCGTGAGGAAGCTGCAGGTCGCCCTCAGGCCTCTCCTCAGTCTCCTGCAGGCTGAACAAACGCAGGCACCTCAGCCGCTCCTCATCTGTCCTGCCCTCCAGACCCTTCACCACTTTGAAGCCCTCCTTTGGATGCTCTCTCTCTAAGAGGTTTATGGCCTTCTGATAGTGCCATGCCCAAAAGTGCACACAGGACTCGAGCTGATGCTGAAAGAGCGCAGAGCAGAGCACAGCAATCCCTGCCCGCGACCGGCTAGCGATGCTGTGCTGGAGGCACCCCACGATGCCGTTGCCCCTCCTGCCTGCCAGGGCCCACGGCTGACTCACGTTCAACTTGCCGTCGACCAAAAGCCCCAGAGCCCTCTCTGCAGGGCTGCGCTCCAGCCTCTCCTCCCCCCAGACTGTCCGGACAGCCAGGGTTGCCCGTTGCCAGGTGCGCAATCCCTCACTCGCTCTCGCTAAACCTCATCTTGTTGGGGATTGCCCAGCTCTCTGATTTGTCAGGATCTCTCTGCAAGGCCTTCCTCCCCTCCATGGAGTCAGACGCTCCTCCCAATTTAGCATCGTGCCTAAATGGACTCAAGACGCCCTCGAGTCCTGCGTGCAAGTCAGTTAGGACAACATTGAAGAGAACTGGCCCTAAAATGGAGGCCTGCAGAAGCCCCCTAGTGACTGGCCGCCAGCCCGATGCAACCCCATTTACGATAACCCTTGGAGCGCGACCCGTCAGCCACTTGTTCACCCATGGCATTATGCATTGCTCTAGCTGTGTGCTGCTCAATTTGTCCAGAAGGAGACAGTGAGAAACAATATTGAAGCTGTGCTGAAATCCAAACAGGTGCCATCAGCTGGCTTCCCTTGGCCAACTAGACGGTTGAGCACTTCCGAAAAGGAAATCAAGTGCATTAAGCAGCACTTTCCCCTCGTGAACCTGTGTTGGCTGTGATCAATGACTGCATTGTCCTTCAGGTGATATTAAGAACTCCCAGAATACTTTTCACCATATTTTTACCATTTTTCCCTCCCAATTGATTGGGGGGAGTTGAAAAATCATAAAATAATAATAATAATAATAATAATAATAAAGAGAAAATCATATTCATGTTCATAAGAAGAACAGGAATAAAAGAATAGGGAAGGTAAGCGAGGCAAAGTGCAACCGCTGACCAGCTGCTGACAGATGTCCATCCCATCCCCAAGTAGCAGCCCTCATACCAGCCTGGCCTAGCAGTTCCTAGTAATAATTCAGCACCATGCCCTGTGTCAAGCAATATCCCTTTGGCCTTTTGCAACGTCCCTGTGTGAAGCATTTTGTACACAACAGATGCAAATCTGCTCCCATCCACTGCTTTCTCTGTTGAATGTAGAAGGGCAACATTGCTGACAAATGCTCTCTTGCAGCCCCTAGTCTTACATCTCGATCCTTAAGCAAGCTGCATTTTAAAAGGAAACGGGAAAGGGGAAAGTGAAAAGGCGAAAGGGAAAGGGAAAGGGAAAGGGAAAGGGAAAGGGAAAGGGAAAGGGAAAGGGAAAGGGAAAGGGAAAGGGAAAGGGAAAGGAGAAATAAAAATTTAGGAATGGCTATACGGAAGGAGAAGCGTCTTTCCTCCACATTGCATATGGGGACCAAGACTGAAGCAAAGGAACCTTTGTGGCTGAACCAGAAGAATTGGAGGTTAATTTGAAAATGCTATTCTCTAGGCCAAAGGAAAAAATGCACTGAACACTAGGTCAAGGCAAGAAATAGAAAGCTCTTCTTGAGGACAGAAATCTCAAAACCTAAGCACAACATCGGGGGAAGATTAGGGCTGTCCAGAGGAAGAAGAAATACCCACAGAGTGAAGTGGCAAACCCATCCCTGGCTGGAGTAGGGTTGAAAGTTGTAGCCTCTGCTTACACACACGATGGCAAGTACAGCAGCAGTCTCTGCGCAAAGCAGACTTTAAAAAGAGAACCCATTCCTAAACCATGGGAGAGATCCTTGACACAATAGCTCTCAAAGTCGTGAAGAGAGCAGAAGAGCGGTTTTGCACACAGCGTTTGCTGTTTTCATTGCTTGTTAGGGTTATGCTTTCCTTGTATACAGCATCTGCATACAGATGCTGCGAAGCTTCCAGGTCGCTCCCTGTCACTGGGTGAATTTGCACGAAGGAGAGTCCGAATGGAGGGAAACTGGGCTGCATGGACTCAACTACTAAGCCTCATGCTTAAGGAAGCCAGCGTCCTCCACAATTACACTTGGCAGTCGGTGTCTGGACGCTGCCCAGTTCTGGTGGCATAGAATCACTGAATCACAGAATATCCTGAGTTGGAAGGGACCCATAAGGAGCATCGAGTCCAACTCCTGGCACCACACAGGTCTACCCCCAAATTCCGACCACGTTGTTATAAATTACGTAGCCCCCCTTCCTGGTACTGCGGCTGCGTCGACTGTTGCTAGGGGGTCGTCTCCCGTCCCTCTGGTGGTCGCACGGATGAAGGCCGTAGTCTTCCTCCGCTTGGTATGTGGTGTTTTTCCCTCCTTAACCGGTCATGTTGGTTTGTCTTAAGATAGGACAGTGGGTTATCAATTTTGCAGTTATAGTATTTACACAAAGTTCTCTCAACTTTCCGTCCGAGACAGCAACAGGCAGGGAGCCTCAAGGTCCTTACAGCCACCTGGCGACTCCCTTTGTTCCTTCTTAATATAGCCATGGGAAATAATGAACAAACATGCTTCATACACCACAATCCCTCCTTTTTCTTTTAGTTAGTTATTTTGTTCCTTAATTCCTGGTATGCCTGTCTGCTGAGCGTTAGAGTTTCAGCATCCTCACTCGTGGTTATGGGTTCATATTTGGCACTGATATGCATCAAATGTGCTGCCTCTAAACGGTTTTTTACAATCGCGATTACTCGATTCAGAATACATGGTCCAAAAGTTAGACTCAACATTAATAACAACAAAGGTCCCGCTATTGTCGACAGTAAAGTTGTAAGCCAGGGTGAATAATTAAACCAAGAGTCGTATCAATTCTGCTTAGCCTCGTTTTCTCGCTTTCTTTTTTCTAATCTTTCTCTGAGCTTCATCATTGTATCCCTCACTACTCCCGTGTGGTCTGCATATACACCGCATTCTTCTTTCAAGGCGGCACATAATCCACCGTCTTGTAAATACACCAGATCTAATCCTCTACGATTTTGCAAAACAACTTCCGATAATGACCTTGCCGATTTGTCCAGGGCAGTAATTGACTGTTCAACTCGAGCTAAGTCTTCATCTACAGCCACACGTAGGGAGGTGAACTCCTGACTTTGTCTGACCAGAGAGGCAACTCCAGTGCCCACCCCGGTGCCTCCCAGAATTATCAACGTTGCCAATGTTATAGCCGTGATTGGTTCTCTTTTTGTTAAGTGGTTCTCTGCTACCGTGTGCCGTGTATATACGTACTCTTCAGAATGGTATAGAATTCTTGGTACAATTATCACCTGTATACAGAAATCTTGAGATACATTAAAGAGTTCAAGTGATAAACAAGGGGTAACACCTATCGATGAGCAGACCCATCTAGCGTTGTTTGCGGGAATTAACCACCTTTCTTTACTTCCTGGTGTAACCTTCTCCGTAATACTGCATAGATGGAGCTTCTCACTAGGGATTGTACCTACACACCTGCCATTCCCAGTTACTTCCGTCAATGTTATTCCTACATCCCTCCCCCAATTGCATTGTGGAGGGTTGGGGTTACGTGAACGGGTGGCCTCTCCCAGATCCCCAGTGGCGTCATCATATGGAGGCCTTATATCAAGGCATAACCAGCAAGGTTTAGGGATGTTGGGAATTGTTTGATTCAATAAATAATAACTAGCATCCACGATTTTCCACATGTTATTCTCTGTCATCCCTTCATTTTTTTCATATTTTTGGCCTACTGATTTATTAATGACCTTCAGTGGTTTTGGGCTATTTGGAGTTCGTATTTCAGAAGCTTGTGTAGGTTGAATTCTTAAAACATTTCCTGACAGTTCTTGGTTTGGTCCTACCCGTTGGGGGTTCTTAATCTCTTCTTTCCTTCTATATATTATCCCTCCCCTATCAGCTCCGGATTCATGCAACCTAATTCCCCAGCGTTGTCCTAGGGTCCACCTTTGATCTCCCGGTTGGGTTACATTGATGTATAGGAATTTGCAATCTGACCTGGAGAGGGTGGCGTAATGCTGTAGTTCGCCCTTATGGTTACATCCTGGTGGCCCGTACCCACCTTCAAATATTTGTCCGCTCCAGCTCCGGGATTCCAGTCTGTGGCAATAGTCTCACAACCCCAATAGGCACAAAAGTATTCATGTGGATAGTTACAATACGGTCTTCCCGGGTTAGAACTTGGGCACATATAGAAGCTCAATTGACCAGAACATATGTTTGGTACATTTTTGCCCCATGTCACAAGGTCACACAGTAAGACCTTACAACTAGGGCCCCCAGTGGTGATTATTTGCTGCACAACATGGTAATCTTCCCATCTAATTAGGCTCCAAATAAAAGGTTGATGAGGGTGCGCAGACCCAGGAACAGTGCAAATACTTACACCTACTACTATGTATCGCAAAAAGTGGATAGGGCCCATTTTCGGAGGGTTTTTTTTCTTTTTTTTCTTTTTTTTTTTTTTACCTGGTCACGCAGTTCCCCACCGTTTCACTCTCTGCCTCGCTTGTCAGTTCGGTTGCGGCGAACTACAAGGTGCACGTTCTTCTCGGCAGCAGTAGTGCTCTTCAGGGGTGTTTCTCGGTTAGCTGCAACCTCTTGCCTGTTACCGATCACACAGAGCCCCCCTCCTCCCCCTTTTTACGATACATAGACAGTGACAGTATATATTATACTTATCGAGGCCGTTTCAGAGTGAGCTTTAAGTCATCAGGGCCTGCGACCGCTTCCCCATTCTCTTGTCTGGATTGGTCCCTTCACACGACTGGCATGCGTCCACCCCTTCTCAGCCGTCCGGATAGCTGTCTCTGTGGTAAGTAAAACAACATAGGGGCCTTCCCACCGTAGTGTTAAAGATGTTTCTTTCCATGTCTTAATTAGAACCTTATCTCCAGGCTGTATTCTATGGATTGCTATATCTAACGGGGGACGCTATGCCACCAAGCCTTTCGCTTGTAATTCCCTCCATCTATTCATCAGCTGTATTAAATAAGGTGTTAATTGAATGTCTTGTATCTGGGGGTGATCAGATGGCATCTCTAGATCATAAGGCATACCGTATAGTATTTCAAAAGGTGAGATTCCGACATCGGCTTGAAGCTGTGTTCGAATATTCAGTAGTGCAAGTGGTAAACATTTCACCCAGGAGGATTTTTTCTCCATCATAAGCTTTGTTAGTTGCTTTTTAATTTCCCCATTCATTCGTTCTACCTTTCCAGAGCTTTGAGAGTGCCACGGAGTATGATATTCCCAACTTGTCCCCAAGGCTTTCGTAGTTTCTTGGGACACTTTTGATATAAAGTGCGGGCCTCGGTCAGAATCAATTGTTTCTACAATCCCGTACCTTGGGATAATGTTTTCTAACAGTATTTTTACCACAGCTCGGGCCGTTGTTCTCGTTGTCGGGAAAGCTTCCACAAAGTGCGTGAGATGGTCTACAATTACTAATAAATATTTGTACCTTCCTACTTTTGGAAGTTCTGTGAAATCCAATTGAATTCTGGCAAAAGGTCGGTGCGCTAATTCCCGACCTCCTAACACTCTTTTCCTCATTTGCCGGGCAGTCACTCTCTTACAGACAAGACAATCATGCACAACTCCTTTTGCTACATTGTATATTCCAATACACATATATTTGGTAGCGAATTGATCCACTAGTGCTTGAGCTCCCCAGTGGGTGTTCTCATGAAACCTCCGTAGCACTCGCACAGCTGCAGACTTAGGAAGCATTTCCCGTCCATCAGGCAATACCCATTTACCCCATCTATTTCTTTTATGCCCATTTGAGCCATTTAATCCTTTTCTGGCTGCGTAAAACGGAGTAATGTATATATGGGTCCGTGTAAATAACAACGTGACTAAATGTACAGTCCAAACGCTTCTTAAACTCCAACAGGCTTGGTGCAGTCACTACTTCCCTGTGGGCCTCTTCCAGTGTGCGACAACCCTCTCAGTGAAGAACCTCTTCCTGATGCTTATCCCATTCCCAAGGAGCAGCCCTCATTCCACCCTGGCCAAGCACTTCATAGCAATAGTTCAGCACGATGCCCTGTGTTATGGAATATCCTTCTGGCTACTTCAGCTCAGCTGTCCTGCTGCTGTCCCCTCCCAGCTCCTTGAGTTGGGATATACCTCCAGATATCCACCCCTTATTCCATACCATTTATGTCATGCTCAGGTTACACTCTTTCCAATACGTTCTAATTAATCACCATTTTCATCTATGATATATAGCAATCATGGTAGTGATGACATACAGTATTATATAATAATTAACATACTACAATTCAACTCATGGGCTATTCTCACCCAGTATTAAATCCCCTTGAGGTACACACCGGACCTCCCCATTCTTTTGCATTACCCACCAAGTGCATCCAGGTCCCTGAGCAAAAGCAATTCCACGAATGGGTTTGCCTTTTCCTGAGGCAGGAGTAGCCCAGACTGTTTTACCCAGCACGTTTCTTACGTGCACTACAGGAACTTTATCCCCTTCTACAGTGCGTAACAGGTTTGATTGGGCAGGTCCAGCTCGGTTGGCAGATCCCCTGGTATTGACTAACCAGGTGGCCTTTGCCAAATGTGTATCCCAATTTTTGAATGTCCCAGCACCCATTGCTTTCAGTGTAGTCTTCAACAGTCCATTGTATCGTTCAACTTTTCCAGAGGCTGGTGCATGATAGGGGATGTGATACACCCACTCAATACCATGTTCTTTGGCCCAAGTGTCTATAAGGTTGTTTCGGAAATGAGTCCCGTTGTCTGACTCAATTCTCTCTGGGGTGCCATGTCGCCATAGGACTTGCTTTTCAAGGCCCAGGATAGTGTTCCGGGCGGTGGCATGGGGCACAGGATATGTTTCCAGCCATCCGGTGGTTGCTTCCACCATTGTAAGTATGTGGCGCTTGCCGTTGCGGGTTTGAGGGAGTGTGATGTAATCAATTTGCCAGGCCTCTCCATATTTATATTTCAGCCATCGTCCTCCAAAGAGGTTTTGACCGTTTGGCTTGCTTGATTGCAGCACATGTTTCACAATCATGAATAACCTGTGCTATAGTGTCCATGGTCAGGTCCACCCCTCGATCACGAGCCCATCTCTATGTTGCATCTCTACCTTGATGGCCTGAGGTGTCATGGGCCCATCGGGCTATAAATAATTCACCTTTATGTTGCCAGTCCAGGTCCACGTGAGCCACTTCAATCTTAGCAGCCTGATCCACCTGCTGGTTGTTTTGATGTTCTTCAGTAGCCCGATTCTTGGGCACATGAGCATCTACATGGCGTACCTTTACAACCAGGTTCTCTACCCGGGCAGCAATATCTTGCCACAATGCCGCAGCCCAGATGGGCTTGCCCCTGCGCTGCCAGTTGTTCTGCTTCCATTGCTGTAACCACCCCCACAGGGCATTTGCTACCATCCATGAATCAGTATAGAGATAGAGAACTGGCCACTTTTCTCGTTCAGCAATATCTAAAGCCAGCTGAATGGCTTTCACTTCTGCAAACTGACTCGATTCACCTTCTCCCTCAGCAGCTTCTGCAACTCGCCGTGTAGGACTCCATACAGCAGCTTTCCATCTCCGATGCTTTCCCACAATACGACAGGACCCATCAGTGAACAAGGCATATTTCTTCTCATTTTCCGGTAGCTTGTTGTACAGTGGGGCTTCTTCAGCACAGACCACCTCCTCCT
The DNA here is from genome assembly GCF_964034855.1 of Anser brachyrhynchus. Taxonomy (NCBI): domain Eukaryota; kingdom Metazoa; phylum Chordata; class Aves; order Anseriformes; family Anatidae; genus Anser; species Anser brachyrhynchus. Next base: position 74,926,203 of record NC_137697.1, on the reverse strand, counting down.
CTGATGATATCCCAAAGTATTTGCCTTCTGGCCAGTCCATAATCACCTCCAAGATTCCTGGGCGACTGGGGTTTCCTATTCGAGCCCGCTGAGTAATCAGTGCAACCCACTTGCTCCATGTAGCATCAGTTGCATGATGTGTAGAGGGGACCCTTCCTTTGAACATCCAGCCTAGTACCGGCAGTCGGGGTGCCAGGAGGAGCTGCGCTTCAGTACCGACCACTTCCGAAGCAGATCGAACTCCTTCATATGCTGCCAATATCTCCTTTTCAGTTGGAGTATAGCGGGCTTCAGATCCTCTGTATCCCCGACTCCAAAACCCCAGGGGTCGACCTCGAGCTTCCCCAGGTTCTTTCTGCCAGAGGCTCCAGGTGGGACCATTCTCCCCGGCTGCGGTGTAGAGCACATTCTTTACATCTGGTCCTGTTCGGACTGGCCCGAGGGCTACTGCATGAACTATTTCCTGCTTAATTTGTTCAAAGGCTTGTCGTTGCTCAGGGCCCCATTCAAAAGCATTCTTCTTACGGGTTACTTGGTAGAGCGGGTTTACAATCAGACTGTAATTTGGAATATGCATTCTCCAAAACCCCACGACACCTAGGAAAGTTTGTGTTTCTTTTTTGCTAGTTGGTGGAGACATAGCTGTTATTTTGTTGATCACATCCATTGGGATTTGACGGCGTCCATCTTGCCATTTTATTCCTAAAAACGGGATCTCTCGTGCAGGTCCTTTAACTTTATTCTGTTTTATGGCAAAACCGGCCTTCAGAAGGATTTGGACTATTTCCTTCCCTTTCTCGAAAACTTCTTCTGCAGTGTCACCCCACACAATGATGTCATCGATGTACTGCAGGTGTTCAGGAGCTTCCCCCTGCTCCAGCGCAGACTGGATCAGTCCATGGCAAATGGTAGGGCTGTGTTTCCACCCCTGGGGCAGCCGATTCCAAGTATATTGGACTCCCCTCCAAGTGAAAGCAAACTGTGGCCTGCACTGTGCTGCTAGAGGGATGGAGAAAAATGCATTAGCGATATCAATTGTGGCATACCACTTGGCTGCCTTTGATTCCAGTTCATACTGGAGTTCTAGCATGTCCGGCACTGCAGCACTCAGTGGTGGCGTGACTTCGTTCAGGCCACGATAGTCCACTGTTAGTCTCCACTCACCATTAGACTTTCGCACTGGCCATATGGGACTATTAAAAGGTGAATGAGTCTTGCTGATCACTCCTTGGCTCTCCAGTTGACGAATTAGCTTATGGATGGGACTCAGGGAGTCTCGGTTGGTGCGATATTGCCGCCGGTGCACAGTCGTGGTAGCGATCGACACTTGCTGTTCTTCAACCCTCAGCAACCCCACAACAGAAGGGTCCTCTGAGAGACCAGGCAAGGTAGACAACTGTTTAATGTCCTCTGTCTCCAAGGCAGCTATGCCAAAAGCCCAGCGGAACCCTTTTGGGACCTTGAAATATCCTCTTCTAAGATAGTCTATGCCAAGGATGCACGGAGCATCTGGGCCAGTCACAATACGGTGCTTTTGCCACTCATTACCGGTTAGACTCCCTTCAGCCTCCAATACAGTTAACTGCTGGGATCCCCCCGTCACACCATAAATACAGATGGGCTCTGGCCCTTTATAGCTTGATGGCATTAGAGTACATTGTGCACCGGTGTCTACCAAAGCCTTATACTTCTGTGCGTCTGACGTGCCAGGCCATCGAATCCACACAGTCCAATAAACTCGATTGTCCCTTTCCTCCCCCTGGCTGGAGGCAGGGCCCCTCTAATCCTGGTCAGAATCTTCGTCTCTGTGTTTAAAGGACTGCCTGCTGGAAGTTGGAGCAGCAAACTTTTCAGAGAACCCCTTTTTCCCAATTGTTTTCTTTTGCAATTCACGTACCCGTGCCTCTAGGGTCGCAGTAGATTTTCCATCCCATTTTCTCATGTCCTCTCCAAGGTCACGTAGGTAAAAGCACAGGGTGGCGCGGGGTGTGTGCCCACCATATTGTCTTCCTTGCATAGATGAACGTTTACCCCTAATAGCTGAGACACTGGTTTGTACAGGTGGGGAGGAAAATAATCTCTCTTCAAGTTGGTGGATCTTTTCAGAAAGTTTCTCCAAAGTATTCTCTTTTAGCTGGTGGACACTGGGTCGTTCAGGTGGAGGGGAAGATAAATTCTCTTTAAGTTGGTGGACCTCTTCAGAGAGTTTCTCCACAGCCGAGACACAGGCCTGTAGGGAAGAGGAGACATTTCCTTCGTACTGCCGGAGTATTTTAGTCACTTCATTCACTGGGGGATTCTCCTCCTCTTTCCAGGTTAGTATTGCCAATGAGCTGGCATATGATCATGGTGCACTCCGTACAAACTTCCGCCACATTGGTGGTGTACACCGGACTGCACCTGGATTTGTGGATGTTTGTGCGTCGTCTAGGTCCTTATAAATTACTTCCCGTACGGCCAATTCCCTCAGGTACTGAATTCCCTTCTCCATGGTGGTCCATTTGCCTGGTAGACATACAAGTTCTTCCTTGAAGGGATACCTTTCCTGCACAGCTGACAGGAGATGCCTCCAGAGGCTGCGAGATCGTGCTCCATCTCCAATTGCTTTGTCAATGCATGCGTCCCTAGCAAGGGATCCCAGCCGCCTGGCTTCCTTGCCCTCTAATTCCACATAATTGGCTCCGGTGTCCCAGCACCGGAGCAGCCAGGTGACAAGCTGCTCACCTATACAGCGACCAAAATCTTTTCGCACATCTCGTAGCTCACGCTGGTATAGAGTCCGGGTAGTTACTGTTGATTTTTCGACATCCCCATCCTCATCTTCAGTCTCCTGCACCTTTGATGGCCCAGCCTCGTCTTCTCTATGCCCAGACTTAGCAGAAGACTGTCTGCGTTCTAAACGACCTGAGCCTCTATACCATTTTTTCACCTTGTCTACAGGGGCAACTTGCACTGCTACAGCTCGTTTCTCTGACCCAGACACAGGGTCTGCCACAGGGGTTGGAATACCCTCTGCGGGGTCAACTTGCACTGCTACAGCTCGTTTCTCTGACCCAGACACAGGGTCTGCCACAGGGGTTGGAATACCCTCTGCGGGGTCAACTTGCACTGCTACAGCTCGTTTCTCTGACCCAGACACAGGAGTGGGAGCAGCTGCAGGAGCCGGAGCTGCTGCAGGGGCTGCAGTGGCTGCAGGAGCTGGAGCTGGAGCGGCTGCAGGAGCTGGAACTGGAGCGGCTGCAGGAGCTGGATCTGGAGCGGCTGCAGGAGCAGCTTTACACCTTGGCCTGGTGTAAACACTGTTCTGCAACAATTAAAACATCAGCATGTTATCAGTGCTTTTCTCATCCTAATCCAAAACATAGCACCCTACCAGCTACTATGAGGAAAAATTAAGTCTGTCCTAACTGGAACCAGGACACCTGCCCATGGAAGTGGGGTGGGAAGTGGGTGGTCTATAAGGTCTCTTCCAACCCAAACCATTCTATGATTTCTTAAAAACAATCTTCCCTGTACAGTCTTTCTCATGCCAAATAATCTTAGATATTTCTTTCTCCTTTGGACAAAATACGTGTGATTTCCTTAGCTGCCTCTGATGAGTCCAGAGAAGAGCAATCTTTGAGACTGTTCCCCAAGAAAACACAATTCAGGCAGAGCACAAGGTGGTGGGATGGTTTTGTTGAGACAGGAGAGAGAGCCATGCAGAGCCAAGAGGCTGATCATATTTGCAAAGGGTATTTAACTCCCAACAAGCTAAATTTAACTCCAGTGACAGCTGAAACCATTAAGCATCTTCCAGGATGATGGTGTCTATCCACAGGTAAAATCATGCTTTCTGGGGAGCACACTCAAGAGAGTATCATTAGAAAGGGAGATAAAAAAGGTTACCAAAATAAAATAAACACTTGTTTCATCTTGAAAATGTAGATAGTGTTTACTAAACCCTCTTCTCTGAAATAGGCCATTATGGACTGCCCGTTTTTCTAAGCTGTTTCCCATCTCCCCATCTTCTTTTTCTTCTGTCTTCTGTTGTCTCTGCTGTATTTGAACTGGCCTCTGGATGAAGGTTTATTTAAACAAACTAGAGACAAAGACATTTCAACCACAAGAATGTGTTTCCACTTAGATTCCAGTTGCTTTGGTTTTGTATTTTGCCACTTGAATCTTTCCATTTAGTAGCATTTCCACCTAAGACCGATATTAGTGTTCTTTCTAGATGAAGTTATCCCAAAGAATTTTGCATTTTTTTACCTCTTTAGTTCAGGTTTTTGTTTTTGTTTGTTTGTTTTTTTTTTACAACAGCAAGAGGTTTCTCTGTATTTTTTTTATATAACTGTCATGAAGTCCTGTTGCGAAGCAGGAAACAAAATCCATATAGAAGGCAAGCCATACCACCTCACCTTTGAACTGCTGTACACTTTTCACTTTTCTCTTTTCATTTAACAGTTTTCTTCAGTTAATTTCTGATATGACCTTGTGACTAGTGTTTTGTATTTCAACATATTTCTAGACCGCAGGTCACCTCAATGGGAGAGGCACTTGGCTCTCCAGAAAACTTGTGAGGAATCAGGCTGGTTTGTTCAAACAGGGCAAATTCCTCTCTGGCCTTTCTTGTTTCCGTTTGAAACACTTAACTGGGGCTTGGATTAGGTCAATGAAGAATAAATCTAAATCTAACCATTCTTAAACTGAAATCAAAATGCCCACGTGTTGCTTTGACCAACTTAGCCAAAGCAGCCCCAGACTGTGGATAGGCGAGGCTTGTGCCTGCCCTCTGCTCCTCCTCAGGGCAGCCTTCAGATGCCTGTGCTATCTGACCGTATTGCCGAGTGACATTAAGCCACACAGACTGCTTCTGGACGCTTTCAAGGGCTACCAGTCTAATAGGTCAAATGCTGATTTATATCAAAAGAATAAAATGCAACTGGAAAGGTACTGCAGTGTGAGTTACTAGAACAGCTGCTGGAAAAGAGTTCTAGAACATTGTTTGAGCTGAGGTTCTGCTATGATAAAGCAATGGCATTTCAAAGCACATTAATCAGCCATGACCAAAGGGACAGTGGGGGCCAGCAGGGCACGGGGACGGCACCAGGAAAAGGGAGGGAAGGCAGCAGCATGCACGGGGCTGTGCCAGCTCTGGTTTGAATCACACCGAGACTTTTTCTGTGGTATATTCAATCTATTTTATTGTTCTTTATTTCGTAAACTACAAGAGCCCTGCTAGAAGCGCCGGGGGGGCGGCCTCTTGCAGGGCTGGGCAGAGTCTTGGGCACTGCCTGCCCGGGTGCGCTTCCTAGGGCGCCGGGACCCCCGAGTCGAGTGGTGAGGAGTGGAGGGTCTGCGCCTGCAGGCCCGGGCAGAGGGACCTGCTGCTGCCTCCTGCCCCAGCTCTTCACGGGGCTCTTCCTGCTCCTGGGGGTTGGCTGCAGCTGGGACTTCGCCAGGACCCCCATGCTGGAAAGCGCTGGATGTGCTGGGCAGCTCCCCCATGTCAGGGCCTGCGTTGCTGTTGGAGGGCGCGGGGCTGGTGCTGATGGTTCCCTGCATGGAGGCAGTGGGACCAGAAGCACCTGCAGGGCTGTCCTCCTGTACCCCAGCAGTGTGGCCACTCTCGAGGCCCAGTAGCCTCCGTGCCTCCTCTCCGCAGAGGCCCACGATGGTGCCGACGAGCCCGTCGATGAGCGGCACGGTGAGGGGCCCCAAGGCGGGCTGTGTGTGCTGAATGATGGCGTCCCTGTCCAGCCCCATCACACACAGGGAGTGCAGGAGGAAGCTCTCTGCAGCTCTCGCCTGCCACCAGCGTGTCCCGTAGATGGCTGAGAGCTCGCGGCGCAGCCAGGGCAGCACAGGGTCGAGGATGTCCCTGCGCTCCCTGAACAGCACGGCCCAGTCCTCGGGCAGGAGGCCGCCCACAGCAGCGCGGGGATCGGGCTCCGCATCCCTCTCCTCGGCTGGCACAGAGGACGCAGCCGGCGCTGCAGGGCTGTGGGGGGCGGTGGCGCTGCCTGCCTGGAAGCCAACAGGTACGGGCACTGCGGGAGGGGAGACGATGCATTCCAAGTAGTCCTCCTCTCCCTGCACGGAAACCTTGATGCTTCTCATGCCCGTCCTGCAGAGTGGGCAGCTGGCCTTCAGCTTTGCCCAGCGCTGGATGCAGCCCAGGCAGAACCGGTGGTTGCACGGTGTTGCATAGGCCACATCCTTTCGGCCCTCCCGGCAGACGGGACACGTCCACGCCTCCTCTGTGGCCATGATCTTCACGCTAAGGTGCGCTGGGGAGAGCTGATGGTGACGAGCTGCTCCCCTGCACCGGCACTGCAGAAGCGGGTATCGCGCACGCTGCGAGGAAGAGAGAAGGTCACTGGCTGTGCCCCGGCCCCTCAGCAGGAAACCCCCCGGCCCCAGCCCCACAGCTGGGTGGTCCCACGTCCCCCGCGGGCCGCCCCGGGGCACGTGGCCCCACACAGCTCACCTGCGCTGCTGCAAGTGCTCCTCACAGGGCCCCGGCTGCCTGAGCCAGGCAGGGCCGGGGAAACACAGGCACTGCCTGCGGGGACGGGCACTGAGAACAGCTGCCGACGGCCCCACAGCACAGCTCCAACAAATCCTTGCTCGGCGCTCCAAGCCTCGCACAAACGCTCAGCGGGAGTCCAGGCACGAGCCAGGCTGGGGCGGGCTCTGCCTGCGCCCCAATATGAGCAGCGAGGGCCGTGAGGTCACAGAGTCCATTGCTGGGTGACCTCAGAGCCCATCGCTGGGTGACCTCAGCATGGGGAGACATCACGTTGTGCTGGGTGGCAGCCGGGCGGGTTTTCACAGAATCACAGAATCGTCTAGGTTGGAAGAGACCTCCAAGATCATCTAGTCCAACCTCAGCCCTAACACTAACAAGTCCTACACTAAACCGTATCACTAAGGGCTACATCTAAACGTCTTTTAAAGACCTCCAGGGATGGTGACTCAATCACCCCCCTGGGCAGTCCATTCCAATGCCTAACAACCCTTTCGGTAAAGAAGAAGTTCTTCCTAACATCCAACCTAAACCTCCCCTGGCGCAACTTTAGCCCATTCCCCCTCGTCCTGTCACCAGGCACGTAGGAGAACAGACCAACCCCCACCTCTCTACAGCCTCCTTTAAGGTACCTATAGAGAGCGATGAGGTCTCCCCTGAGCCTCCTCTTCTCGAGGCTAAACAACCCCAGCTCACAGTATCACAGTATCACAGATTTCTAGGTTGGAAGAGACCTCAAGATCATCGAGTCCAACCTCCGACCTAACACTAAGTACTCCACTAAACCATATCGCTAAGCTCTACATCTAAACGTCTTTTAAAGACCTCCAGGGATGGTGACTCCACCACCTCCCTGGGCAGCCCGTTCCAATGCTTAATAACCCTTTCGGTAAAGAAGTACTTCCTAACATCCAACCTAAAACTCCCCTGTTGCAACTTTCGCCCATTCCCCCTCGTCCTGTCACCAGGCACGTAGGAGAACAGACCAACACCCACCTCTCTACAGCCTCCTTTAAGGTAACTGTAGAGAGCGATAAGGTCGCCCCTGAGCCTCCTCTTCTCCAGGCTGAACAATCCCAGCTCCCTCAGCCGCTCCTCGTAAGACTTGTTCTCCAGACCCCTCACCAGCTTGGTCGCCCTTCTCTGGACTCGCTCGAGCACGTCCATGTCCTTCCTGTAGCGAGGGGCCCAAAACTGAACACAGTACTCAAGGTGCGGCCTCACCAGAGCCGAGTACAGGGGCACAATCACTTCCCTAGCCCTGCTGGCCACACTGCTTCTTATGCAGGCCAGGATGCTGTTGGCCTTCTTGGCCACCTGGGCACACTGCTGGCTCATATTCAGCCAACTATCAACCAATACTCCCAGGTCCTTCTCGGCCAGGCAGCTTTCCAGCCACTCATCTCCCAGCCTGTAGTTCTGCTTGGGGTTGTTGCGCCCCAGGTGCAGGACCCGGCACTTGGCCTTGTTGAACTTCATACAGTTGACCTCAGCCCATCGCTCCAGCCTATCCAGATCCTCCTGCAGAGCCTTCCTGCCCTCGAGCAGATCGACACACGCACTTAGCTTGGTGTCATCTGCAAACTTACTGAGGGTGCACTGGACGCCCTCATCCAGATCATCGATAAAGATATTAAAGAGGACCGGCCCCAGTACCGAGCCCTGGGGGACACCACTAGTAACCGGCCTCCAACCGGATTTGACTCCATTCACCACAGCTCTCTGGGCCCGGCTATCCAGCCAGTTTCTAACCCAACAAAGCGTACGCCAGTCCAAGCCCCGAGCAGCCTGTTTCTTGAGGAGAATGTTGTGGGGAACTGTGTCAAAAGCCTTACTGAGGTCAAGGTAGATCACATCCACAGCCTTCCCCTCATCCACCAAGCGCGTCACTTTGTCATAGAAGGAGATCAGGTTCGTCAAGCAGGACCTGTCTTTCATAAACCCATGCTGACTGGGCCTGATTGCGTGCTTGCCCTGCAAGTGCCGCGTGATGACATTCAAGATAATCTGCTCCATGAGCTTCCCTGGCACTGAGGTCAAGCTAACAGGCCTATAGTTCCCCGGATTATCTCCAGAGAACGAGACTGTCCCAGGATAAGAACAATGGCTAAGGAAAACGAGACAAACACTTGCAGAATCGGCAAGAACAGGAAGCTACAAAATCTTGGGCCCTTCCATTTCCAAAACAAACAAACAAAAAACAACAACAAAGAAATTAAAGTTTAGTCAAATAAAACTGTATATAGAGGGCGTAGTTACAAGTGTAGGTTGTGGGCCTGTAGTACTCAGCCAGTGAGGAAAGGGGAGGAATTAAACATCGGGTAACAGGGGATATAAGGTAATGATATACTGTTACTGTGCACCCCTGTTCGCAGGACACACAGCATTGCAATTGTGAATAAATGAATAAATTATCTTCCCAGAAGACCCTGTCTGAGAAAATTATTGGGATATTTCTTATACCAATAAACATGGGAAAATCTGCAATGCTAGGTCCTACGTAGAGAGAATGTAACAAACCGTGTGAAGGGAACAATGAGAACAAACGTCATTACAATACGTTCTCTTTATTTTTAACTTTTAAAATAGCCTTTTTTTCTGCTACGTGGATTTTCATCTCATGATCGGCGGATTAATAAGGCAAGTTTCTGCCTTAACTGTTTGCCCGGTTGGGGCATTTGTGACCACGGAATCACAGAATGGCTGAGGCTGGCAGGGCCCTCAGGAGCTCATCTGGTCCCACCCCTGCTCCAGAGCCAGGTGCCCAGGCCCGTGTCCAGGCAGGTTTTGAAGATCCGTAGCGAGGAGACCCCACAGCCTCTGGGCAGCCTGTGCCAGTGCTCAGCCACCCGCACAGCACAGAAGTGCTGCCTGGTGCTCAGAGGGAGCTTCCCGTGCTCCAGTTTGTGCTCACTGCCTCTTGCCTTGTCCTTGGGCACCACTGGCAAGAGCCTGGCTCCGTCCTCTTTGCACCCTCCCTTCAGGTATTTATGGACGCTGATGAGATCCCCCTGAGCCTCCCCTTCTCCAGGCCAAGCAGTCCCAGCTCTCTCAGCCTTTCCTCCCATCCCTTGATCAACTTGCTGTCTGTTGGAGTCTTCCCAGTATGTTTGGGTCTGCCTTGTACTGGGCAGCCCAGAGCTGGACACGTTGCTCCAGGTGCAGCCTCACCGGTGCTGAGCGGAGGAGGAGGATCAGCTTCCTCAGCCTGCTGGAGACACTTTGCTCCTGCCAGCCCGCCTCTCCGGCCTGCTGAGCCCACCTGGATGGCAGCGCGGCCCTCTGGTGGGTCAGCCACAGCCTCAGTTCTCTGTCATCTGCAAATTTATCGAGGGTGCAATCTACCCATTGTCCAGATCGTTAATGAAGGTGTTAAACAGCACCAGACCCAGTATCAGCTCCTGGGGTACTCCACTTGTTACTGGCCTCCCACCAGGCCTTGCACCACTGACCACAACCCTCCATGTCCAGCCGCTCAGCCAGTTTTCGATCCATCTCACTGTCCGCTCATCCAGCCATACATCAAAAGCTACTCCATGAGGACCTTACGTGGGACAAACGCCTTACCATAGTCACAAAGACAATGCCCACTGCCCTCTCAGCCATTGGGCTGGTCACGTCATCTTGGAAGCTCATCAGGTCCGTCTGGGATGACTTCCCCGTGCTGAATCCATGCTGACTACTCCTGACGATGCCCATCTTACACCAACAACCTTGCGTTTTCTGGATTTTAATCCCCAACCTATCTATCATATTTTGAAATGATGAGCAAATTATTTTACCTAGACATGAGAGTAATTATTTTCATATATTGGTCCCCACAGGTGTGCCACACACACATATGCACACACCCACCCACACACATGTAGGTATATAAACTTCTGTTCCATGAAATACACGCTGCTCCAAATGAGGGGACAGCAGACAACAGACTCATCAAGCTGCAGGATCTAAGGCTGGCACTTAAATAAAGTACTCCTAATCTTGTCTACACCGTGTCACCTCTCAAGTGGTAACTGATCCACTGGGCTGTTAAACTAACTCGAAATGCACTTTATGATAGTGAACACACGCTTCCTTTTTTATCCTACAAAAAACCCAAGCCATTAAGCAGCGAGAGCATTCTTGCTGAGCAGCGTGACAGAGGCAGGAGGGCTGGCGGTGTGCTGCGACTCCGCTTAACCACCGCGTGCTGAAAGAGTGTGAGCAGCAAGTGCCTTCTGGCAGTGGTACTTCCTTTTAAAAAGCAGGGAGTGTTTTCTTTACACTCCACGTTAAGGATTTGTCTTTTTTTTTTTTCTTTTTTTTTTCTTAAGACACACTAAAGTGTTTGAAGCTGTTATAACTGCAGTAATCAGAATGTAATTATACCAGCAATGGGCCGGCACGTGCTGCAGCCTTCCAGAGCAGCAGCCAGGTGTAAAAAAGTCATAACATGAGTGAGCGGACTGCAAATTGGCAAAATGTTCCAGAAGTGTAGTGTAAAAAGAAAAATAATAATAATAATAATAAAAATTTGAAGTTACTTGGAACTTTGGTAGAAAATATCTTATGCAGGTTTGCATCTTGTGCAGGTTTGCAGGCACCAGACCACTGAAGGTCTTCTGGGTCGGAGGGAGAATGTTTGAACCAACCTGCTGCTTCACAGTGAAACAGTGTAATGAACAAAGTAACTCTGGCATGTTTAGAGGCTTGGGAGCAAGCAAGCAACTTGGCAGCAGGATTCTTCAAAAGCTTTGGGAAATTGCCGTAGGCCTTTCCACTCGGTGTCTGTGGTCCTCGCGCATCCAGAAATGTACTCCAAGCACCTGTAAGTGTTACTATGTGCTTTCAACTGATACTCTTTGTACAAAACAAAAAATAAAATAAAAGCCCACAACAAAAAACACCACATTTTACACTCCAATAATATTCTTAACCTTTATTTTTATGAATCAGACCAAGCAAGAATTGTTTGTAATGGTTAGGAGTTGTTTAGCAGTTAGACTTGTTTTTCAAAGCCCATGATTGTGTTCCTGGCAGTGGCATGGGACAAAGGATATGTTTCCGGACATCCCAAGGTTGCTTCTACCATTGCAAGTATGAGGCGCTTTCCTTCGTGGGTGTGAGGGACAGTGGGGGCCAGCAGGGCACGGGGACGGCACCAGGAAAAGGGAGGGAAGGCAGCAGCATGCACGGGGCTGTGGCAGCTCTGGTTTGAATCACACCGAGACATTTTCTGTGGTATATTCAATCTATTTTATTGTTCTTTATTTCATCTCCCGCAGGAGCCCTGCTAGAAGCGCCGGGGGGGCGGCCTCTTGCAGGGCTGGGGAGAGTCTTGGGCACTGCTCACCCGGGTGCGCTTCCTGGGGCGCCGGGACCCCCGAGTCGAGCGGTGAGGAGTGGAGGGTCTGCGCCTGCAGCCCCGGGCAGAGGGACCTGCTGCTGCCTCCTGCCCCAGCTCTTCACGGGGCTCTTCCTGCTCCTGGGGGTTGGCTGCAGCTGGGACTTCGCCAGGACCCCCATGCTGGAAAGCGCTGGATGTGCTGGGCAGCTCCTCCATGTCAGGGCCTGCGTTGCTGTTGGAGGGCGCGGGGCTGGTGCTGATGGTTCCCTGCATGGAGGCAGTGGGACCAGAAGCACCTGCAGGGCTGTCCTCCTGTACCCCAGCAGTGTGGCCACTCTCGAGGCCCAGTAGCCTCCGTGCCTCCTCTCCGCAGAGGCCCACGATGGTGCCGACGAGCCCGTCGATGAGCGGCACGGTGAGGGGCCCCAAGGCGGGCTGTGTGTGCTGAATGATGGCGTCCCTGTCCAGCCCCATCACACACAGGGAGTGCAGGAGGAAGCTCTCTGCAGCTCTCGCCTGCCACCAGCGTGTCCCGTAGATGGCTGAGAGCTCGCGGCGCAGCCAGGGCAGCACAGGGTCGAGGATGTCCCTGCGCTCCCTGAACAGCACGGCCCAGTCCTCGGGCAGGAGGCCGCCCACAGCAGCGCGGGGATCGGGCTCCGCATCCCTCTCCTCGGCTGGCACAGAGGACGCAGCCGGCGCTGCAGGGCTGTGGGGGGCGGTGGCGCTGCCTGCCTGGAAGCCAACAGGTACGGGCACTGCGGGAGGGGAGACGATGCATTCCAAGTAGTCCTCCTCTCCCCGCACGGAAACCTTGATGCTTCTCATGCCCGTCCTGCAGAGTGGGCAGCTGGCCTTCAGCTTTGCCCAGCGCTGGATGCAGCCCAGGCAGAACCGGTGGTTGCACGGTGTTGCATAGGCCACATCCTTTCGGCCCTCCCGGCAGACGGGACACGTCCACGCCTCCTCTGTGGCCATGATCTTCACGCTAAGGTGCGCTGGGGAGAGCTGATGGTGACGAGCTGCTCCCCTGCACCGGCACTGCAGAAGCGGGTATCGCGCACGCTGCGAGGAAGAGAGAAGGTCACTGGCTGTGCCCCGGCCCCTCAGCAGGAAACCCCCCGGCCCCAGCCCCACGGCTGGGTGGTCCCACGTCCCCCGCGGGCCGCCCCGGGGCACGTGGCCCCACACAGCTCACCTGCGCTGCTGCAAGTGCTCCTCACAGGGCCCCGGCTGCCTGAGCCAGGCAGGGCCGGGGAAACACAGGCACTGCCTGCGGGGACGGGCACTGAGAACAGCTGCCGACGGCCCCACAGCACAGCTCCAACAAATCCTTGCTCGGCGCTCCAAGCCTCGCACAAACGCTCAGCAGGAATCCAGGCACGAGCCAGGCTGGGACGGGCTCTGCCTGCGCCCCAATATGAGCAGAGAGGGCCGTGAAGTCACAGTCTGTTGCTGGGTGACCTCAGAGCCCATCGCTCTGGGTGACGCCCAAAAACTAAAGCACGTGTCTGAAAGCATTGCCCAGACGTTTTGTGAACTCCAGCAGGCTTGCTGCCCTGACCACTTCACTGGGAGGCCTGGTTCAGTGGCCAAGCCCCGTGTCAGTGAAAAATCTTGTCCTCACCTCCAGGCAGAGCCTCCCCTGTCACAGCTCCATGCCATTCCCTCGACTTTTGTCACCGTCCCCAGAGAGCAGAGCTTAGCGCCGGGCCCTCCGCTCCCCTCGTGAGGAAGCTGCAGGTCGCCCTCAGGCCTCTCCTCAGTCTCCTGCAGGCTGAACAAACGCAGGCACCTCAGCCGCTCCTCATCTGTCCTGCCCTCCAGACCCTTCACCACTTTGAAGCCCTCCTTTGGATGCTCTCTCTCTAAGAGGTTTATGGCCTTCTGATAGTGCCGTGCCCAAAAGTGCACACAGGACTCGAGCTGATGCTGAAAGAGCGCAGAGCAGAGCACAGCAATCCCTGCCCGCGACCGGCTAGCGATGCTGTGCTGGAGGCACCCCACGATGCCGTTGCCCCTCCTGCCTGCCAGGGCCCACGGCTGACTCACGTTCAACTTGCCGTCGACCAAAAGCCCCAGAGCCCTCTCTGCAGGGCTGCGCTCCAGCCTCTCCTCCCCCCAGACTGTCCGGACAGCCAGGGTTGCCCGTTGCCAGGTGCGCAATCCCTCACTCGCTCTCGCTAAACCTCATCTTGTTGGGGATTGCCCAGCCCTCTGATTTGTCAGGATCTCTCTGCAAGGCCTTCCTCCACTCCATGGAGTCAGACGCTCCTCCCAATTTAGCATCGTGCCTAAAAGGACTCAAGACGCCCTCGAGTCCTGCGTGCAAGTCAGTTAGGACAACATTGAAGAGAACTGGCCCTAAAATGGAGGCCTGCAGAAGCCCCCTAGTGACTAGCCGCCAGCCCGATGCAACCCCATTTACGATAACCCTTGGAGCGCGACCCGTCAGCCACTTGTTCACCCATGGCATTATGCATTGCTCTAGCTGTGTGCTGCTCAATTTGTCCAGAAGGAGACAGTGAGAAACAATATTGAAGCTGTGCTGAAATCCAAACAGGTGCCATCAGCTGGCTTCCCTTGGCCAACTAGACGGTTGAGCACTTCCGAAAAGGAAATCAAGTGCGTTAAGCAGCACTTTCCCCTCATGAACCTGTGTTGGCTGTGATCAATGACTGCATTGTCCTTCAGGTGATATTAAGAACTCCCAGAATACTTTTCACCATATTTTTACCATTTTTCCCTCCCAATTGATTGGGGGGAGTTGAAAAATCATAAAATAATAATAATAATAATACTAATAATAAAGAGAAAATCATATTCATGTTCATAAGAAGAACAGGAATAAAAGAATAGGGAAGGTAAGCGAGGCAAAGTGCAACCGCTGACCAGCTGCTGACAGATGTCCATCCCATCCCCAAGTAGCAGCCCTCATACCAGCCTGGCCTAGCAGTTCCTAGTAATAATTCAGCACCATGCCCTGTGTCAAGCAATATCCCTTTGGCCTTTTGCAACGTCCCTGTGTGAAGCATTTTGTACACAACAGATGCAAATCTGCTCCCATCCACTGCTTTCTCTGTTGAATGTAGAAGGGCAACATTGCTGACAAATGCTCTCTTGCAGCCCCTAGTCTTACATCTCGATCCTTAAGCAAGCTGCATTTTAAAAGGAAACGGGAAAGGGGAAAGTGAAAAGGCAAAAGGGAAAGGGAAAGGAAAAGGGAAAGGGAAAGGGAAAGGGAAAGGGAAAGGGAAAGGGAAAGGGAAAGGGAAAGGGAAAGGGAAAGGGAAAGGGAAAGGGAAAGGGAAAGGGAAAGGGAAAGGGAAAGGGAAAGGGAAAGGGAAAGGGAAAGGAGAAATAAAAATTTAGGAATGGCTATACGGAAGGAGAAGCGTCTTTCCTCCACATTGCATATGGGGACCAAGACTGAAGCAAAGGAACCTTTGTGGCTGAACCAGAAGAATTGGAGGTTAATTTGAAAATGCTATTCTCTAGGCCAAAGGAAAAAATGCACTGAACACTAGGTCAAGGCAAGAAATAGAAAGCTCTTCTTGAGGACAGAAATCTCAAAACCTAAGCACAACATCGGGGGAAGATTAGGGCTGTCCAGAGGAAGAAGAAATACCCACAGAGTGAAGTGGCAAACCCATCCCTGGCTGGAGTAGGGTTGAAAGTTGTAGCCTCTGCTTACACACACGATGGCAAGTACAGCAGCAGTCTCTGCGCAAAGCAGACTTTAAAAAGAGAACCCATTCCTAAACCATGGGAGAGATCCTTGACACAATAGCTCTCAAAGTCGTGAAGAGAGCAGAAGAGCGGTTTTGCACACAGCGTTTGCTGTTTCCATTGCTTGTTAGGGTTATGCTTTCCTTGTATACAGCATCTGCATACAGATGCTGCGAAGCTTCCAGGTCGCTCCCTGTCACTGGGTGAATTTGCACGAAGGAGAGTCCGAATGGAGGGAAACTGGGCTGCATGGACTCAACTACTAAGCCTCATGCTTAAGGAAGCCAGCGTCCTCCACAATTACACTTGGCAGTCGGTGTCTGGACGCTGCCCAGTTCTGGTGGCATAGAATCACTGAATCACAGAATATCCTGAGTTGGAAGGGACCCATAAGGAGCATCGAGTCCAACTCCTGGCACCACACAGGTCTACCCCCAAATTCCGACCACGTTGTTATAAATTACGTAGCCCCCCTTCCTGGTACTGCGGCTGCGTCGACTGTTGCTAGGGGGTCGTCTCCCGTCCCTCTGGTGGTCGCACGGATGAAGGCCGTAGTCTTCCTCCGCTTGGTATGTGGTGTTTTTCCCTCCTTAACCGGTCATGTTGGTTTGTCTTAAGATAGGACAGTGGGTTATCAATTTTGCAGTTATAGTATTTACACAAAGTTCTCTCAACTTTCCGTCCGAGACAGCAACAGGCAGGGAGCCTCAAGGTCCTTACAGCCACCTGGCGACTCCCTTTGTTCCTTCTTAATATAGCCATGGGAAATAATGAACAAACATGCTTCATACACCACAATCCCTCCTTTTTCTTTTAGTTAGTTATTTTGTTCCTTAATTCCTGGTATGCCTGTCTGCTGAGCGTTAGAGTTTCAGCATCCTCACTCGTGGTTATGGGTTCATATTTGGCACTGATATGCATCAAATGTGCTGCCTCTAAACGGTTTTTTACAATCGCGATTACTCGATTCAGAATACATGGTCCAAAAGTTAGACTCAACATTAATAACAACAAAGGTCCCGCTATTGTCGACAGTAAAGTTGTAAGCCAGGGTGAATAATTAAACCAAGAGTCGTATCAATTCTGCTTAGCCTCATTTTCTCGCTTTCTTTTTTCTAATCTTTCTCTGAGCTTCATCATTGTATCCCTCACTACTCCCGTGTGGTCTGCATATACACCGCATTCTTCTTTCAAGGCGGCACATAATCCACCGTCTTGTAAATACACCAGATCTAATCCTCTACGATTTTGCAAAACAACTTCCGATAATGACCTTGCCGATTTGTCCAGGGCAGTAATTGACTGTTCAACTCGAGCTAAGTCTTCATCTACAGCCACACGTAGGGAGGTGAACTCCTGACTTTGTCTGACCAGAGAGGCAACTCCAGTGCCCACCCCGGTGCCTCCCAGAATTATCAACGTTGCCAATGTTATAGCCGTGATTGGTTCTCTTTTTGTTAAGTGGTTCTCTGCTACCGTGTGCCGTGTATATACGTACTCTTCAGAATGGTATAGAATTCTTGGTACAATTATCACCTGTATACAGAAATCTTGAGATACATTAAAGAGTTCAAGTGATAAACAAGGGGTAACACCTATCGATGAGCAGACCCATCTAGCGTTGTTTGCGGGAATTAACCACCTTTCTTTACCTCCTGGTGTAACCTTCTCTGTAATACTGCATAGATGGAGCTTCTCACTAGGGATTGTACCTACACACCTGCCATTCCCAGTTACTTCCGTCAATGTTATTCCTACATCCCTCCCCCAATTGCATTGTGGAGGGTTGGGGTTACGTGAACGGGTGGCCTCTCCCAGATCCCCAGTGGCGTCATCATATGGAGGCCTTATATCAAGGCATAACCAGCAAGGTTTAGGGATGTTGGGAATTGTTTGATTCAATAAATAATAACTAGCATCCACGATTTTCCACATGTTATTCTCTGTCATCCCTTCATTTTTTTCATATTTTTGGCCTACTGATTTATTAATGACCTTCAGTGGTTTTGGGCTATTTGGAGTTCGTATTTCAGAAGCTTGTGTAGGTTGAATTCTTAAAACATTTCCTGACAGTTCTTGGTTTGGTCCTACCCGTTGGGGGTTCTTAATCTCTTCTTTCCTTCTATATATTATCCCTCCCCTATCAGCTCCGGATTCATGCAACCTAATTCCCCAGCGTTGTCCTAGGGTCCACCTTTGATCTCCCGGTTGGGTTACATTGATGTATAGGAATTTGCAATCTGACCTGGAGAGGGTGGCGTAATGCTGTAGTTCGCCCTTATGGTTACATCCTGGTGGCCCGTACCCACCTTCAAATATTTGTCCGCTCCAGCTCCGGGATTCCAGTCTGTGGCAATAGTCTCACAACCCCAATAGGCACAAAAGTATTCATGTGGATAGTTACAATACGGTCTTCCCGGGTTAGAACTTGGGCACATATAGAAGCTCAATTGACCAGAACATATGTTTGGTACATTTTTGCCCCATGTCACAAGGTCACACAGTAAGACCTTACAACTAGGGCCCCCAGCGGTGATTATTTGCTGCACAACATGGTAATCTTCCCATCTAATTAGGCTCCAAATAAAAGGTTGATGAGGGTGCACAGACCCAGGAACAGTGCAAACACTTACACCTACTACTATGTATCGCAAAAAGTGGATAGGGCCCATTTTCGGAGGGTTTTTTTTCTTTTTTTTCTTTTTTTTTTTTTTACCTGGTCACGCAGTTCCCCACCGTTTCACTCTCTGCCTCGCTTGTCAGTTCGGTTGCGGCGAACTACAAGGTGCACGTTCTTCTCGGCAGCAGTAGTGCTCTTCAGGGGTGTTTCTCGGTTAGCTGCAACCTCTTGCCTGTTACCGATCACACAGAGCCCCCCTCCTCCCCCTTTTTACGATACATAGACAGTGACAGTATATATTATACTTATCGAGGCCGTTTCAGAGTGAGCTTTAAGTCATCAGGGCCTGCGACCGCTTCCCCATTCTCTTGTCTGGATTGGTCCCTTCACACGACTGGCATGCGTCCACCCCTTCTCAGCCGTCCGGATAGCTGTCTCTGTGGTAAGTAAAACAACATAGGGGCCTTCCCACCGTAGTGTTAAAGATGTTTCTTTCCATGTCTTAATTAGAACCTTATCTCCAGGCTGTATTCTATGGATTGCTATATCTAACGGGGGACGCTATGCCACCAAGCCTTTCGCTTGTAATTCCCTCCATCTATTCATCAGCTGTATTAAATAAGGTGTTAATTGAATGTCTTGTATCTGGGGGTGATCAGATGGCATCTCTAGATCATAAGGCATACCGTATAGTATTTCAAAAGGTGAGATTCCGACATCGGCTTGAAGCTGTGTTCGAATATTCAGTAGTGCAAGTGGTAAACATTTCACCCAGGAGGATTTTTTCTCCATCATAAGCTTTGTTAGTTGCTTTTTAATTTCCCCATTCATTCGTTCTACCTTTCCAGAGCTTTGAGAGTGCCACGGAGTATGATATTCCCAACTTGTCCCCAAGGCTTTCGTAGTTTCTTGGGACACTTTTGATATAAAGTGCGGGCCTCGGTCAGAATCAATTGTTTCTACAATCCCGTACCTTGGGATAATGTTTTCTAACAGTATTTTTACCACAGCTCGGGCCGTTGTTCTCGTTGTCGGGAAAGCTTCCACAAAGTGCGTGAGATGGTCTACAATTACTAATAAATATTTGTACCTTCCTACTTTTGGAAGTTCTGTGAAATCCAATTGAATTCTGGCAAAAGGTCGGTGCGCTAATTCCCGACCTCCTAACACTCTTTTCCTCATTTGCCGGGCAGTCACTCTCTTACAGACAAGACAATCATGCACAACTCCTTTTGCTACATTGTATATTCCAATACACATATATTTGGTAGCGAATTGATCCACTAGTGCTTGAGCTCCCCAGTGGGTGTTCTCATGAAACCTCCGTAGCACTCGCACAGCTGCAGACTTAGGAAGCATTTCCCGTCCATCAGGCAATACCCATTTACCCCATCTATTTCTTTTATGCCCATTTGAGCCATTTAATCCTTTTCTGGCTGCGTAAAACGGAGTAATGTATATATGGGTCCGTGTAAATAACAACGTGACTAAATGTACAGTCCAAACGCTTCTTAAACTCCAACAGGCTTGGTGCAGTCACTACTTCCCTGTGGGCCTCTTCCAGTGTGCGACAACCCTCTCAGTGAAGAACCTCTTCCTGATGCTTATCCCATTCCCAAGGAGCAGCCCTCATTCCACCCTGGCCAAGCACTTCATAGCAATAGTTCAGCACGATGCCCTGTGTTATGGAATATCCTTCTGGCTACTTCAGCTCAGCTGTCCTGCTGCTGTCCCCTCCCAGCTCCTTGAGTTGGGATATACCTCCAGATATCCACCCCTTATTCCATACCATTTATGTCATGCTCAGGTTACACTCTTTCCAATACGTTCTAATTAATCACCATTTTCATCTATGATATATAGCAATCATGGTAGTGATGACATACAGTATTATATAATAATTAACATACTACAATTCAACTCATGGGCTATTCTCACCCAGTATTAAATCCCCTTGAGGTACACACCGGACCTCCCCATTCTTTTGCATTACCCACCAAGTGCATCCAGGTCCCTGAGCAAAAGCAATTCCACGAATGGGTTTGCCTTTTCCTGAGGCAGGAGTAGCCCAGACTGTTTTACCCAGCACGTTTCTTACGTGCACTACAGGAACTTTATCCCCTTCTACAGTGCGTAACAGGTTTGATTGGGCAGGTCCAGCTCGGTTGGCAGATCCCCTGGTATTGACTAACCAGGTGGCCTTTGCCAAATGTGTATCCCAATTTTTGAATGTCCCAGCACCCATTGCTTTCAGTGTAGTCTTCAACAGTCCATTGTATCGTTCAACTTTTCCAGAGGCTGGTGCATGATAGGGGATGTGATACACCCACTCAATACCATGTTCTTTGGCCCAAGTGTCTATAAGGTTGTTTCGGAAATGAGTCCCGTTGTCTGACTCAATTCTCTCTGGGGTGCCATGTCGCCATAGGACTTGCTTTTCAAGGCCCAGGATAGTGTTCCGGGCGGTGGCATGGGGCACAGGATATGTTTCCAGCCATCCGGTGGTTGCTTCCACCATTGTAAGTATGTGGCGCTTGCCGTTGTGGGTTTGAGGGAGTGTGATGTAATCAATTTGCCAGGCCTCTCCATATTTATATTTCAGCCATCGTCCTCCAAAGAGGTTTTGACCGTTTGGCTTGCTTGATTGCAGCACATGTTTCACAATCATGAATAACCTGTGCTATAGTGTCCATGGTCAGGTCCACCCCTCGATCACGAGCCCATCTCTATGTTGCATCTCTACCTTGATGGCCTGAGGTGTCATGGGCCCATCGGGCTATAAATAATTCACCTTTATGTTGCCAGTCCAGGTCCACGTGAGCCACTTCAATCTTAGCAGCCTGATCCACCTGCTGGTTGTTTTGATGTTCTTCAGTAGCCCGATTCTTGGGCACATGAGCATCTACATGGCGTACCTTTACAACCAGGTTCTCTACCCGGGCAGCAATATCTTGCCACAATGCCGCAGCCCAGATGGGCTTGCCCCTGCGCTGCCAGTTGTTCTGCTTCCATTGCTGTAACCACCCCCACAGGGCATTTGCTACCATCCATGAATCAGTATAGAGATAGAGAACTGGCCACTTTTCTCGTTCAGCAATATCTAAAGCCAGCTGAATGGCTTTCACTTCTGCAAACTGACTCGATTCACCTTCTCCCTCAGCAGCTTCTGCAACTCGCCGTGTAGGACTCCATACAGCAGCTTTCCATCTCCGATGCTTTCCCACAATACGACAGGACCCATCAGTGAACAAGGCATATTTCTTCTCATTTTCCGGTAGCTTGTTGTACAGTGGGGCTTCTTCAGCACAGACCACCTCCTCCTCTGATGATATCCCAAAGTATTTGCCTTCTGGCCAGTCCATAATCACCTCCAAGATTCCTGGGCGACTGGGGTTTCCTATTCGAGCCCGCTGAGTAATCAGTGCAACCCACTTGCTCCATGTAGCATCAGTTGCATGATGTGTAGAGGGGACCCTTCCTTTGAACATCCAGCCTAGTACCGGCAGTCGGGGTGCCAGGAGGAGCTGCGCTTCAGTACCGACCACTTCCGAAGCAGATCGAACTCCTTCATATGCTGCCAATATCTCCTTTTCAGTTGGAGTATAGCGGGCTTCAGATCCTCTGTATCCCCGACTCCAAAACCCCAGGGGTCAACCTCGAGCTTCCCCAGGTTCTTTCTGCCAGAGGCTCCAGGTGGGACCATTCTCCCCGGCTGCGGTGTAGAGCACATTCTTTACATCTGGTCCTGTTCGGACTGGCCCGAGGGCTACTGCATGAACTATTTCCTGCTTAATTTGTTCAAAGGCTTGTCGTTGCTCAGGGCCCCATTCAAAAGCATTCTTCTTACGGGTTACTTGGTAGAGCGGGTTTACAATCAGACTGTAATTTGGAATATGCATTCTCCAAAACCCCACGACACCTAGGAAAGTTTGTGTTTCTTTTTTGCTAGTTGGTGGAGACATAGCTGTTATTTTGTTGATCACATCCATTGGGATTTGACGGCGTCCATCTTGCCATTTTATTCCTAAAAACGGGATCTCTCGTGCAGGTCCTTTAACTTTATTCTGTTTTATGGCAAAACCGGCCTTCAGAAGGATTTGGACTATTTCCTTCCCTTTCTCGAAAACTTCTTCTGCAGTGTCACCCCACACAATGATGTCATCGATGTACTGCAGGTGTTCAGGAGCTTCCCCCTGCTCCAGCGCAGACTGGATCAGTCCATGGCAAATGGTAGGGCTGTGTTTCCACCCCTGGGGCAGCCGATTCCAAGTATATTGGACTCCCCTCCAAGTGAAAGCAAACTGTGGCCTGCACTGTGCTGCTAGAGGGATGGAGAAAAATGCATTAGCGATATCAATTGTGGCATACCACTTGGCTGCCTTTGATTCCAGTTCATACTGGAGTTCTAGCATGTCCGGCACTGCAGCACTCAGTGGTGGCGTGACTTCGTTCAGGCCACGATAGTCCACTGTTAGTCTCCACTCACCATTAGACTTTCGCACTGGCCATATGGGACTATTAAAAGGTGAATGAGTCTTGCTGATCACTCCTTGGCTCTCCAGTTGACGAATTAGCTTATGGATGGGACTCAGGGAGTCTCGGTTGGTGCGATATTGCCGCCGGTGCACAGTCGTGGTAGCGATCGACACTTGCTGTTCTTCAACCCTCAGCAACCCCACAACAGAAAGGGTCCTCTGAGAGACCAGGCAAGGTAGACAACTGTTTAATGTCCTCTGTCTCCAAGGCAGCTATGCCAAAAGCCCAGCGGAACCCTTTTGGGACCTTGAAATATCCTCTTCTAAGATAGTCTATGCCAAGGATGCACGGAGCATCTGGGCCAGTCACAATACGGTGCTTTTGCCACTCATTACCGGTTAGACTCCCTTCAGCCTCCAATACAGTTAACTGCTGGGATCCCCCCGTCACACCATAAATACAGATGGGCTCTGGCCCTTTATAGCTTGATGGCATTAGAGTACATTGTGCACCGGTGTCTACCAAAGCCTTATACTTCTGTGCGTCTGACGTGCCAGGCCATCGAATCCACACAGTCCAATAAACTCGATTGTCCCTTTCCTCCCCCTGGCTGGAGGCAGGGCCCCTCTAATCCTGGTCAGAATCTTCGTCTCTGTGTTTAAAGGACTGCCTGCTGGAAGTTGGAGCAGCAAACTTTTCAGAGAACCCCTTTTTCCCAATTGTTTTCTTTTGCAATTCACGTACCCGTGCCTCTAGGGTCGCAGTAGATTTTCCATCCCATTTTCTCATGTCCTCTCCAAGGTCACGTAGGTAAAAGCACAGGGTGGCGCGGTGTGTGTGCCCACCATATTGTCTTCCTTGCATAGATGAACGTTTACCCCTAATAGCTGAGACACTGGTTTGTACAGGTGGGGAGGAAAATAATCTCTCTTCAAGTTGGTGGATCTTTTCAGAAAGTTTCTCCAAAGCATTCTCTTTTAGCTGGTGGACACTGGTTCGTTCAGGTGGAGGGGAAGATAAATTCTCTTTAAGTTGGTGGACCTCTTCAGAGAGTTTCTCCACAGCCGAGACACAGGCCTGTAGGGAAGAGGAGAGATTTCCTTCGTACTGCCGCAGTATTTTAGTCACTTCATTCACTGGGGGATTCTCCTCCTCTTTCCAGGTTAGTATTGCCAATGAGCTGGCATATGATCATGGTGCACTCCGTACAAACTTCCGCCACATTGGTGGTGTACACCGGACTGCACCTGGATTTGTGGATGTTTGTGCATCGTCTAGGTCCTTATAAATTACTTCCCATACGGCCAATTCCCTCAGGTACTGAATTCCCTTCTCCATGGTGGTCCATTTGCCTGGTAGACATACAAGTTCTTCCTTGAAGGGATACCTTTCCTGCACAGCTGACAGGAGATGCCTCCAGAGGCTGTGAGATCGTGCTCCATCTCCAATTGCTTTGTCAATGCATGCGTCCCTAGCAAGGGATCCCAGCCGCCTGGCTTCCTTGCCCTCTAATTCCACATAATTGGCTCCGGTGTCCCAGCACCGGAGCAGCCAGGTGACAAGCTGCTCACCTATACAGCGACCAAAATCTTTTCGCACATCTCGTAGCTCACGCTGGTATAGAGTCCGGGTAGTTACTGTTGATTTTTCGACATCCCCATCCTCATCTTCAGTCTCCTGCACCTTTGATGGCCCAGCCTCGTCTTCTCTATGCCCAGACTTAGCAGAAGACTGTCTGCGTTCTAAACGACCTGAGCCTCTATACCATTTTTTCACCTTGTCTACAGGGGCAACTTGCACTGCTACAGCTCGTTTCTCTGACCCAGACACAGGGTCTGCCACAGGGGTTGGAATACCCTCTGCGGGGTCAACTTGCACTGCTACAGCTCGTTTCTCTGACCCAGACACAGGAGTGGGAGCAGCTGCAGGAGCCGGAGCGGCTGCAGGGGCTGCAGTGGCTGCAGGAGCTGGAGCTGGAGTGGCTGCAGGAGCTGGAGCTGGAGCGGCTGCAGGAGCAGCTTTACACCTTGGCCTGGTGTAAACACTGTTCTGCAACAATTAAAACATCAGCATGTTATCAGTGCTTTTCTCATCCTAATCCAAAACATAGCACCCTACCAGCTACTATGAGGAAAAATTAAGTCTGTCCTAACTGGAACCAGGACACCTGCCCATGGAAGTGGGGTGGGAAGTGGGTGGTCTATAAGGTCTCTTCCAACCCAAACCATTCTATGATTTCTTAAAAACAATCTTCCCTGTACAATCTTTCTCATGCCAAATAATCTTAGATATTTCTTTCTCCTTTGGACAAAATACGTGTGATTTCCTTAGCTGCCTCTGATGAGTCCAGAGAAGAGCAATCTTTGAGACTGTTCCCCAAGAAAACACAATTCAGGCAGAGCACAAGGTGGTGGGATGGTTTTGTTGAGACAGGAGAGAGAGCCATGCAGAGCCAAGAGGCTGATCATATTTGCAAAGGGTATTTAACTCCCAACAAGCTAAAGTTAACTCCAGTGACAGCTGAAACCATTAAGCATCTTCCAGGATGATGGTGTCTATCCACAGGTAAAATCATGCTTTCTGGGGAGCACACTCAAGAGAGTATCATTAGAAAGGGAGATAGAAAAGGTTACCAAAATAAAATAAACACTTGTTTCATCTTGAAAATGTAGATAGTGTTTACTAAACCCTCTTCTCTGAAATAGGCCATTATGGACTGCCCGTTTTTCTAAGCTGTTTCCCATCTCCCCATCTTCTTTTTCTTCTGTCTTCTGTTGTCTCTGCTGTATTTGAACTGGCCTCTGGATGAAGGTTTATTTAAACAAACTAGAGACAAAGACATTTCAACCACAAGAATGTGTTTCCACTTAGATTCCAGTTGCTTTGGTTTTGTATTTTGCCACTTGAATCTTTCCATTTAGTAGCATTTCCACCTAAGACCGATATTAGTGTTCTTTCTAGATGAAGTTATCCCAAAGAATTTTGCATTTTTTTACCTCTTTAGTTCAGGTTTTTTTTTTTGGTTTTTTTTTTGTTTTTTTTTTACAACAGCAAGAGGTTTCTCTGTATTTTTTTTATATAACTGTCATGAAGTCCTGTTGCGAAGCAGGAAACAAAATCAATATAGAAGGCAAGCCATACCACCTCACCTTTGAACTGCTGTACACTTTTCACTTTTCTCTTTTCATTTAACAGTTTTCTTCAGTTAATTTCTGATATGACCTTGTGACTAGTGTTTTGTATTTCAACATATTTCTAGATCGCAGGTCACCTCAATGGGAGAGGCACTTGGCTCTCCAGAAAACTTGTGAGGAATCAGGCTGGTTTGTTGAAACAGGGCAAATTCCTCTCTGGCCTTTCTTGTTTCCGTTTGAAACACTTAACTGGGGCTTGGATTAGGTCAATGAAGAATAAATCTAAATCTAACCATTCTTAAACTGAAATCAAAATGCCCACGTGTTGCTTTGACCAACTTAGCCAAAGCAGCCCCAGACTGTGGATAGGCGAGGCTTGTGCCTGCCCTCTGCTCCTCCTCAGGGCAGCCTTCAGATGCCTGTGCTATCTGACCGTATTGCCGAGTGACATTAAGCCACACAGACTGCTTCTGGACGCTTTCAAGGGCTACCAGTCTAATAGGTCAAATGCTGATTTATATCAAAAGAATAAAATGCAGCTGGAAAGGTACTGCAGTGTGAGTTACTAGAACAGCTGCTGGAAAAGAGTTCTAGAACATTGTTTGAGCTGAGGTTCTGCTATGATAAAGCAATGGCATTTCAAAGCACATTAATCAGCCATGACCAAAGGGACAGTGGGGGCCAGCAGGGCACGGGGACGGCACCAGGAAAAGGGAGGGAAGGCAGCAGCATGCATGGGGCTGTGGCAGCTCTGCTTTGAATCACACCGAGACATTTTCTGTGGTATATTCAATCTATTTTATTGTTCTTTATTTCATAAACTACAAGAGCCCTGCTAGAAGCGCCGGGGGGGCGGCCTCTTGCAGGGCTGGGCAGAGTCTTGGGCACTGCCTGCCCGGGTGCGCTTCCTAGGGCGCCGGGACCCCCGAGTCGAGTGGTGAGGAGTGGAGGGTCTGCGCCTGCAGGCCCGGGCAGAGGGACCTGCTGCTGCCTCCTGCCCCAGCTCTTCACGGGGCTCTTCCTGCTCCTGGGGGTTGGCTGCAGCTGGGACTTCGCCAGGACCCCCATGCTGGAAAGCGCTGGATGTGCTGGGCAGCTCCCCCATGTCAGGGCCTGCGTTGCTGTTGGAGGGCGCGGGGCTGGTGCTGATGGTTCCCTGCATGGAGGCAGTGGGACCAGAAGCACCTGCAGGGCTGTCCTCCTGTACCCCAGCAGTGTGGCCACTCTCGAGGCCCAGTAGCCTCCGTGCCTCCTCTCCGCAGAGGCCCACGATGGTGCCGACGAGCCCGTCGATGAGCGGCACGGTGAGGGGCCCCAAGGCGGGCTGTGTGTGCTGAATGATGGCGTCCCTGTCCAGCCCCATCACACACAGGGAGTGCAGGAGGAAGCTCTCTGCAGCTCTCGCCTGCCACCAGCGTGTCCCGTAGATGGCTGAGAGCTCGCGGCGCAGCCAGGGCAGCACAGGGTCGAGGATGTCCCTGCGCTCCCTGAACAGCACGGCCCAGTCCTCGGGCAGGAGGCCGCCCACAGCAGCGCGGGGATCGGGCTCCGCATCCCTCTCCTCGGCTGGCACAGAGGACGCAGCCGGCGCTGCAGGGCTGTGGGGGGCGGTGGCGCTGCCTGCCTGGAAGCCAACAGGTACGGGCACTGCGGGAGGGGAGACGATGCATTCCAAGTAGTCCTCCTCTCCCCGCACGGAAACCTTGATGCTTCTCATGCCCGTCCTGCAGAGTGGGCAGCTGGCCTTCAGCTTTGCCCAGCGCTGGATGCAGCCCAGGCAGAACCGGTGGTTGCACGGTGTTGCATAGGCCACATCCTTTCGGCCCTCCCGGCAGACGGGACACGTCCACGCCTCCTCTGTGGCCATGATCTTCACGCTAAGGTGCGCTGGGGAGAGCTGATGGTGACGAGCTGCTCCCCTGCACCGGCACTGCAGAAGCGGGTATCGCGCACGCTGCGAGGAAGAGAGAAGGTCACTGGCTGTGCCCCGGCCCCTCAGCAGGAACCCCCCGGCCCCAGCCCCACGGCTGGGTGGTCCCACGTCCCCCGCGGGCCGCCCCGGGGCACGTGGCCCCACACAGCTCACCTGCGCTGCTGCAAGTGCTCCTCACAGGGCCCCGGCTGCCTGAGCCAGGCAGGGCCGGGGAAACACAGGCACTGCCTGCGGGGACGGGCACTGAGAACAGCTGCCGACGGCCCCACAGCACAGCTCCAACAAATCCTTGCTCGGCGCTCCAAGCCTCGCACAAACGCTCAGCAGGAATCCAGGCACGAGCCAGGCTGGGGTGGGCTCTGCCTGCGCCCCAATATGAGCAGCGAGGGCCGTGAGGTCACAGAGTCCGTTGCTGGGTGACCTCAGCGCCCATCGCTGGGTGACCTCAGCATGGGGAGACATCACGTTGTGCTGGGTGGCAGCCGGGCGGGTTTTCACAGAATCACAGAATCGTCTAGGTTGGAAGAGACCTCCAAGATCATCTAGTCCAACCTCAGCCCTAACACTAACAAGTCCTACACTAAACCGTATCACTAAGGGCTACATCTAAATGTCTTTTAAAGACCTCCAGGGATGGTGACTCAATCACCCCCCTGGGCAGTCCATTCCAATGCCTAACAACCCTTTCGGTAAAGAAGAAGTTCTTCCTAACATCCAACCTAAACCTCCCCTGGCGCAACTTTAGCCCATTCCCCCTCGTCCTGTCACCAGGCACGTAGGAGAACAGACCAACCCCCACCTCTCTACAGCCTCCTTTAAGGTACCTATAGAGAGCGATGAGGTCTCCCCTGAGCCTCCTCTTCTCGAGGCTAAACAACCCCAGCTCACAGTATCACAGTATCACAGATTTCTAGGTTGGAAGAGACCTCAAGATCATCGAGTCCAACCTCCGACCTAACACTAAGTACTCCACTAAACCATATCGCTAAGCTCTACATCTAAACGTCTTTTAAAGACCTCCAGGGATGGTGACTCCACCACCTCCCTGGGCAGCCCGTTCCAATGCTTAATAACCCTTTCGGTAAAGAAGTACTTCCTAACATCCAACCTAAAACTCCCCTGTTGCAACTTTCGCCCATTCCCCCTCGTCCTGTCACCAGGCACGTAGGAGAACAGACCAACACCCACCTCTCTACAGCCTCCTTTAAGGTAACTGTAGAGAGCGATAAGGTCGCCCCTGAGCCTCCTCTTCTCCAGGCTGAACAATCCCAGCTCCCTCAGCCGCTCCTCGTAAGACTTGTTCTCCAGACCCCTCACCAGCTTGGTCGCCCTTCTCTGGACTCGCTCGAGCACGTCCATGTCCTTCCTGTAGCGAGGGGCCCAAAACTGAACACAGTACTCAAGGTGCGGCCTCACCAGAGCCGAGTACAGGGGCACAATCACTTCCCTAGCCCTGCTGGCCACACTGCTTCTTATGCAGGCCAGGATGCTGTTGGCCTTCTTGGCCACCTGGGCACACTGCTGGCTCA
Source organism: Anser brachyrhynchus (assembly GCF_964034855.1). Taxonomy (NCBI): domain Eukaryota; kingdom Metazoa; phylum Chordata; class Aves; order Anseriformes; family Anatidae; genus Anser; species Anser brachyrhynchus. The sequence continues at coordinate 74,896,942 of NC_137697.1, read as the reverse complement.
TATTCAGCCAACTATCAACCAATACTCCCAGGTCCTTCTCGGCCAGGCAGCTTTCCAGCCACTCATCTCCCAGCCTGTAGTTCTGCTTGGGGTTGTTGCGCCCCAGGTGCAGGACCCGGCACTTGGCCTTGTTGAACTTCATACAGTTGACCTCAGCCCATCGCTCCAGCCTATCCAGATCCTCCTGCAGAGCCTTCCTGCCCTCGAGCAGATCGACACACGCACCTAACTTGGTGTCATCTGCAAACTTACTGAGGGTGCACTGGACGCCCTCATCCAGATCATCGATAAAGATATTAAAGAGGACCGGCCCCAGTACCGAGCCCTGGGGGACACCACTAGTAACCGGCCTCCAACCGGATTTGACTCCATTCACCACAGCTCTCTGGGCCCGGCTATCCAGCCAGTTTCTAACCCAACAAAGCGTACGCCAGTCCAAGCCCCGAGCAGCCAGTTTCTTGAGGAGAATGTTGTGGGGAACTGTGTCAAAAGCCTTACTGAGGTCAAGGTAGATCACATCCACAGCCTTCCCCTCATCCACCAAGCGCGTCACTTTGTCATAGAAGGAGATCAGGTTCGTCAAGCAGGACCTGTCTTTCATAAACCCATGCTGACTGGGCCTGATTGCGTGCTTGCCCTGCAAGTGCCGCGTGATGACATTCAAGATAATCTGCTCCATGAGCTTCCCTGGCACTGAGGTCAAGCTAACAGGCCTATAGTTCCCCGGATTATCTCCAGAGAACGAGACTGTCCCAGGATAAGAACAATGGCTAAGGAAAACGAGACAAACACTTGCAGAATCGGCAAGAACAGGAAGCTACAAAATCTTGGGCCCTTCCATTTCCAAAACAAACAAACAAAAAACAACAACAAAGAAATTAAAGTTTAGTCAAATAAAACTGTATATAGAGGGCGTAGTTACAAGTGTAGGTTGTGGGCCTGTAGTACTCAGCCAGTGAGGAAAGGGGAGGAATTAAACATCGGGTAACAGGGGATATAAGGTAATGATATACTGTTACTGTGCACCCCTGTTCGCAGGACACACAGCATTGCAATTGTGAATAAATGAATAAATTATCTTCCCAGAAGACCCTGTCTGAGAAAATTATTGGGATATTTCTTATACCAATAAACATGGGAAAATCTGCAATGCTAGGTCCTACGTAGAGAGAATGTAACAAACCGTGTGAAGGGAACAATGAGAACAAACGTCATTACAATACGTTCTCTTTATTTTTAACTTTTAAAATAGCCTTTTTTTCTGCTACGTGGATTTTCATCTCATGATCGGCGGATTAATAAGGCAAGTTTCTGCCTTAACTGTTTGCCCGGTTGGGGCATTTGTGACCACGGAATCACAGAATGGCTGAGGCTGGCAGGGCCCTCAGGAGCTCATCTGGTCCCACCCCTGCTCCAGAGCCAGGTGCCCAGGCCCGTGTCCAGGCAGGTTTTGAAGATCCGTAGCGAGGAGACCCCACAGCCTCTGGGCAGCCTGTGCCAGTGCTCAGCCACCCGCACAGCACAGAAGTGCTGCCTGGTGGTCAGAGGGAGCTTCCCGTGCTCCAGTTTGTGCTCACTGCCTCTTGCCTTGTCCTTGGGCACCACTGGCAAGAGCCTGGCTCCGTCCTCTTTGCACCCTCCCTTCAGGTATTTATGGACGCTGATGAGATCCCCCTGAGCCTCCCCTTCTCCAGGCCAAGCAGTCCCAGATCTCTCAGCCTTTCCTCCCATCCCTTGATCAACTTGCTGTCTGTTGGAGTCTTCCCAGTATGTTTGGGTCTGCCTTGTACTGGGCAGCCCAGAGCTGGACACGTTGCTCCAGGTGCAGCCTCACCGGTGCTGAGCGGAGGAGGAGGATCAGCTTCCTCAGCCTGCTGGAGACACTTTGCTCCTGCCAGCCCGCCTCTCCGGCCTGCTGAGCCCACCTGGATGGCAGCGCGGCCCTCTGGTGGGTCAGCCACAGCCTCAGTTCTCTGTCATCTGCAAATTTATCGAGGGTGCAATCTACCCATTGTCCAGATCGTTAATGAAGGTGTTAAACAGCACCAGACCCAGTATCAGCTCCTGGGGTACTCCACTTGTTACTGGCCTCCCACCAGGCCTTGCACCACTGACCACAACCCTCCATGTCCAGCCGCTCAGCCAGTTTTCGATCCATCTCACTGTCCGCTCATCCAGCCATACATCAAAAGCTACTCCATGAGGACCTTACGTGGGACAAACGCCTTACCATAGTCACAAAGACAATGCCCACTGCCCTCTCAGCCATTGGGCTGGTCACGTCATCTTGGAAGCTCATCAGGTCCGTCTGGGATGACTTCCCCGTGCTGAATCCATGCTGACTACTCCTGACGATGCCCATCTTACACCAACAACCTTGCGTTTTCTGGATTTTAATCCCCAACCTATCTATCATATTTTGAAATGATGAGCAAATTATTTTACCTAGACATGAGAGTAATTATTTTCATATATTGGTCCCCACAGGTGAGCCACACACACATATGCACACACCCACCCACACACATGTAGGTATATAAACTTCTGTTCCATGAAATACACGCTGCTCCAAATGAGGGGACAGCAGACAACAGACTCATCAAGCTGCAGGATCTAAGGCTGGCACTTAAATAAAGTACTCCTAATCTTGTCTACACCGTGTCACCTCTCAAGTGGTAACTGATCCACTGGGCTGTTAAACTAACTCGAAATGCACTTTATGATAGTGAACACACGCTTCCTTTTTTATCCTACAAAAAACCCAAGCCATTAAGCAGCGAGAGCATTCTTGCTGAGCAGCGTGACAGAGGCAGGAGGGCTGGCGGTGTGCTGCGACTCCGCTTAACCACCGCGTGCTAAAAGAGTGTGAGCAGCAAGTGCCTTCTGGCAGTGGTACTTCCTTTTAAAAAGCAGGGAGTGTTTTCTTTACACTCCACGTTAAGGATTTGTCTTTTTTTTTTTTCTTTTTTTTTTCTTAAGACACACTAAAGTGTTTGAAGCTGTTATAACTGCAGTAATCAGAATGTAATTATACCAGCAATGGGCCGGCACGTGCTGCAGCCTTCCAGAGCAGCAGCCAGGTGTAAAAAAGTCATAACATGAGTGAGCGGACTGCAAATTGGCAAAATGTTCCAGAAGTGTAGTGTAAAATGAAAAATAATAATAATAATAATAAAAATTTGAAGTTACTTGGAACTTTGGTAGAAAATATCTTATGCAGGTTTGCATCTTGTGCAGGTTTGCAGGCACCAGACCACTGAAGGTCTTCTGGGTCGGAGGGAGAATGTTTGAATCAACCTGCTGCTTCACAGTGAAATGAACAAAGTAACTCTGGCATGTTTAGAGGCTTGGGAGCAAGCAAGCAACTTGGCAGCAGGATTCTTCAAAAGCTTTGGGAAATTGCCGTAGGCCTTTCCACTCGGTGTCTGTGGTCCTCGCGCATCCAGAAATGTACTCCAAGCACCTGTAAGTGTTACTATGTGCTTTCAACTGATACTCTTTGTACAAAACAAAAAATAAAATAAAAGCCCACAACAAAAAACACCACATTTTACACTCCAATAATATTCTTAACCTTTATTTTTATGAATCAGACCAAGCAAGAATTGTTTGTAATGGTTAGGAGTTGTTTAGCAGTTAGACTTGTTTTTCAAAGCCCATGATTGTGTTCCTGGCAGTGGCATGGGACAAAGGATATGTTTCCGGTCATCCCAAGGTTGCTTCTACCATTGCAAGTATGAGGCGCTTTCCTTCGTGGGTGTGAGGGACAGTGGGGGCCAGCAGGGCACGGGGACGGCACCAGGAAAAGGGAGGGAAGGCAGCAGCATGCACGGGGCTGTGGCAGCTCTGGTTTGAATCACACCGAGACATTTTCTGTGGTATATTCAATCTATTTTATTGTTCTTTATTTCATCTCCCGCAGGAGCCCTGCTAGAAGCGCCGAGGGGGCGGCCTCTTGCAGGGCTGGGGAGAGTCTTGGGCACTGCTCACCCGGGTGCGCTTCCTGGGGCGCCGGGACCCCCGAGTCGAGCGGTGAGGAGTGGAGGGTCTGCGCCTGCAGGCCCGGGCAGAGGGACCTGCTGCTGCCTCCTGCCCCAGCTCTTCACGGGGCTCTTCCTGCTCCTGGGGGTTGGCTGCAGCTGGGACTTCGCCAGGACCCCCATGCTGGAAAGCGCTGGATGTGCTGGGCAGCTCCTCCATGTCAGGGCCTGCGTTGCTGTTGGAGGGCGCGGGGCTGGTGCTGACGGTTCCCTGCATGGAGGCAGCGTGCCCAGAAGCACCTGCAGGGCTGTCCTCCTGTACCCCAGCAGTGTGGCCACTCTCGAGGCCCAGTAGCCTCCGTGCCTCCTCTCCGCAGAGGCCCACGATGGTGCCGACGAGCCCGTCGATGAGCGGCACGGTGAGGGGCCCCAAGGCGGGCTGTGTGTGCTGAATGATGGCGTCCCTGTCCAGCCCCATCACACACAGGGAGTGCAGGAGGAAGCTCTCTGCAGCTCTCGCCTGCCACCAGCGTGTCCCGTAGATGGCTGAGAGCTCGCGGCGCAGCCAGGGCAGCACAGGGTCGAGGATGTCCCTGCGCTCCCTGAACAGCACGGCCCAGTCCTCGGGCAGGAGGCCGCCCACAGCAGCGCGGGGATCGGGCTCCGCATCCCTCTCCTCGGCTGGCACAGAGGACGCAGCCGGCGCTGCAGGGCTGTGGGGGGCGGTGGCGCTGCCTGCCTGGAAGCCAACAGGTACGGGCACTGCGGGAGGGGAGACGATGCATTCCAAGTAGTCCTCCTCTCCCCGCACGGAAACCTTGATGCTTCTCATGCCCGTCCTGCAGAGTGGGCAGCTGGCCTTCAGCTTTGCCCAGCGCTGGATGCAGCCCAGGCAGAACCGGTGGTTACATGGTGTCGCGTAGGCCACATCCTTTCGGCCCTCCCGGCAGACGGGACACGTCCACGCCTCCTCTGTGGCCATGATCTTCACGCTAAGGTGCGCTGGGGAGAGCTGATGGTGACGAGCTGCTCCCCTGCACCGGCACTGCAGAAGCGGGTATCGCGCACGCTGCGAGGAAGAGAGAAGGTCACTGGCTGTGCCCCGGCCCCTCAGCAGGAAACCCCCCGGCCCCAGCCCCACGGTTGGGTGGTCCCACGTCCCCCGCGGGCCGCCCCAGGGCACGTGGCCCCACACAGCTCACCTGCGCTGCTGCAAGTGCTCCTCACAGGGCCCCGGCTGCCTGAGCCAGGCAGGGCCGGGGAAACACAGGCACTGCCTGCGGGGACGGGCACTGAGAACAGCTGCCGACGGCCCCACAGCACAGCTCCAACAAATCCTTGCTCGGCGCTCCAAGCCTCGCACAAATGCTCAGCAGGAATCCAGGCACGAGCCAGGCTGGGGCGGGCTCTGCCTGCGCCCCAATATGAGCAGAGAGGGCCGTGAAGTCACAGTCTGTTGCTGGGTGACCTCAGAGCCCATCGCTCTGGGTGACGCCCAAAAACTAAAGCACGTGTCTGAAAGCATTGCCCAGACGTTTTGTGAACTCCAGCAGGCTTGCTGCCCTGACCACTTCACTGGGAGGCCTGGTTCAGTGGCCAAGCCCCGTGTCAGTGAAAAATCTTGTCCTCACCTCCAGGCAGAGCCTCCCCTGTCACAGCTCCATGCCATTCCCTCCACTTTTGTCACCGTCCCCAGAGAGCAGAGCTTAGCGCCGGGCCCTCCGCTCCCCTCGTGAGGAAGCTGCAGGTCGCCCTCAGGCCTCTCCTCAGTCTCCTGCAGGCTGAACAAACGCAGGCACCTCAGCCGCTCCTCATCTGTCCTGCCCTCCAGACCCTTCACCACTTTGAAGCCCTCCTTTGGATGCTCTCTCTCTAAGAGGTTTATGGCCTTCTGATAGTGCCGTGCCCAAAAGTGCACACAGGACTCGAGCTGATGCTGAAAGAGCGCAGAGCAGAGCACAGCAATCCCTGCCCGCGACCGGCTAGCGATGCTGTGCTGGAGGCACCCCACGATGCCGTTGCCCCTCCTGCCTGCCAGGGCCCACGGCTGACTCACGTTCAACTTGCCGTCGACCAAAAGCCCCAGAGCCCTCTCTGCAGGGCTGCGCTCCAGCCTCTCCTCCCCCCAGACTGTCCGGACAGCCAGGGTTGCCCGTTGCCAGGTGCGCAATCCCTCACTCGCTCTCGCTAAACCTCATCTTGTTGGGGATTGCCCAGCTCTCTGATTTGTCAGGATCTCTCTGCAAGGCCTTCCTCCCCTCCATGGAGTCAGACGCTCCTCCCAATTTAGCATCGTGCCTAAATGGACTCAAGACGCCCTCGAGTCCTGCGTGCAAGTCAGTTAGGACAACATTGAAGAGAACTGGCCCTAAAATGGAGGCCTGCAGAAGCCCCCTAGTGACTGGCCGCCAGCCCGATGCAACCCCATTTACGATAACCCTTGGAGCGCGACCCGTCAGCCACTTGTTCACCCATGGCATTATGCATTGCTCTAGCTGTGTGCTGCTCAATTTGTCCAGAAGGAGACAGTGAGAAACAATATTGAAGCTGTGCTGAAATCCAAACAGGTGCCATCAGCTGGCTTCCCTTGGCCAACTAGACGGTTGAGCACTTCCGAAAAGGAAATCAAGTGCGTTAAGCAGCACTTTCCCCTCATGAACCTGTGTTGGCTGTGATCAATGACTGCATTGTCCTTCAGGTGATATTAAGAACTCCCAGAATACTTTTCACCATATTTTTACCATTTTTCCCTCCCAATTGATTGGGGGGAGTTGAAAAATCATAAAATAATAATAATAATAATACTAATAATAAAGAGAAAATCATATTCATGTTCATAAGAAGAACAGGAATAAAAGAATAGGGAAGGTAAGCGAGGCAAAGTGCAACCGCTGACCAGCTGCTGACAGATGTCCATCCCATCCCCAAGTAGCAGCCCTCATACCAGCCTGGCCTAGCAGTTCCTAGTAATAATTCAGCACCATGCCCTGTGTCAAGCAATATCCCTTTGGCCTTTTGCAACGTCCCTGTGTGAAGCATTTTGTACACAACAGATGCAAATCTGCTCCCATCCACTGCTTTCTCTGTTGAATGTAGAAGGGCAACATTGCTGACAAATGCTCTCTTGCAGCCCCTAGTCTTACATCTCGATCCTTAAGCAAGCTGCATTTTAAAAGGAAACGGGAAAGGGGAAAGTGAAAAGGCAAAAGGGAAAGGGAAAGGAAAAGGGAAAGGGAAAGGGAAAGGGAAAGGGAAAGGGAAAGGGAAAGGGAAAGGGAAAGGGAAAGGGAAAGGGAAAGGGAAAGGGAAAGGGAAAGGGAAAGGGAAAGGGAAAGGGAAAGGGAAAGGAGAAATAAAAATTTAGGAATGGCTATACGGAAGGAGAAGCGTCTTTCCTCCACATTGCATATGGGGACCAAGACTGAAGCAAAGGAACCTTTGTGGCTGAACCAGAAGAATTGGAGGTTAATTTGAAAATGCTATTCTCTAGGCCAAAGGAAAAAATGCACTGAACACTAGGTCAAGGCAAGAAATAGAAAGCTCTTCTTGAGGACAGAAATCTCAAAACCTAAGCACAACATCGGGGGAAGATTAGGGCTGTCCAGAGGAAGAAGAAATACCCACAGAGTGAAGTGGCAAACCCATCCCTGGCTGGAGTAGGGTTGAAAGTTGTAGCCTCTGCTTACACACACGATGGCAAGTACAGCAGCAGTCTCTGCGCAAAGCAGACTTTAAAAAGAGAACCCATTCCTAAACCATGGGAGAGATCCTTGACACAATAGCTCTCAAAGTCGTGAAGAGAGCAGAAGAGCGGTTTTGCACACAGCGTTTGCTGTTTCCATTGCTTGTTAGGGTTATGCTTTCCTTGTATACAGCATCTGCATACAGATGCTGCGAAGCTTCCAGGTCGCTCCCTGTCACTGGGTGAATTTGCACGAAGGAGAGTCCGAATGGAGGGAAACTGGGCTGCATGGACTCAACTACTAAGCCTCATGCTTAAGGAAGCCAGCGTCCTCCACAATTACACTTGGCAGTCGGTGCCTGGACGCTGCCCAGTTCTGGTGGCATAGAATCACTGAATCACAGAATATCCTGAGTTGGAAGGGACCCATAAGGAGCATCGAGTCCAACTCCTGGCACCACACAGGTCTACCCCCAAATTCCGACCACGTTGTTATAAATTACGTAGCCCCCCTTCCTGGTACTGCGGCTGCGTCGACTGTTGCTAGGGGGTCGTCTCCCGTCCCTCTGGTGGTCGCACGGATGAAGGCCGTAGTCTTCCTCCGCTTGGTATGTGGTGTTTTTCCCTCCTTAACCGGTCATGTTGGTTTGTCTTAAGATAGGACAGTGGGTTATCAATTTTGCAGTTATAGTATTTACACAAAGTTCTCTCAACTTTCCGTCCGAGACAGCAACAGGCAGGGAGCCTCAAGGTCCTTACAGCCACCTGGCGACTCCCTTTGTTCCTTCTTAATATAGCCATGGGAAATAATGAACAAACATGCTTCATACACCACAATCCCTCCTTTTTCTTTTAGTTAGTTATTTTGTTCCTTAATTCCTGGTATGCCTGTCTGCTGAGCGTTAGAGTTTCAGCATCCTCACTCGTGGTTATGGGTTCATATTTGGCACTGATATGCATCAAATGTGCTGCCTCTAAACGGTTTTTTACAATCGCGATTACTCGATTCAGAATACATGGTCCAAAAGTTAGACTCAACATTAATAACAACAAAGGTCCCGCTATTGTCGACAGTAAAGTTGTAAGCCAGGGTGAATAATTAAACCAAGAGTCGTATCAATTCTGCTTAGCCTCATTTTCTCGCTTTCTTTTTTCTAATCTTTCTCTGAGCTTCATCATTGTATCCCTCACTACTCCCGTGTGGTCTGCATATACACCGCATTCTTCTTTCAAGGCGGCACATAATCCACCGTCTTGTAAATACACCAGATCTAATCCTCTACGATTTTGCAAAACAACTTCCGATAATGACCTTGCCGATTTGTCCAGGGCAGTAATTGACTGTTCAACTCGAGCTAAGTCTTCATCTACAGCCACACGTAGGGAGGTGAACTCCTGACTTTGTCTGACCAGAGAGGCAACTCCAGTGCCCACCCCGGTGCCTCCCAGAATTATCAACGTTGCCAATGTTATAGCCGTGATTGGTTCTCTTTTTGTTAAGTGGTTCTCTGCTACCGTGTGCCGTGTATATACGTACTCTTCAGAATGGTATAGAATTCTTGGTACAATTATCACCTGTATACAGAAATCTTGAGATACATTAAAGAGTTCAAGTGATAAACAAGGGGTAACACCTATCGATGAGCAGACCCATCTAGCGTTGTTTGCGGGAATTAACCACCTTTCTTTACTTCCTGGTGTAACCTTCTCCGTAATACTGCATAGATGGAGCTTCTCACTAGGGATTGTACCTACACACCTGCCATTCCCAGTTACTTCCGTCAATGTTATTCCTACATCCCTCCCCCAATTGCATTGTGGAGGGTTGGGGTTACGTGAACGGGTGGCCTCTCCCAGATCCCCAGTGGCGTCATCATATGGAGGCCTTATATCAAGGCATAACCAGCAAGGTTTAGGGATGTTGGGAATTGTTTGATTCAATAAATAATAACTAGCATCCACGATTTTCCACATGTTATTCTCTGTCATCCCTTCATTTTTTTCATATTTTTGGCCTACTGATTTATTAATGACCTTCAGTGGTTTTGGGCTATTTGGAGTTCGTATTTCAGAAGCTTGTGTAGGTTGAATTCTTAAAACATTTCCTGACAGTTCTTGGTTTGGTCCTACCCGTTGGGGGTTCTTAATCTCTTCTTTCCTTCTATATATTATCCCTCCCCTATCAGCTCCGGATTCATGCAACCTAATTCCCCAGCGTTGTCCTAGGGTCCACCTTTGATCTCCCGGTTGGGTTACATTGATGTATAGGAATTTGCAATCTGACCTGGAGAGGGTGGCGTAATGCTGTAGTTCGCCCTTATGGTTACATCCTGGTGGCCCGTACCCACCTTCAAATATTTGTCCGCTCCAGCTCCGGGATTCCAGTCTGTGGCAATAGTCTCACAACCCCAATAGGCACAAAAGTATTCATGTGGATAGTTACAATACGGTCTTCCCGGGTTAGAACTTGGGCACATACAGAAGCTCAATTGACCAGAACATATGTTTGGTACATTTTTGCCCCATGTCACAAGGTCACACAGTAAGACCTTACAACTAGGGCCCCCAGCGGTGATTATTTGCTGCACAACATGGTAATCTTCCCATCTAATTAGGCTCCAAATAAAAGGTTGATGAGGGTGCGCAGACCCAGGAACAGTGCAAACACTTACACCTACTACTATGTATCGCAAAAAGTGGATAGGGCCCATTTTCGGAGGGTTTTTTTTCTTTTTTTTCTTTTTTTTTTTTTTACCTGGTCACGCAGTTCCCCACCGTTTCACTCTCTGCCTCGCTTGTCAGTTCGGTTGCGGCGAACTACAAGGTGCACGTTCTTCTCGGCAGCAGTAGTGCTCTTCAGGGGTGTTTCTCGGTTAGCTGCAACCTCTTGCCTGTTACCGATCACACAGAGCCCCCCTCCTCCCCCTTTTTACGATACATAGACAGTGACAGTATATATTATACTTATCGAGGCCGTTTCAGAGTGAGCTTTAAGTCATCAGGGCCTGCGACCGCTTCCCCATTCTCTTGTCTGGATTGGTCCCTTCACACGACTGGCATGCGTCCACCCCTTCTCAGCCGTCCGGATAGCTGTCTCTGTGGTAAGTAAAACAACATAGGGGCCTTCCCACCGTAGTGTTAAAGATGTTTCTTTCCATGTCTTAATTAGAACCTTATCTCCAGGCTGTATTCTATGGATTGCTATATCTAACGGGGGACGCTATGCCACCAAGCCTTTCGCTTGTAATTCCCTCCATCTATTCATCAGCTGTATTAAATAAGGTGTTAATTGAATGTCCTGTATCTGGGGGTGATCAGATGGCATCTCTAGATCATAAGGCATACCGTATAGTATTTCAAAAGGTGAGATTCCGACATCGGCTTGAAGCTGTGTTCGAATATTCAGTAGTGCAAGTGGTAAACATTTCACCCAGGAGGATTTTTTCTCCATCATAAGCTTTGTTAGTTGCTTTTTAATTTCCCCATTCATTCGTTCTACCTTTCCAGAGCTTTGAGAGTGCCACGGAGTATGATATTCCCAACTTGTCCCCAAGGCTTTCGTAGTTTCTTGGGACACTTTTGATATAAAGTGCGGGCCTCGGTCAGAATCAATTGTTTCTACAATCCCGTACCTTGGGATAATGTTTTCTAACAGTATTTTTACCACAGCTCGGGCCGTTGTTCTCGTTGTCGGGAAAGCTTCCACAAAGTGCGTGAGATGGTCTACAATTACTAATAAATATTTGTACCTTCCTACTTTTGGAAGTTCTGTGAAATCCAATTGAATTCTGGCAAAAGGTCGGTGCGCTAATTCCCGACCTCCTAACACTCTTTTCCTCATTTGCCGGGCAGTCACTCTCTTACAGACAAGACAATCATGCACAACTCCTTTTGCTACATTGTATATTCCAATACACATATATTTGGTAGCGAATTGATCCACTAGTGCTTGAGCTCCCCAGTGGGTGTTCTCATGAAACCTCCGTAGCACTCGCACAGCTGCAGACTTAGGAAGCATTTCCCGTCCATCAGGCAATACCCATTTACCCCCATCTATTTCTTTTATGCCCATTTGAGCCATTTAATCCTTTTCTGGCTGCGTAAAACGGAGTAATGTATATATGGGTCCGTGTAAATAACAACGTGACTAAATGTACAGTCCAAACGCTTCTTAAACTCCAACAGGCTTGGTGCAGTCACTACTTCCCTGTGGGCCTCTTCCAGTGTGCGACAACCCTCTCAGTGAAGAACCTCTTCCTGATGCTTATCCCATTCCCAAGGAGCAGCCCTCATTCCACCCTGGCCAAGCACTTCATAGCAATAGTTCAGCACGATGCCCTGTGTTATGGAATATCCTTCTGGCTACTTCAGCTCAGCTGTCCTGCTGCTGTCCCCTCCCAGCTCCTTGAGTTGGGATATACCTCCAGATATCCACCCCTTATTCCATACCATTTATGTCATGCTCAGGTTACACTCTTTCCAATACGTTCTAATTAATCACCATTTTCATCTATGATATATAGCAATCATGGTAGTGATGACATACAGTATTATATAATAATTAACATACTACAATTCAACTCATGGGCTATTCTCACCCAGTATTAAATCCCCTTGAGGTACACACCGGACCTCCCCATTCTTTTGCATTACCCACCAAGTGCATCCAGGTCCCTGAGCAAAAGCAATTCCACGAATGGGTTTGCCTTTTCCTGAGGCAGGAGTAGCCCAGACTGTTTTACCCAGCACGTTTCTTACGTGCACTACAGGAACTTTATCCCCTTCTACAGTGCGTAACAGGTTTGATTGGGCAGGTCCAGCTCGGTTGGCAGATCCCCTGGTATTGACTAACCAGGTGGCCTTTGCCAAATGTGTATCCCAATTTTTGAATGTCCCAGCACCCATTGCTTTCAGTGTAGTCTTCAACAGTCCATTGTATCGTTCAACTTTTCCAGAGGCTGGTGCATGATAGGGGATGTGATACACCCACTCAATACCATGTTCTTTGGCCCAAGTGTCTATAAGGTTGTTTCGGAAATGAGTCCCGTTGTCTGACTCAATTCTCTCTGGGGTGCCATGTCGCCATAGGACTTGCTTTTCAAGGCCCAGGATAGTGTTCCGGGCGGTGGCATGGGGCACAGGATATGTTTCCAGCCATCCGGTGGTTGCTTCCACCATTGTAAGTATGTGGCGCTTGCCGTTGCGGGTTTGAGGGAGTGTGATGTAATCAATTTGCCAGGCCTCTCCATATTTATATTTCAGCCATCGTCCTCCAAAGAGGTTTTGACCGTTTGGCTTGCTTGATTGCAGCACATGTTTCACAATCATGAATAACCTGTGCTATAGTGTCCATGGTCAGGTCCACCCCTCGATCACGAGCCCATCTCTATGTTGCATCTCTACCTTGATGGCCTGAGGTGTCATGGGCCCATCGGGCTATAAATAATTCACCTTTATGTTGCCAGTCCAGGTCCACGTGAGCCACTTCAATCTTAGCAGCCTGATCCACCTGCTGGTTGTTTTGATGTTCTTCAGTAGCCCGATTCTTGGGCACATGAGCATCTACATGGCGTACCTTTACAACCAGGTTCTCTACCCGGGCAGCAATATCTTGCCACAATGCCGCAGCCCAGATGGGCTTGCCCCTGCGCTGCCAGTTGTTCTGCTTCCATTGCTGTAACCACCCCCACAGGGCATTTGCTACCATCCATGAATCAGTATAGAGATAGAGAACTGGCCACTTTTCTCGTTCAGCAATATCTAAAGCCAGCTGAATGGCTTTCACTTCTGCAAACTGACTCGATTCACCTTCTCCCTCAGCAGCTTCTGCAACTCGCCGTGTAGGACTCCATACAGCAGCTTTCCATCTCCGATGCTTTCCCACAATACGACAGGACCCATCAGTGAACAAGGCATATTTCTTCTCATTTTCCGGTAGCTTGTTGTACAGTGGGGCTTCTTCAGCACAGACCACCTCCTCCTCTGATGATATCCCAAAGTATTTGCCTTCTGGCCAGTCCATAATCACCTCCAAGATTCCTGGGCGACTGGGGTTTCCTATTCGAGCCCGCTGAGTAATCAGTGCAACCCACTTGCTCCATGTAGCATCAGTTGCATGATGTGTAGAGGGGACCCTTCCTTTGAACATCCAGCCTAGTACCGGCAGTCGGGGTGCCAGGAGGAGCTGCGCTTCAGTACCGACCACTTCCGAAGCAGATCGAACTCCTTCATATGCTGCCAATATCTCCTTTTCAGTTGGAGTATAGCGGGCTTCAGATCCTCTGTATCCCCGACTCCAAAACCCCAGGGGTCAACCTCGAGCTTCCCCAGGTTCTTTCTGCCAGAGGCTCCAGGTGGGACCATTCTCCCCGGCTGCGGTGTAGAGCACATTCTTTACATCTGGTCCTGTTCGGACTGGCCCGAGGGCTACTGCATGAACTATTTCCTGCTTAATTTGTTCAAAGGCTTGTCGTTGCTCAGGGCCCCATTCAAAAGCATTCTTCTTACGGGTTACTTGGTAGAGCGGGTTTACAATCAGACTGTAATTTGGAATATGCATTCTCCAAAACCCCACGACACCTAGGAAAGTTTGTGTTTCTTTTTTGCTAGTTGGTGGAGACATAGCTGTTATTTTGTTGATCACATCCATTGGGATTTGACGACGTCCATCTTGCCATTTTATTCCTAAAAACGGGATCTCTCGTGCAGGTCCTTTAACTTTATTCTGTTTTATGGCAAAACCGGCCTTCAGAAGGATTTGGACTATTTCCTTCCCTTTCTCGAAAACTTCTTCTGCAGTGTCACCCCACACAATGATGTCATCGATGTACTGCAGGTGTTCAGGAGCTTCCCCCTGCTCCAGCGCAGACTGGATCAGTCCATGGCAAATGGTAGGGCTGTGTTTCCACCCCTGGGGCAGCCGATTCCAAGTATATTGGACTCCCCTCCAAGTGAAAGCAAACTGTGGCCTGCACTGTGCTGCTAGAGGGATGGAGAAAAATGCATTAGCGATATCAATTGTGGCATACCACTTGGCTGCCTTTGATTCCAGTTCATACTGGAGTTCTAGCATGTCCGGCACTGCAGCACTCAGTGGTGGCGTGACTTCGTTCAGGCCACGATAGTCCACTGTTAGTCTCCACTCACCATTAGACTTTCGCACTGGCCATATGGGACTATTAAAAGGCGAATGAGTCTTGCTGATCACTCCTTGGCTCTCCAGTTGACGAATTAGCTTATGGATGGGACTCAGGGAGTCTCGGTTGGTGCGATATTGCCGCCGGTGCACAGTTGTGGTAGCGATCGACACTTGCTGTTCTTCAACCCTCAGCAACCCCACAACAGAAAGGGTCCTCTGAGAGACCAGGCAAGGTAGACAACTGTTTAATGTCCTCTGTCTCCAAGGCAGCTATGCCAAAAGCCCAGCGGAACCCTTTTGGGACCTTGAAATATCCTCTTCTAAGATAGTCTATGCCAAGGATGCACGGAGCATCTGGGCCAGTCACAATACGGTGCTTTTGCCACTCATTACCGGTTAGACTCACTTCAGCCTCCAATACAGTTAACTGCTGAGATCCCCCCGTCACACCATAAATACAGATGGGCTCTGGCCCTTTATAGCTTGATGGCATTAGAGTACATTGTGCACCGGTGTCTACCAAAGCCTTATACTTCTGTGCGTCTGACGTGCCAGGCCATCGAATCCACACAGTCCAATAAACTCGATTGTCCCTTTCCTCCCCCTGGCTGGAGGCAGGGCCCCTCTAATCCTGGTCAGAATCTTCGTCTCTGTGTTTAAAGGACTGCCTGCTGGAAGTTGGAGCAGCAAACTTTTCAGAGAACCCCTTTTTCCCAATTGTTTTCTTTTGCAATTCACGTACCCGTGCCTCTAGGGTCGCAGTAGATTTTCCATCCCATTTTCTCATGTCCTCTCCAAGGTCACGTAGGTAAAAGCACAGGGTGGCGTGGTGTGTGTGCCCACCATATTGTCTTCCTTGCATAGATGAACGTTTACCCCTAATAGCTGAGACACTGGTTTGTACAGGTGGGGAGGAAAATAATCTCTCTTCAAGTTGGTGGATCTTTTCAGAAAGTTTCTCCAAAGCATTCTCTTTTAGCTGGTGGACACTGGTTCGTTCAGGTGGAGGGGAAGATAAATTCTCTTTAAGTTGGTGGACCTCTTCAGAGAGTTTCTCCACAGCCGAGACACAGGCCTGTAGGGAAGAGGAGAGATTTCCTTCGTACTGCCGCAGTATTTTAGTCACTTCATTCACTGGGGGATTCTCCTCCTCTTTCCAGGTTAGTATTGCCAATGAGCTGGCATATGATCATGGTGCACTCCGTACAAACTTCCGCCACATTGGTGGTGTACACCGGACTGCACCTGGATTTGTGGATGTTTGTGCATCGTCTAGGTCCTTATAAATTACTTCCCGTACGGCCAATTCCCTCAGGTACTGAATTCCCTTCTCCATGGTGGTCCATTTGCCTGGTAGACATACAAGTTCTTCCTTGAAGGGATACCTTTCCTGCACAGCTGACAGGAGATGCCTCCAGAGGCTGTGAGATCGTGCTCCATCTCCAATTGCTTTGTCAATGCATGCGTCCCTAGCAAGGGATCCCAGCCGCCTGGCTTCCTTGCCCTCTAATTCCACATAATTGGCTCCGGTGTCCCAGCACCGGAGCAGCCAGGTGACAAGCTGCTCACCTATACAGCGACCAAAATCTTTTCGCACATCTCGTAGCTCACGCTGGTATAGAGTCCGGGTAGTTACTGTTGATTTTTCGACATCCCCATCCTCATCTTCAGTCTCCTGCACCTTTGATGGCCCAGCCTCGTCTTCTCTATGCCCAGACTTAGCAGAAGACTGTCTGCGTTCTAAACGACCTGAGCCTCTATACCATTTTTTCACCTTGTCTACAGGGGCAACTTGCACTGCTACAGCTCGTTTCTCTGACCCAGACACAGGGTCTGCCACAGGGGTTGGAATACCCTCTGCGGGGTCAACTTGCACTGCTACAGCTCGTTTCTCTGACCCAGACACAGGAGTGGGAGCAGCTGCAGGAGCCGGAGCGGCTGCAGGGGCTGCAGTGGCTGCAGGAGCTGGAGCTGGAGTGGCTGCAGGAGCTGGAGCTGGAGCGGCTGCAGGAGCAGCTTTACACCTTGGCCTGGTGTAAACACTGTTCTGCAACAATTAAAACATCAGCATGTTATCAGTGCTTTTCTCATCCTAATCCAAAACATAGCACCCTACCAGCTACTATGAGGAAAAATTAAGTCTGTCCTAACTGGAACCAGGACACCTGCCCATGGAAGTGGGGTGGGAAGTGGGTGGTCTATAAGGTCTCTTCCAACCCAAACCATTCTATGATTTCTTAAAAACAATCTTCCCTGTACAATCTTTCTCATGCCAAATAATCTTAGATATTTCTTTCTCCTTTGGACAAAATACGTGTGATTTCCTTAGCTGCCTCTGATGAGTCCAGAGAAGAGCAATCTTTGAGACTGTTCCCCAAGAAAACACAATTCAGGCAGAGCACAAGGTGGTGGGATGGTTTTGTTGAGACAGGAGAGAGAGCCATGCAGAGCCAAGAGGCTGATCATATTTGCAAAGGGTATTTAACTCCCAACAAGCTAAAGTTAACTCCAGTGACAGCTGAAACCATTAAGCATCTTCCAGGATGATGGTGTCTATCCACAGGTAAAATCATGCTTTCTGGGGAGCACACTCAAGAGAGTATCATTAGAAAGGGAGATAAAAAAGGTTACCAAAATAAAATAAACACTTGTTTCATCTTGAAAATGTAGATAGTGTTTACTAAACCCTCTTCTCTGAAATAGGCCATTATGGACTGCCCGTTTTTCTAAGCTGTTTCCCATCTCCCCATCTTCTTTTTCTTCTGTCTTCTGTTGTCTCTGCTGTATTTGAACTGGCCTCTGGATGAAGGTTTATTTAAACAAACTAGAGACAAAGACATTTCAACCACAAGAATGTGTTTCCACTTAGATTCCAGTTGCTTTGGTTTTGTATTTTGCCACTTGAATCTTTCCATTTAGTAGCATTTCCACCTAAGACCGATATTAGTGTTCTTTCTAGATGAAGTTATCCCAAAGAATTTTGCATTTTTTTACCTCTTTAGTTCAGGTTTTTTTTTTTGGTTTTTTTTTTGTTTTTTTTTTACAACAGCAAGAGGTTTCTCTGTATTTTTTTTATATAACTGTCATGAAGTCCTGTTGCGAAGCAGGAAACAAAATCAATATAGAAGGCAAGCCATACCACCTCACCTTTGAACTGCTGTACACTTTTCACTTTTCTCTTTTCATTTAACAGTTTTCTTCAGTTAATTTCTGATATGACCTTGTGACTAGTGTTTTGTATTTCAACATATTTCTAGATCGCAGGTCACCTCAATGGGAGAGGCACTTGGCTCTCCAGAAAACTTGTGAGGAATCAGGCTGGTTTGTTGAAACAGGGCAAATTCCTCTCTGGCCTTTCTTGTTTCCGTTTGAAACACTTAACTGGGGCTTGGATTAGGTCAATGAAGAATAAATCTAAATCTAACCATTCTTAAACTGAAATCAAAATGCCCACGTGTTGCTTTGACCAACTTAGCCAAAGCAGCCCCAGACTGTGGATAGGCGAGGCTTGTGCCTGCCCTCTGCTCCTCCTCAGGGCAGCCTTCAGATGCCTGTGCTATCTGACCGTATTGCCGAGTGACATTAAGCCACACAGACTGCTTCTGGACGCTTTCAAGGGCTACCAGTCTAATAGGTCAAATGCTGATTTATATCAAAAGAATAAAATGCAGCTGGAAAGGTACTGCAGTGTGAGTTACTAGAACAGCTGCTGGAAAAGAGTTCTAGAACATTGTTTGAGCTGAGGTTCTGCTATGATAAAGCAATGGCATTTCAAAGCACATTAATCAGCCATGACCAAAGGGACAGTGGGGGCCAGCAGGGCACGGGGACGGCACCAGGAAAAGGGAGGGAAGGCAGCAGCATGCATGGGGCTGTGGCAGCTCTGCTTTGAATCACACCGAGACATTTTCTGTGGTATATTCAATCTATTTTATTGTTCTTTATTTCATAAACTACAAGAGCCCTGCTAGAAGCGCCGGGGGGGCGGCCTCTTGCAGGGCTGGGCAGAGTCTTGGGCACTGCCTGCCCGGGTGCGCTTCCTAGGGCGCCGGGACCCCCGAGTCGAGTGGTGAGGAGTGGAGGGTCTGCGCCTGCAGGCCCGGGCAGAGGGACCTGCTGCTGCCTCCTGCCCCAGCTCTTCACGGGGCTCTTCCTGCTCCTGGGGGTTGGCTGCAGCTGGGACTTCGCCAGGACCCCCATGCTGGAAAGCGCTGGATGTGCTGGGCAGCTCCCCCATGTCAGGGCCTGCGTTGCTGTTGGAGGGCGCGGGGCTGGTGCTGATGGTTCCCTGCATGGAGGCAGTGGGACCAGAAGCACCTGCAGGGCTGTCCTCCTGTACCCCAGCAGTGTGGCCACTCTCGAGGCCCAGTAGCCTCCGTGCCTCCTCTCCGCAGAGGCCCACGATGGTGCCGACGAGCCCGTCGATGAGCGGCACGGTGAGGGGCCCCAAGGCGGGCTGTGTGTGCTGAATGATGGCGTCCCTGTCCAGCCCCATCACACACAGGGAGTGCAGGAGGAAGCTCTCTGCAGCTCTCGCCTGCCACCAGCGTGTCCCGTAGATGGCTGAGAGCTCGCGGCGCAGCCAGGGCAGCACAGGGTCGAGGATGTCCCTGCGCTCCCTGAACAGCACGGCCCAGTCCTCGGGCAGGAGGCCGCCCACAGCAGCGCGGGGATCGGGCTCCGCATCCCTCTCCTCGGCTGGCACAGAGGACGCAGCCGGCGCTGCAGGGCTGTGGGGGGCGGTGGCGCTGCCTGCCTGGAAGCCAACAGGTACGGGCACTGCGGGAGGGGAGACGATGCATTCCAAGTAGTCCTCCTCTCCCCGCACGGAAACCTTGATGCTTCTCATGCCCGTCCTGCAGAGTGGGCAGCTGGCCTTCAGCTTTGCCCAGCGCTGGATGCAGCCCAGGCAGAACCGGTGGTTGCACGGTGTTGCATAGGCCACATCCTTTCGGCCCTCCCGGCAGACGGGACACGTCCACGCCTCCTCTGTGGCCATGATCTTCACGCTAAGGTGCGCTGGGGAGAGCTGATGGTGACGAGCTGCTCCCCTGCACCGGCACTGCAGAAGCGGGTATCGCGCACGCTGCGAGGAAGAGAGAAGGTCACTGGCTGTGCCCCGGCCCCTCAGCAGGAACCCCCCGGCCCCAGCCCCACGGCTGGGTGGTCCCACGTCCCCCGCGGGCCGCCCCGGGGCACGTGGCCCCACACAGCTCACCTGCGCTGCTGCAAGTGCTCCTCACAGGGCCCCGGCTGCCTGAGCCAGGCAGGGCCGGGGAAACACAGGCACTGCCTGCGGGGACGGGCACTGAGAACAGCTGCCGACGGCCCCACAGCACAGCTCCAACAAATCCTTGCTCGGCGCTCCAAGCCTCGCACAAACGCTCAGCAGGAATCCAGGCACGAGCCAGGCTGGGGTGGGCTCTGCCTGCGCCCCAATATGAGCAGCGAGGGCCGTGAGGTCACAGAGTCCGTTGCTGGGTGACCTCAGCGCCCATCGCTGGGTGACCTCAGCATGGGGAGACATCACGTTGTGCTGGGTGGCAGCCGGGCGGGTTTTCACAGAATCACAGAATCGTCTAGGTTGGAAGAGACCTCCAAGATCATCTAGTCCAACCTCAGCCCTAACACTAACAAGTCCTACACTAAACCGTATCACTAAGGGCTACATCTAAACGTCTTTTAAAGACCTCCAGGGATGGTGACTCAATCACCCCCCTGGGCAGTCCATTCCAATGCCTAACAACCCTTTCGGTAAAGAAGAAGTTCTTCCTAACATCCAACCTAAACCTCCCCTGGCGCAACTTTAGCCCATTCCCCCTCGTCCTGTCACCAGGCACGTAGGAGAACAGACCAACCCCCACCTCTCTACAGCCTCCTTTAAGGTACCTATAGAGAGCGATGAGGTCTCCCCTGAGCCTCCTCTTCTCGAGGCTAAACAACCCCAGCTCACAGTATCACAGTATCACAGATTTCTAGGTTGGAAGAGACCTCAAGATCATCGAGTCCAACCTCCGACCTAACACTAAGTACTCCACTAAACCATATCGCTAAGCTCTACATCTAAACGTCTTTTAAAGACCTCCAGGGATGGTGACTCCACCACCTCCCTGGGCAGCCCGTTCCAATGCTTAATAACCCTTTCGGTAAAGAAGTACTTCCTAACATCCAACCTAAAACTCCCCTGTTGCAACTTTCGCCCATTCCCCCTCGTCCTGTCACCAGGCACGTAGGAGAACAGACCAACACCCACCTCTCTACAGCCTCCTTTAAGGTAACTGTAGAGAGCGATAAGGTCGCCCCTGAGCCTCCTCTTCTCCAGGCTGAACAATCCCAGCTCCCTCAGCCGCTCCTCGTAAGACTTGTTCTCCAGACCCCTCACCAGCTTGGTCGCCCTTCTCTGGACTCGCTCGAGCACGTCCATGTCCTTCCTGTAGCGAGGGGCCCAAAACTGAACACAGTACTCAAGGTGCGGCCTCACCAGAGCCGAGTACAGGGGCACAATCACTTCCCTAGCCCTGCTGGCCACACTGCTTCTTATGCAGGCCAGGATGCTGTTGGCCTTCTTGGCCACCTGGGCACACTGCTGGCTCATATTCAGCCAACTATCAACCAATACTCCCAGGTCCTTCTCGGCCAGGCAGCTTTCCAGCCACTCATCTCCCAGCCTGTAGTTCTGCTTGGGGTTGTTGCGCCCCAGGTGCAGGACCCGGCACTTGGCCTTGTTGAACTTCATACAGTTGACCTCAGCCCATCGCTCCAGCCTATCCAGATCCTCCTGCAGAGCCTTCCTGCCCTCGAGCAGATCGACACACGCACCTAACTTGGTGTCATCTGCAAACTTACTGAGGGTGCACTGGACGCCCTCATCCAGATCATCGATAAAGATATTAAAGAGGACCGGCCCCAGTACCGAGCCCTGGGGGACACCACTAGTAACCGGCCTCCAACCGGATTTGACTCCATTCACCACAGCTCTCTGGGCCCGGCTATCCAGCCAGTTTCTAACCCAACAAAGCGTACGCCAGTCCAAGCCCCGAGCAGCCTGTTTCTTGAGGAGAATGTTGTGGGGAACTGTGTCAAAAGCCTTACTGAGGTCAAGGTAGATCACATCCACAGCCTTCCCCTCATCCACCAAGCGCGTCACTTTGTCATAGAAGGAGATCAGGTTCGTCAAGCAGGACCTGTCTTTCATAAACCCATGCTGACTGGGCCTGATTGCGTGCTTGCCCTGCAAGTGCCGCGTGATGACATTCAAGATAATCTGCTCCATGAGCTTCCCTGGCACTGAGGTCAAGCTAACAGGCCTATAGTTCCCCGGATTATCTCCAGAGAACGAGACTGTCCCAGGATAAGAACAATGGCTAAGGAAAACGAGACAAACACTTGCAGAATCGGCAAGAACAGGAAGCTACAAAATCTTGGGCCCTTCCATTTCCAAAACAAACAAACAAAAAACAACAACAAAGAAATTAAAGTTTAGTCAAATAAAACTGTATATAGAGGGCGTAGTTACAAGTGTAGGTTGTGGGCCTGTAGTACTCAGCCAGTGAGGAAAGGGGACGAATTAAACATCGGGTAACAGGGGATATAAGGTAATGATATACTGTTACTGTGCACCCCTGTTCGCAGGACACACAGCATTGCAATTGTGAATAAATGAATAAATTATCTTCCCAGAAGACCCTGTCTGAGAAAATTATTGGGATATTTCTTATACCAATAAACATGGGAAAATCTGCAATGCTAGGTCCTACGTAGAGAGAACGTAACAAACCGTGTGAAGGGAACAATGAGAACAAACGTCATTACAATACGTTCTCTTTATTTTTAACTTTTAAAATAGCCTTTTTTTCTGCTACGTGGATTTTCATCTCATGATCGGCGGATTAATAAGGCAAGTTTCTGCCTTAACTGTTTGCCCGGTTGGGGCATTTGTGACCACGGAATCACAGAATGGCTGAGGCTGGCAGGGCCCTCAGGAGCTCATCTGGTCCCACCCCTGCTCCAGAGCCAGGTGCCCAGGCCCGTGTCCAGGCAGGTTTTGAAGATCCGTAGCGAGGAGACCCCACAGCCTCTGGGCAGCCTGTGCCAGTGCTCAGCCACCCGCACAGCACAGAAGTGCTGCCTGGTGCTCAGAGGGAGCTTCCCGTGCTCCAGTTTGTGCTCACTGCCTCTTGCCTTGTCCTTGGGCACCACTGGCAAGAGCCTGGCTCCGTCCTCTTTGCACCCTCCCTTCAGGTATTTATGGACGCTGATGAGATCCCCCTGAGCCTCCCCTTCTCCAGGCCAAGCAGTCCCAGATCTCTCAGCCTTTCCTCCCATCCCTTGATCAACTTGCTGTCTGTTGGAGTCTTCCCAGTATGTTTGGGTCTGCCTTGTACTGGGCAGCCCAGAGCTGGACACGTTGCTCCAGGTGCAGCCTCACCGGTGCTGAGCGGAGGAGGAGGATCAGCTTCCTCAGCCTGCTGGAGACACTTTGCTCCTGCCAGCCCGCCTCTCCGGCCTGCTGAGCCCACCTGGATGGCAGCGCGGCCCTCTGGTGGGTCAGCCACAGCCTCAGTTCTCTGTCATCTGCAAATTTATCGAGGGTGCAATCTACCCATTGTCCAGATCGTTAATGAAGGTGTTAAACAGCACCAGACCCAGTATCAGCTCCTGGGGTACTCCACTTGTTACTGGCCTCCCACCAGGCCTTGCACCACTGACCACAACCCTCCATGTCCAGCCGCTCAGCCAGTTTTCGATCCATCTCACTGTCCGCTCATCCAGCCATACATCAAAAGCTACTCCATGAGGACCTTACGTGGGACAAACGCCTTACCATAGTCACAAAGACAATGCCCACTGCCCTCTCAGCCATTGGGCTGGTCACGTCATCTTGGAAGCTCATCAGGTCCGTCTGGGATGACTTCCCCGTGCTGAATCCATGCTGACTACTCCTGACGATGCCCATCTTACACCAACAACCTTGCGTTTTCTGGATTTTAATCCCCAACCTATCTATCATATTTTGAAATGATGAGCAAATTATTTTACCTAGACATGAGAGTAATTATTTTCATATATTGGTCCCCACAGGTGTGCCACACACACATATGCACACACCCACCCACACACATGTAGGTATATAAACTTCTGTTCCATGAAATACACGCTGCTCCAAATGAGGGGACAGCAGACAACAGACTCATCAAGCTGCAGGATCTAAGGCTGGCACTTAAATAAAGTACTCCTAATCTTGTCTACACCGTGTCACCTCTCAAGTGGTAACTGATCCACTGGGCTGTTAAACTAACTCGAAATGCACTTTATGATAGTGAACACACGCTTACTTTTTTATCCTACAAAAAACCCAAGCCATTAAGCAGCGAGAGCATTCTTGCTGAGCAGCGTGACAGAGGCAGGAGGGCTGGCGGTGTGCTGCGACTCCGCTTAACCACCGCGTGCTAAAAGAGTGTGAGCAGCAAGTGCCTTCTGGCAGTGGTACTTCCTTTTAAAAAGCAGGGAGTGTTTTCTTTACACTCCACGTTAAGGATTTGTCTTTTTTTTTTTTCTTTTTTTTTTCTTAAGACACACTAAAGTGTTTGAAGCTGTTATAACTGCAGTAATCAGAATGTAATTATACCAGCAATGGGCCGGCACGTGCTGCAGCCTTCCAGAGCAGCAGCCAGGTGTAAAAAAGTCATAACATGAGTGAGCGGACTGCAAATTGGCAAAATGTTCCAGAAGTGTAGTGTAAAAAGAAAAATAATAATAATAATAATAAAAATTTGAAGTTACTTGGAACTTTGGTAGAAAATATCTTATGCAGGTTTGCATCTTGTGCAGGTTTGCAGGCACCAGACCACTGAAGGTCTTCTGGGTCGGAGGGAGAATGTTTGAATCAACCTGCTGCTTCACAGTGAAATGAACAAAGTAACTCTGGCATGTTTAGAGGCTTGGGAGCAAGCAAGCAACTTGGCAGCAGGATTCTTCAAAAGCTTTGGGAAATTGCCGTAGGCCTTTCCACTCGGTGTCTGTGGTCCTCGCGCATCCAGAAATGTACTCCAAGCACCTGTAAGTGTTACTATGTGCTTTCAACTGATACTCTTTGTACAAAACAAAAAATAAAATAAAAGCCCACAACAAAAAACACCACATTTTACACTCCAATAATATTCTTAACCTTTATTTTTATGAATCAGACCAAGCAAGAATTGTTTGTAATGGTTAGGAGTTGTTTAGCAGTTAGACTTGTTTTTCAAAGCCCATGATTGTGTTCCTGGCAGTGGCATGGGACAAAGGATATGTTTCCGGACATCCCAAGGTTGCTTCTACCATTGCAAGTATGAGGCGCTTTCCTTCGTGGGTGTGAGGGACAGTGGGGGCCAGCAGGGCACGGGGACGGCACCAGGAAAAGGGAGGGAAGGCAGCAGCATGCACGGGGCTGTGGCAGCTCTGGTTTGAATCACACCGAGACATTTTCTGTGGTATATTCAATCTATTTTATTGTTCTTTATTTCATCTCCCGCAGGAGCCCTGCTAGAAGCGCCGGGGGGGCGGCCTCTTGCAGGGCTGGGGAGAGTCTTGGGCACTGCTCACCCGGGTGCGCTTCCTGGGGCGCCGGGACCCCCGAGTCGAGCGGTGAGGAGTGGAGGGTCTGCGCCTGCAGGCCCGGGCAGAGGGACCTGCTGCTGCCTCCTGCCCCAGCTCTTCACGGGGCTCTTCCTGCTCCTGGGGGTTGGCTGCAGCTGG
This sequence comes from Anser brachyrhynchus, assembly GCF_964034855.1. Classification (NCBI taxonomy): domain Eukaryota; kingdom Metazoa; phylum Chordata; class Aves; order Anseriformes; family Anatidae; genus Anser; species Anser brachyrhynchus. The sequence continues at coordinate 74,871,405 of NC_137697.1, read as the reverse complement.
GACTTCGCCAGGACCCCCATGCTGGAAAGCGCTGGATGTGCTGGGCAGCTCCCCCATGTCAGGGCCTGCGTTGCTGTTGGAGGGCGCGGGGCTGGTGCTGATGGTTCCCTGCATGGAGGCAGTGGGACCAGAAGCACCTGCAGGGCTGTCCTCCTGTACCCCAGCAGTGTGGCCACTCTCGAGGCCCAGTAGCCTCCGTGCCTCCTCTCCGCAGAGGCCCACGATGGTGCCGACGAGCCCGTCGATGAGCGGCACGGTGAGGGGCCCCAAGGCGGGCTGTGTGTGCTGAATGATGGCGTCCCTGTCCAGCCCCATCACACACAGGGAGTGCAGGAGGAAGCTCTCTGCAGCTCTCGCCTGCCACCAGCGTGTCCCGTAGATGGCTGAGAGCTCGCGGCGCAGCCAGGGCAGCACAGGGTCGAGGATGTCCCTGCGCTCCCTGAACAGCACGGCCCAGTCCTCGGGCAGGAGGCCGCCCACAGCAGCGCGGGGATCGGGCTCCGCATCCCTCTCCTCGGCTGGCACAGAGGACGCAGCCGGCGCTGCAGGGCTGTGGGGGGCGGTGGCGCTGCCTGCCTGGAAGCCAACAGGTACGGGCACTGCGGGAGGGGAGACGATGCATTCCAAGTAGTCCTCCTCTCCCCGCACGGAAACCTTGATGCTTCTCATGCCCGTCCTGCAGAGTGGGCAGCTGGCCTTCAGCTTTGCCCAGCGCTGGATGCAGCCCAGGCAGAACCGGTGGTTGCACGGTGTTGCATAGGCCACATCCTTTCGGCCCTCCCGGCAGACGGGACACGTCCACGCCTCCTCTGTGGCCATGATCTTCACGCTAAGGTGCGCTGGGGAGAGCTGATGGTGACGAGCTGCTCCCCTGCACCGGCACTGCAGAAGCGGGTATCGCGCACGCTGCGAGGAAGAGAGAAGGTCACTGGCTGTGCCCCGGCCCCTCAGCAGGAAACCCCCCGGCCCCAGCCCCACGGCTGGGTGGTCCCACGTCCCCCGCGGGCCGCCCCGGGGCACGTGGCCCCACACAGCTCACCTGCGCTGCTGCAAGTGCTCCTCACAGGGCCCCGGCTGCCTGAGCCAGGCAGGGCCGGGGAAACACAGGCACTGCCTGCGGGGACGGGCACTGAGAACAGCTGCCGACGGCCCCACAGCACAGCTCCAACAAATCCTTGCTCGGCGCTCCAAGCCTCGCACAAACGCTCAGCAGGAATCCAGGCACGAGCCAGGCTGGGACGGGCTCTGCCTGCGCCCCAATATGAGCAGAGAGGGCCGTGAAGTCACAGTCTGTTGCTGGGTGACCTCAGAGCCCATCGCTCTGGGTGACGCCCAAAAACTAAAGCACGTGTCTGAAAGCATTGCCCAGACGTTTTGTGAACTCCAGCAGGCTTGCTGCCCTGACCACTTCACTGGGAGGCCTGGTTCAGTGGCCAAGCCCCGTGTCAGTGAAAAATCTTGTCCTCACCTCCAGGCAGAGCCTCCCCTGTCACAGCTCCATGCCATTCCCTCGACTTTTGTCACCGTCCCCAGAGAGCAGAGCTTAGCGCCGGGCCCTCCGCTCCCCTCATGAGGAAGCTGCAGGTCGCCCTCAGGCCTCTCCTCAGTCTCCTGCAGGCTGAACAAACGCAGGCACCTCAGCCGCTCCTCATCTGTCCTGCCCTCCAGACCCTTCACCACTTTGAAGCCCTCCTTTGGATGCTCTCTCTCTAAGAGGTTTATGGCCTTCTGATAGTGCCGTGCCCAAAAGTGCACACAGGACTCGAGCTGATGCTGAAAGAGCGCAGAGCAGAGCACAGCAATCCCTGCCCGCGACCGGCTAGCGATGCTGTGCTGGAGGCACCCCACGATGCCGTTGCCCCTCCTGCCTGCCAGGGCCCACGGCTGACTCACGTTCAACTTGCCGTCGACCAAAAGCCCCAGAGCCCTCTCTGCAGGGCTGCGCTCCAGCCTCTCCTCCCCCCAGACTGTCCGGACAGCCAGGGTTGCCCGTTGCCAGGTGCGCAATCCCTCACTCGCTCTCGCTAAACCTCATCTTGTTGGGGATTGCCCAGCTCTCTGATTTGTCAGGATCTCTCTGCAAGGCCTTCCTCCCCTCCATGGAGTCAGACGCTCCTCCCAATTTAGCATCGTGCCTAAATGGACTCAAGACGCCCTCGAGTCCTGCGTGCAAGTCAGTTAGGACAACATTGAAGAGAACTGGCCCTAAAATGGAGGCCTGCAGAAGCCCCCTAGTGACTGGCCGCCAGCCCGATGCAACCCCATTTACGATAACCCTTGGAGCGCGACCCGTCAGCCACTTGTTCACCCATGGCATTATGCATTGCTCTAGCTGTGTGCTGCTCAATTTGTCCAGAAGGAGACAGTGAGAAACAATATTGAAGCTGTGCTGAAATCCAAACAGGTGCCATCAGCTGGCTTCCCTTGGCCAACTAGACGGTTGAGCACTTCCGAAAAGGAAATCAAGTGCGTTAAGCAGCACTTTCCCCTCATGAACCTGTGTTGGCTGTGATCAATGACTGCATTGTCCTTCAGGTGATATTAAGAACTCCCAGAATACTTTTCACCATATTTTTACCATTTTTCCCTCCCAATTGATTGGGGGGAGTTGAAAAATCATAAAATAATAATAATAATAATAATAATAATAAAGAGAAAATCATATTCATGTTCATAAGAAGAACAGGAATAAAAGAATAGGGAAGGTAAGCGAGGCAAAGTGCAACCGCTGACCAGCTGCTGACAGATGTCCATCCCATCCCCAAGTAGCAGCCCTCATACCAGCCTGGCCTAGCAGTTCCTAGTAATAATTCAGCACCATGCCCTGTGTCAAGCAATATCCCTTTGGCCTTTTGCAACGTCCCTGTGTGAAGCATTTTGTACACAACAGATGCAAATCTGCTCCCATCCACTGCTTTCTCTGTTGAATGTAGAAGGGCAACATTGCTGACAAATGCTCTCTTGCAGCCCCTAGTCTTACATCTCGATCCTTAAGCAAGCTGCATTTTAAAAGGAAACGGGAAAGGGGAAAGTGAAAAGGCAAAAGGGAAAGGGAAAGGAAAAGGGAAAGGGAAAGGGAAAGGGAAAGGGAAAGGGAAAGGGAAAGGGAAAGGGAAAGGGAAAGGGAAAGGGAAAGGGAAAGGGAAAGGGAAAGGGAAAGGGAAAGGGAAAGGAGAAATAAAAATTTAGGAATGGCTATACGGAAGGAGAAGCGTCTTTCCTCCACATTGCATATGGGGACCAAGACTGAAGCAAAGGAACCTTTGTGGCTGAACCAGAAGAATTGGAGGTTAATTTGAAAATGCTATTCTCTAGGCCAAAGGAAAAAATGCACTGAACACTAGGTCAAGGCAAGAAATAGAAAGCTCTTCTTGAGGACAGAAATCTCAAAACCTAAGCACAACATCGGGGGAAGATTAGGGCTGTCCAGAGGAAGAAGAAATACCCACAGAGTGAAGTGGCAAACCCATCCCTGGCTGGAGTAGGGTTGAAAGTTGTAGCCTCTGCTTACACACACGATGGCAAGTACAGCAGCAGTCTCTGCGCAAAGCAGACTTTAAAAAGAGAACCCATTCCTAAACCATGGGAGAGATCCTTGACACAATAGCTCTCAAAGTCGTGAAGAGAGCAGAAGAGCGGTTTTGCACACAGCGTTTGCTGTTTCCATTGCTTGTTAGGGTTATGCTTTCCTTGTATACAGCATCTGCATACAGATGCTGCGAAGCTTCCAGGTCGCTCCCTGTCACTGGGTGAATTTGCACGAAGGAGAGTCCGAATGGAGGGAAACTGGGCTGCATGGACTCAACTACTAAGCCTCATGCTTAAGGAAGCCAGCGTCCTCCACAATTACACTTGGCAGTCGGTGCCTGGACGCTGCCCAGTTCTGGTGGCATAGAATCACTGAATCACAGAATATCCTGAGTTGGAAGGGACCCATAAGGAGCATCGAGTCCAACTCCTGGCACCACACAGGTCTACCCCCAAATTCCGACCACGTTGTTATAAATTACGTAGCCCCCCTTCCTGGTACTGCGGCTGCGTCGACTGTTGCTAGGGGGTCGTCTCCCGTCCCTCTGGTGGTCGCACGGATGAAGGCCGTAGTCTTCCTCCGCTTGGTATGTGGTGTTTTTCCCTCCTTAACCGGTCATGTTGGTTTGTCTTAAGATAGGACAGTGGGTTATCAATTTTGCAGTTATAGTATTTACACAAAGTTCTCTCAACTTTCCGTCCGAGACAGCAACAGGCAGGGAGCCTCAAGGTCCTTACAGCCACCTGGCGACTCCCTTTGTTCCTTCTTAATATAGCCATGGGAAATAATGAACAAACATGCTTCATACACCACAATCCCTCCTTTTTCTTTTAGTTAGTTATTTTGTTCCTTAATTCCTGGTATGCCTGTCTGCTGAGCGTTAGAGTTTCAGCATCCTCACTCGTGGTTATGGGTTCATATTTGGCACTGATATGCATCAAATGTGCTGCCTCTAAACGGTTTTTTACAATCGCGATTACTCGATTCAGAATACATGGTCCAAAAGTTAGACTCAACATTAATAACAACAAAGGTCCCGCTATTGTCGACAGTAAAGTTGTAAGCCAGGGTGAATAATTAAACCAAGAGTCGTATCAATTCTGCTTAGCCTCATTTTCTCGCTTTCTTTTTTCTAATCTTTCTCTGAGCTTCATCATTGTATCCCTCACTACTCCCGTGTGGTCTGCATATACACCGCATTCTTCTTTCAAGGCGGCACATAATCCACCGTCTTGTAAATACACCAGATCTAATCCTCTACGATTTTGCAAAACAACTTCCGATAATGACCTTGCCGATTTGTCCAGGGCAGTAATTGACTGTTCAACTCGAGCTAAGTCTTCATCTACAGCCACACGTAGGGAGGTGAACTCCTGACTTTGTCTGACCAGAGAGGCAACTCCAGTGCCCACCCCGGTGCCTCCCAGAATTATCAACGTTGCCAATGTTATAGCCGTGATTGGTTCTCTTTTTGTTAAGTGGTTCTCTGCTACCGTGTGCCGTGTATATACGTACTCTTCAGAATGGTATAGAATTCTTGGTACAATTATCACCTGTATACAGAAATCTTGAGATACATTAAAGAGTTCAAGTGATAAACAAGGGGTAACACCTATCGATGAGCAGACCCATCTAGCGTTGTTTGCGGGAATTAACCACCTTTCTTTACTTCCTGGTGTAACCTTCTCCGTAATACTGCATAGATGGAGCTTCTCACTAGGGATTGTACCTACACACCTGCCATTCCCAGTTACTTCCGTCAATGTTATTCCTACATCCCTCCCCCAATTGCATTGTGGAGGGTTGGGGTTACGTGAACGGGTGGCCTCTCCCAGATCCCCAGTGGCGTCATCATATGGAGGCCTTATATCAAGGCATAACCAGCAAGGTTTAGGGATGTTGGGAATTGTTTGATTCAATAAATAATAACTAGCATCCACGATTTTCCACATGTTATTCTCTGTCATCCCTTCATTTTTTTCATATTTTTGGCCTACTGATTTATTAATGACCTTCAGTGGTTTTGGGCTATTTGGAGTTCGTATTTCAGAAGCTTGTGTAGGTTGAATTCTTAAAACATTTCCTGACAGTTCTTGGTTTGGTCCTACCCGTTGGGGGTTCTTAATCTCTTCTTTCCTTCTATATATTATCCCTCCCCTATCAGCTCCGGATTCATGCAACCTAATTCCCCAGCGTTGTCCTAGGGTCCACCTTTGATCTCCCGGTTGGGTTACATTGATGTATAGGAATTTGCAATCTGACCTGGAGAGGGTGGCGTAATGCTGTAGTTCGCCCTTATGGTTACATCCTGGTGGCCCGTACCCACCTTCAAATATTTGTCCGCTCCAGCTCCGGGATTCCAGTCTGTGGCAATAGTCTCACAACCCCAATAGGCACAAAAGTATTCATGTGGATAGTTACAATACGGTCTTCCCGGGTTAGAACTTGGGCACATACAGAAGCTCAATTGACCAGAACATATGTTTGGTACATTTTTGCCCCATGTCACAAGGTCACACAGTAAGACCTTACAACTAGGGCCCCCAGTGGTGATTATTTGCTGCACAACATGGTAATCTTCCCATCTAATTAGGCTCCAAATAAAAGGTTGATGAGGGTGCGCAGACCCAGGAACAGTGCAAACACTTACACCTACTACTATGTATCGCAAAAAGTGGATAGGGCCCATTTTCGGAGGGTTTTTTTTCTTTTTTTTCTTTTTTTTTTTTTTACCTGGTCACGCAGTTCCCCACCGTTTCACTCTCTGCCTCGCTTGTCAGTTCGGTTGCGGCGAACTACAAGGTGCACGTTCTTCTCGGCAGCAGTAGTGCTCTTCAGGGGTGTTTCTCGGTTAGCTGCAACCTCTTGCCTGTTACCGATCACACAGAGCCCCCCTCCTCCCCCTTTTTACGATACATAGACAGTGACAGTATATATTATACTTATCGAGGCCGTTTCAGAGTGAGCTTTAAGTCATCAGGGCCTGCGACCGCTTCCCCATTCTCTTGTCTGGATTGGTCCCTTCACACGACTGGCATGCGTCCACCCCTTCTCAGCCGTCCGGATAGCTGTCTCTGTGGTAAGTAAAACAACATAGGGGCCTTCCCACCGTAGTGTTAAAGATGTTTCTTTCCATGTCTTAATTAGAACCTTATCTCCAGGCTGTATTCTATGGATTGCTATATCTAACGGGGGACGCTATGCCACCAAGCCTTTCGCTTGTAATTCCCTCCATCTATTCATCAGCTGTATTAAATAAGGTGTTAATTGAATGTCCTGTATCTGGGGGTGATCAGATGGCATCTCTAGATCATAAGGCATACCGTATAGTATTTCAAAAGGTGAGATTCCGACATCGGCTTGAAGCTGTGTTCGAATATTCAGTAGTGCAAGTGGTAAACATTTCACCCAGGAGGATTTTTTCTCCATCATAAGCTTTGTTAGTTGCTTTTTAATTTCCCCATTCATTCGTTCTACCTTTCCAGAGCTTTGAGAGTGCCACGGAGTATGATATTCCCAACTTGTCCCCAAGGCTTTCGTAGTTTCTTGGGACACTTTTGATATAAAGTGCGGGCCTCGGTCAGAATCAATTGTTTCTACAATCCCGTACCTTGGGATAATGTTTTCTAACAGTATTTTTACCACAGCTCGGGCCGTTGTTCTCGTTGTCGGGAAAGCTTCCACAAAGTGCGTGAGATGGTCTACAATTACTAATAAATATTTGTACCTTCCTACTTCTGGAAGTTCTGTGAAATCCAATTGAATTCTGGCAAAAGGTCGGTGCGCTAATTCCCGACCTCCTAACACTCTTTTCCTCATTTGCCGGGCAGTCACTCTCTTACAGACAAGACAATCATGCACAACTCCTTTTGCTACATTGTATATTCCAATACACATATATTTGGTAGCGAATTGATCCACTAGTGCTTGAGCTCCCCAGTGGGTGTTCTCATGAAACCTCCGTAGCACTCGCACAGCTGCAGACTTAGGAAGCATTTCCCGTCCATCAGGCAATACCCATTTACCCCATCTATTTCTTTTATGCCCATTTGAGCCATTTAATCCTTTTCTGGCTGCGTAAAACGGAGTAATGTATATATGGGTCCGTGTAAATAACAACGTGACTAAATGTACAGTCCAAACGCTTCTTAAACTCCAACAGGCTTGGTGCAGTCACTACTTCCCTGTGGGCCTCTTCCAGTGTGCGACAACCCTCTCAGTGAAGAACCTCTTCCTGATGCTTATCCCATTCCCAAGGAGCAGCCCTCATTCCACCCTGGCCAAGCACTTCATAGCAATAGTTCAGCACGATGCCCTGTGTTATGGAATATCCTTCTGGCTACTTCAGCTCAGCTGTCCTGCTGCTGTCCCCTCCCAGCTCCTTGAGTTGGGATATACCTCCAGATATCCACCCCTTATTCCATACCATTTATGTCATGCTCAGGTTACACTCTTTCCAATACATTCTAATTAATCACCATTTTCATCTATGATATATAGCAATCATGGTAGTGATGACATACAGTATTATATAATAATTAACATACTACAATTCAACTCATGGGCTATTCTCACCCAGTATTAAATCCCCTTGAGGTACACACCGGACCTCCCCATTCTTTTGCATTACCCACCAAGTGCATCCAGGTCCCTGAGCAAAAGCAATTCCACGAATGGGTTTGCCTTTTCCTGAGGCAGGAGTAGCCCAGACTGTTTTACCCAGCACGTTTCTTACGTGCACTACAGGAACTTTATCCCCTTCTACAGTGCGTAACAGGTTTGATTGGGCAGGTCCAGCTCGGTTGGCAGATCCCCTGGTATTGACTAACCAGGTGGCCTTTGCCAAATGTGTATCCCAATTTTTGAATGTCCCAGCACCCATTGCTTTCAGTGTAGTCTTCAACAGTCCATTGTATCGTTCAACTTTTCCAGAGGCTGGTGCATGATAGGGGATGTGATACACCCACTCAATACCATGTTCTTTGGCCCAAGTGTCTATAAGGTTGTTTCGGAAATGAGTCCCGTTGTCTGACTCAATTCTCTCTGGGGTGCCATGTCGCCATAGGACTTGCTTTTCAAGGCCCAGGATAGTGTTCCGGGCGGTGGCATGGGGCACAGGATATGTTTCCAGCCATCCGGTGGTTGCTTCCACCATTGTAAGTACGTGGCGCTTGCCGTTGCGGGTTTGAGGGAGTGTGATGTAATCAATTTGCCAGGCCTCTCCATATTTATATTTCAGCCATCGTCCTCCATACCAAAGAGGTTTTGACCGTTTGGCTTGCTTGATTGCAGCACGTAATAACCTGTGCTATAGTGTCCATGGTCAGGTCCACCCCTCGATCACGAGCCCATCTCTATGTTGCATCTCTACCTTGATGGCCTGAGGTGTCATGGGCCCATCGGGCTATAAATAATTCACCTTTATGTTGCCAGTCCAGGTCCACGTGAGCCACTTCAATCTTAGCAGCCTGATCCACCTGCTGGTTGTTTTGATGTTCTTCAGTAGCCCGATTCTTGGGCACATGAGCATCTACATGGCGTACCTTTACAACCAGGTTCTCTACCCGGGCAGCAATATCTTGCCACAATGCCGCAGCCCAGATGGGCTTGCCCCTGCGCTGCCAGTTGTTCTGCTTCCATTGCTGTAACCACCCCCACAGGGCATTTGCTACCATCCATGAATCAGTATAGAGATAGAGAACTGGCCACTTTTCTCGTTCAGCAATATCTAAAGCCAGCTGAATGGCTTTCACTTCTGCAAACTGACTCGATTCACCTTCTCCCTCAGCAGCTTCTGCAACTCGCCGTGTAGGACTCCATACAGCAGCTTTCCATCTCCGATGCTTTCCCACAATACGACAGGACCCATCAGTGAACAAGGCATATTTCTTCTCATTTTCCGGTAGCTTGTTGTACAGTGGGGCTTCTTCAGCACAGACCACCTCCTCCTCTGATGATATCCCAAAGTATTTGCCTTCTGGCCAGTCCATAATCACCTCCAAGATTCCTGGGCGACTGGGGTTTCCTATTCGAGCCCGCTGAGTAATCAGTGCAACCCACTTGCTCCATGTAGCATCAGTTGCATGATGTGTAGAGGGGACCCTTCCTTTGAACATCCAGCCTAGTACCGGCAGTCGGGGTGCCAGGAGGAGCTGCGCTTCAGTACCGACCACTTCCGAAGCAGATCGAACTCCTTCATATGCTGCCAATATCTCCTTTTCAGTTGGAGTATAGCGGGCTTCAGATCCTCTGTATCCCCGACTCCAAAACCCCAGGGGTCAACCTCGAGCTTCCCCAGGTTCTTTCTGCCAGAGGCTCCAGGTGGGACCATTCTCCCCGGCTGCGGTGTAGAGCACATTCTTTACATCTGGTCCTGTTCGGACTGGCCCGAGGGCTACTGCATGAACTATTTCCTGCTTAATTTGTTCAAAGGCTTGTCGTTGCTCAGGGCCCCATTCAAAAGCATTCTTCTTACGGGTTACTTGGTAGAGCGGGTTTACAATCAGACTGTAATTTGGAATATGCATTCTCCAAAACCCCACGACACCTAGGAAAGTTTGTGTTTCTTTTTTGCTAGTTGGTGGAGACATAGCTGTTATTTTGTTGATCACATCCATTGGGATTTGACGGCGTCCATCTTGCCATTTTATTCCTAAAAACGGGATCTCTCGTGCAGGTCCTTTAACTTTATTCTGTTTTATGGCAAAACCGGCCTTCAGAAGGATTTGGACTATTTCCTTCCCTTTCTCGAAAACTTCTTCTGCAGTGTCACCCCACACAATGATGTCATCGATGTACTGCAGGTGTTCAGGAGCTTCCCCCTGCTCCAGCGCAGACTGGATCAGTCCATGGCAAATGGTAGGGCTGTGTTTCCACCCCTGGGGCAGCCGATTCCAAGTATATTGGACTCCCCTCCAAGTGAAAGCAAACTGTGGCCTGCACTGTGCTGCTAGAGGGATGGAGAAAAATGCATTAGCGATATCAATTGTGGCATACCACTTGGCTGCCTTTGATTCCAGTTCATACTGGAGTTCTAGCATGTCCGGCACTGCAGCACTCAGTGGTGGCGTGACTTCGTTCAGGCCACGATAGTCCACTGTTAGTCTCCACTCACCATTAGACTTTCGCACTGGCCATATGGGACTATTAAAAGGTGAATGAGTCTTGCTGATCACTCCTTGGCTCTCCAGTTGACGAATTAGCTTATGGATGGGACTCAGGGAGTCTCGGTTGGTGCAATATTGCCGCCGGTGCACAGTTGTGGTAGCGATCGACACTTGCTGTTCTTCAACCCTCAGCAACCCCACAACAGAAAGGGTCCTCTGAGAGACCAGGCAAGGTAGACAACTGTTTAATGTCCTCTGTCTCCAAGGCAGCTATGCCAAAAGCCCAGCGGAACCCTTTTGGGACCTTGAAATATCCTCTTCTAAGATAGTCTATGCCAAGGATGCACGGAGCATCTGGGCCAGTCACAATACGGTGCTTTTGCCACTCATTACCGGTTAGACTCACTTCAGCCTCCAATACAGTTAACTGCTGGGATCCCCCCGTCACACCATAAATACAGATGGGCTCTGGCCCTTTATAGCTTGATGGCATTAGAGTACATTGTGCACCGGTGTCTACCAAAGCCTTATACTTCTGTGCGTCTGACGTGCCAGGCCATCGAATCCACACAGTCCAATAAACTCGATTGTCCCTTTCCTCCCCCTGGCTGGAGGCAGGGCCCCTCTAATCCTGGTCAGAATCTTCGTCTCTGTGTTTAAAGGACTGCCTGCTGGAAGTTGGAGCAGCAAACTTTTCAGAGAACCCCTTTTTCCCAATTGTTTTCTTTTGCAATTCACGTACCCGTGCCTCTAGGGTCGCAGTAGATTTTCCATCCCATTTTCTCATGTCCTCTCCAAGGTCACGTAGGTAAAAGCACAGGGTGGCGCGGTGTGTGTGCCCACCATATTGTCTTCCTTGCATAGATGAACGTTTACCCCTAATAGCTGAGACACTGGTTTGTACAGGTGGGGAGGAAAATAATCTCTCTTCAAGTTGGTGGATCTTTTCAGAAAGTTTCTCCAAAGCATTCTCTTTTAGCTGGTGGACACTGGTTCGTTCAGGTGGAGGGGAAGATAAATTCTCTTTAAGTTGGTGGACCTCTTCAGAGAGTTTCTCCACAGCCGAGACACAGGCCTGTAGGGAAGAGGAGAGATTTCCTTCGTACTGCCGCAGTATTTTAGTCACTTCATTCACTGGGGGATTCTCCTCCTCTTTCCAGGTTAGTATTGCCAATGAGCTGGCATATGATCATGGTGCACTCCGTACAAACTTCCGCCACATTGGTGGTGTACACCGGACTGCACCTGGATTTGTGGATGTTTGTGCATCGTCTAGGTCCTTATAAATTACTTCCCATACGGCCAATTCCCTCAGGTACTGAATTCCCTTCTCCATGGTGGTCCATTTGCCTGGTAGACATACAAGTTCTTCCTTGAAGGGATACCTTTCCTGCACAGCTGACAGGAGATGCCTCCAGAGGCTGTGAGATCGTGCTCCATCTCCAATTGCTTTGTCAATGCATGCGTCCCTAGCAAGGGATCCCAGCCGCCTGGCTTCCTTGCCCTCTAATTCCACATAATTGGCTCCGGTGTCCCAGCACCGGAGCAGCCAGGTGACAAGCTGCTCACCTATACAGCGACCAAAATCTTTTCGCACATCTCGTAGCTCACGCTGGTATAGAGTCCGGGTAGTTACTGTTGATTTTTCGACATCCCCATCCTCATCTTCAGTCTCCTGCACCTTTGATGGCCCAGCCTCGTCTTCTCTATGCCCAGACTTAGCAGAAGACTGTCTGCGTTCTAAACGACCTGAGCCTCTATACCATTTTTTCACCTTGTCTACAGGGGCAACTTGCACTGCTACAGCTCGTTTCTCTGACCCAGACACAGGGTCTGCCACAGGGGTTGGAATACCCTCTGCGGGGTCAACTTGCACTGCTACAGCTCGTTTCTCTGACCCAGACACAGGAGTGGGAGCAGCTGCAGGAGCCGGAGCGGCTGCAGGGGCTGCAGTGGCTGCAGGAGCTGGAGCTGGAGTGGCTGCAGGAGCTGGAGCTGGAGCGGCTGCAGGAGCAGCTTTACACCTTGGCCTGGTGTAAACACTGTTCTGCAACAATTAAAACATCAGCATGTTATCAGTGCTTTTCTCATCCTAATCCAAAACATAGCACCCTACCAGCTACTATGAGGAAAAATTAAGTCTGTCCTAACTGGAACCAGGACACCTGCCCATGGAAGTGGGGTGGGAAGTGGGTGGTCTATAAGGTCTCTTCCAACCCAAACCATTCTATGATTTCTTAAAAACAATCTTCCCTGTACAATCTTTCTCATGCCAAATAATCTTAGATATTTCTTTCTCCTTTGGACAAAATACGTGTGATTTCCTTAGCTGCCTCTGATGAGTCCAGAGAAGAGCAATCTTTGAGACTGTTCCCCAAGAAAACACAATTCAGGCAGAGCACAAGGTGGTGGGATGGTTTTGTTGAGACAGGAGAGAGAGCCATGCAGAGCCAAGAGGCTGATCATATTTGCAAAGGGTATTTAACTCCCAACAAGCTAAAGTTAACTCCAGTGACAGCTGAAACCATTAAGCATCTTCCAGGATGATGGTGTCTATCCACAGGTAAAATCATGCTTTCTGGGGAGCACACTCAAGAGAGTATCATTAGAAAGGGAGATAAAAAAGGTTACCAAAATAAAATAAACACTTGTTTCATCTTGAAAATGTAGATAGTGTTTACTAAACCCTCTTCTCTGAAATAGGCCATTATGGACTGCCCGTTTTTCTAAGCTGTTTCCCATCTCCCCATCTTCTTTTTCTTCTGTCGTCTCTGCTGTATTTGAACTGGCCTCTGGATGAAGGTTTATTTAAACAAACTAGAGACAAAGACATTTCAACCACAAGAATGTGTTTCCACTTAGATTCCAGTTGCTTTGGTTTTGTATTTTGCCACTTGAATCTTTCCATTTAGTAGCATTTCCACCTAAGACCGATATTAGTGTTCTTTCTAGATGAAGTTATCCCAAAGAATTTTGCATTTTTTTACCTCTTTAGTTCAGGTTTTTTTTTTTGGTTTTTTTTTTGTTTTTTTTTTACAACAGCAAGAGGTTTCTCTGTATTTTTTTTATATAACTGTCATGAAGTCCTGTTGCGAAGCAGGAAACAAAATCAATATAGAAGGCAAGCCATACCACCTCACCTTTGAACTGCTGTACACTTTTCACTTTTCTCTTTTCATTTAACAGTTTTCTTCAGTTAATTTCTGATATGACCTTGTGACTAGTGTTTTGTATTTCAACATATTTCTAGATCGCAGGTCACCTCAATGGGAGAGGCACTTGGCTCTCCAGAAAACTTGTGAGGAATCAGGCTGGTTTGTTGAAACAGGGCAAATTCCTCTCTGGCCTTTCTTGTTTCCGTTTGAAACACTTAACTGGGGCTTGGATTAGGTCAATGAAGAATAAATCTAAATCTAACCATTCTTAAACTGAAATCAAAATGCCCACGTGTTGCTTTGACCAACTTAGCCAAAGCAGCCCCAGACTGTGGATAGGCGAGGCTTGTGCCTGCCCTCTGCTCCTCCTCAGGGCAGCCTTCAGATGCCTGTGCTATCTGACCGTATTGCCGAGTGACATTAAGCCACACAGACTGCTTCTGGACGCTTTCAAGGGCTACCAGTCTAATAGGTCAAATGCTGATTTATATCAAAAGAATAAAATGCAGCTGGAAAGGTACTGCAGTGTGAGTTACTAGAACAGCTGCTGGAAAAGAGTTCTAGAACATTGTTTGAGCTGAGGTTCTGCTATGATAAAGCAATGGCATTTCAAAGCACATTAATCAGCCATGACCAAAGGGACAGTGGGGGCCAGCAGGGCACGGGGACGGCACCAGGAAAAGGGAGGGAAGGCAGCAGCATGCATGGGGCTGTGGCAGCTCTGCTTTGAATCACACCGAGACATTTTCTGTGGTATATTCAATCTATTTTATTGTTCTTTATTTCATAAACTACAAGAGCCCTGCTAGAAGCGCCGGGGGGGCGGCCTCTTGCAGGGCTGGGCAGAGTCTTGGGCACTGCCTGCCTGGGTGCGCTTCCTAGGGCGCCGGGACCCCCGAGTCGAGTGGTGAGGAGTGGAGGGTCTGCGCCTGCAGGCCCGGGCAGAGGGACCTGCTGCTGCCTCCTGCCCCAGCTCTTCACGGGGCTCTTCCTGCTCCTGGGGGTTGGCTGCAGCTGGGACTTCGCCAGGACCCCCATGCTGGAAAGCGCTGGATGTGCTGGGCAGCTCCCCCATGTCAGGGCCTGCGTTGCTGTTGGAGGGCGCGGGGCTGGTGCTGATGGTTCCCTGCATGGAGGCAGTGGGACCAGAAGCACCTGCAGGGCTGTCCTCCTGTACCCCAGCAGTGTGGCCACTCTCGAGGCCCAGTAGCCTCCGTGCCTCCTCTCCGCAGAGGCCCACGATGGTGCCGACGAGCCCGTCGATGAGCGGCACGGTGAGGGGCCCCAAGGCGGGCTGTGTGTGCTGAATGATGGCGTCCCTGTCCAGCCCCATCACACACAGGGAGTGCAGGAGGAAGCTCTCTGCAGCTCTCGCCTGCCACCAGCGTGTCCCGTAGATGGCTGAGAGCTCGCGGCGCAGCCAGGGCAGCACAGGGTCGAGGATGTCCCTGCGCTCCCTGAACAGCACGGCCCAGTCCTCGGGCAGGAGGCCGCCCACAGCAGCGCGGGGATCGGGCTCCGCATCCCTCTCCTCGGCTGGCACAGAGGACGCAGCCGGCGCTGCAGGGCTGTGGGGGGCGGTGGCGCTGCCTGCCTGGAAGCCAACAGGTACGGGCACTGCGGGAGGGGAGACGATGCATTCCAAGTAGTCCTCCTCTCCCCGCACGGAAACCTTGATGCTTCTCATGCCCGTCCTGCAGAGTGGGCAGCTGGCCTTCAGCTTTGCCCAGCGCTGGATGCAGCCCAGGCAGAACCGGTGGTTGCACGGTGTTGCATAGGCCACATCCTTTCGGCCCTCCCGGCAGACGGGACACGTCCACGCCTCCTCTGTGGCCATGATCTTCACGCTAAGGTGCGCTGGGGAGAGCTGATGGTGACGAGCTGCTCCCCTGCACCGGCACTGCAGAAGCGGGTATCGCGCACGCTGCGAGGAAGAGAGAAGGTCACTGGCTGTGCCCCGGCCCCTCAGCAGGAACCCCCCGGCCCCAGCCCCACGGCTGGGTGGTCCCACGTCCCCCGCGGGCCGCCCCGGGGCACGTGGCCCCACACAGCTCACCTGCGCTGCTGCAAGTGCTCCTCACAGGGCCCCGGCTGCCTGAGCCAGGCAGGGCCGGGGAAACACAGGCACTGCCTGCGGGGACGGGCACTGAGAACAGCTGCCGACGGCCCCACAGCACAGCTCCAACAAATCCTTGCTCGGCGCTCCAAGCCTCGCACAAACGCTCAGCAGGAATCCAGGCACGAGCCAGGCTGGGGTGGGCTCTGCCTGCGCCCCAATATGAGCAGCGAGGGCCGTGAGGTCACAGAGTCCGTTGCTGGGTGACCTCAGCGCCCATCGCTGGGTGACCTCAGCATGGGGAGACATCACGTTGTGCTGGGTGGCAGCCGGGCGGGTTTTCACAGAATCACAGAATCGTCTAGGTTGGAAGAGACCTCCAAGATCATCTAGTCCAACCTCAGCCCTAACACTAACAAGTCCTACACTAAACCGTATCACTAAGGGCTACATCTAAACGTCTTTTAAAGACCTCCAGGGATGGTGACTCAATCACCCCCCTGGGCAGTCCATTCCAATGCCTAACAACCCTTTCGGTAAAGAAGAAGTTCTTCCTAACATCCAACCTAAACCTCCCCTGGCGCAACTTTAGCCCATTCCCCCTCGTCCTGTCACCAGGCACGTAGGAGAACAGACCAACCCCCACCTCTCTACAGCCTCCTTTAAGGTACCTATAGAGAGCGATGAGGTCTCCCCTGAGCCTCCTCTTCTCGAGGCTAAACAACCCCAGCTCACAGTATCACAGTATCACAGATTTCTAGGTTGGAAGAGACCTCAAGATCATCGAGTCCAACCTCCGACCTAACACTAAGTACTCCACTAAACCATATCGCTAAGCTCTACATCTAAACGTCTTTTAAAGACCTCCAGGGATGGTGACTCCACCACCTCCCTGGGCAGCCCGTTCCAATGCTTAATAACCCTTTCGGTAAAGAAGTACTTCCTAACATCCAACCTAAAACTCCCCTGTTGCAACTTTCGCCCATTCCCCCTCGTCCTGTCACCAGGCACGTAGGAGAACAGACCAACACCCACCTCTCTACAGCCTCCTTTAAGGTAACTGTAGAGAGCGATAAGGTCGCCCCTGAGCCTCCTCTTCTCCAGGCTGAACAATCCCAGCTCCCTCAGCCGCTCCTCGTAAGACTTGTTCTCCAGACCCCTCACCAGCTTGGTCGCCCTTCTCTGGACTCGCTCGAGCACGTCCATGTCCTTCCTGTAGCGAGGGGCCCAAAACTGAACACAGTACTCAAGGTGCGGCCTCACCAGAGCCGAGTACAGGGGCACAATCACTTCCCTAGCCCTGCTGGCCACACTGCTTCTTATGCAGGCCAGGATGCTGTTGGCCTTCTTGGCCACCTGGGCACACTGCTGGCTCATATTCAGCCAACTATCAACCAATACTCCCAGGTCCTTCTCGGCCAGGCAGCTTTCCAGCCACTCATCTCCCAGCCTGTAGTTCTGCTTGGGGTTGTTGCGCCCCAGGTGCAGGACCCGGCACTTGGCCTTGTTGAACTTCATACAGTTGACCTCAGCCCATCGCTCCAGCCTATCCAGATCCTCCTGCAGAGCCTTCCTGCCCTCGAGCAGATCGACACACGCACTTAGCTTGGTGTCATCTGCAAACTTACTGAGGGTGCACTGGACGCCCTCATCCAGATCATCGATAAAGATATTAAAGAGGACCGGCCCCAGTACCGAGCCCTGGGGGACACCACTAGTAACCGGCCTCCAACCGGATTTGACTCCATTCACCACAGCTCTCTGGGCCCGGCTATCCAGCCAGTTTCTAACCCAACAAAGCGTACGCCAGTCCAAGCCCCGAGCAGCCTGTTTCTTGAGGAGAATGTTGTGGGGAACTGTGTCAAAAGCCTTACTGAGGTCAAGGTAGATCACATCCACAGCCTTCCCCTCATCCACCAAGCGCGTCACTTTGTCATAGAAGGAGATCAGGTTCGTCAAGCAGGACCTGTCTTTCATAAACCCATGCTGACTGGGCCTGATTGCGTGCTTGCCCTGCAAGTGCCGCGTGATGACATTCAAGATAATCTGCTCCATGAGCTTCCCTGGCACTGAGGTCAAGCTAACAGGCCTATAGTTCCCCGGATTATCTCCAGAGAACGAGACTGTCCCAGGATAAGAACAATGGCTAAGGAAAACGAGACAAACACTTGCAGAATCGGCAAGAACAGGAAGCTACAAAATCTTGGGCCCTTCCATTTCCAAAACAAACAAACAAAAAACAACAACAAAGAAATTAAAGTTTAGTCAAATAAAACTGTATATAGAGGGCGTAGTTACAAGTGTAGGTTGTGGGCCTGTAGTACTCAGCCAGTGAGGAAAGGGGACGAATTAAACATCGGGTAACAGGGGATATAAGGTAATGATATACTGTTACTGTGCACCCCTGTTCGCAGGACACACAGCATTGCAATTGTGAATAAATGAATAAATTATCTTCCCAGAAGACCCTGTCTGAGAAAATTATTGGGATATTTCTTATACCAATAAACATGGGAAAATCTGCAATGCTAGGTCCTACGTAGAGAGAATGTAACAAACCGTGTGAAGGGAACAATGAGAACAAACGTCATTACAATACGTTCTCTTTATTTTTAACTTTTAAAATAGCCTTTTTTTCTGCTACGTGGATTTTCATCTCATGATCGGCGGATTAATAAGGCAAGTTTCTGCCTTAACTGTTTGCCCGGTTGGGGCATTTGTGACCACGGAATCACAGAATGGCTGAGGCTGGCAGGGCCCTCAGGAGCTCATCTGGTCCCACCCCTGCTCCAGAGCCAGGTGCCCAGGCCCGTGTCCAGGCAGGTTTTGAAGATCCGTAGCGAGGAGACCCCACAGCCTCTGGGCAGCCTGTGCCAGTGCTCAGCCACCCGCACAGCACAGAAGTGCTGCCTGGTGCTCAGAGGGAGCTTCCCGTGCTCCAGTTTGTGCTCACTGCCTCTTGCCTTGTCTTTGGGCACCACTGGCAAGAGCCTGGCTCCGTCCTCTTTGCACCCTCCCTTCAGGTATTTATGGACGCTGATGAGATCCCCCTGAGCCTCCCCTTCTCCAGGCCAAGCAGTCCCAGATCTCTCAGCCTTTCCTCCCATCCCTTGATCAACTTGCTGTCTGTTGGAGTCTTCCCAGTATGTTTGGGTCTGCCTTGTACTGGGCAGCCCAGAGCTGGACACGTTGCTCCAGGTGCAGCCTCACCGGTGCTGAGCGGAGGAGGAGGATCAGCTTCCTCAGCCTGCTGGAGACACTTTGCTCCTGCCAGCCCGCCTCTCCGGCCTGCTGAGCCCACCTGGATGGCAGCGCGGCCCTCTGGTGGGTCAGCCACAGCCTCAGTTCTCTGTCATCTGCAAATTTATCGAGGGTGCAATCTACCCATTGTCCAGATCGTTAATGAAGGTGTTAAACAGCACCAGACCCAGTATCAGCTCCTGGGGTACTCCACTTGTTACTGGCCTCCCACCAGGCCTTGCACCACTGACCACAACCCTCCATGTCCAGCCGCTCAGCCAGTTTTCGATCCATCTCACTGTCCGCTCATCCAGCCATACATCAAAAGCTACTCCATGAGGACCTTACGTGGGACAAACGCCTTACCATAGTCACAAAGACAATGCCCACTGCCCTCTCAGCCATTGGGCTGGTCACGTCATCTTGGAAGCTCATCAGGTCCGTCTGGGATGACTTCCCCGTGCTGAATCCATGCTGACTACTCCTGACGTGCCCATCTTACACCAACAACCTTGCGTTTTCTGGATTTTAATCCCCAACCTATCTATCATATTTTGAAATGATGAGCAAATTATTTTACCTAGACATGAGAGTAATTATTTTCATATATTGGTCCCCACAGGTGTGCCACACACACATATGCACACACCCACCCACACACATGTAGGTATATAAACTTCTGTTCCATGAAATACACGCTGCTCCAAATGAGGGGACAGCAGACAACAGACTCATCAAGCTGCAGGATCTAAGGCTGGCACTTAAATAAAGTACTCCTAATCTTGTCTACACCGTGTCACCTCTCAAGTGGTAACTGATCCACTGGGCTGTTAAACTAACTCGAAATGCACTTTATGATAGTGAACACACGCTTCCTTTTTTATCCTACAAAAAACCCAAGCCATTAAGCAGCGAGAGCATTCTTGCTGAGCAGCGTGACAGAGGCAGGAGGGCTGGCGGTGTGCTGCGACTCCGCTTAACCACCGCGTGCTAAAAGAGTGTGAGCAGCAAGTGCCTTCTGGCAGTGGTACTTCCTTTTAAAAAGCAGGGAGTGTTTTCTTTACACTCCACGTTAAGGATTTGTCTTTTTTTTTTTTCTTTTTTTTTTCTTAAGACACACTAAAGTGTTTGAAGCTGTTATAACTGCAGTAATCAGAATGTAATTATACCAGCAATGGGCCGGCACGTGCTGCAGCCTTCCAGAGCAGCAGCCAGGTGTAAAAAAGTCATAACATGAGTGAGCGGACTGCAAATTGGCAAAATGTTCCAGAAGTGTAGTGTAAAATGAAAAATAATAATAATAATAATAAAAATTTGAAGTTACTTGGAACTTTGGTAGAAAATATCTTATGCAGGTTTGCATCTTGTGCAGGTTTGCAGGCACCAGACCACTGAAGGTCTTCTGGGTCGGAGGGAGAATGTTTGAATCAACCTGCTGCTTCACAGTGAAATGAACAAAGTAACTCTGGCATGTTTAGAGGCTTGGGAGCAAGCAAGCAACTTGGCAGCAGGATTCTTCAAAAGCTTTGGGAAATTGCCGTAGGCCTTTCCACTCGGTGTCTGTGGTCCTCGCGCATCCAGAAATGTACTCCAAGCACCTGTAAGTGTTACTATGTGCTTTCAACTGATACTCTTTGTACAAAACAAAAAATAAAATAAAAGCCCACAACAAAAAACACCACATTTTACACTCCAATAATATTCTTAACCTTTATTTTTATGAATCAGACCAAGCAAGAATTGTTTGTAATGGTTAGGAGTTGTTTAGCAGTTAGACTTGTTTTTCAAAGCCCATGATTGTGTTCCTGGCAGTGGCATGGGACAAAGGATATGTTTCCGGTCATCCCAAGGTTGCTTCTACCATTGCAAGTATGAGGCGCTTTCCTTCGTGGGTGTGAGGGACAGTGGGGGCCAGCAGGGCACGGGGACGGCACCAGGAAAAGGGAGGGAAGGCAGCAGCATGCACGGGGCTGTGGCAGCTCTGGTTTGAATCACACCGAGACATTTTCTGTGGTATATTCAATCTATTTTATTGTTCTTTATTTCATCTCCCGCAGGAGCCCTGCTAGAAGCGCCGAGGGGGCGGCCTCTTGCAGGGCTGGGGAGAGTCTTGGGCACTGCTCACCCGGGTGCGCTTCCTGGGGCGCCGGGACCCCCGAGTCGAGCGGTGAGGAGTGGAGGGTCTGCGCCTGCAGGTCTGGCCCCACACAGCTCACCTGCGCTGCTGCAAGTGCTCCTCACAGGGCCCCGGCTGCCTGAGCCAGGCAGGGCCGGGGAAACACAGGCACTGCCTGCGGGGACGGGCACTGAGAACAGCTGCCGACGGCCCCACAGCACAGCTCCAACAAATCCTTGCTCGGCGCTCCAAGCCTCGCACAAATGCTCAGCAGGAATCCAGGCACGAGCCAGGCTGGGACGGGCTCTGCCTGCGCCCCAATATGAGCAGAGAGGGCCGTGAAGTCACAGTCTGTTGCTGGGTGACCTCAGAGCCCATCGCTCTGGGTGACGCCCAAAAACTAAAGCACGTGTCTGAAAGCATTGCCCAGACGTTTTGTGAACTCCAGCAGGCTTGCTGCCCTGACCACTTCACTGGGAGGCCTGGTTCAGTGGCCAAGCCCCGTGTCAGTGAAAAATCTTGTCCTCACCTCCAGGCAGAGCCTCCCCTGTCACAGCTCCATGCCATTCCCTCGACTTTTGTCACCGTCCCCAGAGAGCAGAGCTTAGCGCTGGGCCCTCCGCTCCCCTCGTGAGGAAGCTGCAGGTCGCCCTCAGGCCTCTCCTCAGTCTCCTGCAGGCTGAACAAACGCAGGCACCTCAGCCGCTCCTCATCTGTCCTGCCCTCCAGACCCTTCACCACTTTGAAGCCCTCCTTTGGATGCTCTCTCTCTAAGAGGTTTATGGCCTTCTGATAGTGCCGTGCCCAAAAGTGCACACAGGACTCGAGCTGATGCTGAAAGAGCACAGAGCAGAGCACAGCAATCCCTGCCCGCGACCGGCTAGCGATGCTGTGCTGGAGGCACCCCACGATGCCGTTGCCCCTCCTGCCTGCCAGGGCCCACGGCTGACTCACGTTCAACTTGCCGTCGACCAAAAGCCCCAGAGCCCTCTCTGCAGGGCTGCGCTCCAGCCTCTCCTCCCCCCAGACTGTCCGGACAGCCAGGGTTGCCCGTTGCCAGGTGCGCAATCCCTCACTCGCTCTCGCTAAACCTCATCTTGTTGGGGATTGCCCAGCTCTCTGATTTGTCAGGATCTCTCTGCAAGGCCTTCCTCCCCTCCATGGAGTCAGACGCTCCTCCCAATTTAGCATCGTGCCTAAATGGACTCAAGACGCCCTCGAGTCCTGCGTGCAAGTCAGTTAGGACAACATTGAAGAGAACTGGCCCTAAAATGGAGGCCTGCAGAAGCCCCCTAGTGACTGGCCGCCAGCCCGATGCAACCCCATTTACGATAACCCTTGGAGCGCGACCCGTCAGCCACTTGTTCACCCATGGCATTATGCATTGCTCTAGCTGTGTGCTGCTCAATTTGTCCAGAAGGAGACAGTGAGAAACAATATTGAAGCTGTGCTGAAATCCAAACAGGTGCCATCAGCTGGCTTCCCTTGGCCAACTAGACGGTTGAGCACTTCCGAAAAGGAAATCAAGTGCATTAAGCAGCACTTTCCCCTCGTGAACCTGTGTTGGCTGTGATCAATGACTGCATTGTCCTTCAGGTGATATTAAGAACTCCCAGAATACTTTTCACCATATTTTTACCATTTTTCCCTCCCAATTGATTGGGGGGAGTTGAAAAATCATAAAATAATAATAATAATAATAATAAAGAGAAAATCATATTCATGTTCATAAGAAGAACAGGAATAAAAGAATAGGGAAGGTAAGCGAGGCAAAGTGCAACCGCTGACCAGCTGCTGACAGATGTCCATCCCATCCCCAAGTAGCAGCCCTCATACCAGCCTGGCCTAGCAGTTCCTAGTAATAATTCAGCACCATGCCCTGTGTCAAGCAATATCCCTTTGGCCTTTTGCAACGTCCCTGTGTGAAGCATTTTGTACACAACAGATGCAAATCTGCTCCCATCCACTGCTTTCTCTGTTGAATGTAGAAGGGCAACATTGCTGACAAATGCTCTCTTGCAGCCCCTAGTCTTACATCTCGATCCTTAAGCAAGCTGCATTTTAAAAGGAAACGGGAAAGGGGAAAGTGAAAAGGCGAAAGGGAAAGGGAAAGGGAAAGGGAAAGGGAAAGGGAAAGGGAAAGGGAAAGGGAAAGGGAAAGGGAAAGGGAAAGGGAAAGGGAAAGAGAAAGGGAAAGGGAAAGGGAAAGGGAAAGGGAAAGGGAAAGGGAAAGGGAAAGGGAAAGGGAAAGGGAAAGGGAAAGGGAAAGGGAAAGGAGAAATAAAAATTTAGGAATGGCTATACGGAAGGAGAAGCGTCTTTCCTCCACATTGCATATGGGGACCAAGACTGAAGCAAAGGAACCTTTGTGGCTGAACCAGAAGAATTGGAGGTTAATTTGAAAATGCTATTCTCTAGGCCAAAGGAAAAAATGCACTGAACACTAGGTCAAGGCAAGAAATAGAAAGCTCTTCTTGAGGACAGAAATCTCAAAACCTAAGCACAACATCGGGGGAAGATTAGGGCTGTCCAGAGGAAGAAGAAATACCCACAGAGTGAAGTGGCAAACCCATCCCTGGCTGGAGTAGGGTTGAAAGTTGTAGCCTCTGCTTACACACACGATGGCAAGTACAGCAGCAGTCTCTGCGCAAAGCAGACTTTAAAAAGAGAACCCATTCCTAAACCATGGGAGAGATCCTTGACACAATAGCTCTCAAAGTCGTGAAGAGAGCAGAAGAGCGGTTTTGCACGCAGCGTTTGCTGTTTCCATTGCTTGTTAGGGTTATGCTTTCCTTGTATACAGCATCTGCATACAGATGCTGCGAAGCTTCCAGGTCGCTCCCTGTCACTGGGTGAATTTGCACGAAGGAGAGTCCGAATGGAGGGAAACTGGGCTGCATGGACTCAACTACTAAGCCTCATGCTTAAGGAAGCCAGCGTCCTCCACAATTACACTTGGCAGTCGGTGCCTGGACGCTGCCCAGTTCTGGTGGCATAGAATCACTGAATCACAGAATATCCTGAGTTGGAAGGGACCCATAAGGAGCATCGAGTCCAACTCCTGGCACCACACAGGTCTACCCCCAAATTCCGACCACGTTGTTATAAATTACGTAGCCCCCCTTCCTGGTACTGCGGCTGCGTCGACTGTTGCTAGGGGGTCGTCTCCCGTCCCTCTGGTGGTCGCACGGATGAAGGCCGTAGTCTTCCTCCGCTTGGTATGTGGTGTTTTTCCCTCCTTAACCGGTCATGTTGGTTTGTCTTAAGATAGGACAGTGGGTTATCAATTTTGCAGTTATAGTATTTACACAAAGTTCTCTCAACTTTCCGTCCGAGACAGCAACAGGCAGGGAGCCTCAAGGTCCTTACAGCCACCTGGCGACTCCCTTTGTTCCTTCTTAATATAGCCATGGGAAATAATGAACAAACATGCTTCATACACCACAATCCCTCCTTTTTCTTTTAGTTAGTTATTTTGTTCCTTAATTCCTGGTATGCCTGTCTGCTGAGCGTTAGAGTTTCAGCATCCTCACTCGTGGTTATGGGTTCATATTTGGCACTGATATGCATCAAATGTGCTGCCTCTAAACGGTTTTTTACAATCGCGATTACTCGATTCAGAATACATGGTCCAAAAGTTAGACTCAACATTAATAACAACAAAGGTCCCGCTATTGTCGACAGTAAAGTTGTAAGCCAGGGTGAATAATTAAACCAAGAGTCGTATCAATTCTGCTTAGCCTCATTTTCTCGCTTTCTTTTTTCTAATCTTTCTCTGAGCTTCATCATTGTATCCCTCACTACTCCCGTGTGGTCTGCATATACACCGCATTCTTCTTTCAAGGCGGCACATAATCCACCGTCTTGTAAATACACCAGATCTAATCCTCTACGATTTTGCAAAACAACTTCCGATAATGACCTTGCCGATTTGTCCAGGGCAGTAATTGACTGTTCAACTCAAGCTAAGTCTTCATCTACAGCCACACGTAGGGAGGTGAACTCCTGACTTTGTCTGACCAGAGAGGCAACTCCAGTGCCCACCCCGCTGCCTCCCAGAATTATCAACGTTGCCAATGTTATAGCCGTGATTGGTTCTCTTTTTGTTAAGTGGTTCTCTGCTACCGTGTGCCGTGTATATACGTACTCTTCAGAATGGTATAGAATTCTTGGTACAATTATCACCTGTATACAGAAATCTTGAGATACATTAAAGAGTTCAAGTGATAAACAAGGGGTAACACCTATCGATGAGCAGACCCATCTAGCGTTGTTTGCGGGAATTAACCACCTTTCTTTACTTCCTGGTGTAACCTTCTCCGTAATACTGCATAGATGGAGCTTCTCACTAGGGATTGTACCTACACACCTGCCATTCCCAGTTACTTCCGTCAATGTTATTCCTACATCCCTCCCCCAATTGCATTGTGGAGGGTTGGGGTTACGTGAACGGGTGGCCTCTCCCAGATCCCCAGTGGCGTCATCATATGGAGGCCTTATATCAAGGCATAACCAGCAAGGTTTAGGGATGTTGGGAATTGTTTGATTCAATAAATAATAACTAGCATCCACGATTTTCCACATGTTATTCTCTGTCATCCCTTCATTTTTTTCATATTTTTGGCCTACTGATTTATTAATGACCTTCAGTGGTTTTGGGCTATTTGGAGTTCGTATTTCAGAAGCTTGTGTAGGTTGAATTCTTAAAACATTTCCTGACAGTTCTTGGTTTGGTCCTACCCGTTGGGGGTTCTTAATCTCTTCTTTCCTTCTATATATTATCCCTCCCCTATCAGCTCCGGATTCATGCAACCTAATTCCCCAGCGTTGTCCTAGGGTCCACCTTTGATCTCCCGGTTGGGTTACATTGATGTATAGGAATTTGCAATCTGACCTGGAGAGGGTGGCGTAATGCTGTAGTTCGCCCTTATGGTTACATCCTGGTGGCCCGTACCCACCTTCAAATATTTGTCCGCTCCAGCTCCGGGATTCCAGTCTGTGGCAATAGTCTCACAACCCCAATAGGCACAAAAGTATTCATGTGGATAGTTACAATACGGTCTTCCCGGGTTAGAACTTGGGCACATACAGAAGCTCAATTGACCAGAACATATGTTTGGTACATTTTTGCCCCATGTCACAAGGTCACACAGTAAGACCTTACAACTAGGGCCCCCAGTGGTGATTATTTGCTGCACAACATGGTAATCTTCCCATCTAATTAGGCTCCAAATAAAAGGTTGATGAGGGTGCGCAGACCCAGGAACAGTGCAAACACTTACACCTACTACTATGTATCGCAAAAAGTGGATAGGGCCCATTTTCGGAGGGTTTTTTTTCTTTTTTTTCTTTTTTTTTTTTTTACCTGGTCACGCAGTTCCCCACCGTTTCACTCTCTGCCTCGCTTGTCAGTTCGGTTGCGGCGAACTACAAGGTGCACGTTCTTCTCGGCAGCAGTAGTGCTCTTCAGGGGTGTTTCTCGGTTAGCTGCAACCTCTTGCCTGTTACCGATCACACAGAGCCCCCCTCCTCCCCCTTTTTACGATACATAGACAGTGACAGTATATATTATACTTATCGAGGCCGTTTCAGAGTGAGCTTTAAGTCATCAGGGCCTGCGACCGCTTCCCCATTCTCTTGTCTGGATTGGTCCCTTCACACGACTGGCATGCGTCCACCCCTTCTCAGCCGTCCGGATAGCTGTCTCTGTGGTAAGTAAAACAACATAGGGGCCTTCCCACCGTAGTGTTAAAGATGTTTCTTTCCATGTCTTAATTAGAACCTTATCTCCAGGCTGTATTCTATGGATTGCTATATCTAACGGGGGACGCTATGCCACCAAGCCTTTCGCTTGTAATTCCCTCCATCTATTCATCAGCTGTATTAAATAAGGTGTTAATTGAATGTCCTGTATCTGGGGGTGATCAGATGGCATCTCTAGATCATAAGGCATACCGTATAGTATTTCAAAAGGTGAGATTCCGACATCGGCTTGAAGCTGTGTTCGAATATTCAGTAGTGCAAGTGGTAAACATTTCACCCAGGAGGATTTTTTCTCCATCATAAGCTTTGTTAGTTGCTTTTTAATTTCCCCATTCATTCGTTCTACCTTTCCAGAGCTTTGAGAGTGCCACGGAGTATGATATTCCCAACTTGTCCCCAAGGCTTTCATAGTTTCTTGGGACACTTTTGATATAAAGTGCGGGCCTCGGTCAGAATCAATTGTTTCTACAATCCCGTACCTTGGGATAATGTTTTCTAACAGTATTTTTACCACAGCTCGGGCCGTTGTTCTCGTTGTCGGGAAAGCTTCCACAAAGTGCGTGAGATGGTCTACAATTACTAATAAATATTTGTACCTTCCTACTTTTGGAAGTTCTGTGAAATCCAATTGAATTCTGGCAAAAGGTCGGTGCGCTAATTCCCGACCTCCTAACACTCTTTTCCTCATTTGCCGGGCAGTCACTCTCTTACAGACAAGACAATCATGCACAACTCCTTTTGCTACATTGTATATTCCAATACACATATATTTGGTAGCGAATTGATCCACTAGTGCTTGAGCTCCCCAGTGGGTGTTCTCATGAAACCTCCGTAGCACTCGCACAGCTGCAGACTACCCATTTACCCCCATCTATTTCTTTTATGCCCATTTGAGCCATTTTATCCTTTTCTGGCTGCGTAAAACGGAGTAATGTATATATGGGTCCGTGTAAATAACAACGTGACTAAATGCACAGTCCAAACGCTTCTTAAACTCCAACAGGCTTGGTGCAGTCACTGCTTCCCTGCGGGCCTGTTCCAGTGTGCGACAACCCTCTCAGTGAAGAACCTCTTCCTGATGCCTATCCCATCCCCAAGGAGCAGCCCTCATTCCACCCTGGCCAAGCACTTCATAGCAATAGTTCAGCACGATGCCCTGTCTTATGGAATATCCTTCTGGCTACTTCAGCTCAGCTGTCCTGCTGCTGTCCCCTCCCAGCTCCTTGTGCACCGCAAGTCTCTTTGCTGGCAGACAAGTGCTGGCATAACCCGTGCAATAGTGTCCCTGGTAAGGTCCTGCTCTCCATGGCAAGCCCCTCAAACATCGCATTGGTTTTTCACATTGACAGTCATGAGGTAGCAAAGAGAAATCCAAGACTGATCAAAAGGGACTTTACGGCTTTGCGGCAACTGGTTGCAGGATTAGGTGCACGAGCAGTGTTTTCCTCCCTCTTTCCAGTAGCAGGTATCAATACCGAAAGGAACACGCAGACCCAGCAGATGAACAAGTGGCTGCGAGGCTGGTGCCACCAACACGGTTTTGGGTTCCTTGCTGCTGGGAAGGTCTACATGACACCAAGCCACCTGGGTCGTGGTGGGAAGCACCTTTCTCAGAGGAGGAAAAGGATTTTTGCCCTGGAGTAAGCAAGGCTGATTGTCAGGGCTTTAAACTTAGATTCAAAGGCGGAAAGGGACAAAGCCAGGCCTGCCAGCGATAAGCTATGGACTGCACACCAAAACCGGAGGGACCATGTGCTAGCAAGACCCTTCAGTGTGCCCAGCGAGGGGCTGGCTTCAATGAAGCACATCTGAACTATTTCTCCACAAGCGCATGCAGCATGAGAAACAAGCAAGAGGAGCTAGAAGCCTTGGCCCCATGCCAGAGCTACGACACTGTTGGCATGAGTGAAAGCCGGTGGGAAGAGGCCTGTGACTGGTGCGTTGTGATGGATGGTTCCAGGCTCTTCAGAAGGGACGGGCAGGGCAGGTGAGGCTGGGGGGGCCACGCGCTGTGTAACGGAGGCACTGGGCTGTACGGAGCTCCCAGTCGGTGACAATGGGGTTTAGAGCCGCTGGGTAAGGACCTAGGGACAGGCAACTGAAAGGGATGTCGTTGTGGGAGTCCGCTATAGACGAGCCGGCCGGGATGACGGCACTGATGAATCATGCTTTGAGGAAGTGAGAAAATTTCTAGATCGTCTGCCCTTGTCCTTATGGGGCACTTCAGCCTGCCAGACATCAACCCGGAATATCACATCGCTGAGACAAAGAGGTCCAGGAGATTCCCGAAGCACCTTGCTGCTATCTTCTGGGTACAGGTCCTAGGAGAGCTGACTAGGAAAGGCGCCCTCCTAGACCTGCTGCTTGGAAAGAGGGGGGGTCTTGTGGGTGAAGTGTAAACGGGGACACTTCAATCTGAGCAGCCTGGACTGGTTGTTTTGCTGTTCTTCTGCGGCCCTGCTCAGGTACGTGAGCATCCCCGTGGTGCACTTTACAACCAGGTTCTCTACCTGGGCAGCAAGATCTTGCCCCAGTGCAGCAGCCCACATGGGTTGGCCCCTGTGCTGCCAGCAGCTCTGCTTCCATTGCTTGAACCTCCTGCGCAGGGCCTTTGCCACCATCCACGAGTCAGGAGAAAGAGCGAGCGTTTTTCCCATTCTGCCATATCTAAAGCCAGCTGGAAGAGGGGAAACATAACCCCCATTTTTAAAAAGGGAAAAAGGAAGACCCAGGCAACTACAGGCCTCAGCTCTGTGCCCAGTCAGATCATGGAACAGATCCTCCTGGAAACTATTCTAAGGCACATGGAAAAGAAAGAGGCGAGTGGTGAACAGCCAGCATGGCTTCACTAAAGGTTTGCCTTGACTGACAAACCTGGTGGCCTTCTACAGGGCGGTTAAGCATTGGTGCGTACGGGAAGAGCAACTGACATCATCTACCTGGACTTGTGCAAAGCCTTTGGCACTGGCCTGCACCATATCCTTGTCTCTAAGTGAGAGAGACACGGATTTGATGGATGGACCACTCGGTGGGTAAGGAATTGGCTGGATGTCCACACTCAAAGAGTTGTGGTCAATGGCTCAGTGTCTAAGGGGAGGCCACTGAGGAGTGGTGTTCCTGAGGGGTCGCTATAGGGACCGGTGCTGTTTAACATCTTTGTCGCTGACATGACCAGTGGGATTGAGTGCCCCCTCAGCAAGCTTGCAGACACCAAGCTGTGTGGTGCTGTCAAGACGCTGAAGGGAAGTGATAGCATCCAGGAGAACTTTGAAAAGCCGGGGAGGTGGGCTTGTGTGAATCTCCTGAGGTTCAACAAGGCCAAATGGAAGGTCCTGCATCTGAATTAGAGCAATCAAAAGCACAAATACAGGCTGGGCAGGGAATGGATTGAGAGCAGCCCTGAGCAGAGGGTTCTGGGGGTGCTGGTTGCTGAGAAGCTCGACATGAGCTGGCAATGTGTGCTTGCAGCTCACAAAGCCACTCGTAGCCTGGGCTGCACCAACAGCATGGTGGCCAGCAGGGCGAGGGAGGGGATTGTTCCCCTCTGCTCTGCTCTCGGGAGACCCCACCTGGAGCCCTGTGTTCAGCTCTGGGGCCTCCAACACACGAAGGACACAGAAGTATTAGAATGAGTCCAGTGGAGACTATGGGGATGATGAAAGAACTGGAGAACCTCTCCTATGGAGACAGGCTGAAGGAGTTGGGGTTGTTCAACCTGGAGAAGAGAAGGCTCTGGGGAGTCCTTACAGTGGACTTCCTGTGCCTCAGGTGGGCTACAGGAAGGCTGGGGAGGGACTCTATGTCAGGGGGTGTAGGGATAGGGCAATGGTTAAGGGCTTGAAACTAAAAGTGGGTAGATTAGGTGATCTAGAAAGAAGAACTTCTCTACTCTGAGGCACCAGCACAGGCTGCCCCGAGGAGCTGGGGCTGCCCCATCCCTGGCAGTGCCCAAGGCCAGGCTGGATGGGGCTGGGGGCAGCCTGGGCTGCTGGCAGGTGTCCATGCCCATGGCAGGGGGGTGGGAAGTGGGTGGTCTATAAGGTCTCTTCCAACCCAAACCATTCTATGATTTCTTAAAAACAATCTTCCCTGTACAGTCTTTCTCATGCCAAATAATCTTAGAGTTTTCTTTCTCCTTTGGACAAAAGACATGTGATTTCCTTAGCTGCCACTGATGAGTCCAGAGAAGAGCAATCTTTGAGACTGCTCCCCAAGAAAACACAATTCAGGCAGAGCACAAGGTGGTGGGATGGTTTTGTTGAGACAGGAGAGAGAGCCATGCAGAGCCAAAGAGGCTGATCATATTTGCAAAGGGTATTTAACTCCCAACAAGCTAAAGTTAACTCCAGTGACAGCTGAAACCATTAAGCATCTTCCAGGATGATGGTGTCTATCCACAGGTAAAATCATGCTTTCTGGGGAGCACACTCAAGAGAGTATCATTAGAAAGGGAGATAAAAAAGGTTACCAAAATAAAATAAACACTTGTTTCATCTTGAAAATGTAGATAGTGTTTACTAAACCCTCTTCTCTGAAATAGACCATTATGGACTGCCCGTTTTTCTAAGCTCTTTCCCATCTCCCCATCTTCTTTTTCTTCTGTCTTCTGCTGTCTCTGCTGTATTTGAACTGGCCTCTGGATGAAGGTTTATTTAAACAAACTAGAGACAAAGACATTTCAACCACAAGAATGTGTTTCCACTTAGATTCCAGTTGCTTTGGTTTTGTATTTTGCCACTTGAATCGTTCTATTTAGTAACATTTCCACCTAAGACCGATATTAGCGTTCTTTCTAGATGAAGTTATCCCAAAGAATTTTGCATTTTTTTTACCTCTTTTGTTCAGTTCCTTTTCTTTTTTTTTTAACAACAGCAAGATGTTTCTCTGTATTTTTTTTATATAACCGTCCTGAAGTCCTGTTGCGAAGCAGGAAACAAAATCAATATAGAAGGCAAGCCATACCACCTCACCTTTGAACTGCTGTACACTTTTCACTTTTCTCTTTTCATTTAACAGTTTTCTTCAGTTAATTTCTGATATGACCTTGTGACTAGTGTTTTGTATTTCAACATATTTCTAGACCGCAGGTCACCTCAACGGGAGAGGCACTTGGCTCTCCAGAAAACTTGTGAGGAATCAGGCTGGTTTGTTCAAACAGGGCAAATTCCTCTCTGGCCTTTCTTGTTTCCGTTTGAAACACTTAACTGGGGCTTGGATTAGGTCAATGAAGAATAAATCTAAATCTAACCATTCTTAAACTGAAATCAAAATGCCCACGTGTTGCTTTGACCAACTTAGCCAAAGCAGCCCCAGACTGTGGATAGGCGAGGCTTGTGCCTGCCCTCTGCTCCTCCTCAGGGCAGCCTTCAGATGCCTGTGCTATCTGACCGTATTGCCGAGTGACATTAAGCCACACAGACTGCTTCTGGACGCTTTCAAGGGCTACCAGTCTAATAGGTCAAATGCTGATTTATATCAAAAGAATAAAATGCAGCTGGAAAGGTACTGCAGTGTGAGTTACTAGAACAGCTGCTGGAAAAGAGTTTTAGAACATTGTTTGAGCTGAGGTTCTGCTATGATAAAGCAATGGCATTTCAAACCACATTAATCAGCCATGACCAAAGGGACAGTGGGGGCCAGCAGGGCACGGGGACGGCACCAGGAAAAGGGAGGGAAGGCAGCAGCATGCACGGGGCTGTGCCAGCTCTGGTTTGAATCACACCGAGACTTTTTCTGTGGTATATTCAATCTATTTTATTGTTCTTTATTTCATCACCCGCAGGAGCCCTGCTAGAAGCGCCGAGGGGGCGGCCTCTTGCAGGGCTGGGCAGAGTCTTGGGCACTGCTCGCCCGGGTGCGCTTCCTGGGGCGCCGGGACCCCCGAGTCGAGCGGTGAGGAGTGGAGGGTCTGCGCCTGCAGGCCCGGGCAGAGGGACCTGCTGCTGCCTCCTGCCCCAGCTCTTCACGGGGCTCTTTCTGCTCCTAAAAGCCTTATACTTCTGTGCGTCTGACGTGCCAGGCCATCGAATCCACACAGTCCAATAAACTCGATTGTCCCTTTCCTCCCCCTGGCTGGAGGCAGGGCCCCTCTAATCCTGGTCAGAATCTTCGTCTCTGTGTTTAAAGGACTGCCTGCTGGAAGTTGGAGCAGCAAACTTTTCAGAGAACCCCTTTTTCCCAGTTGTTTTCTTTTGCAATTCACGTACCCGTGCCTCTAGGGTCGCAGTAGATTTTCCATCCCATTTTCTCATGTCCTCTCCATGGTCACGTAGGTAAAAGCACAGGGTGGCGTGGTGTGTGTGCCCACCATATTGTCTTCCTTGCATAGATGAACGTTTACCCCTAATAGCTGAGACACTGGTTTGTACAGGTGGGGAGGAAAATAATCTCTCTTCAAGTTGGTGGATCTTTTCAGAAAGTTTCTCCAAAGCATTCTCTTTTAGCTGGTGGACACTGGGTCGTTCAGGTGGAGGGGAAGATAAATTCTCTTTAAGTTGGTGGACCTCTTCAGAGAGTTTCTCCACAGCCGAGACGCAGGCCTGTAGGGAAGAGGAGAGACTTTCTTCGTACTGCCGCAGTATTTTAGTCACTTCATCCACTGTGGGTCCCTCATTCTCTTTCCAGGCTAGTATTGCCAATGAGCTGGCATATGATGATGGTGCACTCCGTACAAACTTCCGCCACATGGGTGGTGTACACCGGACTGCACTTGGATCTGCGGATGTTTGTGCGTCGTCTAGGTCCTTAGAAATTACTTCCCGTACGGCCAATTCCCTCAGGTACTGAATTCCTTTCTCCATGGTGGTCCACTTGCCTGGTACACATACAAGTTCTTCCTTGAAGGGATACCTTTCCTGCACAGCTGACAGGAGACGCCTCCAGAGGCTGTGAGATCGTGCTCCATCTCCAATTGCTTTGTCAATGCATGCGTCCCTAGCAAGGGATCCCAGCCACCTGGCTTCCTTGCCCTCTAATTCCACACAATTGGCTCCGGTGTCCCAGCACCAGAGCAGCCAGGTGACAAGCTGCTCACCTATACAGTGACCAAAATCTCTTCGCACATCTCGTAGCTCACGCTGGTATAGGGTTCGGGTAGTTACTGTTGATTTTTCGACATCCCCATCCTCATCTTCAGTCTCCTGCACCTTTGATGGCCCAGCCTCGTCTTCTCTATGCCCAGACTTAGCAGAAGACTGTCTGCGTTCTAAACGACCTGAGCCTCTATACCATTTTTTCACCTTGTCTACAGGGGCAACTTGACTGCTACAGCTCGTTTCTCTGACCCAGACACAGGAGTGGGAGCAGCTGCAGGAGCCGGAGCTGCTGCAGGGGCTGCAGTGGCTGCAGGAGCTGGAGCTGGGGCGGCTGCAGGAGCTGGAACTGGAGCGGCTGCAGGAGCTGTCACTAGGTTGCTAGTAGCATCAATTGCAGCTCGATAGGCACAAGCCAGACCCCAGCACGCTACAGTGATTTGTGTCACTTTGGAACTGCCAGAGTCATGACACCTTTTTTTCAAGCATTCTGCCAGCTTTTTAGGATTTTGCAGTTGTTCAGGGGTGAATGTCCAAAACACTGGAGGTGACCACTGCTCTAGAAACCTGCCCATATCCTCCCACACTCCCTGCCACTCGCAACTATCCCGCCTCAAGACAGATCTCCGGATGAGATTCCTAAGTAGTTGTTTAACCCTCAACAAAACCTGAAGCGCATTCAGGAGACATAACAACAAGAGCAGGCTGGTCTGAGTATCCCAAGGATATTCAACATCTCGGAGAACCACCGTAACTAGCTCGGGGGATAAGAGGGTGGTGAAGGAGAAAGGGAGAGTGAACAGGTAGGGAAACATGTCTTCCCGTGTCCCCTTCACAGATTGGCTCCCTAACAAAAACAGGCAATAGGTGTAATTGCTAATAGTTTCCGAGATATGGGTTCCAAAGTATAGAGTCGACGTCAGTGCTGACTACAAATACCAGGTTAGAGTCCTGACCAGATATTTCATCATTTCATAAGCCATTGTTACACCGCACAGTGCCGAGACAATCTTAAACCAGGGCCCGGAAAGGATAAACAGTGCAACAGGGAGCACATACAGAAAGTAACGCGCTATAAAACTTAATTTGGAAAACAGGCACAGCAGACTGGAGATTAAGGCAATCAACATCGTGACTAGCAACTATTAAGCAGGTCCAATACTTATACCAATTTTAGTTTAACACACTCTTGTCAAATTTGCCCATATCTCAACCCTTTGTCCCCACGTTGGGCGCCAGAAGGACTGTTGTGGTTTAACCCGGCTGGCAGCTAAACACCACACAGCCGTTCGCTCACCCTCCCCCCTCCCTCTCTGGGATGGGGGAGAGAAACGGGAAAGTGAAGCCGGTGAGTTGAGATAAAGACAGTTTATTAAGACAGGAATATAATAATAACAATAATAATAATAATAGTGATAATGATAATAGTATTAATAATAATAATGTGTAAGAAAACAAGTGATGCACAATGCAATTGCTCACCACCCGCTGACCGATGCCCAGCCTATCCCCGAGCAGCCGGCCCCCCACCCCGGCCAGCCACCCCTATATATTGTTTAGCATGACCCCAGATGGTATGGAATTCCCCTTTGGCCAGTTTGGGTCAGCTGTCCTGGGTCTGTCCCCTCCCAGCTCCTGCTGCACCCCCAGCCTGCTCGCTGGCAGGACAGAGCGAGAAGCCAAAAAGTCCTTGGCCTGGTATAAACACTGCTCTGCAACAATTAAAACATCAGCATGTTATCAGCGCTCTTCTCATCCTAATCCAAAACATAGCACCCTACCAGCTACTATGAGGAAAAATTAACTCTGTCCTAACTGGAACCAGGACACAGCACAATTCTTTAACACCCAGACGTCACTGTACAGCACTTTTAATTTACAGTTGCTAAAAAAAAAAATAAATAAATACAAAGTTAATTAGCAGCAGCCTTAACAGGAATATGGGAAAACTGAAGATAAATGACATGTCCTGTGTAAGATGGTGAGTCAGAAAAAGAGGTCGTGGTTCCAAATTCCAAATCAATTTGATTGTACCACAGGAAACTTTATTTTTTCCTTCATGGAAGCTGACAGAAACATAATTCTCAATGATTTTTCAGGTTTATGTTCCACCTCTTCCAGATGTGGTGTTATGCTTGGTTACAGTTTGAACAAAGAAACAACATCCCCTGTCTGGATGGTTTTTTCCTACATCACTGTAGGACCACCCTTAGAACCACTTTAGAAATCTCACTATAATGATTTTACTGAAAGTGAGCACATGGTGATGCATTCTGTAAAAAAATGAATAGGGTGCTCTCCCTATGCCCACAGCTACTGAACATATTTTTCAGTAGATCCACACCTGCATTTCTTGTAGTGATTTTCATACATGTACTTTGTAAATGAAGCTTACAATTCAACTGGCTGCTGTATGCTTATGTTAACTATTCCCCCGGATATTTTTTTTTCCCTCACACATTTCTGGAAAAAAATGCTCCTGTTCAGGCCATATCTATGCCGACAACAGTACCAACCATAGCGTAGTTACATGTGAATCCATGTAATGAAGGCTTGAAAAACACACACAGGCTGTTTTCAAGATCTTAAGACCTTGGTGTTACAAAGGATTATAAAGAGACAGTAAGAACCTCATCTGGCTCACACTGAAGGCAATAGAAGTTTTATTCTAAATTTAAGTAGTATGTTACTCACTTACTCCTAGCTTATAGGAGGGACAGAACATTTTCAGGATCTTGGAAAGTTACCAGCTATTTTTATACAAGAGTCCCATGCCACAGGTCCATCTCACCCAAACTCCCTTGAGGCAAAGGATGCAACAAACAAAAAATCCAGGCAGACTTGTCTTGTGACTGGGGAATGGGTGACACAGGGAGTCACAGCAAGAGCACTTACAAGAAGACTTCATACATACAAATATGACTGAAATCAACCCTCTGCTGTTTGGAAGGGCAAATAAAATAAAATAATAATAATAATAATAATAATAATAAGGAAGCAAAAAGCAAGAAAGAAAAAAAAAAGAAAAAAAAAAAAAGAGAATTGCAAAGTTGTACAAAGCCAGAGAAAGAAAGAAGAAATGCTATTCAAAGGATGCCAGTGTGCCTCAGTTTGACCTGAGGATTACCATTTGTCTCTCAGCAATTCTCCATGCATTATAACTGAGTTCTGGAAGCCTTGCGGAAGATTGTCCTTCAAAGAAGAAAGCACAAGACATACAGTTCACCATACACTTACACTCTATACTAAATACAGGTTTTAGCTCAGCAAGTGGTATCCACATTTGTGCACCCACCCTATCATTAAATCACTCTACGCTCCCCGTGCAAGCATCAAACCCTTTACCTCCCCTCATTCACTTCTTATCAGAATTGTTCTCAAGAAAATGCTACATTTCAATGCATAGATATGGAAGAAACTTTTTCCTTAAAGAGCACTGTGGCTCTGCTCAGATACGACATTAGGAGGGATAACTCTGTGGTATGTGTTGATAACAAGCAGATAAATTGTGCTCTGTTTCCAGCCAAGTATTCTAGCTCAAGTTCAGAAATGGATTCCTGAACCAAAACACCATTTAGCCCTAGGCGGTGGACCTTATTTATGCTTCAAGGTAATTTTTCTGAGAAATTGCTGAGCACATTTTCAAATGACTAAGCAACTGGATAACTTTCATTATCCCACAAGTTTTGCTCTGCTACTTCACAATTTGCATAATTCTGAACAAATAGTCCTGTGCATGTGATGCTTAAAATCAGAATGACAGATACACTGCAAGCTTTTACACTTGAGGAGGTAGAGTAATGGATTAATAACTCATACAGTTACTTATGAAAATTCACTGAATTTCTCTTTCCATAACTGGAAACTAGAAAAAAATAAAATAAAATGGGCTACTTTGTCCAACATAGTTCCACATTTCATAATTAAGTTGCTCTGTTTTAAAACATTACATTTCAGTTTCTGAAACAAATTTCTGTTGTTGTTATCTTTCTGATTTTAATAACAAACTATTTATGCCTACTCTGCACTTTATTAGTGTATTTTAAACAACTCTCCATAGATTTGGTTACTTGTGCAAGGAATTGGACTGCAGCATTTCTATTTTTATTAAGTTTTTGAATTAAGAGATAACACATTAAAATTTTATGCACATTAAAACACATAACACATTAAAATTTTAAAATAACACATTAAAACTTTCTTCACAGCAGCCTGTATGGTGGTGTGATTTGAATTTGTGGGTAAAATCCTGTTGATTACACAGCAGCGTTTTGGATAATGCTGAACAGTGCCTGAACAGTGCTGAGGCTTCTTCTTTTTCTCTCTCAGCCCTGTCCTCCTCCTCAACTCAGTTCTGCATCTCAATGTGAATGGCTCAACAATGAATAGCTTAATAAAATAGCTATTTTAATATGCCAAAATGAAAAAAAAATATACAGATAGTGTCCCTTCAGATGCTGGGGACCCCATATTCATGTAGCATTGAGTAACCCTAGATGGATTTTCCCAGGGCATGCTGCACCAATCTGCTGTGTGGAGAGGTTCCTCCCCGCTCATGCACCTGGGTGCCTTCTATTTTGCGTAACAAATGAAACCACACATCTCCTCCTGATGGACTGGGATATCCTTTTTGACACCACTCATGCTAACATAAGGGCTTTTGAAGCCTCATGCACAAAGCCCCAGCAGAGCAGACATGGCTGTCCAAAACCACTAACTTTGCCATACGTCTTCTGCAAGGCTCCCAGTACACCTTCAGCAGAGCAGTAGAAAGGAAGCAAGTTCTGGTAAGCAGGTATGTGCTATCTAGAAAAAGAGACCAAACAGAAACTTAAGTAACCAAATGTCAGTGTCATTGGCTTGCCTATGTACACCAAGCCACATAATTATCTAAAATGAAAGCACCAACAGGGAAAATACACAAAGTTCTGGAGAGAACCATGTGATGGGTGAAATGATGGGACCAGCTAACATGGCGTGTTGTTAAGTCACCTTCACTGAGACACTCATGAAGACTATACATCAACTTACAGGATACAGTTTAGCAATTATGAAATCAATCCTGACTTTACATAGGAGAAAAGACTAGAAGAACCACTGGAGGACCCTTTGTTCTCAAATGTTTCACTGAAAACTCATGGAGATTGATTTCAATTGGCATAACACATATTATTCCCTGTTTTTGTTTGTTTGTTTTGTTTTGTTTTGTTTTCCCTGAATGTATTATTATTTGATATTGATGGATTATATGGTTTTATAGGTACATGGATGAAAACAAAACATTGAAATGCATTGGAACAAGGAGAGTTTATTTTTTGATGTCAGCGCACTTTACAATTTTTTGAGAAGCTTGAGAAAAAACAGGAATTTGCATTTTATAGCTATGCAATACTGTAACGAAAAATGTAAATGTAAGGCTGACCACCGTAAGAGGCAGGGCAGCAAGTCCTCTTGCTACATTATCACAAGAAAAAAGGGATTCTTCGTTTTCAGGGTTTCCTGTACCAGCAGGTATTTCATGCCACGCTGACTCTGGGCAAGACCCCAATTCGCTTCCTTGTCAAAGTTCACATTTAACTATGTGAAAAGACCCAGGAAAAGACGAACGACTGTGGTTAGCTTTGTACTATCGTAGAGGTGTAGGCTGTGTTGGCAGCCACACACCCGAACATGGCCTGTTTTCCCTCTTCCCACACATATTCCTCCGGTTAACTTTAACTACTTCTTGTGAGGTTTTATTTCGCTTCTTCTTTCCGTGGCCGTGTCTAGAACACCAGCGGGGCGGCGCATTTTGCGCTGACTGAGCCCACCCACCTCCATCTTCCCGCCCCGCCCCGCCCCGCGGCCGCCATCTTCCCTCCCCGCCCCCCAAGGCCCGGCCGCGAAGGTGGTGGTTGGGGGCCGGTCGGCGACGCCATGTTCTACAGCAGCACGCAGCGGCGGCACTGGACCTTCGGCAGCGAGGAGGAGCTGGCTCGGAGCCGGGCCGAGGCCAACCGCAAGTTCCGCAGCAGGGTGGCGGCGAACGGGAAGGTGCGGGGCGGGCTGGAGGGGGGAAGGTGGCGGCGGGGCCCCGGGCTGTGAGGGGAGAAGGGCGCTCCCCCCCCCCCCCCGCCCCTTATCCCATCCGGCCGTGTCCCCTCACAGGTGCCGCCGAGCGAGTCGTGCCTGCTGGAGCCCCACGAGGAGCTGGCGATCTGCAAGTACTACGAGAAGCGGCTGCTGGATTTCTGCGCCGTCTTTAAGCCCGCCATGCCGCGGTCGGTGGTGGTAAGCAGGCGCCGTGACCCTGTGCTTTGTGGTCCTCGACGCGTCTCGTGTGCCTTGGCATTGCTCGTCTGACTCCTGGGAGCACGAATATCCCTTTATTTTCCACCTCTCCGGTGCTGCACATCGCGTTTCAGGCTGCTTTCTCTCTCCCTTTGTTTTCTGGATAGTGCACCAGTCTCAAAAACAGTAATTTCTCGGCTTCGTTTGTTTCCTGTGGCTGTAATGCTTGCATTGGGTAACACTTTCCTTTCCCCTTCCATCATCAAGGAACAGAAACAAACCCAGAGCTTTTCAATGGTACAATTCATGATACAAATGTTTCAGTTCATTTAAATTGATTTCAATGAGTTAGTGAGACAATAAAACAGCCTTGCTGCTGCAGGGGGAGCTGGAGGGGTCCCAAAGCTGAGGTGTACGGTCCATTTTTTTTTCCAGCACTGGTGTGCATCTGAGCAAAGCGTGCTAGTTCAGGCACCTGTACTGGCTTGGAAAAAAGGACCTCTGAGGTGACTTACCTTGAAGGCAGAAGAGTGCACTAAGGGGGAGGGAGCTGAAGCAGGGACTTAAACTGTGCTCCTTCTGCCAGCTAGTCATTCAGAAGTACCCCCATCAGTCATCTCCCTTTCTGGCCACTGTGGTGAATAACGAAAATAGTATCTTGCTTAAAAATGCATTTACTGTGCATCATTAGGCTGCCACTATATGCTGTATGAAACCTGGCCTTATATTTGAGAATTGTCTGCCTTAAGTCAGTGTGCTGAGTCAGACTTCCCAAGTAACAGGTTTGAAATACCTGATTTCATGCTGGTGGGGTTCAGATCAGTGGGAAATTCAGCGTTGACAGGCTGAGGTACTTACAGACACCCAGAGAAGTGTCACTTTTAAACATGCAGGAAAACTGACTTTCACTGTCTTTTAAATTTCATGTCAATGTCAGATTTTCATGAAGATGCCATCAGCTTTTTGCACAGTCTTCTTACATCTACGTCTAAAAATGGCAGAAAAGATAACCAAACCACAATCTTGTAAGCTTATTACACTTGCAAATGTACTAGATATGGGAGTGTTTAATGGCATGGCATTTGTGCCTGTATTGTGTCCTGTATGCCTGTAGTATATATTCACACTTGTTACTGTTGTGTGATTTTATTTTATTTTTTCTCAATCTATTTTTGCTTCTATACTTTTCCCTCCCCCCCCTTTTCTTTTTTTTTTAATGTAGGGAACAGCTTGCGTGTATTTCAAACGCTTTTACCTCAACAACTCAGTGATGGAGTATCATCCTCGGATAATAATGTGAGTTATCAATACACATTGACTTACCATATTGATTAGACCATCAGAAGTATACTTGGCATTTGTTAAGATATTAAAAAAAAAAAAAAAGAGATTAAATGTATGTGAAGACCTAGTGTGGTCACCTTCTGTTTCTACTTGGAAAAGTTTGTGTTCTAAACATGGTACTTTGAAGATTAAAAAAATAATTCTGCACAGAAGTTCTCATTAAAACATGGATGCTGCAGATATGATTTTTTTTTTTTTTTCCTTTTAACCTTCTCAAGGCTAACATGTGCGTTTTTGGCCTGTAAAGTAGATGAATTTAATGTGTCCAGCGCACAGTTTGTTGGTAACCTTCGAGAAAGCCCTCTTGGACAAGGAAAAGCTCTTGAACAGATACTGGAATATGAACTGTTACTTATTCAGCAGCTGAACTTCCATCTTATCGTGCACAATCCATACAGGCCGTTTGAGGGATTTCTAATTGATTTGAAG
This sequence comes from Anser brachyrhynchus, assembly GCF_964034855.1. Lineage (NCBI taxonomy): Eukaryota > Metazoa > Chordata > Aves > Anseriformes > Anatidae > Anser > Anser brachyrhynchus. The sequence goes on along the minus strand of NC_137697.1, from coordinate 74,829,366 downwards.
GTAATAACATTTTATGTGCTGCGTACTTCATATGCTAATGTTAGACAAATGTCATGGCTTGTTAGAAAAATTAAGTGTGCTCTTAATGATGTTGATTGTAAAATGATAGGTGTTTGAAAGGAGTTTTCTTGTGCTCTTTAAACGTTATTTATTTTGAATAAAATGGCCAGCTACTCATTTGCTTTACAGTACATTATTGAGTTTGGTATTCTGAACTGACGAGTGGAAGATCAGGAACAGCTACTTACTTTCCTGTTTATTTTCTAGACTCGTTATCCAATGCTGGAGAATCCTGAAGTATTGAGGAAAACGGCTGATGACTTTCTCAATCGAGTGGCTCTGACAGATGCATATCTACTCTTCACTCCCTCGCAGATAGCTCTCACTGCTATCCTATCTAGTGCGTCAAGAGCGGGAATTAATATGGAGAGGTAGTGTTTTCATTTCTTTGGAGGGATTTATTTGCTACTTGTATAAAACTTTACTGTAGATGTTCTTGACTAGTAGAAGTATGCATTTACTTGGTAGTTAACTGTCTGCTGCATTAAGTATGTTTCAAAACTAAAGCTGTAGTGCTTTTTTTTCTACTTTTGAAAAGCATGAGCTATGCAGTTAGTTGGTGTCTGGTTTTTATATTCCTTTTGAAATGTTTTTTTGCTTCTTCCAAAGTGACAGCTTTGCCCTAATTAGAGCAGAATAGGGTTTTCAGACTGATCGTGAAGACCAGAGTGAAGAGACTGGAAATGCAGTAGAAAGTGAGGGTATGAAACACCTAAAGAATCACTGAAACAAAAAGTAAGATTTCTAAGAATTTCTAAGATACCTAAGATTTTGGAGTCAAATGGTATTTCTCTGAACTGACGGCTACTAGCTGTGCAGAAACAGTAAGTGCTGCACTTGGTTGGTACAACCATTAGTGTGCACAGAAATGTAATAATAATAAAGTGCTCTTTAAGTAACTCCATTTCTTTTCTGTGGCCTATCCACTTCTGTTTCTAAAGGCATCGTGAAAGGCTTTGGTATCAACGCTGAAAGACAATTTATTAAAGCCATTCTGTTTAAAGAATCTTCCGCAGCGTGGGAGGATGCTCTTCAGGATTCACTGTCTTCTCAAAACAGTGTGCCAGTGTTCAAGTGCTTATTGCAACTTGTCGATCTCATTCCTGAACTTATATTCTGTACTCCATGCACCAAAACTCAGAAAGCTTGGATATAAAAGGAACTAGAATAGTTTGTAGGTAGCATGTCATTCGAGTTATGTGAGCTTTGTCTACTCATAAAAAAAAAAAAAAAATTCTTTGTCACCCATCAGCACCTACAGTTGCAACAACCTTGTCAGTCACTCTTTCACATGCGCTTCAGCTGCTGCACACGAGAGAAGCTGCAGCACAGGTCTTGAGGGCCTGTGAGTAGGGGTCCCTACACTGGCAGGACAGAGTTGGGTTAGAACACAGAGGCTTGAAAATCTGTTGGTCCCAGATGTCAGTGTGTATAAATCAGTCTTCAGGAAGTTACAGTTTCAGGAAAAACAACAGCAACTGGTCTCTGGCAAATAATGGCTACCAGTTAGTCTCCAGTTACGGTGTCAGCAAAGGGCTCTTAAGGTTGTATGAGCAGTGGCACTAAGTGAGCAGCTGCCAGCTTGCAGCAATTAACGGTGGCTGGGGCCTCAGACTGTGAGCTACAACTGACACAGCTGAGTATATCTCTCATAAGTAAGTTTTCTGTTCACACAGACTGATAATATCACACTTTAAGAGTCCTTGGATTTTACATGCAAGTTTTCTTCCCAGCAAGGGATAAACTATTTTTTTTTTGTAGATCTTGACAAGGATTGTTGCTTATGTATCTTGTGGTTTTAACCTGCTGGTGTGCGCATTTTTTTTACCTTTTTTTTTTTTTGTTTTATTTGTTTTAAGATTTGGAAGCATAAATGAGAAAGCAAGTGCTAAAGCTGAAAGTGAGATTAGTCTCTAAACTTTTTGTATTCTTACTCAGAGGTCTTGTACCATGTGTTCAATATTCTGTTTAATAGATTGTTTTCATCTAAATTCACTTAAATCTTAAGTTCCTTTTTTTTTTTAAAACACTGGAATGTGATAAATACCTGTGTAATGGTGTTCCTCGGGTGTGCTGTGTTAATGTTGTTACTAAAAGGAACTTTGAATCTGAGAAACAGAAGAAGAATGCTGGAAGTGAAGGACTTGCTTTTCAGTCACTTTATATCACTTCTGCAACAAAAGTGTTCTTACTAAATCTAATCATAACACTTTAGCAGATGGAAATAGGTGTTTTATTAACTAATGATAGCTGTCACAAGTAATTATGGCACTTTATTTTAGGAAATTATTCTTTCATTTCTCCTTACAGTTACTTATCAGAAAGCCTTATGCTGAAAGAAAACAGAAAACTCTTCGCCAAGTTACTAGGTAGCATGAAATGTAAGTAAACATTGGAAACAAATATTAAAAACTGTCTCTCTGAAGGAAAAAAAAAAAAGTTTTTTCAAATAACAAAAGTTTTAAGCAGAAAAGTTTGCTTCGAATGGTTTTTTTCACCTCAGGGCTTGCATAGGGTACGTAAAATGTTGGCAGTACAATGAACTTCTGACTAGGTATATGCAGGGGGGAGAAAACACTCAGACTTACCTTTGTTATTAAATCAAAATGGTAAAGAGCCTGATGCTTTACAAATCATATATGTTGTACTGATTTTTTTAGTAACTGATTTGTATTCAAAAGTGAGGAATCTGTTTTGGGCACTAGCTAACGTTTTCATGTGAGTTTGGATAACTTCTCTTCAGTCACTATGACTTGAGAGTACAGCTTCTGACAAAAGCTGCACATAACTACTTCTACCGCCAGAGGGTGACTTTTGTAAGCTAAATAAGTGATCTGCCAGCATTTGTACCTCACTTTTACTTTGCAGCTATAAAGGTGTTTCAAAAGATGTTTAGGTTTGCTAGTACAAAAGAACTACATATATAAGAAACAAAACACGAATGCTAGCATGGTTTAGCTGTGACTGTGGGGAGTACGGTACGCTGATCATTATAATAAATGGCAGTCGAGGTATGGAATTTTAAGAAGGCATTCAGTTCTTTAATATTCTAAGCTAGTGCATGCATTTAAAACGGAGAGTGCTAGCATCGAAAAGAAAAAATCCAGTCTGTTGACTAAGCAGACTTTGGTGGTGATTATATCATACAAGTCAGCAGGGTCTACAAATTCAATTTAAATTGAATTTATAAAGTTTGAGGTACTCTTGCCTCTGTCTTATGCTAACAAACCTAGTCGTCAGTTTTCTCTTAGCGAAATGCAGAAGGAGCTCAGGGATCACGTATTCACTTGCAGTTTTGTGGAAGGTAGCATTACCCTAAAGGCAGCTCTTCATAAATGTGGCTGGCAGAAAATTTTGAAGCAGCTGAGGTGCTAAATCTGTAAATGGTTTGTTTTGCATAGAACTGGTGGTAGAGAAGGTCTTCTTTCTTGTAGGGTACTTGTAAATTTAATTTGCATTCGTACAAGACAGAAACCAATTTTTTAAGACTAAGGAACAATGCTGAATACAAAAAATATCCATCTATTTTGAAAGTTGCTGGCAGAGTAATGTGAACTCTGTAATTGCCTTGATGAAAACCAGAAAATGTGGTGCTGGCAACTTATTTCATTGTAGTTCTTTGTGCTGAACTTCTGCTGTTCATTGATGCTATGTAGAATTAATCCTCTGTTTTTACAATGGTAGTCAAGCCTCGTGAATGTAATCTTGGATACTCCAAAGTTAGTGTGCTGCATGCGATGGGAAGTTTTGTAAGCAAATGGTTTGGGAGTTGGAGAAGGTCAGAACTTGGAACATCTAATGGTTTGACAAATAAAAGTAAGGATTTTAGTTATGAAGCTTTCTGTTAAGTTGGTAAAACTTGCAGTGTCTTGAAGTCTGTTTGGAAAATAGATGTGATGTTTTCAAAACCTAGCAGAGATGTGAGGGAAAGGAGATAACTGTTGGCTCAAACCTAAATAAAAGGGATAAGCAGTAACAGGAGAGCCATACTACTGATTGATACTGACCTTGTGTAATTCACAGGGTGGAGCAGAAATTACTTAGTTTGCTTAGAGCTGTGTTGTTGTCACTGTAGGCATGAAAAATTTTATAAAGAAATATGAACTGCCAAGGCCTGAAGAGGTTGCTGCTCTAAAACAGAAATTAGAGAAGTGTCACAGTCCGGAGTTTTCACTTAATACCAACCTGTAAGTAGATACTACTCTGTAATTTGTTAAATTTCAATCTTTTCTAATGCTATGGAAACACTGACTGATCTGTGAGTGAATGAAGATGAAAGCATGTCAATGCAAACATAAAGGTGTCTGTTCGAAGCCTTGGTTCTCAAGTTCACGCAGTTCTTCTGTAACACCTAGATGTTGTTCCTCTGTGCTGATTTGCACAGCAGGCCCCAACAATGGTTATTTTGTAACACGGAAGTGGAATCCTGAGTGGCTTCTAAATCTAACCACTTGATCTCATCTCATGAGACTCATGGGCTTCAAAAAACATGATTAAAGCAGATTGTGTAAAGGGTTGATGCTTTCTTAAGAATTGTGTGAGTGGTGAAGGACTTGCTAATTCTTTCTGCCCTTTCAGTTTAGTACGTATTGTGAACTTGTAGTAAGCTGTCAGTTGGGACTTGGTGGTTTTTTATATTACACGTTTTCTCATGATATAATCTTAAATACTGTAGTCAAATAAGGAGACTGACTCTGGAAAAAAATAACTAAACCTACTTTTTTTTTCTGGATGGCGGTTAGGAAGAAGAGGAAAGGTTGTGACGATGGTGACTATAACGCAAAAAAGCCTAAAATGGATGAGGTCGGTAAATGTATGGTACAAATACTTGCTTTTCAACTCTAACGGTTGATGAAAATGACACAGCCACTGACAAACTTCTGCCTCTGATATTCTTCCACATATTGCTCGGAGTGTTTTTCAACTCATTTTTAAAAATGAGCCAGAGTTACTACAGGCCTGCATTTGGGAGTGTTTTTAAATACTCATATTTTCTGTGGGGAGTGGGAAGAACTTGCAGACCATCCTTCCTGCTCTTCCTTGTGCTTTTGGAAGTCTCTTGACAAACTATAGTACGACATGAAGCTTAGTACTTCGACTCCACTGTCTGAAACTCTGCGATATCTCTGAGGGAAAACAGCTTTTAAACTGACCTGGAATACTGTGATGAAAGTCCTGGTTTTAGAAGGCCAGGAACTGAAATCCTAACTGTACAGGCAGAAATTCACTGCTCAGGATTCAGCGAAAGTAATATGATGAAAAATGCATTAGGCTGGCATTTCCACGTAAGCTTTAGGTAGTGTTTTTCAGCCGGCCAGTTGTTTGTGAAATTGTTTTCATTTACTTTCGCTTCTTGAACAAGGCGGAAGTAGCCGGTTTGCTAGCACGACTTGCAAACAGTGCAGATGAGTAGCTTGTACCTCAGGTTGTGAGCCCAAGTATAAATACGGTGGGGACGGTAACTTAACAAATGAAAACAGGAGTAGAGTAATCCTTCATGATCTAATCTGAACACCTTTCATAATTTTCAGTTGTAATATTGTCTGGAAATTGTAGACAGTACTGCTACATTCAGCTTTGTAAGGAACCCTTTTTAATGGAACTTTTATTGATACCGAAGACCTTGTACATACAGAGAGTGATCTGTCAATCTTACCATAAAATGCAGGGGGGTTTTTTGTGTTTTTTGTTTTTTTTTTTTAATAGCAAGACTAGTTGAATTGGGTTGGCAGTGTGCCCTCTGTGCAAAGAAAGCTAACAGTATTCTTGGCTGCAGCAGACAAAGTATCACCAGCAGGTCAGGAGAGGTGATTCTTCCCCTCCAGTCTGCAGCACTCATGGGGCTGGCTGTGCCTGGAGTCGTGTGTCCAGCTCAGGGTCCACCACTACACGAGGACATGCTGGAAGAAGCCCAACAGGGGGACACCGAGATGATCAAGGGACAGGAGGAGAGGCTGAGAGAGCTGGGACTGCTCGGCCTGGAGAAGGGAGGGCTCAGGGGGATCTCATGTGTCCATAAATACCTGGAGGGAGGGTGCTGTGAAGACATTGCCAGGACTGAAGGCAGCGGGCACAAACTGGAACACGTGCGGCTCCTCCTGAGCACCAGGCAGCACTTCTGTGCTGTGCGGGTGGCTGAGCACTGGCACAGGCTGCCCAGAGGCTGTGGGGTCTCCTCCTGGGGGATCTTCAAAAATCACCTGGACGTGGGCCTGGGCACCCTGCTCTGGGTAGCCCTGCTGGAGCAGGGGTGGGACCAGATGAGCTCCTGAGGGCCCTGCCAGCCTCAGCCATTCTGTGATTCTGTGAATTACATGAATGATCACAGTGGATTCTAGTTAGTCATTACAGCACCAACATGAAACACAATCTTACTATGTTAAAACCGTTAAATTGTAGAATGGTTTCAGTTGGAAGGGCCCTTAAAGATCATATAGTTTTACCTTACTTGGCCAATGAAACGTGGAACCTCAACCACATTTTATGGTAACTCTTTTAATGCTGTAAAACTTTTATGTCCTCTGGCTGATAGTCTTTAAGGAACATACAGTAACTGGCAACTCTGTTAAATTGTCATTTTCATGACTTTTTCACGTTCTTGCAAAGTGACTTAGAAAATAGTCTCCACAGCTTATTTGGAACTTACTCCCCACTAACTCCCCAGTTTAATTTGAAGGGATCTTACTTTAGCTTACTTTAGTTATGCTGATTACCTGTGTTTTGAGGCAGTTTTGATTTGCGGGGTTTCTTATGGAGTAATTTATATTGACAATACTTTTTCCAAAGGAATATACTTGATTGGATAAATTGGCATAGTGTGCAGCATTTCATGATCCCTTCTTAAACAGACCTAACAGATCTTGAAACTTTAAATACTGATGTATCTGAACTGCCAAGGGTTTGTACTTTTTCATTTGCGAGTAATTACCACGTGCAGGCACATACTTGAAATAGCCAGGACACAAAGGAAAAAGTAATCTTTTCAAAGTCTCTTGTATGCGCATACTTTTCAAATCTTGAGGTTTCAGTAATGTCCAGCCAGCTGATACTGTATTTATAGCTGTAAGCAATTAGGCTATAATAGACAAATGCACATTCCATAAAGATTTTTTCCCCTCAATTATTAGTTTATAACTGAAGTTAATACCAATGCTGAAGCCATGAGTGGTACGGTGAGCCCATCAATTTGCAATGACAGAAGAAATACACAGGCTACTGATTGACCATTGATGACTCAACTGCAAAAGTAATGAAGCCATAAAGAGGGCAAGTTATTAGTAAAAGGCTGCAGGATGAGCTCCCGTGGAAATCTCTGAAAAGGTGCTTGTAATAAACAAGGATGAGCTAAACCTCAAACAGGCAGTGAAAACGGGCTGCTGAAATGACCTTCGTGACTCTGAGGTTGGGAATGGATAACTAGCTTTAACACTAAAGGGCTTAGTCACCACTAGTTAACGTATTTCTTAGTCTGTAGTCTGTTCATGTAACAGTGCTGTTATGTGCTAAATCCTGGTCGTAAAAAATCTAAGGGTTTTTGTTTTTCTCCTTCTTTGATAAGCATTAGAGCATGCTTACAGAAACAAGTTGGGGGTCTATCTCTTGAGGCTTTTAGTTGTGTTTTCTGGGATAAGGCAGCACAAGCTGAAAACAAAATCTTTCCTCTGATGTGTTTATGTGACTGAGTCATCTCTGGTTTCAGCATCCCTGCAGAAGATAGCACAGTGGGTGGGTGTAAAGGGAAAGTGACAATAGTTTTAATGAACTCAGGAATCACAGTTTAAATGGAGTCTTACAGTAAAATAGGGGAAACATCTTAAACTGTCCTCACACATAGCACCATGGGAAGTTTGAGCAGAAATCTGAGATCATTGGTAGTTGTCAGGAAATAAAATAGCCTTTCATCTTTTTCACCAACTGTTATCTATAGTCTTAGGTCAAGCACATCATGACAATCTGGGAGGGAGCCTAATGAACAGGCTTCTGTGTAGGATTTGCATGAATTTGTATTCAGCTTTTACGCGTTGACTGACATTCTTACTGGTTGTCAGAAGTAGAACAGTCCCTGGCTCGTGTATTTTTTCCACCAGTCCTGGCAGAAATACATGGATTTCAAGTAAGGTGGACAGACAAACTAAGTTTTAAAATCACTTTAAAGTTACTGTTTACATCTTTTACTGATAGTAGGCACCATCTAAGAGATCAAAGTGAAGTTATTTGTATTACTTGAACTCTCTTCAGCTGGCCTATGTAAAGGATGTTACCCTGATACCATGTGCAGCAGTACCAGCTGGTCCATGTTCCTGCAAAGCTTACCCTCCGGCCGCGCTGCTGAAGGCGTTGCTTTTTTCCTTCCCTTAGGAAGAATGGACGGATGATGAGCTTGTGGATTTGATGTAACCCTGAGGATGGAATCCTACCACTGCAGCATCCGCTATCCTGTGACGTGTAAACCTGTCTGCCAAAGGTTTATGAAGCCTGTAGCAATGAGGTATTTGTTCTGTTGCTATTTTATATCTTTGCAATAAAGCATTTTATACTGTTCACTTGTAATTAATTGTAGCTCTTTTATAAAACCCTCATTCATTTAAGGTCAAACATCAGTAAGAAATGCTCACTTAGAGAAATCTGTCAGGCCCACAAGCATGACAAAGTGACGTTAAGAAATGCGCTGCAGCATGGCATTAGCTGAAGTCAAACCTGGTATTTAGCAAAGTCGTTAAATATAAGCAGAAAGCAAATCTGATAATTGATCCTTTAAGTGCTTTAGAGCAAAACATGCATGCCTTCTTCCCAAGTTTGTTACTGACCCTGTTGAAAGAATATAACCTTGCCCCTAACATTTTCTGTATTTGAGATGAGTTTCTCAAATGTACTGAGAGGCTTCAGCAACCGCTTTACAGTATGGAAAGTAATATTCACAACTTTGTGACTTACTTGTTACTGTATTTCCTGTTCCTGCAGCCATGATTTCAGATTAGTGGCTGTGATAAACCTACCAGAGGGCATCAGAGGAGAACAATTTAAAATCTACCTAACTACTTACATAGCTTCTAAATGTAGGGCAAGCTCTATTTCCTTTTCATACATTGTTTTAGAACACACAATTTTAGTATATGTTCACCTAAAATGCAGCTTTAGGAACTTTTACTAGGCTGTATTAAAAGCATTGGTTCTACCTACTAAGTTCACTTACTAGTATAATATAAATATACTACTTGTGGCACTTGAGAGCTCTTTTTACAGCAGAAGGTGGGCACCTACCTTCCAGAAACAACTGGCCCAACTGGAGTGCAATGGCAAGCCTAAAGACATGTAAGTAAGGATGTACTAGAGTACATCAAAGCCCCAAAGATAAAGTCCATACAAATTAGAGTGAAAGTAAATGCAAAATGCCGTCGAATAGACAGGAGATACTGCGTGATGTTGCAACAGCTCTGTTCATGCTGCACAAGAGTTATTTATGTGGTATCTCATACATCTTGCCAGTGAATCTCAGCATCCTTTCATTCTTTACCAGATCACTCCCAAGAATTGTCGTGAATGGGGATGCAGAATCTCCCCCCCCAATCAACTGCGTATTTTAAGTTAAAATTCTGATACCGTTAACAGCCATTTCCTTGGCTCATGAGAGAGCAGCCCAAATTAAGTTTTTTTCCCTCCCCTCTCCTTCTTATTCAACCTCTTAGCTTCGGTCTGTTAGACTGCATTTAGACATGGTAATGCTGTTCTGGGGACTTAGGCTTAAAACCAAAGTGACACTGCACAAACACTTCAAAGGACATCATTCATATATGCAGACACTAGGAAAAAAATCTCCACAGCAACCAAAGTTAGCAAGTTTCCATAATGTTGAGCTGTAGCTTGATTTATTTTAAAAACTTAACTTTCCATGTATAAAAATAAGATTCATGGTAGACTTACAGTACACAAAAGACCAACCAATACCTATTTTATAAAATGGTTTAATGAATGCATGCATGTCTGATACAATGATCAATAAATTTACTTAATTCAAATTATTTACTGTTGTAAACATTTTACAAAAGCATTGTGATTTATCTGGATATACAGTCCTTGATGGAAGAACTATTCAGACTGAATCAATGGCACATCAAAAAATAAAGCTGACAATACCCATTCTGCATATTCTCTTTCAACATGATTCCAGCAAGAGAAACAGCATGGTATAAAAGTGTACAGTAAAGATTGTTCCTACCATAACATCAAATTCTGAAAACTGTAAATACAAGTTAAAGTGGATGAAACAGTCAGAAGTCATAATTATTGTAACCAGTCGGAAATTACAGTAAGAAATGTTATCCAGTTATATGTAGCTGTCAAAAAAACATTTCTTTCTTTGTCAGTTGATAATTCCTTTCCAACAAGACAGCAAAACTTTGGCAATTAGAGGTGCTGAAAATAATCTTAAAGTTCAAGACACAGTCACAGCATTTTCTTTGTGGAAGGTGAACTGTACACCAAGGCTCAGAGGTTGTGAAAACTGTTTCCACGTGGAAAAAAGTGCAAATGTCCTGCACAGATAGCTTAAAAAGCTGCTGGTACAATCATTCACCAACAGAATCTTTGTTTTTCTTTTTGCATAGTTCACACATTACTGGGAATGTGACAGGGTGTGCTATTTTTGGCAAGAGCAAGAAGAAAGTGATACTGGTGTGAGTTGCCATGTTGGGCATGCTGGATCCATGCAGAATTCAGGTAGAGGGCTGCTACCTGATGTTGTTGGACACTGAATACTGATTTTGTTTTTGCTGAAGCAGTTCTGTGATAGCCAACAGCTTCTTAAGAACATGCTGTGGAAAAAAGAGTCAGTACAACCATAGGTTAGCAACTAGTGAAAAACAAAGTTTTACTTGAGATACATTTTCAACATTACTCTAGCAGACTTACAATTACGTATTTTAGACTATAAAGAAAAGAGGGAGGGGAACACGACACAACAGCTCTGATTTCCTAGTCAGTACGACACTACTTGAAAAGGGAACTCTAAAACAACATTGTGAAATTTGCTACTGCACCCATGGATCTTCTTGATTCTTGCTTCTTTAGCACAGGTAGGCTAAGAAAGTATACCGCTAACACATGGTTGGGAGTTCAATCATTTTTGTCATTATGGAAGTACAGTTCTAATTAAAATAGGTGATCCTGGCATAATTAGGAAGAAAAGGGGAAAAAAAATACAAGAGAATTTTGTCCTTAGAAACCCATACTGAGAATCTCTCCTGTGACATACGAAGTTAAGTATATCAAGGAAACAGAATCACATCCCTCATCATTATCTGTATCAGGTTTTTCTAAAGATGCACTTTTTTTTTTTTTTTATTTAAGAGAGAAGAAAACCATAACCCATTTGTTCGAGCGCATGTATTTAATACTGAAAGCTTCTGTCCTGCCTTGCCAGTCTGGCCACTGCTTGTGTTTTTTGTCATGACTATCAGCCACAATGACTCAATTATGAACTCAAACGTGCCTTTTTTCTCTCATGCCAATGAAGAGGTAGATTGCTGTTATTAAGCTGGATTAGATTTCAGGTGCTGTACTAAAAAACACCTATTTTATTTTCAATTCCTTGAGCTTTTTTTTCTTCCAAAGTTAAGTGAGTTAAACACAAATGTACTTGCTTGTTTTATTAAATCATCATAGAAGTTCTCGGCAGCTCTAGTTTGGAAAAAAAAAAATAGTGCTGAAATATGCATTATTCAAGTAAAAGGGCACTTGCTCTTCTGCTGCCAAAGGACCTGCCATACAGATTTATGGTCTACCTGGGATTAAGTTAAGGCCTTATAAATAGAATAATAAAAGTGATTATAAGAGGTATTTGAAAACAGTAAAATTAACTATCAATAAATATCCAAAACTTAACCTCTTTGAAAGTGAGTCACTCCAAAACAAAACCAACTCCCCCAGAAAGCCCCACAACCAAAACAACCAAGGGTAAGCCTCAATAACCAAAATCTAAACGAAACAAAAAACAACTCAGAAAATCCTCTGTGGGAGTCCCCTACTGGTTTCACTGAACATGTATCGATGGTTTCAGCTGATAATAATCAAATTTAAGAAAGACTGTTGCTAATAAAAGGTTTTTTAAGTGCAACTGTCCCTGCCCTGGAAGCACTAGCATCAAATGGTAGCTTACTCAAATCGCTATTGCCTGCACAGCACAATACACAGAAATGTTACTGTGCAGTAAAGTTTAATTCCTTACTTGAGGTTCACTGTTATTAGCAGACCAAAAGGAGGTATATTACTTCTGTAGAACTTCGAGGTAACGCGTTAAGTAATTTGAAGTTGTTCCTTTTTAAGTTTTTATAAAGCCATTTGGAAGTTTAATAGAATGGAGTAATCATTTACAGTTGGCCTGCTTAACAGCTGGAACAAACTAATCACTTACAGTGGGTTTGCTAGAAAAGCTTGCCACGTTTGTTTATAAATGTACTACAAAATTAGGAAGCAGAAATAAGATAGCAATAGAAAGCTAGGGGAAGTAAATTTAGTTCAGCTGAAAAAAAAACATCCTTAAAATACTGACCTAGAGAAACTGTCAGTAGTTTCACAGATTGAGGCTTCCTCTAGAAACTAAAATCTTCCTCTCTAAACCTGAAAAATCTTGGTTTTATTGTACAAATCTTGCAACTATGGACTAAGTATTTACAACTAACAGCCTTCTTGTGATACGCACATTTTAAGTTTTTTTAATCAAACATAATGCTAGCCAGAAATACTTAAAAGAATCCTGGCGTGATGAATTAACTCAAGACATACTATCTGCACCTGTGATTTGATGGTTAATCTTTGTAGTTTACCTGCATTACACCTCGCTCATTACTGAGTGTCCGAAGTTCATCTGAATGTGCCACACAAATCTCGTGCAAGGCTGCCAGATCACGGGATAGGTCAGTTCTAGAGTGCTCTGTAGTGTCTGGAAGCTCAGGAACATTCTTGAACAAAAATGAAGAGAGCAGATTTACAGACAGTGAGTACCCAGGTAAACCCTGTACAGCTAAAGTCACAGCTCTAAGTAACTCATTAAACTACTTATAAAAAATAATACTGTGATTAAAACAGATTAATCCATTATTTTCAGGACAATGGTTTTCAGAGACCTTGTGTAAAATTTCTCATTTCGAGAAAACTGATGCATCATCACCATATACAGAAATTGCAGTTCAACCAGAAGAGGCGACCTACCTGGATGCCACACTAAAATACTCGTTTCTGTATCTTATCAAAATATTCTGAGATGTCTTTTAGGTCACTTTAAAGAATCAACTGAGGAAGCTAGGCTCATTTATCTTTTATCTTCATTTTTAATACAAATTGTTGGGATAAATACACACATACATGAGCTCCTAACTTCTGTTACAGCTACCATACGCAAAACAGTAAGAGTTTAAATATAATAAAGCAATTGTTCAATTTCAAACTACAGTATGTACAACACATTTGGGATATTCTGGGGAATGCTGGCTGAAATCTATTTTTTAAAACAGAATTTCCATGTCTGGTCAAAGCTATATGAAATTATACATGGGATTTTTTCATTTCAGAATATATTTTTACAGACTTTTTTGGCCAAGATTCCTAATTCTCATGCAGATTAGGTATATTTTAGCTTCTCACATCTATAGAGTTGCTAAATGAACAAAATGTATGATGTTTGATGGTTTCAGTTTTGTGTGACAGGGCAGACAGCAATCTGCATTTTTTAAAGATGCGAGAGAAAAATTTATCCAGTAACAAGCATTCAAAATCATGTGGAAGCTGATGCATTTTTAAGCTAGTCAATAAAAAGTGTAAAGAATTTTCATTTACAATACTGCATATTTGCATTTAATTTCCAGAAAAGAATTTTTAATCACTTACCCCAAGTTCATCTAAAAACATGATCATGCGATGTTTGTTGCTCTTGATGAATGGATTTACCCCTTCCATATATGGCTCCTAGTAATTTTTAAAAGTATTCATTTTAAAAAGTGTTCATTAAAACATATCAATACCAAGTGAATTGTCATACCTGATGTGAATGCAGTGCTGTCAGACAAATGAGATTACAAAAGTGACTTTACTTTCTCAAGTGTATTTCTGAGCACCTGAATGATGTACACAGGTCGAAAGACTGCACTTCTTGTTTCCCAGGTGGATTCAAAAATAGTTTCTTACAGGCATACTAGCATGAAATTTAAAATTTCTGAAATATTTCAGATGATTTTCCCCACACATACTAGCTTTAGTAAACAAATGCTGTACGACTTTCAAAAAGGATTATCAGAAGCGGGCACCCTTTTCTTTCATTAACACTTGCACTACAAGTGGTGTGTGTCAGAAGTCACTTTCATGATGCTGAAGTCCACGTGTACTTTTCAACCATGTTGCTTGCTGCTTGGGAACTGAGACAGACCACTTGTTGCTTGCCTTCTCTTAGTGACACTGCAGAAACTTCATTAAAAGCTAGAGCTTTTTAGTGCAAATTGTCAAGCTGATTTACAACATTCACTAAGTCTAACAAAAGGAAAATGAATACAAATAGAAGAGGTGTTTGGAAGCTCTACAAGAGAAAACACTAGCGTAAGGAGCAAGTAAACGCAAGGTGAACCAGCAGGTGGCGAGAGACACTAACGAAGTTAGTAGTTCTTCATTTGTTTCAGTATTGGATACTCTATATCCAGCTCTGAGTTGAAGTCTGCTCTCAGTTTGAACGTGAATTATTATATACAGCTAGATGCCTGCTGAGTTTGTATTCTCATAGCATCAATACATAGTGGCATCACATTCCGTAATGCCTACTGTAATGCCATTCATTCATCAATTGTTTTAACAGCCCCTTGCTGATACTACCAGGTTCAAAATCTTCATGGGATGCACCAAGTCAGCTTTTTAGATCAATTTGTCCCAAAACAGTGGGCCTCCTCTTCACAGTTTGGCCAGACTGCTATTCCCCTGGTTCAGATCAACACCCTGTTTAGTTCCAAATGAAGAAGACAGAAAAAGTGCAGGAACAAAGCCTCTACGCTGCTGATGACAAACACGTCAGGTTTCAGAATTTGCGTAAGAAAACAAAAACAGATTTTTGCCAGTATTCAACAGGAACATTGAAATATATCAGAAAAACAATTCTAGGCTGTTCTGTGCACATATAATATTTACCTTAGCTCCAAATTCAACCAAATTTGCTAAATTCTGCACAGACTTGGCGACCAGCGTCAGCGTTCTTGCAGCAGTAGGGGAAGGAGAATCTGACAGGAATACAAAGTAGAGTTACTGGCCATTGCATTTAAGACTACCAGCAGTCACATGGAAGTAAACTCTTCTCCAATTTATATTTGCGGATTTGAATGCTTTCAATGTTATAACAGATGAGCATGCGGAAAATATCACTTGGTAAAGTAATTACTAAAGCAATGTACATTTTATGTCCAAAAAAATAAGAATATCTGATTTTGCTACTAGCTGTACACAGAAGTAGGCAAAATGAAGTGTTGTTTAATAAGAATTACGTGAAGTAGCGAGAACCATTTCCACAAATATTAAACAGTTCTGGTGAAAGGAAGATTACTTGCAAAAGTAAAATACTAAAAAAGCTTTACCTTTCTCCATATTTGTTTATACCCACCTAAGTGGGCTCTTAAGTGTTTCACCAGTTATACTTTGAGTTACTAGCACCAGGAATATAGAATAACTATGACATGCAATCCTGGCTTGTATTTCCATAGAAGTGTAGTCACTTCCTGTGCTTAACACTGCGCTTAGCACTTTACATTAACCTCACAGTCAGTTAAAACTTCGTTTTCCAACAAGTGACAGTAGCAGGACTGTTAATTTCCCCCAAATTACAGTAAATGGCCTGGTCAAAAGCCAGTTTTGAATTTTTCCAAAATTGACATAGTTACTAGATAGACTATAAATTTTATAGTTCTTTGTAAGAATGCCCTATACTGTTTATTGTCTGTCTGCGCCTTTTGTTCTCTGTCCTCCCCCTAACCCCTGCAATCCACTGAAACCCAGTTCTAGACCGGCAGAACTGGTCAAAAGAAGTGTTTTATTTCACACAACTCAAATATGTTTGAAACAAAGGAGTTGAATTTTGAAGCAAATATATTTTTTTCTGTGCAGTTACTAAGGTAATATGATTTCTGCTGAAACTGAACCATGCCCAATACACACAGCCTTCAGGATACTTTTTTCTCATTATGGGAAAAATGGAAGCCTTGCTCCAAAAGGAGTGTCAACCTTTCTATTATTATTTTCTGAACAGCACTAAAAGCCCTATACAGGGTCTGCGAATTTACCTTGGCAATAATCAAGAATATTAGCAGAACTTATGCACAGGACTGTAGCAAGGTGAGCTTAACTGGGATTGCACAAATTGATAGATACCTTTTCACACATATAGACGCAGTGGTCTCATTATAGCCCAGGTCAGGAGGGACCTAACTTGCAAATTATCTTAAGATAATAAAATACCAAGGATCACTGTGTGTGAAAACAGGCCATGTTTCTTAAATGCTTTCTCCAAAGTACATGTGGAAATGATTACAGAGTGAGAAAGGAACTTTCAGTTTGACACAGACCTTCTCATTTAGTGTAAAACAGGAAACATGCTACATGGTCTGAAAAACTGTTTACAAAAGAAAAAAAGGAGTTTTTCTGAATCAGACTTCCGATTTTGTGTTTCCAAATCAGCATTTTAGTAGTAAAATCAGGAAACTGTTAGGGAGGGAAGGAGGAAGAGCAATGGCTAGTGCTAACCAAATACCCTCTAGTTTGGTGTGATCTTTGGCAAAAAAGTATGGGTAACAAAGATGGGGTATATCATACTTGAACTTTTAAAAACTATGTAAGTCAGACGTCTGAATTTAAATTTTCATAATAAAGTTTTCCCTTTGGTAATTTATGCCTTTCCTTTCTTCCTCCCACACAAGAAATATAGTAAAACTTCAATCTTTAGTTCCCCTCAACATACCCTTTTGTCAAAAAGATACACGCACTTGCTGTTCCATCCTTCAGTTAAAAATGCCCACAAGCATGCCTTGGTGCTTAAGGCAGCTGGCATGGAACAGTCCATACTCTCAGCAGTGAGGCTTCACGACAGGAAAGCCCCATGCCGCCAGCTGTGTTGGATGTGATTCCTGATGGGTGCCAGTGTCCCTCTCACCCCTGAGAGACGTCTGGGAGAACGCTACCGGTACTGAGCAGCACCGTGCCACAGACCAGTTCTGCAATCCTGCTCTTGCAAACAGGAATGTTCCCCGTCACTGCTTTTGCTACTGCTATAAATGCACCTCTACCAAAAGAGCAGCAAAAAAAACAGTTAACTACACAGGGAGAACATTCACTTTGGCACATCCATGGGAACCCTTACAGGTAGCCTTTATGTCAAACAAGATTACTGTCTCGAGTCCACACCAACCCACCCTTTAGAAATGCTACCGCTCTCTCTCATGTTTAAAATTCCTGATTTGAGATTACTTTGACTCGTTAAGTACAGTCAAAGACTTGTACAACGTCTGGAAGCTATCGAAGCAGCAGGTTCAAATGGGTTATTCAAGAACGATTTTCTAGTTGCCAAAATATATTCCAGGCTCTGCAGACACACTTTCAACTCTATAGATCTTGTTCATCGAAGAGATACCACAGAAGTTCAGACATGAACTTTGACATTGCATTCAAAACGAGATGTGAGGATCACATGCTTGGCTTTTCCACACTGATAAAATGTACTGCACACTGCTAGACTATAACTCTACACTGTATCATTGAATACAACAGCACACATCCTGGAGTTTAGAACAAGCACCTTCTAATCTTCAAGGGTGAAAGGCTCACTGTTAGGGAGAAGTCATAAGTGATGTGGATAACATGAGTTTGGACACCGTTCAAAAAGCTTCATCATTTTCTACGTTAGACACTAAACTCATGCCTACTACTATACAAGGTATGAATTTGATCTGAAGCATATAGTCACCTGAGATGATATTAAACATCCTTGGGTTCAGGATAGCAGGACAAATCAGTCGAAGAAAAACAAAGCCACTGAAATGGGAAGAAAAATTTATTTTGTTCAATAATAAAATTAGAGAAGTAATGTAAAACTGTGTAGTCTTTAAGGATTCAAGTTAGTGTGAAAATCTTCTTAAGACAGACAACAACCAACTAGCCTGCACTCTGTGAACATGTTTGTTAGTTAGGAACACTGATACGACTTCAGCTATGATAAAAACCGAAAGAACAGGCATATTGATTTCCCAATTAAGGTGAACGGTTGAAACTGCCTGGGAAGAACTTAACTGCGAAGTCATACTGAAGCTGATCGAAGTCCACGCTGGCTTCAGAAAGGAAAGGCCCCTGCTCTCCTACCTTCCGGAGGTTTTCTGCTGTGCATTACAGAGGGCGTTCATCCTGCAGCCGCCCACTACGCCAACCAATGTAAAGAGTGCAGGGCTGCGTGGGCGGAAGGGAACCTCTCTTTTGGCAGCAACACAGCCTTAGATCAGCTTAAGCCAACCCATATCCTGATGACAGCATGTTGCAGCAGCAGAATAAATAGTAAGCGATCTACCTTCCTTCCAGAAGTAACTGCTGCCATCTAGAAAGCTGGAAAAAGCATTCTGTTTGCAGAGCTAGGAACTCATTCAACAGAAGGTCAAAACAACCTTCAGCAGCATGACAAAAATCTAACTTTCTTAATAGCAGAACTAGGAAACACCCAGCTCATGGCAACCTCAATCCTGCCCAACTGCTGTATGAGGAAGAGACATACAGACCAGCAAAGACAGTCTAAGCCATCCTTCATTTTGTTTGGACTGCTTAGACATTACCACCAGACTGTTCTTCACTACAGCAGTAACAAAGCCTTAACTTACAAAGGAGGGAATGGGATGTTGCACTGCCTTGCTTATTGTTAAGTCCACAGTGACTGTAATATTCGTATTACTTGGGTGTATGCATGTAGCATCACCTGTTACATATACCGATAAAGAAGCTTCTTTCTTCTCCAAGAACAACAAATTATGGATTGATAAGACAATAATCTTGACCCTTCATGAAGAAATAAAATTCTATCGCGTGAATTTAAACCTATTAATAAGTACATAATTTTGAAGTCATGGCATACACACCGACCTCTCTTTTTTTTTTTTTGTAAAACTGTCTGAAGCTGAAGACCACTGAGGTACAATCAGAAAGGATGGACCTTGCTGATCCAAAAGATTTGGTGCTTCTTACCTTGCCTAAATTAATGAGTCAGTATCTATATGTGATTTTTACAATCAGAGAGAAATGACAGCAGTGTCTGAGTAACAGGGAAGCTACCCAGACATCTAAGAACTGTCCACATGTCTCTGAATACTCTAAGCATTTGTTCACCATGATTAGTGCAATAAAACATGACAGTCTTCACCAAAGGCTGCAAAACTGTAGTGATAAGTCACAAGTACCAGTTGTAAAGACTAAGGTCACACCGGAAAGTGACCCAATATTTATAGCACTGGGTGGAGACCTCTAGAAAACTGTAAGTGTGAGCTGTGTCCACATAAAGAAAGCCACATGTTTCTCTGGAGCTGGGGTGGAACAAAAAGATGTTATATATCCACTGCTGAGCTCTACAGCCCTGCAATGTGTTAGCCCCTCAAAACAAGAGGGGCTCATAATATGAGCAGCCTTAATTTCAAGGTTAAGATCCAGCACAGCACCCTGGATGACATAAACTGTGGCTTTTAATGTTGAAATGATAAACAAGGCCCAAAGACAAATCCTCTGAAAATCTCCCACTGGAGGGAATCTAACCTCAGTACCTACTGGTACAACTGCCAGATGTTGGGAGGAAATAAATAAATAAAAAGATGTGTCTGATAACCTCAAGCCTGTAACATTTAGAAAAACATTGTCAAGATCACATCTTTGTCAGGCATTTTTGTTGGACTGGCACTGGAAGGTGTTTGAGGAAGAACCTGAATATTGCTTTGGATTATAAATGTAGATTGGAGTTTGTGTGCACAGCGTGAGATCAGAGGAGCCAGTTTGAGCGTCCTCTTGCATCGTTTTTACAGGAGCTTGGGAATGTTCCAACATGGCCGGATGGGAGCAGAGAAATGGACGTAAACTGTTACCATATAGAATTATTTGTTTTCAGAAAACAACAGGGTGTTGATAAGAGTGATTAGCACTAGCAACATAGCACTAGCAACTGGGAGCCTTCTCTGATGCAAAGAACTATATATTCCAGACTGTACTTCACTGAAATCTAATGACAGTTCAATGGGCTTTATGAGAAGGTGTTAGATTCCTTACCATGTTGGGTCTGCATTTTAAGGAGTATTTATCTTAACCTGTGTAAGATTTCTCCAGCAATCAACGCACACTATGTAAGAATTAGGCAGTAAAGCATGGTCTTCCCAGGTCGCATGAGACCAGAATGCAATCTTCAGAGGTCACTGCTCCCTACAGGTATTTGTGAGTTATCCTCACGAAAGTTAACTACTGCTTTAAGAGAAGTTTTTCTTTCACAGAAAGAAAAAGGGAATCATTGTTTTAGTTGTAAAGCTTAACAAAATGCAAGTAAGTTTGAAGTTAAAACTATTAAGTAAAGCTCTCCTGGCCTCTGTACTACATCATCTTACTCTGGCAAAGTTCTATGAACATGATTAAGAATCTAGCAAGCTCTTAATCCTTAATTGGGATATCATGCCTCAGTATCATAAATTACACAGATAGCAATATTTAAAGTAGTATTATAAAGTTTTGTCACTGAAAGAAAAATAGATAAGCACACTGAAGCATATCATTAACAAGACTAGAAGATTACTTTCAACATAGAACATCAAGTAACTTACCTAACAACTCTGGTTCTCATGGTGGTATTAGCTGGCCACTTGCTTTGAACAGACTTCTGCAAGCACCCATAAATATATCTCAACGTCCTGCAAAAATAATAGCTAATTACTCATTCCATTAAACACAGTGAATCAAAATAGTTGCTGAGAAAGGATATAATCCAACCTCCTACTTGACGCAGAACTATTATCAGCTCTAATTTTATAATTTAGATATAAGTTTTAAATTTAAGGGTTTACTTATAAGTTCATACATTTGTAAAAAGTCCATTTGTAACTGTATGTTGAAAAGGCTTACAAATCAGGGAAAGGCCTTCATTAATATATAATTCCATTCATGCAGATAAGATTCTGGGATAATTTAGATGAGCATTAAACATTTTATAACCATTTATGACCTGTTGTTTAAGCAGGTATTTCCTTTTAAAAAAGACCAAATTAGATGTTTTTTTATTTTTAAAACTTTGCTCTTTTTAACTGAGTAACGACTTTTCTTTCCATAAATAAGGGTTAGGTTTTTAGAAGTGTCTGAGCAACCACAGCAATACTCCTCTTCCATCAAAAAATGGGAAAACTGTGTCATTTTTCACCAGTGTTGGGAGCCGCACAATATAATTAAAAGGAGTGCAACTTTTAACCTTGTCAGCACTACCACAAACTAAACACTTCTGTGCTACTCTGCCAGCTCAAATTCAAGGATTTTGTTTAATTTAAAAGCTAATGATACAGTGAAAGAAAACAGTAATATACACACTTTATTAGACGGTTCAATTCTAAAATATGAGCACAAGTTATTGTAGCATTTTGAAAAAGAGAAATAAAATTAATCTCTCCATATCCCTGTTAGACAGAAGTAATCATAACAGGTATCACTCTACTACTACCCGCTTGTATTTTGAGTATGGTGTAAATAGTTCCATTTCTCTTTCCCAGCGGAAGAGGACTAGGAAGAATTTGTAATCAACAACATACAACTGTCTCCTAACTTGTACTGTCTTCTACCTCTTTGAGGAAATATGATACTGATTATTTTTATTCTTCTTCTTTCCCTGTCCTCTTGGACCTAGTAGCTTCTCCTTCAAAGAAAAGCAGATATGTGTTAGCCAAAGGGTTTTGCTAAAAAAGTACTATTTATTTCAGAAAGGGTTATTTTTTAATTCATCTATATTCCTCTGTACATACAACAACCCTAAAGACATTAGTCTTGTGACTGATTAGCAAAAGAGGAACCAGTAAGAAAACAATTTTAATGTGCAACATAAATCACCAAACAGGAATTTTCAAACGCAAATCTGAACAGAAAACTGCAACTTACGGAGGCAGTATCTCTGCAGCCATGAATATTTTCTCCACCAATTCTGAAAGTATACTGAGTAAATGTGCCAGATTAGTGTTTACATCTTCATTTTTTTCTAGTTTTGAAGGATTTAACTAAAACCAAAAAAGAAAAAGATTAAGCTTCGTCTCCTAACTAGAGCTACCTATGTAAGTTTTATAATATTACACTTAATACTACTTCAAAATAAATTAAATATTCTGCCGCTGTACAAATGTCAAGACTCCTGCAGAACTCAAAAATCTGATTCAATGGCTAGCAAGCACCTAAGAAGCAATAATTCTACTATGCTACGCTTTTAATAGCGCATTCAACACTATCCATCTACATGACTTTTTGCATCTTTTAATTCAAATTACTGAGGACTCCCATCCTTTCCCACAATTCAGCTAGAGTAAAACACAGAAGTTAGGAGAGTCGTTTAAAAAAAAACCTGTAAGATCAGTAACAAGCCATTAACATGAGGGAGTCGAAAGTCATAATAGAATCACAGAATGTTAGGGATTGGAAGGGACCTTGAAAGATCGTCTAGTTCAGTCCCCCAAGTTCTGACTTCTACAACGTCTTGAGCTTACTAGAAGTTATTTAGGACAGGCCATTGAGTAACTGCTGCAGAACAACCTACGTTTTTGTTCTGTAGAAAATGTAACTTAAAGAAATGTGAATTAAAAAACTTAAAAATTAGTACTATGAATATTGCTCAAGCTAACATCTAGAAAAACTTAATGAATTCAGTCCCTGTATTAATCATGTAAATTAAATTTAGTTCGGAGAGATCGATAAATGTCTCTAAAGCTAATATTTAATGCAAACATAATGTCTAACAGTCCGTAGATAATTGTGTCAATAAACCAAGATGTTTAAAAACATAGTTCAAGGTATCACCTCACAGGACTGCTTGCTCTCCATTATCTTTAATATAGAGTCTTTCAGTGCATGGTGAACGAAACGTGTTGCTGTGGCTTTCATGTACTGCTCCATAAGTGTACTTGCTAAAGTGGTGGCACGAAACAAGGTAGTAGCTTCATCTGAAAGAAAAAAAAAAAAGTGAAAAGCTGAGAAAAGGAGATAAAGAACGGTTAAAATAATTGGTGTTTACATTTCTGTGTGTTGTAAATAAAGAAGAAAAAAGAAGGCACCAGAGCCCTTCCCTCCCTACCCGCCCACAGTTTCAGTAAACTTTAGTGTAATAAGTACAATACCTTCCATGCTTATTTCCCTGTCATTTAGTGTTCGTAACAACAAGGACTCAAGCTTTTCATGAAGAAAAATCTTCAATAAAATGCCAGCCAACAGTGTTCTGTCCTGTCCACAAACATGTGATAAGGCATAGACTACATGAAGCTCTTTCTGGAGTATAAGCTGAAAGAAAAACAGAATTTTATAATATTCATAAACTTCTAACAGTTGTGGAGAAATTGGCATCATATATCTATAGCGATATAGATGTCACTATAAATATAATGATGTCAGCCCGTGTTATTGAAATCTGTCTCAAACAACAAAGTGAGTTTTGACTGGTGATCTAAGGAAAGTTAAAAAATTTATACCTCTTTAAACTCACTGTACTCCTCTTCTGGCATGATTTTCTCCATAGAATACCGTGCTCGAACACGTAAAGATCCTGGCTCAATACCCTTTAATGGTACATGGGAACTGAGTTGAAACCACTCATCTGTTGCATGTCCTTTTTGCAATCGGCTTAGTTGGCAACGCATAAACACTTAAGGAAAAAAGCATTTTTCAGTTAAGTTATCACCAGCAAAAAAGTGTTAGTATAGAATAAAAAACAGTATTTTTGTCACATGCCATCTCATTTCAGCAATTAATTAATAGTAACCAAGGTTTTTGCCATCAATATATTAGCAAGTTCTCTATTCACTGGTTTAAAAGATTCCTGTGAACTGAAGTGGAAGTAATACAAGGCGTTCTGTAAGTAATGTACAAATATACAATCAAAAATGACACTCAGATATTGACATAATTTTCTTTTTTAACACCCATGTGGAGGGTAAAGAAAGTGCTACCCTGTAATTCCTGGTAGCAGTCTCAAAATAAAAGCTTATAAAGTGTTCAGAATTTACTGTGCTGTTTTTCCAGCTTTGGGCTGATATCACCATCAGGCCTGCTCCCTGACCATTCTGTTACTTTTTGTTATTTATTATTATAGTGACACTACTTAAGTTCCTCGCATTAAAGTACCGCCAAGCAAACAGTCTTTGACTTTTCACATTTCTGCAAAGCCTATACACAACATGGCCTTGCAGGAATTGTCAACAATTCCAGCAGACTTTCTACTGCCCCAGTGTTGCAACAGGTGCAAGCAGGTTATCATTTCATACTGGATCAGAATAACATCATATTTATAATGCTAAATTCAGGACATTCCAGTTGCCTATTTCACATTCTTTGGAGCTGATAAACTGATATAAGATAATGCATTCAGGTCAGTTGAGCAGTGTGAAAAACAATTCATCATCTGTCACTTATCACCAGTGTGGATGGGACCACAATCCTATCAATCAACTTTCCTAGAATATTTCTTCCCAGCAAAGCTCCTATACACCCACAAATAAGCAATGTGTTTTCTTGCTTTGCTCACAAACGTATGGCACGTACTTCTCACCGATGGGGACAGTAAAATACAAGATTGAGGATAATCTGATTGTTTCTTTCTTTCCTGTTACTATAGTAGCATTCATAACTGTAATATTGCCTGGAAATTAGGGAGGGAAGGCAGCAAATATCTAGCCAGCACTAGTAGGTTGACTTCCCAGTGCCACAGAACTGACAAGTGTGCACCACAGTGACCCTTTTTCTTCTGCCAGTTGCACAATCTAAACTACCAGCTTCAAAAACAAGCTGTGGCACTACTGCAAATAAAAACTCTGCCTGAAAGGAAAAACATAAGCTAATATTTTGCTCTACAGACTTGCCTGCCTGTGTTGACCCCCTCCATTACAAAAATGTTTCTTTTTCACCATTAACTAATTTGAAATGAACCAACTACCTAGTACAAACACCAAACCAAAGCTCTCACTCCAGTTCAATCCTATGTGGAGCCCTGAGAGCCTGCTTCAGCTTTCTAATCAAACCCAAGCATTCCAGTTCTCAGTAGCAGCAGATGGGGTCCACTAATGCAGTCTATGGCTTTGTTGTGTTTTCTGTTTTTCTTTTTTAAGACATTTATATGTATTCACTTGAACAAATCCTTATGCAAATTTACTTCTCTTTCTTAAGAGAAATAAAGCGAAAATGAACAGAATTAATAATAAATTGCTTAGTATCATTCCTGTATGCTTGAAATAATTTTAAAAAGCAAAAATACTAAAATAATTATGCATTATTTGTAACAGACAAACATCAAAGTCAAAGACTTGAGAGCTCAGGAAGCATTTTAAAGTACTGAAGAAACAGCCTTCGTGCTCTTATTTTAGTATTTATTTCTGTGTGTTATGATGGAAAAAATAAAGCAGTGAGACCCATACCAGATTTTCAGGACTTCAATCTGCTTTTTATGGCAGAAGCAGCAAGCAGAAAAGCTGACTTAAACAAATAATGGGGAAGATTACAGTACCAGCCTCACATGACTCCCATTTCAGAGCAATCCACATTTAGTAACTGGTTGAAAAGCTGAATGTTCATGAAAGCAACTAGTTATCTTGCTGTTGGAAAGTTCAGGAGTTATTCAGGCAAGATATCTAGGTCTGTTAGGTGAGGTCTGTTTTAGCTTATTTTTTCCCCCCATTTATTTCAAATATTTAATAGGGCTGAGATACATGTTAATTCAACTTGAGTTGAATTTTTCCTTTTTCCTCAAAATGAAATTACGGTTCAGTTATGCACTAAGAGTGCATCTAACAGCAGTCAAGCGACTCTGCCAATAAGGCACCCATCATCTCCCTAGCAGCTGGATGCATTCAAAGTCAACACAATCTTCCCAATCTGGACTGAGAGAAGCAAACTCCAAAAACAATTAGAAAAAAAAATTACTTAAGTATTCCATTCACAAACTACCCCTATAAAGGTTCTTGTTTTACTAACCAAATCATTCAGGTAGCTAGCTAATTTCTTTTCTAGCTCAAATGAATACAGTCACAGTGCAAGCACATGCTCAAAACTGCAACTAAAACCCTTTTGTCTGTCAGAAGAAATGGATCTTTTTCCTCCAGGTATGCAAGAATTTTTCTAATCAGAGGAAGGGCAAAGTTTTGGAATTGAATGAGGTTCTGCAAGAACATTCAATCTGAGTAGTAATTCTCCTACTTTGGTCACAGCTACAATCTCTTCTCTACAAATCTCTTCTCTGGAAAAATCACAAAATTAACACCACGGCATAAATAACAGGCCAGTAACACAATGTACTTAAACTGAAAACAATTGCAATAGACTATAAATACTCTGCCAGGCTTTCAAATAGACAGGTCTGAACACAGTGGAAAGGAAAAATTCTTGAAACAGGCTGAGGATGTGTGAACATCAAGGAGGAGGTGGGGGCTGATGCTGCTACAGAATGAGTACATCAGCAAACAAGATACTTTGGAAGAAAAAGCGTAAAACACACTGTGTGGGAAGGGAACTAAACTTGAACAATATATATATATATTTACATATATATAGAATAGCTCAGAATACATATTCTTCAGATTGAGCCCTTTCTTTACTGGGTTTACCAGCTTCCTATTAAATTGCTGGAATAGAAACAAAACAACTGCTGAAAAAGCAGCTGTCTAGGTAACAAAAAAAAGGAGTTCTTGTGAACTCCTGTAGAAGGTGGAAGACAATATAAATTCTTTCCCATTCAAAGTGATAAAGAGTTAACTTCAGGTTTAAGGCCAGGAGCGGTACAATGAAAGTACGTAGATAAGGTAAAACAAAGAATACAAAACAAATTTTTGTTCCAGAGACTCTGAAGGTGGCGATTTTTTTTTAAAATTATTATTCCTTTTTAATTGATCAAAGTACCATTTTTCCTCCCTTTTTTCATTAGAAGCAAAAAAAAAAAGTAAAATGAGAAAGAATTCCATACACTCATACTTCAAACAGATCACAGAAATTAACTCAGTGAAACAGTACTTAAAAAGCAGACTTTTTCCTCTTGCTTTTTGGTAGGCACAGTCATCGTATAACACAATAGCTATTCTAGAGAAGAACTATGAAAGCCATGAAATACATAGGATTGGATTACTGTGCATTTTATTACTAAAAACATGCGAGTTTTCGCTGTAAAAAACATTAATGCAAACCCAGTAATAGACATCCAAAACATACAAATACAGTCATGTGATGTGGTAAGTGTAAAAATATACGTAATTCTCTTGTGACAATTACAAGAGTAATGAAAACTGCACAAAGAATCCATTGCTGCAATACATATGCAACTTTTACAGAAAAATACTTACATATATCTGGATCTTTACTTTTCTTTGTTTTGTTACTAAGACTTATCTCAAATCTATTAATATCAGATGAAAGATCACTAGGAGAAAAGACAGAAAGCCTCAATTAATACTATACTTCGCTGGCATTTAATCTTATTCTAAACTCATTCCAATCCTGAATTCTCATTTACAGCCAAAGACACACACTTACATTAACAAAGATATTTAGGTGCCTACATAAAATTCTGCCCATGCATTTATGGCTAAAATCTCACAGTTGTATAACCACACATACAGCATTTTTAAAAAGCATACACAACAGAAGACAGAGTATTAAGAATCTTAAATGCAATGCAACTTACAAGTGAAATTCAGTAAATCAAGAAGAGTGAGACTTACTCAAAAACAAATTCTTCCGACCACACAGGGTTCTGCCCTTCCCTGATATGTGTTTTTGCTACCTGGACACTGTTCAGGTAGATGTTGCAATACGGATTAGTAAAATGCTTTACTGGGAGGGTATGAGCTTCTTCTACATGCAAAATAAGACTGCTGACCTAAAGAAAATACAAAGGATTTACTTCTTTTTGCTAAAACAGAAATACGTAACAAATGAATATAAATTTTCTTCCTCCATGGGGAAGCGTAATATTAATGTATAAATACTGAATACAAAGTATAATTTCCTGATAGAGAAAAAGTTGCAGTGGAACAACATTTTAAGAGGTACCAGTGACAAAGTAAAAGTAATATCAAATAATTACTGAAAACAAATCTCTGGCACCATATGTTTTAACACATCCCACGAGACATTAGTATTTGCAAATACTAGCTGTTCTATGCAGAGAAAATTTTACTGAAATCAAGAACTGGCACTTTGAGTAACAGCCATGGATGGATGATTCCAACCACAATAGCATATTTGGTGCTTTCCTAACAGATTATGTAAAATTACTTTGAAGAATATTTTGAACTGCCTCCTACCGCACAAACTTCTGAAACAGACGTAATTCATATCTGACTCAAACAACTACTGATATCAGCTGATGTCAAATAAATATAATAATTACAGGAATCACCATATTTGATCAGGTCAGCATTCTACGTAAATTCAAATATTCAGCACCACAAACTTCAAATGACAGTACAAGAAAATTACGTAACAATTCACATTAGTTTCTTTACATTCTCTTAGAAGACAGCTTACACCATAAAAGTCACCAGCAGGCTTTTATTTTCCATTACACTCTGCAGAACATGCAGATACGAACTAATTGATCTGTTTTCACATTTTTAAGTTTAAGTTCCCTGACATAACTTCTCTAGGACAGAAATAGAAGTGTGTGATTTTTTATCTTTCATCTTGATGACTCACGCATACTTTTTACCTATTTCCTATTTTATTCCTGTATGGAGACAAACATTTTGTTTTTTGAAGAACAGAATTAGTTCAGATTGCCACTCTTTGTTTGGCTTTTGCAAACTGCAAAAACTAAAAACTAAGCAACCCCCCAATTTTCACCTGACAGTTCATCTGTGAATTCAATTAGTTCTTTACTTCAGAAGCATTTAATCTTCTTTAATGTTAACTACAGAGTAATTCTGTGTGTGCTGAAAAACATTGTATTCTAATTCTCTTTCCACAGACTGCTAAAATAATTACTTTTGGTGTTCCTAGCATTCAAAACTATCAGGCATTCTTGAATTATTTTCCTGTTATTCTCCAATCGTTACAGACTTAGTCATTTATGACTATCTGTCATCTACATCTGTAAGAAATTCTGGCCATGACAGCACTTTCATGTCAGATACTAAGCCACAAGAACGGACCAGCATGCATTTGCTACTAAAAATAAATAGTTAAACAAGCATTTTGTTTATACGTGACATAAGTCTGCCAATTTCTTGTAAAGCTCCTCAAATGTGGAGAATCTAAAGAATTAAGGTGATACGAATGCTGACTTCTTTACACTTTTACTCAAATGAGGTCAGACAGTGATACTTAGCATAGCA
Organism: Anser brachyrhynchus; assembly: GCF_964034855.1. Classification (NCBI taxonomy): domain Eukaryota; kingdom Metazoa; phylum Chordata; class Aves; order Anseriformes; family Anatidae; genus Anser; species Anser brachyrhynchus. The sequence continues at coordinate 74,799,730 of NC_137697.1, read as the reverse complement.
TCTGCAGATTCCCTAAAAGCACTTTGTCTTTACATATACATGTATTATAGCAAAGTTGAAATGATTCTGGTTCTGCATAACTCCAGAAAGAAAAGCAAGTACATGTAGAATTTGTCAAAAGGAAAATTCTCAGATTTATCAGTTTCGTTTCACAAGGAGACGAAACACTCCCCCTCCCTTCCCCCTAAAAACCCCATAGTATTTATACAGCTTCACCTGACGTAGACGTTTATTTGATGTTCCTGGACTGGTTTTTCTTAAACTGCAAAACATCTGCAGAGCTTTCATCCAGTCCTAAGAGAAAAGGATGTGGAATAGTGTAATGAAAAAGTCAGACAGAGATTCTTGCAATGGACTAGACATCTAAAAAGATATGTTGAATATCTTAAGTATTCCCCTAGCTTAACGTTTTACGTAATTCCAAAGCATTCAAATTTGTTAAAGCAAAATTCTTATCTTTAACAAGCAAATCCAAAAAGAATTTGCAAATCTAAACCATTTTCTCTTTTGGAAATATCAAGCATTGCTAATGAGATGTATACAGTGTGACTTTTACAAATTTTCCAGGCTAGTAGTATTACATTAGATTACAAAGGGCATATAAAATGAAGCAAAAACTTGTTTGCTTCAGAGAAAATAACAGTTAACAAGACAAATAGTTCTGATATTTCTCTCCGGTATTTCTGTATTCCAGTCATAGCACTTGTATACTTCAACCAAAAACTACAAAAGCATTAAACAACGAGAAGTATACCATACATATTTTTCTGTACTGAATTATACCAGAAGAAATGTTCTCCAAAAAACATTAAACAACATAATGGAAGTTCAGTCCATGGCACCTGAACCTGTCCAAACTAAAAAAAAAAAAAAGCAAACAGGCAGGCGCTGGATTCTAAGCAATAGTTTCCTTCATGTATCTCCTACTACTGCATTGTAACACCTGCTAATATAGACTTAACCACTATCTATTTGTAGTATACTTGCTTCCTACTACAGAAGGGTGGTATCATTGAACACTGCAAGGCAAACAAATCACTTTTAAAACCATATTTACCAACAAAAGCTCTCACCTGTGCTTGTTCTGGAGTTTCGCCTGCAAAGTAAAAGATGTAATGCTCTTCACTAAAGTGCTGAACTACTATCTGAAAACAGTTTGGCCTTAAAGACAAACAAAACAAAAAAATATGTTTTATTAATCTTCATAATACTGACAGACACCTTCACTTATTAATCTCAGACTGGACATCGGGAAGCATTTCTTTACCCTGAGGGTGGCCAGACACCGCAACAGGCTTCCTAGCGAGGTGCTGGGTGCCCCGAGCCTGTCGGTGTCCAAGGGGCATTTGGACAATGCCCTCAGTACTGGGCTTTGACTTCTGGTCAGCCCTGAACTGGCCAGGCAGATGGACTGGATGAGCTCTCAAGGTCCCTTCCAGCTGACCCATTCTAATATACCAAAATGACATTTACACTGGACTAATATTTTTCTGCTGATTGTCTGAAAGGAGCATTGAACATGGCATCAATTCGGGGGGGGGGGGCACAACTCTAGCAACAGCACCCATGGAGACAGGATGGACTGCAACAACAAAACTTCTCCCGAGTTTCAAAACATTTTGGTTTGAACACATCATGTCATTTTAAGGAAATCATGTTTCAGTACAGCTAGTTTGGTTTTGAGCATTAAGAAACTTCTAAAATGTTTCATATTGAATATGCATGTCTACTGACTTTTAGTCTAGGCAAAAAACAAGCATCTGGGAACTATCTGGGATGAGGACTATTCCTACAGGCTTTTTAAAACAAGCAGAAGTTCAGCATTAGTTCCCACAATTAATGACAAGTTAAGGATTTGTTCTTTTGGGAGTTCAGAAAACAATACTAACATAAGGAATTCTCTATATCCTGTGCCCCACAGGTCTCAAAACTAATAAAATGTGTATTGGATCACACACTACTCATCTGATGTATGTGATACAAACCTCTAATGCCTTAAATAATCATGGTTTCTCTTCCACTTTTTACACCTCCATTAATTTGTCAGAAATCTTTTTTGTTAAATTATAAGCTATTTCAAGTGCACGCTTCATTTACAACCTTCCACGTTACGTTCAAACAAATTTAGCTGTCCATAAACACAGCATTACGGGAGGATTTTACTTCATTTGCAATGGAATGTCAGTCTTCAGTTCCTCCATCCACTTCAGTGCCTGGAGAAATGCCGACATGGCATTTTGTCTCCATGCCACAGAAGGATGGGGGAGAGCAGGAAGTAACCAGAGCTAGGGCTACTTAAATCACTGTCCCCAAAGAAACAAACAAAACTACAGACTTCAGCGTACTTCTGAGAAAATGATAAAAGAAAGGTTTGTATTATTTTTCTTCTTTTATTTTTTTCCTTCTCCTAATACCAGCTACTTAAAGTATAGGAGGAACTTTATCTCAGCTACAGTTCCTTATTATCAGCTTCCTGAGGTGATGCAACCATGCATCTTCTTCTACCCACATTTAGTACCACTGACTCTCCAACTTCATTTTAAAACAGCACAGGGCTTTTTGGAAGCTGCTTAAGAAAAGGTCACCATTAAACAAACTTCTGCTTCTTTAAAATGTACACCAAAGCTTCCTTCGTAATTGCCAACTCACATGAGGAACATTTCAGTAGTAGTGTTTTTTTGTTTTGTTTTGTTTTTTTAATGTCTATTCTGGTACACTTCATTTATATCTATGCTCCTCATTCCATTAGTTTCATGGGTTTTTAGAATTTAAGAGTGAAAAAGTCTGGTGGAGCAAAATCTTTGCAGCTTAAGAAACACTGCAAATTTTAAACATATATGTTCAAGGGTGTTTTTTTTGTTTTGTTTTTGCAAAAAAACACATTAAATTGGCTACAAATCACCTTTGATTAAATAGTAACACATGGGTTTACCAGAATTTCTATTTATTTATTTTTAATCTGACACTTCTAGGAGTAAGCGTTCATGTTTCTTGTATATAGCTCTAAATAGAGGTCAGTGGACTTATATCTGAAGTATTACAGTAAATAAGACTTGATGTCAAAATTATCTCTGAGGATAATTTTTTGAAAAAATAATTTATAAGGATATTGACTTATATGAAGTAACTTACTTTTAGAGTTGGTCTGATCTAACAGAAGTACTCATTCTCAAATACAAAATCACTTACAAACTCTACTTAACCAAGTTAGCTTTCAACTGCCTATCAAAGAAATGTGTATCTTTTGGAATTGACAAAAATTCTTGACCTTGTCAATTCTTAGTTCAAAAGGATTAAAACCCTAAGCATTCACTCACAATTTCTAATGCATAGAAGACGAAACACTGAGCAATTATTACACTCAATATTCAATAATGCAAAAGCTTGAATCATTATCACACCTCATTTCACAATACAGCTTTAATACTAAATACTGAAGTTTTAACTGCAAGTTGTTTATGAACTCTTGCTAGCAACTGAGTATGAACCAAAAGTCACAAGGCAAGACAGAGCAACCTGCTCCCTGGCAGCATATTGCACATACATTGTACATGCTTCAAATGAGCAGTCAGTTCTCCTGCTGCACATACAAGAACCAAAAGCCAGCATCCCACCTGCCAAACAAACTGTCATGTACTCCATAGACAGAACACACACTAAGGTCTATTAGTCCTTTGGGTTTCGTGGCTCGCTTTTCACTTTCAAAATAAATAAGCTGGGCATCGTTTCCCTCTAATATAAAGTATAAGTTTTTCCATCTTTTTCCTTTACCTGTAGAAAAGTAAAGCAAGAAGTTAATATAGTATTCTAAAGAAAATGGAAATTTTGTAAATGAAGATAATGGAACAGCATGGTAAGCTTTTGTCAAACTCCAAACAGAAGAACAATATACAGCTAATCACACCAGGTATATTATCAGTATATATACTCAATTTTATGCAACATGTAGCTAAATCTAGACCCTTGTGATAATTCAGGTGCAGTGGCAAAAGGGTCTCTAAACATTTTCACTGGTTTCAACAGGATTAAGGAAGTGCATATGAGCTGCCTGGACAATGGGTTCGTATCAGCAGGAAAGTCTGTATGCATATAGCTTACAAATAATATCCTGATGCTGTGATCTCATTTATTACAACAATTTTAATTAATAAACAGACTCTTGACATGAGAAAATTATTCATGAACTTTGACCAATTTGTAACAGAATCTTAACACACCTATCTGCAGTAATTTGGCTAGTTCCCCTTGTTTCAGAGAAAACATTCTCTGAACTTCAATAGATAAGAACTTTCTGGAACTAATTCTTATGAGTCACATGTAAGTTTGTGTTTTACAAAAAATATTCAGCCTTAACATTATGCTTTGATCATCACAAATCCACCACAGCCTTTGATGAATGAGTACTAGCATTGTGTTTGAAAAGATGACTAACATCCAGTTACCACACTCTGTCTGCTGGATGAAGAGTGATTTCATTACATTTGTTCCATACGCAGCTATGTACGTCTCTCTACACCTGCTCAGTAATCCTGTTTGCACTTTTAAAGTGTTATCATTATCCCATTTAACTAAACTTCTTCTCTTCACTCTCGTCCAATTCCTCACTCTGCCACATCCCTGTACAGTTTCCCTCAGAATTAAACTTCTCAATAGATGTCTCCTTGTTCTGTTTGTAAGATTTATGATTTTGGGCTTTTTTCTTTTATTTGGCAATATTTAACTTCATACTTTTTTCTCTCTTTTTACTTGCTGTCTACACTACTATCTATAATTTATCCTTTTAGCTACAGTCTCCATCATCTGCAAAAACTTTTGTTACTGATTTGTTTCCATTACAGTTGATTAAAAAAAAAAAAGTAGAAATAAACACTTTGCAAGGTACTAGCTGCTCTAGAACTTTAAAGACCTGCCCAGTGGCAATTCTTCAGGCATATATAACATATATAAAATAACATGAATCAGTCTACTTCTAATCTTTTAATTGTACATTATGGTGATGGTATCAGTGTTAGATCCCCAAAAATGTTGCTATATATCTTGTAGGTTTAAAGTGTTTTTTTTTTTAAATTTAAAATATGTAACCTAACTCGGAATAACAGAACAGCCGTAGAATTGAATTGATTTGTACTATTCTAGCTCTTATGTCTGCAAGAGTTTTTTTGAGCTCTGTATAAAATATGAGTATTTTTCATGAAAATGCATCTTATTAAATAAGTCTGAAAGCTAACTCTGACAAAGGTGCCTAGTTTTAGTACTGTATTCTGATATTTTTTTTTTTACAATGAAAAACTCGCAATCAATATTTTCACACTGCCTATAGTTTTGTGTATTATCTATTTCCATTCATATGCAAGTCAAGGAAAGAAACTTTAACACTGTTTACACACATTCTACAACATTTTGCCCACTTCAATTTTATTCTTTCTAGCACCAGTATTATATACTAAATTCTAATGTGTACCCAGGTCTGTTTTTAAAAAAAAAATTGTATACAGAACTCACTTTTTTTCAAAAGATAGCCTTTTTTGACAATATTTTTATAAAAAGCATCCTTTGTTTTGCGACGAATTGTATTGTAGATTTCTTTTCCATCCACCGTATCATTAAGCACTTGCTCTTGATGCTAGTAAACAAGGAAGAAAACATTTTAGGCTCAGAAACCACCATTAAAATAAAGTCATATACCGAGGCTGCAACCAATATCGTCTTACTACCAAATCTTTAATACTGTTCTCTACATCGCTTTATTAAAATGCATTAATTTTTAATAATATACCCTTGCTGGAAACGTAATACAACTATTTTCTGTGGCATTATTAGACCAGAGTCATGATAAAAGTTATCAATACAGACCAGCTTTTATAAGGTAACATCTGTGTATTTTTCCCATTAAGTAGAAAGCAGCATGTTTCACAGTGATTTCTGTAAAATTTATGGAAGTTGTAAAAGATTTATCTAGCACCTGTCTTCTATCAAGGTTTTTTAGACAGAGTAATCAGGGACAAACTCTGAAGCAACCAGATCAGTACACATCTCAGTTAAAACTGACACGCCCACAGAGTTGCACAGACCCTCATTTACCTGATTAAAATTCACGTGTTCTAATTGGATAGAACTCTTAACAGAATACAACAGAAGAAAGCAGAAACATGAGACAGAAAAAGGATAAATCACACAGAAAATTGTAAGAACTGGAAAAGTCAACAAATGGGAATGGCCAAAAGCCAAGCTAAGTTTGACCTTACCTAGTAAGCTGATCAGCAAAAAGTCTTGCACCATTAAGAAAATATGAAAAACAAGACTGTCAAGCAGTAAGAACAGCGTTGAGATAAAAAGCAATAAATGAACTGACTCAATATTGAATTTCTACTTTTCTTCCTGCCTATCTGTGAAAATTATGGTTCTGAACAACATAACAAAGGCAAGATGAAACATATTTTGGTAATACTAACAGGAATTACAGGACCTGTAATGGAAACAACATCCAGACGCTTATGAACAAGATAGCTTCTGTAACATAGCTATTCAAGGAACAGAGCACAAAACAGATCTAGTGACCAAGGCTTTTTAGTGACCTCCGTATTGAGGAAGTCCTATCAGATTCACACTAACGGTAACCAAAACTTCCCAACTTTTTTTCTTCAAAAACACAGAGCATGGCAGCATGGGGAAGGGAGGTAATACATGGCCAAACCTAAAAATTAACTACCAGTCACTAGATTTTTAAACAAGGAAAACTCACAAACATTACTTTATGTTATTTTAAATTATTCAGAAGTCTTACGCAGAAGATTAGTCAGAGCAGAGAAAATTATTAGTAAAGGAACTCTAAGTGCATATGCAAAAAACTAAAATGAATACAATTACTACCATGGTCCAAAAGGAGTTATGGAGCATGAGGGAAGTTACTAGCAAAGCCTTCAAGGATCAGTCTCCAAATTCACATTTGCATTGGGGAGTATCAGTGATACAAGACAATCAGCGACACAGGGAAGATGGAATTAATAAGATGTAAGGCTACTAATGCAACATAAAAGTTGCATTTGTTGATACTTACCACTAGAAGATGAGAAATAGATGAGAAATCTGAATGCCTGAGTCATTTACAGGATGACTGAGCTATAAACAGAACGTAGCTATGACAATGTATTGGCTTTGGTGGGGAAAGTTCTTTATTTTCATAGCAGTTCATATGGTGCTGTTTTGCATTTGTGGCTAAAACAGCTCTGATGATGCACCAGTGTTTTGTCTATTGCTAAGCAGTGTTTGCACAGCACCAAGGACTTCTTTGTTTTTCACTCTGCTCCAGCAGCAAACAGACTGGGAAACAGCATGAAGCTGGGAGTGGGCATAGCTAGAACGGCACACCTTGGCTAACCAACGGGACACTGCATGCCATATAATAAAGATTTAAGTGGCATTAAAACCAGGGTGGTTTGTCTTCCAGGTTGACCAGTGCTCAGATACTGCCTGTGGGTAGCAAGCAATTGCCTTTACATTGCAGTTACTGTTTTTTGTTTGTTTGTTTGTTTGTTTTTGGTTTTGTTTTGTTTTGTTCGTTTTCCCACCTTGTTCCTTCATTAGTAAGTTCTCTCAACCCAGGAGGGTTGGTTTTTTTTTGTCTGTTTGTGTACTTTCTAGTTGTGTCTTCCTAGTCTTTTCCCCCATCTCATAGGAGAGAAAGTGAATAAACAGCACTGAGGGTGCTTATCTGCACTCCAGAGCCAATCTACCACAGCAAATGATACATAATATTCAATGATATTTCTGTTAAGTACTTCTCACAGAAAAAGGGCATTTCTAATGACATGACTGTTCTGGTCCATCACATTCAAGAAAGATAATCTCGCACCAGAATTAGTAACAGCAGGGCAACTATGAGAATGAATGGTATGAGACAATATTGGCTTTGATATGCTTGGCTTAGTGAGAATACAGGAAAGGATGAACGTCTGCGATGGGGCAAGAGTGTTCCAGAATAAACCCTGCAACTCAAGATTTTCTGCACATACAAGTTTCTTCCAGCAGAAGAAAAACCCCAGGCACGAAAGACTGAAGAGTGCTGTGGTTTCCTCCTAACACAAGGGGTTAACGCACAGCACTGCTCAGCCAGGAACCAGAGCTGGGGCACAAAGCAGAGGATGAACACCTTGGAGCACAGACGGATCCTACTATTACTTTCTGTTGACTGCAAGCCTACCTTTGATAAGTGAATGCACATGAGGAAAAAAACAAAAGAAACATAGCAGCTGAAAAAAAGAAAATTAGAGATGATGCTGTTTAAATATCACTGATATCTCTGCTTTAATTCAGTTCCTATATTATAAACAGACTTCATGATGATGAGGAGGAGGTCAGTATCTTCACCAAATGCTCAGAAACGAAATCTTACCTGCATTGGAACAGGATCTTTAAGGTAATATCCTTCAACAATCTGTTCTTTTCTGTAGTGCTCAATGATGTCAGCAATACTGTTCCAGAAAGAAAAACAGCATTTAAATGTTAAACTGGTTAGTTTTTCCTGTCTGAGAATTGCTTTTCCATACAAATCACAGCAATTTGTCAACATTTTTTAATAAAATCAAGTGCTAAACATCAAAATCTCATTTGCAGCAATGAGAATTTGCTAACTTTGAGGAAAAAAATCACAAAATTGAATTCATAATATCTTAAGTCTAAACTCTGCAGATTTGTTTAGTTGCTTAAAATGCCAAACGAGGATGCTTTTTTCCATACTCAAATAGCACATGTGCTTTACTAGCTCTCCAACTAAGCTGAAAATTGCTAGTTCATTGATAATAGCTTTCAAAGTCCTAGAGTAAACAGGGAAGGGGGAATGGTTCATACTGTACTCTGTAAAACAATTTCTTCCTAGGAAGGGAAGAACAGAAAATAGAAAAGGGTTGTAACAGATCATGCAGATTATATTTGGAAATCACTAAGTTTTCATGTTAAATTAAATACACAATCAGTAGCACTCCTCTACAGGGAAGCCTGCATCATAATTATTAGGTTCAGATTACATTTTGGAAGGCTCAGGAGACAAACTGACATACACAAGCTGAAATTCAAGATAAATGAGTTGCTTAAACTTATTTTTACATTTACTGAAATTTACACTGTAATAAAGAACAGCAACATGAACACCAATACAAATGAATCATTCATACACAAAATATCAACCTGAAAAAAAGAACTAAGTAAGTAGAAATAAACTAAATGTGATTTCTCACTTCATAGCTTGCAATTTGTGCTAACATAACCAAAGCACAGTGAAGAGATTTTTGACCTATTAGAATTGGATACAGCTATGTCCAACACAGAAAAGATATGATACAGTATAAACAAACTCAAAAACATTTAAATAAAACAGTAAGACATCTTAGCCCACCTTCCTTTCTTCTAAAGCAATGAATTAGTGTACACTTGATAAAATAAAAAACAATAATAATAAAAAACAATAAAAATCAAAACAAAATTTTAGTTTTCAGCCTTGCAAAATGACTTTAATTTCTCTGAGTATTATTTAAATGAAATAATTGTAATTTTTATTGAGATACAACTGGTGTGTCATTTTCTCTGTAAAAATTTAAAGTTTACCACACTGCGTAAAATGACTCAGTCATTGTACCTGGTATGTAAAATAGCTGCTGCCAACATCTTGGTATAAATAAAACAGCATTCAATATTTTTTCTTATTCACCAGATCAAAAATACCTTGACTATCAATGTCTTCTCTCCTTCCTTGGTTAAAAATGCTGCCAGGAGTTCCTCAACATAGGAAGCAAGTGCCTAATTTCTTCCAATTTCATAAAATGGGCTGAAGAATAAATTCAGCTGTATTTGAGAACTCACTCTGTAGTTAGTGTGCCATATAGACTAGTATTTTATGCCTTGATGGAGTGATTAAGGACTTCGTTCTTAGCCCTCTGCTCCCTGGAGTGAACTCAATTCAGGTGGTCATCAGTGTATTGCTTCAACACTAGTGCAGCTCATACTGAACACTGCAAACACACAAAGATACCAGGTATCTCCAGGCAAGACTAGAAACGTGACTTAAAAAATGATCAGAGCTATCTAATGTGTGAGAAGTCAAGCATGCAATCAGACTGACCACAAAACTAATCTAAGGGACAGGAAAAAAGGAATCATAACCTTCTCAATGTCTAACAACAACAAAAACCTTACACAAAACACATGAAGAAAGGTATAAATAAGCAAGGATAAAAAAATATCCTTAAACTTGGTTTAATATACAGAAATAAAGATGATTTCAATAATACATTACAGTTACTTTAGTGATTTTTAGAACACAGAGCATAGGGCTTGTCAGGTTCCTCAGATCTTGGCTACCTGGATAATTTTAAAAGCATCTGACCAACATGAGCAGTATCTTATTTATTTATTTATTTAAAGGGTGAATTGATTCAAGATTTTCCAACCACTGACATTTCAAATAATAAAGAATCCAGAAAGCAGAAGCAACAGCATTCTACACATTGTTAAATTATAAAGAAAAAGAATGAACACATTATAGCCATATTGTTTAGCCTATCAAAATGCAGATTTAATTCCTCAATTGGAAACAAAAACGTCTTCCAATCAGCTATTAAATTTTCAAATAATCTTGTCTGTTACATTAAAGATAACTTGAAAATTAAAACTATAAACTGCTGGGTCAACGCTTCTTTGCAGCAGAATCACTAGAAACAAACAAAACCTTAGTATCACTTTTTATTTGTTTGTCTTTGAAAGCTGTTACGTAGATTGAATTTAGCAAAGAAGGCAGATGGAGAGGACAGAAGAAATGGCCTGGTATGCACCTCCTACCACAGGTTCTAAAATCAGAACTGAAACATCAGTGTCTTTTAAAACAAACAAACCCACAAAAACTGTGAGGCATATGCAAGTTTTCCACAGAATTGCTGCACACGGAAGGCACTTCTGGAGATCACCCAGTTGAAACCCCCTAGATCACTGCAGGGTCAATTACAGCAGGTTGCTCTGGACCTTGGGTAGCACCTCCAAGAGTGCAGACTCCACACCTTTCTGGGCAACATGTCCCTGTGTTCTACCACCCTTGCAGTAAAAGAACCTCTTCATACATTTAAACAGAATTTCTTGTATCTCCTTTTGTGCCCACTGCCTCTTGTCCTGTCACCAGGCATTTCTAAGAAGTGCCTGGCTCTGCTTTCTTAGCTCCCTCCCCAGCTACTTTTGCACTCAAGGTGCTTTCTCTTCTCAAGGTTAAAGCAAGCCCAAGCTTCCTCAGTTTCTCCTGGTACACCTCAGATGCTCCAGCCCCTGGACCTCTGATGGCAGGCTACAGTACCTGCACACAGTATTCCCCCCAAGGTCTCCAACCCCAAGAAACAACTGACCTGCCTCTGCCCAGCTTCTGAGGTAAGATCAGGCAAATTCAGGACGGCGTTGCTGTATGCTGATAATTGCAGATTTTACAGTTGAGAGCTCATGACACTCAGTAAGATCACCACTGTGCTAGGTCTGGCTGGGACAGATTCACTTTTTTCTTCACTGCAGCCTGAACGGTGTGGTGTTTTGGATTTGCGACTATAAAGCCATGCTGATAACAATGTTTTGGCTATTGCTGACCAATAGCTGCCGTGCTGAGGTTTTACTTATTTCCAACTCTACCCACCCCCTCACCAAGTGGGCCGGGGCGGTCGAGAAGCTGGGAGAGGATACAGCCAGGACAGCTGACCCAGAAGGACCAGAGGGATATTCCACACCATCTGATGTTGTGCTCAGCAAGAAAAACTCAAGAGGAGGAAAAGAGGGATGCTAAAAGGACTGTGGAGGGCTGAACGCAGCCAGCAGCTAGACACCAAACAGTGCCTGCTCATTCCCTGCCCTCAACAGGACAGCAGAGAATGTAAGAAACATGAAATGCAAACTTTAGAAAACTTGTGGGTCGATACAAAGAGAGTTTAGTAAGTGAAAAGGTGGGGAGGGAAGGGGCAGGTGGAGGGAAAGGCGCAGTGATGCAAGGGCCATCACTCACCACCTTTCACAAAGCAGGCAGATGCCCACACAGACTCTGACCAACAGCCACCACGGAAGAGCAAACACCCCTTCCAGTTTTTATTGCTGAGCATCTCTTTGATCAGCTTGTGTCTCCGGGAAACAGAGAAAGCCTCAATGCAGGGCAAGCACCACCCAGCAAAAGCCTAAATGCTGGTGGTCTTACCGACACAGTTTTAATTACAAATCCCAATCACAGCACCATACTGGCTGCTGTGAAGAAAATTAACTTCATCCCAGCCAAACTCAGTACAGGCACAAAGAATTGTCTTTGCCAGTTTTTCCATCAAAATGTAAAAGGGTGACTAACAGAGAAACTTGTTATCCATGGAATAAACATGAAGATCACAAATGTTACATTGTTTCCTGAAGTTCAGGGGAAAATATGATTTCATTATATAGTCAAAATAATTCCTCCAATACAAACACCATATATATGCTATATATTTTGAGCCTCACGTGGCCAGGTAAAAGACTCCAGATTGGCTATTATGTAGAGCTGACATTAAGATAATGAAATAATGAAAGCCACCTCTTCACAACAGACTGCAACTACAGGCTATTAGTCATATTAACTTATAAAAAATCTGAGAAATTTACCTACAGAGTAGCGGGACCACATGGAAAAGAATAAGGTTAATGGAAGAAACAGTCTACCTATGCAGCACAGTACTAGATTACTGAGATGCACCCAGCACCATTTTCCCCATGATCACCCAGAACAATTTTGTCTCGCATCTGAAATACAAGGAGACATACTATTGCATGTAGAGGGCATCGGACTTCCAGTCCCATGTCTGGATATTCAAACTACCTGAGAAATAAAACTTACTTTGTTTTAAGTTTCCTTAGTATTCTTTAGACCATATCTTTTGTATGAAAAATCTTGGACTATAATTTGAGAACTGAAGTGTAAACAATCCTGTGCTAATTAACAGCAGACTGGTTTTATTCTACCTAATTTTTTCACGCTGGTTACAATTACCAAAACTGCAAGAGAATAATATTTAAAAACAACTTTACTGCCAAGGATTTTTTTTAAAGATGTAGTCTAATAGAAGCATCAGAATTTAAGAGATACCTTGCAAACACCTAATGAAACAGCTTAGTACAGAAAAGGTTCGACTACTTGAACCAAACATGCATTTAAACAAAGAACAGCACTTCCCTAAGCCAAAATTTTCAACTTGAGGACAAACACTAAATTTTTAGATAAGCCACAAAAGATATTCTGGGGGAAAGAATCCTCCTTTGATCAATGTATTTTATATACACACTTTAAGCGAATTCAGCATTGGAAAATTAATTTTCTGAAGTAATAACTTAATGCTGTAAAACCTTCTGAACGTGTACTATCTAATGCTGCAAAACCATTTGAGACTAATTTGACTTCCACTAATTTGTGAATTAGTTTTACATCACCAATGGTGAGGGCTTCTGGCCTACCATCCTCCTAATAAGCCATGTAACTAGAGAATGGGCAGGAGCATTTACCTTCATGAAAAGCTGACACTGCAGCTAGCTCGGTTTTCAATGAGAATGTCTGGAGGCCAGACTGATTAATGTACAAGGTACTCAAGCAGTCTGGGTGTGGGATATGCATAGATTCATAGGTTCCAATTGCTTAGCCTCACACCTCTGTCCATTACAAGATGTGAAAAGAGTCCACAGTACTTAGTTAGGAGACCTCAACATTTTCCTCAGACACACCAGCTGCTGGATCTCTACCCACTCAGAAACAAAGCTGGAAGTGAGAGAAATTCTCCAGTAGGATGAAGAATGCCCTGGTTCTAGGTGAACAAGACTAGAAAAGTTCTGATTGTGTGAAAAGATGGAGGTGAGCTCTTACTACTCAGAAGTTTTATATCTACAAAAACTCTAAAAATACGATTATCATGGATGGAGCTGCACGGCCGGGATAGCTTTTCCCATAAAAATGGGAAGTATCTCTTGTCATTTATTTTTCTTTTTGTGGAGATTACTGTATTGTTGTACTACTGGCAAAACAAACACATTCTTCGCCTCAGTCTTTAACAGCAAGACCACTTGTTCTCTAGATAACCAGTACCCTGAGCTGGTGGAAGGGGATGGGATGCAGAATGTGGCCCTCACAGTCCAAGAGGAAATGGCTGCCGACCTGCTACAGCATTTAGATGTACGCAAGCTGATGGGGCCGGATGGGCCCGAGGGTGCTGAGAGACCTGGCAGAAGAGCTGGCCAAGCCACTTTCCATCATTTATCAGCAGTCCTGGCTATCAGGGGAGGGCCCAGTCGACTGGTGGCTAGCAAACGTGACGCCCATCTACAAGAAGGGCTGGAAGGTAGACCCGGGGAACTATAGGCCTGTTAGTTTGACCTCAGTGCCAGGGAAGCTCATGGAGCAGATTATCTTGAGTGTCACCACGCGGCAGTTGCAGGGCAACCAGGAGATCAGGCCCAGTCAGCATGGGTTTATGAAAGACAGGTCCTGCTTGATGAACCTGATCTCCTTCTATGACAAAGTGAAGTGCTTAGCGGATGAGGGAAAGGCTGTGGATGTGGTCTAAAGTAAGGCTTTTGACACCGTTTCCAACAGCATTCTCCTCAAGAAACTGGCTACTCTTGGCTTGGACTGGTGTACACTTCGTTGGGTTAGAAACTGGCTGGATAGCCAGGCCCAAAGAGTTGTGGTGAATGGAGTTATATACAGCTGGAGGCCGGTCACTAGTGGAGTCCCCCAGGGCTCAGTACTAGGGCTGGTTCTCTTTAAAATCTTCATCAATGATCTGGATGAGGGGATCGAGTGCACCCTCAGTAAGTTTGCAGATGACACCAAGCTAAGTGCGTGTGTCGATCTGCTTGAGGGTAGGAAGGCTCTGCAGGAGGATCTGGATAGGCTGGAGCGATGGGCTGAGGTCAACTGTATGAAGTTCAACAAGGCCAAGTGCCGGGTCCTGCACCTGGGGCGCAACAACCCCAAGCAGAGCTACAGGCTGGGAGATGAGTGGCTGGAAAGCTGCCTGGCCGAGAAGGACCTGGGAGTATTGGTTGATAGTCAGCTGAATATGAGCCAGCAGTGTGCTCAGGTGGCCAAGAAGGCCAACAGCATCCTGGCTTGCATAAGAAACAGTGTGGCCAGCAGGGCTAGGGAAGTGATTGTCCCCCTGTACTCGGCTCTGGTGAGGCCGCACCTTGAGTACTGTGTTCAGTTTTGGGCCCCTCACTCCAAGAAGGACATGGAGGTGCTCGAGAGAGTCCAGAGAAGGGCAACAAAGCTGGTGAGGGGTCTGGAGAACAAGTCTTATGAGGAGGGGCTGAGGGAGCTGGGACTGTTCAACCTGGGGAAGAGGAGGCTCAGGGGTGACATTATTGCTCTCTACAGGTACCTTAAAGGAGGCTGTAGCAAGGTGGGGGTTGGTCTGTTTTCCCATGTGCCTGGTGACAGAACGCGGGGGACTAAAGTTGTGCCAGGGGAGGTTTAGGGTGGATATTAGGAAGAACTGCTTTACTGAAAGGGTTGTTAGGCATTGGAATGGGCTGCCCAGGGAAGTGGTTCAGTCACCATCCCTGGAGGGAATCTTTTAAAAGATGTTTAGATGTAGAGGTTAGTGATATGCTTTAGTGGAGGACTTGTTAGTGTTAGGTCAGAGGTTGGAGTACGTGATCTGTGAGGTCTCTTCCAACCTAGATGATTTAGTAAGTTTATTCTCTCTAAATGAAGTCATCCGCAATTCTTACCAAAGTATCACTCAGACATTATAATACAATTTAATATTTTTTTCCAACAATTAAGGTATTTTTTTCCCTTACTGGCAAATATCCTTTTCTATTACTTACACTTTGAAATCTCTGCTGAATGTTTCATACAAAACTAACATTTTTATTTTCCTCTTTCAAAGGGAGAAGAACCGACATTACAAATAGTAGCTTCCAAGACAATACAATATTTTCTTAATTACACCTCCACATATGATCCACAACTTAGCATGAAGGAACTCGTTTGCAGAAGAACAATTCAAAAAAAAAAACACTAGGGTTTCAAGAACTTTCTCAGTTACAAGTAACTGTTAAGCAAGTTAGGTGAAATGCTTAGCATGCTATAGAGAAGACTGAAGTCTTATACCAGTAACAAAGTATCAGGAACAAATTATGCAATTCCTTTACACAAGCATAAAGTACACACACATCTTACCTATTATAATATCTGCCTCCCATCATAAACTGATTGTTTGCAGTTGGACATATTTTAAATCGCTGAATATTTTCACTGGTCCGAAAATAAAGTGAATAATCACCAGGTGTATTGTCTGAAGGTCTCACAAGAAAACCGCACACTTGACCAACTGAAAAGATACCATAATCGTGTTATTTACTGCTACTTTTCTTACAGTATTATTTATGAGCCCTCATCAAATCTCTTTCTGCATAAAGTAGCAAGAATTGCACACTTAAAGGAGAGAGACAAAAGTGTATGAGGTAAGTTCCAACACTGATTCCAAATCAGACGAAGTAATACTAAACGGCCAGAGTTATTGCAAATTGATTTAGCTGCAGCTGGCAACCTACCTACACAAGAACATTAAAAAATTGAGATGTTTTCAACAATTAATGGTGTTTGTTCTTATATTTTAAGTATTCTACTTAAAAGTATGGGTCAAAAATTTTCATGTTTTCATTTAAAGAAATACTTCCTCTATGAAGACATTTTTAAAAAGTCTGTAGTATATTTTCCTTTAGGTCTGTAACAGTATTTTTTTCTTGGGAAAGCCCATAATATTTTTAGTACATGTGTTAATCAAAAAGTATTTCACTATTTCACTCAAAATTATTAAATAAACTGTACTTGAGAATTTAAATACACTTGATACTCATAGTCGTAAGTTTTATTTCAATGTAGTATTCTATTACAATAACAACCAGAGTCTGGTTGACAGAGTCTTGAGAGTGTAAGACACTCCTAAGTTCAAACATAAAAGCAAATTTTGCCAGCAATAGGATTGCTTTGTGCTATCTGATTACCACTATATCAGAAGTACAAGTACCTGTCATCAGCAAATTGTAAGCCTCTTGTTTGGAGATCTTCCCATGGAACCATCTTAACAAAGATGAAGAGAAAAATTAGAAAGCAAGACTACCAGCTCTCTTTTTTTGGTTGTGATGGCATCCAAGGCTCTGGCACCTATGAACTGATCTTTCTTTAAGAAAACCTAATACACAGATAGGTAAGATTATGCTACTTAATGCTGCTGTTCCACCAACAGCATGAAAAAGATAAGATTAATAGATATATAAATAAATTTCAATAAAAATATCCAACATGTAGAGTTCACATTCAAACTCAACTGTGTTTAGACACGAAAAAACATTTAAGTGTTAGGTAACTTGACAGGCATTATTTAAAGTCAATCTCATAGGGCTATTTCCTTGAATCATGAAATCCAAAGCTAAAACAAAATTAAATACAGTAAAGAAAAGAATCAAACCACTTTTGGCAGAAGCAGTGGGAATAAAACCTAGTTCTGTTGAACACAAACTGCTTTAATCTCACACCTTTTATGTTCTGCAGAGCCCTGTGTCAGAGGAATGCCCTTAGAAAGTTCAGCAGCCTCTGTCCAGTCTCAGCCTGATACTTCTGATTGTACAGTACTGACATTACAGGGCTGTTCAGTTTACATGTGGCACACCACATGCTACAACTTAAGAGCTCATTCTGTCCTTTAATGGAAACCTAAAAAATATGGCCTGAACTTCATTACACTTCATGTTGAGTAGGGGGAAAAAATGCAGAAGCCCATCTTACGCATCTAAAATGAGCTCTATTTCTAACTTTTTTTCTATACTACATTTAGAAGGTCATTTCTGGCGACCAAACACTGAAGGATTTGTTGTCTCCCTAGAATTCTTCGGAGTAGCAGACTGTGGACACAGTAGCATAACTGTGGACAAAGCATCGAAACTCCAAACATCTGCTACAAACTGCTTTGTAAATTTAAAAAAAGTAATCCTATATTTGAAGGAATTCTTACTGCTAAACTGACCAGCAGAATATTAGGGAACAGTGAGAAAACAACCCAGCAGTGACGTTTCTTCTCCTGTTAAGATAATAAGAGATGCCTTCTTCAGCCATCAGCCTTTTGGAGAAAGCAAACAGGGCAACAGCTGCAGGAAGCAGCAGCTGCCATTATTGCAAGCAAATGCAGGACAGACAAAATAATCAAGCTACTTGCGGTTTTCTGAACCTTATTTTGGCCACTCTTCTGTACTACTCAAAGCAATGTAACTATCAACAGTTTGCCATATCAATACGTTGTTAAACCTGAAATGTATTCACTCTTGAAAATTTTTCAAGTATTCCAAGCAAATACAACAACCACCACATGGCCCTCCGTCTTTCATCTTCAAAGTTTAAGTGTACACTAAACTAATGGAGAGAATAATAATTACACTGTCATTCTTGCAATGGTACTTTACTCTCTCCAGCATTTGCAGTTAAGCAGAGCTGAAAAAGGTTACCTCTAAAATAAACACAATCCTAATGATATATTCCAATGTGCATATTTTGGCTGAAAGTGATTATACAGGGATTCATTGATGATTTTAACAGTGCAAAATCCCTGAATTATAGGCTTTTGAGACTTACAAGACTTTCATGTCAATTATCTGTGCACCTTTAGCAGCTAATATAGAAATATTCTTTTGTCCTAAGTCAAAAAATCATTATCTTCTGTTCATCTGCCCAAAAGTCAGGAAACCTCATAGCTGAAGTTTACAATCAGTTATTTTATTATTTGTTTTTAATTAAAAAAAATAAAAATCCTTACATTTTGCCTTCATGTGGATCTTCTTCTCTTCCCTAATGAGAAAATTAACACAGTAAGTGCATGAAAACAGTAGAAGTTAACCTATGAAGTTTATTTTCTGAACTAAGACCTTCTGTAGAAAAAAAAACAAGTAGCCTAAGATATTTTGAACTGAAGTGCTTATTGCAACTCTGTGAAAAGTTTTCCTCTTCATTCACTAGGTGAATATTCAGCCAAAATACAATATTTCAAATGATTTCATTTGTCATGTTTCAAACCTTTCTTTAGAGACGGTAAATTTTAAAACTCAGCTTTCCTAAGGCTAACTTCACCACTGATACAGAAGTCTCCTGTTTAACATCCTAGTACTACCAGTTCAATTTAGCCATTCACATCGTCACTTGGATCTGTGAGAAGCAGCTGGAAGTAATTCCACTAATAGCAAAATAGATATGCCGCACAGGAAAACATCCAAAGCAATGCTGAGCTTTAAGAAAAAATAAAATAAAAACCTCCTGTTTAGTAAGTCCTTTAAACCATCTCTTCTCTTGCAGTAAACTCTGTTACCTGCAGGTCACTTGGTTAACTTCTCGAGTTAGCATATATCCTTCCAGGTACAACTAATTCACTAACACTTTTTATGTATCGACCTTAAAAGAAAGGCCTGCCACAACGTAAAACTATACCCTGTACAGTTTGCCACGAAACATTCACAAATGTAAATCACAAATGCAATTACATGACCAGCAGATTCTTTACAAAGACAGATGAGTTTATGGAACTGCTTAGCAAATTGGCAGTACCATTCATTTGTAGTTCTTTGGACAATATGTGCGTTAAGTGCTTTTTTGATACTGAATTGGGCTTAAATGCTTTTCATACTTTTTTTTAAAACCACTAGATCCAATTACTAGGCTGAGAAAAAAATCACGTAATTGAAAATGAGGCAGTTAAGTGTCGCTGATTTTGGTTTATTTCACTATTTTACATGTATTTATTTATATGCACATACAAAAAGATATATACACAAAGATTTGAATATAAAATTACTTACCACTTCTTCTACCAGGTCTTCTACAATAAGACCTTGTTCATCTGTACGTAGGTTTGTAACCCACATCCAGCCATCTTCCAATTCATTATGGACAATAAACATGTCTCCTTTAAGGAAACTAAAGAGAATTACAATAATAACAAAGTTAGAAATACAATCACAATACAAGCCTTAATGAACACAATGGATTCTTGAGCAGAATTTCAGCAAAACATTTGAGATAATCTGCTTTTGAAAACACACTGATATTCCAAGCATACCGTGTGTATTTTTCTCACGGTTTAAGTGGCCATCATATATGAATATTTATATTTCTTTAATTTACATTCAAAATGTAATACATATTTCAATTCTGTCAACTTTAAAGTGTACTAACAATGCATAAAACAGAAATAACACAACAGTATTAGAAGATAGTAATACTTTTCTTTTTTCAAGATGGATCAAATATAAAACACCAGTAAAGCAATCAAAATGCCATTAATAGTCTGGAGGAAAATAATACTCCTTTCACTGAAATCTAATCTTGTGTAACAGAAGCCGGTGAAACATCTGTTATTTATGTTCTCACACAGGAAAACAAGTACTACAAAGAGAGTACAGAATAGTTACTGGAAAAGCCATGCAATCAGCTACAAGAAAAGCATAAATAAGAAGCATTAACATGCCTAATGAAGCTTCATTACTTGAAGGTTTGGGTAAATTATTCCTTATGTTAACCCAAACTCAGGTCACATGTAAGCCTTTCACTGTAGCACAGCAGGACTTCTCAATCAAGTTAGATGATGCATCAAGGGTACAGGAAGTATCTATGAGACACTGAAGCTCATTAACTACAAATCCAGTCCAAAATTACACAGCGAATTTCAAAGAACATTTCTCTCATTTGAGATGGCTAACAAAAAAGGCATTAAAATCATGCATAAAGCAAACAGCAAAAATAAAAAAGCCTAATGGAACATGGAATTAATTCATCTGCTAATGAACCTAAACTGTAAGAACGGGTGGCGGCCAGCAAGAGCACCCTACATCAGCTCTGTTATGAAGAACTACACAGTAAGTTGCTGCAGGATGACATGCTGAAATTAATCCTGCAATACTATTAACTTTAATATCCTCACTAGTATTTACAAAGTTTTCAGTCAAGATTCACTGAATCACAGAGTACATTCATTTAACCCAGAACAAACTGAGAGATTTGTTCCGGGCAATGCCAGGAACAGAATTATTTTAACCACAATCTCATAAGCCTATCACAAAGCTCTGCATTTCAGCTGTATCCTGGAACAGAGAGAAAAGGTATCATTTGCTATCACAATAAAAACTGTAGAAAAGTAACAAAATGTTTTTCTCCTGTAAGTTAAGTGCAGTAAGCACGTACTGGACTTGATTGATATTTTTATTCTTACATGTAGTAATAAGTCTTAGTTTAAATGTGTAATTAAGAGTTCCCTCCTTGCTTTACCACCCTTTCTTCTCCCCTGCTTAGAAAATCATCACCTCAATGATAACTATCATCACATCATTCCTTAAAGAGGTCAGACTGGATTAGGCTGCAAGCTATGGGATGAATTTCCATTCTAATGAGGATAGAAGGCTCTCACATCTTTTTCTGTATTGCTGCAAATTAGAATAGTTCAGTTGAAAAGGACCTACAAAGATCATTGAGCCCAGCTGTATCTTAGATCAATACTCCTAAAAGCAAGCCAATTCCCAATTCACTTGGAATGTTAAATCAACTTGTGAAACCAAGACGGTCTCATTAGACTAAAAATCATTGCAAACCTCTTTGAAACCCTCTTCTCCATTTGAAAAAAAATACCTGGTATCTCAGGAAAGCATTTTCACTCCAACTAGCATATGATGTTCTACTGGAGATGGGACTGTTGGATTTGTTTCCTTCCCACATATGCAGAGCATCATGAAAATTCAAAAGAAGCACAACACACAGAGAATCCTTAAGAAATTCTTTAGGCATCAATGTTAGAAAGGAAATGAGTAACAGTGTAACAAAGTTAGGATAAACCAGCATACTTCAGTAACCTTTTAAAATCTTAAATTACTGGAGATTACACATTGAAATAACATTCGTTCAATACAGACTTTTTGAAAGGAGGAGAAGATGAGAAGGGAAGCAAGAATCATTCTTGCTTTATTTGAAGAACAGACAAGCAATGCGAATTTCAAGTAACGGTCACAGCAAATGAAAGTTTCTAAGCACAGACAACAAAATACATACTAGAATGTCAGAAGCCTTTTTTGAAATAGCATACCATGTGCCTTTTTTTGAACTAAGAAAAAAGGAGCTGCATTTAAAAAAAACAAAATTTTTAGGCAGTCAATGCTCACATTTTCTTTCTGGTGGGCAGGATTAGTTTGCCTTGAACTATTTATCTGCTACTACCTACTACCTATAGGCAATTAAGGGAAAAAAGCCTAAAACATTTATTTCAAATATTTGTGAGACTTTTGCACAGAATTTTTTCATACACAAATTTACCCTCTTTAAGAAAAATATAGGCCTTTATAAAACTTACCTGAGAAACGTAATTAATTTTAGTTCTAACAATCTAATGCAACTTCCCGTACAACACAAAGTAGTATACAGAGGGAAAAAAGTGTTATTGTTATATCCCACAACGACAAAAACAGAAGCATCATCCTTTAAGCTAACAATATTCTACTGGAAAAAGATGTTCATATTGCACATGAATGCATACTTAAATCCTTATTAGTACCTATACGTACTCTGAGAATCTCAGAACTGCTACTACCTATATTAAAACGTACCTTATTTCATCAGTTTCTGGCACTTTGGTGTAAGGCAGAATTGCTCGAACTCTCCTTCTGTCCTCCACAGGCTATAATTTAAAAGAAGAGAGCAAAAATAACACTTCTGACTTCCTTGTGAGTGCAGAACTCCTCTCCCCAACACTGTGCTATTCTGAAGAAAAGGATTTGTAATAGTCACCTATATCCCTCTTGACAGCATTAAATTTTCCAAGCTTAAAACCACTAAAAATACAATTCACGCGCTTAAGAGTTACGAGAGATCTCACTTTGTTTCTTTTTGTAGCATGACAGATAGTTTATGTTCTCATCTTCAAAATACATTACTAATAAGCTAATTCTCATGGAAGTATACTTCTGAAATTTCTTTCAATCACAATGGAAATTTAAAGAATTTTAACTATCAAGAACTTTTTTAGGTTTTGTTTGCATGGTTTTAGCAATGAGAAATTGAAAGATGCCCCATTTTCAGAAACCATGATTATCCACAGTATGAATATTTGGAAATCTTTGTTAGATACACAAAATATCACAAAACAATAAAGGTTGTCTATACTACAGTGGTAGTCTTTACTAGCCAAGAACTGCATATTTTCTTGTTTATGTCTGTTCACTTGCAATGCTATTGCTACTTTTGGAGGTAACAGCAATACCCAGTACCTAGCTTTCATTAAAAAAATTCATTGAACAGCAATTTTTTTTCATTATTTTCCATCAGTAAGAATGCATTTTTAATATATTCCTTATACCTCATGATATGCTGAGCCTATGTAGGATGCTGGGGAGCTTTCTGCAGTGATTTTTCTTCTCTACAGAAAACTATGAGTACTGATTAATGATACCAATATATTTAAGTAAATGGCTCTTAGAAATATTACTGTAAAAATGTTACTACTTGCCTCTGGAGGTGCTACTGGAAATAATAGCTTTTCCCCCTTCAACAAACAAGACACATGACTGTAATAACCAATTAAGTCTGAGAGTGAAGCAAAGCGACGTCCACCAATGTAATAGTCTCCACACATGGCAATAATCCTGTTAATAAAAAAAAAGGAAGCTTGACACAGGGAATTTTTTCTACAGATAGTTCTTTTTTACCTTTTTTTTAAAGCAAAAGGAAATTAGATAACATTCAAGTTTTAAAGCAGAGAGTCTACATTCAATAAAATACAGTATTACAAGCTCTGCACATAGATGTGCAAACCTTAACTAATGGATATTTCACCTAAAATTACTGATGTCTGTAAAAGAAGAGGAAAAAAGCCATAAAATTTGCTAGAACTAAATGAAATCAACTAAACAGAAAAATGTAATTAGTGTCCTGGAAAACTGACAGAGTGCTCTAGTAGATGCAATAACACTACCACGTGTATCATGCAGGACATAAATACATGTATGTATTTAATAAAGTATCAAATTATTTTAACAGTAAAAAACTGCACCTGATTATAGAATGCAGAAAACTAAAACATCTTCAAAAATAGTCACTTTCTGGCAGTTAGTTCGGTATCCATATTAAAAAATTAAGAAATTACTTTGGAATAATTAAAATATCTCCTTTTACTTCAAATTTTTAAAAAAAACAGCAGTATTTGCTAATTGACAGGGAAAAGCTTACGGAACATTTTCAGTATTTTAATACAAAGAATTCTTATAAAACTGTTTGTTTTATTATTTCAAGGACGTGTTTTTCTTAAAATACAGATTCATGAAAACACTGTCATAAAAAATTGAAGGTACCACATCTGTTCTCATTGCTATTCAATACAAATTCTAAAAGCAGTCAGAAATAACTGATCTAGGCAAAAGGATTAACAGTATTAAAAACATTCCTGCTATAATCAAGAATCGTTTGCAAATGTAAAGAAGTACTTAATTTGAAACAACTAGCCCTTTTGACTAGACAATCCAAAGAAACAACAGGAAGTATGTAAATTGGTGGCATCAAGTGGACCTGAGTTTTTCCAACAATACAGATGTGACAGCAGCCCTTTGTAACAGCTCACATTCTTAAAGGGTTATCTGGAAAGCAGCTGGGAGCAGGGAGTAGATGCTGGCACAAGGACTGAACTGCTCACTTAGTTACACAAAGTGAAAAGTTGAAGAGACGTTCATCTGTATAAAAATTATTATTTCTGGTACAACCATAAAACATCATCATCTGTTTTCAGAAAACCTGCAGCTGCAGTTTCCAATAAATTGTGTCATAAATAGAAAAGTCCTCCTATTTTTCTCCAGAATTCTTGTTGCAGAGTGTTGGAATCATTTTAAAAATATCTTATGGTGCACTTTTACAAACGGAAGTCTAAGTGCATATATACTGCTTTTGATCAGTTGAGAAAATATATGCAATAAAGTATAAGAAATAGAGAAACAGATTATCAACAAACTAAGCATATTTTGCTTGTTAAGGAAAAACTTAAAATCTAAGAACTCATGTTAATTCTCTCTCCAGTCTCCAGAAGAGAGAAAAATTATCTCAAGGATATTTCAAAATAAATAATAGTACAAAGAATAAACATATCTGAATCTTCTCAGCATTCCACTGCTTGATCCCTTTATAATGACTGGGCACAACTCAGAAACAAAAGGAAAAAAATTCAACTACCACGAAACTTATCTCTCATCCAAAATGAGCATACTACTTATCTGCAGCTGCTTTCTTCTGTTTTTACTCCCTTTTTTTTTTTAACAGGTCAGTAATCTGATACGTTAAAGTTATTTCTTCTCAGGCAGTTCTTTGAACTGTATTATTTCTCCAAAACAACAGTGTAAGATCTAAATAAAGGTGTATCTTCAGAGATGAAATCTGAAGTTTTTAAGCATATAGTATTGAAAGGGGAGTCAACAATATAACTTTAAGGATTTAGACTAGATCTTTTGGCATATTTTCAGCAAGATTCCTTCGTGAATTACTCAATAGAGATTAGGTTCTAATTGGAATATAGTGTTTCAGATTATTATTTCAAGCTTAAACAAAAACTTCCTTGGAACACAGAGCCAATATATACAAAAAGACTTCTGTAATCCCAGAAAATCCTGAAGGGCAAGATTAGAAGATAATATTTTCCTTTACAAACTTTGGTATCATGCAGTAACTCACTAAAAAAATGTATCACTTCTGTGAAAACATATTGTTTTAATAGATCCATATGCTAGCCATCAATCATATGGTACACACGCATTTTTACCCAAAATGCTGGAATTTTTAGGGAAATAACACTTTTCGGAAACAAAATATGAGGAAGATTGTTTAGCAATGACAGTTTCACCCATTTCTGGTAGACTGCGATTGGCAAAGATCGAGCTCTGGTGGAGAGGGCACTTTTACCCTGTGGGACACAGGAGATCGATTCCTGTATTTGTTTGAAATTACCTTGACTGACATTGTTAAGTTTGAAAATATTCTTGAGCATAGGACTTGCCTTTTTATTAAGAAAGAAAAGCACACATTCAGCAAATGAGATTAAAATGTGTCCAATCTCTGAAGAACAGTATCAGCAAAACACAAATTGATTTCCTTGCTGCGTTTTATGGATCTTGGAATGCAAGATTATTTAAAGTTGGGAAATATAGTAAGGGGGCCCTGTCCTTAGGCAATTGGAAACTGTTGGAGAACATTTTCTACCTGAGATGCCAGCAACACTTCTGTAGTGGGCATGAACCAATATTCAAGTGCCCTGAGGTTGGCCTCAAGAACCTAAAATTATTAAAAATAATGCAGGACTGTAGAGCAGTACTAGAAAGAAACCATAAATATAGTTTAATTTTCTGCTACTGCTAGACAGGTACCAGTTCCCAAGTGAGTATCAATACAGCTGAAAAGCTGAAATTGTTAGCTCATATGGCAAGATGCAAACATGAGATACTATTTGTGTGCTACATTGCCTGCATTTAGTGGAATTAGGAGCTCATATCAATTCTAGATC
This sequence comes from Anser brachyrhynchus, assembly GCF_964034855.1. Taxonomy (NCBI): domain Eukaryota; kingdom Metazoa; phylum Chordata; class Aves; order Anseriformes; family Anatidae; genus Anser; species Anser brachyrhynchus. Next base: position 74,773,136 of record NC_137697.1, on the reverse strand, counting down.
AGGACCTCTGAACTACATATAATCTCACAGCAGATGAATCCAAAAACTCCCTATATTTGTAAACCACACACATAGTGGCTCACCTGTTGGTATCCTGGATAATTCCTGCTTTCAGAAGTTGAGAAGTTTAGTTTGCATTTGTTTCTATCAAGACCACTGAGAAAGGTTTCTTTTACTGACAAAGAATCTTGCCTTCCTATTTTGCCTATATTTTTCCTACTTGCTCTCCTGTTTGGTGAAGGTGAGCATTACACTGCAACACAATACTTACTAACATTCATAGTTTTCTCAGAATACGTCTCATTTACACTAATGAATAAATGAACTTACTAATATACACAGCTTGCCAATGGTGAAATAATCCTAGTTACAGTTTTGTATAAAGGGCTATTTGTATTTAGAACAATTAATTCTAACATGTACTGAGAGCTGTTTCAAGCAAACCCTTTGATTATTAAATACATAATCTCTTAATTTCTTCTCGCTATTTTCTTAAAAATAAGGAAGCGATCATATTTGCTAGCACTTTAACATTGAAGTCTGTCCTGTGAGCTAAAAATGATTACTGAGAAACAGACCGAAAACAGTCTCTGTGGCTGAGTAATGAAACCTGCATGTTACTTTAAGTCTATTAACAACAACTTCAGACGAGCCTCTCTCCTGTGAGGGTTTCCTCATATTTTTGTTCTTTAACCTATAAAGTGATTCTTAAGTAGTGTATTTTAAAACAACTAAGCACAAGTTAAAAGCGGTACCATAAAAGAATAAAAAGCCAGAATTATAATATAATAGTGGTTATTGCTGTCTGTACTGTGTTCTAAAAAAAAACATTACAGTATTTAAAAAGAAAACATTTAATTCTCACCTAAAGTGATTGACATTTGTTTTACTAAGGAATGAAAGCACAAATGAACCTGGTCTCCGATCACTCTCTCGAATAAGGTAACTTCCAGGTTTTCCCGCCTGTCGAAGACGTTCTTCTGCAATTGTTCTGTCAAGTTTTCCATGATACCACCTGAAAAAAAAAGTTACAATGGGTGTCCTTAGAACTTAACATTTTCTTTATTCTTACAGAATGTATCTGTGAGACCAGAGAAAGCTTTCAGTTGGAACTGATATAATTGTTATCTTTTCCTTCAAAGTTACTACATATTTACATGTGCAACCTCCCAGTAAGTGCTTTTAAGACAGCACAGATTTCAGATGACCACATAACTCATATTTTGAACCATCCCATGGGGCAGAAGCTCTACATATCATCTTTTCCCCCTTCCCCAGTTTGCTTGTTTTAAATAAACAGAACTAGAGGTGACGTCTGACTTGAAGACTGTTGTATTTTAAGCCTGCCTGGGCTCCAGTTCAGGCTGGAGTTTCCTAAAACACAAATTGTAGAAGTGATTTGTAACAGCCTTTCCTCAGCTCACACACACACAGATATCCTGGTAGCAAAGCCTGCATCAAACTGGAGTGACAGCAGTCACCAGACCACCATCCCGTCCCAAAAGAGCCCTTCCTAAACACAATTCATAACCTATAAATTAAAAGCAACTACAGATGCGTGGCAAATCACAGACTACAGAAAATGACAAAACAGCACTTCCATCTGTAAAGTAAAGACTTAGCAGCGAAGCATTAATTAGCATTACCTCAATTCTTTTATTTACATAGCTTTTGTCAGAATTCTCTTTCGATCCCAAATGATTAAGAATTAGGTTTAGCACTAAAAAGAAAAAAAGAGCAGCAACGGAGACAGTAATTAAAATGCAAAGTCAAGTGGTGTTCTCATCACCTTTTACAAGGAAAAACACCCATGCCATTTACAAAGCTCCAGCACGTTCTGGAGCTACATAATGTAATTTATTAGGTCTGCATCTATCAACTCACTATGCTTAGAATTAATCTTTAATCTCCACATTCAAGGAAACATCCGTTTTCATACTATCACTGTTTTATAGTATTTACTACTTCAGTCACCTACTGATTCTACCTGTTTGTGTGTATCTCTCATGCTATAAAAAATGCATTTTGGAACAGATATGAAAATTACCTTTTAAAAAAAATACAGCTGGGCTGTTGATAAAATCTGGCCGGATACACTTTTTCTATGAAATGGAAGCAAAATCAAAAGTTTTCTTTGAGGGCTTGCCTCAGAATGAAAACCAGATAGGCTGCACAGATAAGCATTACGTGCACCAGCGTAGATACTGTTTACCCTGGCAAAGCTGTATTCTTGCTGGTGTAGCTCTCCTTGCTTCTCTTCCTCATCCTGATGGAAACAAGCTAAACCAGAAGAAGTGCCGCTTTGTCTGTACAGCCGTACCAGCCAGGTTACAGAGATGTGTCTCACCACATTCCAGAGCAACGCAGCCTCCTCGCTGCTGGCAGAAACAGCCAGCTCGCATACGGTCTGCACTGCCCCATTCGGAGAGTTCAATGGGAAACAAAACAAAAAATCAGGAGTCTGTTTTGAACTCTCTAGGATGAAATATCCTGCGTGTCGATGGGCATGTCAGTGGCTCGAACCCAAGGCTGCTCATTATATGAGCACACATCACAACTGGGCTTTGCTCTTCTGGACAGACTGGCTTTCTTGAAGCAGAAAAACTCCCCTGAGACTCAAGAAACCTTCCTGATCAAGAAATTCTTTGAAACCAGCATTCCACGGAGCCTATTTTAAACTAACAATAGGCTCACTACGCTTTTATTTGTTCCTATTTATCACCCCTCAAGAAAAATAATCTGGGCTCTGTTGAGGGACACATCGTGTTTCAATGCCAGACTTAAAAGGCATACCTTCAAAATGGGGTAGGTGGGAGTGCTAATAAGAATGCAAATTGCTAATAAAAATATACTAGGAAATCAAAAAAGCAAAATTACTAGAAGAAAAAAAAAGTTCAATGTTTTTGAAGGGGACTGTGATTTCTTACAATGGTAGTCAGTAATACACTACAAACCTGGATGTCAAAATTTTAAGACCTGAAGCTCTAAATAAAGAGGACACCCTCCGTGCTGGTGACACAGATGTTGGTGTATCAAACACAGTGGAGATTACTTCCCCTAAAGTAAAACAAAACATACTTACTCTCTCCCATTCAACAGTTTTGTACCAAGCATAACTGAAGATACATATTACTAGTTAAGGGATAAGCAAGGCTCAACAATGTTTGTCCCCTTATCTCAGAAAAGGGTTGTTTTCTAAAATAAAACTGTCTGTTCAATGCCACTGAGCACATACTTGAAATACTTGCAGCTGACACAAAGTATGTTGTATTCTGCAGTTCACTACGCATTAGTGTAATGAATAAACTACTCTACACCACGAGCTACAAAAAACACGTGTTAACCCTGAACTTCACTAGCAGCTGATGGGAAGGTGAGATACAAATGTCAGTAGAGCAGAGTCAATACTCAGCAACGATAGCAGAAAACAGCTCAAGTGATATCCTCAGGAAGCCTCTGTAGATAGCACACATCTTTAGAAAACAGGATACACACTGAAGTACAAGCTTTCAAGATACCATTAGAGTAAGCAAAATGCTTGTCGGGAAATAACTGTATTTTTCCAGAGACTCGAGTTTCAACACTAGAGAACCACTTTACTCAAGCAATACAGTGCAGAAGAGTGCTAGAAGGCTTTATTGTTAAAAGCGTACATCTTATACTTCACCCAGCTCTCACCTGACTTCAGTATTATACGAAGATGTGCTCTGCAAATTTTCAGCTTTACCTTAAAGCAGTTTAACAGTAAATAGCAAATAATAGTTTATAAAATTGCCATACTTGATTGCATTTATAGATATCAAGTGCTCAATGAAGCACTAATTATAAGAATTATCTTTTTAAATACTTGCTAAGACTTTTTTTTTTTTGATTTGAAATACATCCACAGACCAACTTGTCTTTCAATACTGACCAGGTTACTGATCACAAATTCTCACTACTGAAAAATACTAAGATCATTTACGGTGTGTTATCAGTTCTAAAGGAATATCCATCCAATAATCAATGCTAGCCAAATAAGTGCATCAGAAATGACTAAACTACAGAAGCAGTCCTAATCACTGTAATTTCAGACAACAAAGAGCACAGAGCACTCTGAAGGATGGGACCAGTCTGAAATAAACTCCAGATTCTCTGCCTTTAGTCCTCAATCAGGCATCTCTGTGAAGCCTGAGTTCAGCATTTCTGCAAAACATACAAGTAAAATCTACCTTTTCCTCTTAGGAGGCTCTGCAACATTGTGAGCTCTATAGGTCAAGGTCAACAGCTTCAGCATTTCTGCAGCCAGAACAGCTTCAGGTTTAGTGTGTGCACAATTAGAAGCAACATTTAACATGATGTCTTAACATTTTATCAAATATAGCCTCCTCACAGAGGTAAAATGGGGTCCTAGCTGCAGAGCACTACATGTATCAAGGTTTGGATAGGAAGGTATCACACCCAACAACCTGCCTAGCTGTTCGTTAAGTAGAAAGTTGCCCCTCTGGCTGTGACTCTTACCACGTGTGCACTCAGAAGAGTAACTCACAACTACTTACACGTACATCCTTCATCGCTGACAATGACAAGATCCCTATCGTTCCTAGCGAGCCACCTCTATTTCCTTGCCTAGTCCCACCTAGGAACACATCTGTATTTCCAACATGCACTTTGCAAAATTTTATATGCTGATAATCCACTATTTTCACAGTGTTGTGAGCAAACATAATTAAATGACATTCTGAATCAAACAGCTAGTGTCCCAACAATACAAGAGCTGTTATGAAAGGTATGAAGAGAGAAAATTGTCACAAAAGGTTATGGAGTGATTCAACTACAAAACGTCTAACTACAAATCACAACTTAGGTTGTTGTTTCCATGACCAGCAGTTTAACCACTGCTGTAACAAGCTCATTATCCATTCGGTGACCTTCATTTTAATTCCAAGAGAATCAATAACAGACTTCCACATTTCACAAACCGACATGATGATGTGCAAGAAAATCCTTCCACCAGTTTAAATCCAAAGCAGCCTATTCAAACCTGTACCATAATCTTAATTACAGCAAACAGAGAGGATGCAAACTCAATGTCATGGCTTACAGTTTCCACAAGCACATGAGCACCACGCAGCCGCACAGGAGGATGCTCCTGGTGACAGAGAGCCCTACAGCAGGTTGTGCACCCCATGGAGTGAGCAGCGGCAGAGCTGCTACCCTGGGTCAGCAGAGGAGAGTCCATAGATAGCAGCACCCTGGTCTCACCTGCCTCATTAGACCCAGGCAGCACGTCCTCCTGGGGGCAGGAAGGTGGTTAGACCGCACGCATCCCTCCTGCAAGCTCACGGTACGCTGCTAACAGGACCTTCTGCCCCCATCAGGGGCACTCCACAAGGTCCACACCAGACACACGCTGTTGGCAGCAAGGCAGCACATGGTGGATTTACCATCTGGGAGGAGGCAGCTGCCACTGTGTGGAAGCATGTCACATGGGCCAAACAAATCCTTTCGTATTTATGTTATTTCCTTTTTGCATGGGAGAAAGGCACAGATACGAAGACATGCTGTTCCATCGAACATCTCACCGTTTCAGTACCCTGCAACTTTAACTTGGACGCACAGCAGGCCAAGGAGAGGGAACACAGAAGAGCGATGAAGGACTAAGTGTTTTTGAGCAACATAGCAGAAATGAAGACACTGTTAATAACGGGATACCTCTGTTTCCACCTAGAACACACGTTACAGTGCAGAGGAGAATTCATCATCAAACGCCTTATCCACTTCACTCAAAGCACCTCTTAGCCATACCCTGCTGCTCCAACAAAACATATTAGAAGAAGTAGAGAACTTCCAGGAGACGTGGTCAGAGCTCCCTCCCTATTAATTCAGCCACTGCCTTTCACAGTACCTCTCACACATTACAGATTCTTGTTATCACTTCCTGAGACTACACGAGCTCTCGTTACTTACCATTCCATAATTAGCAATTTTTTGACAGGGTCTTTGCAGTTCTCAACATCACTTCCTGCCAGAAAAAAACTTCCTGCCAGAAAAAAGCTCTGCAAATATGCGTCGTTTGCTGTACTGTACTCACCTGTAAGATACTGAAACAAGCTGAAAATAACCTGAAGCATTGTAGGTGTTCTTTGTCCAGCACGTACGAAATTAGAGACTGTTTCATACTTTTCTACTAAGTGCGTTGGTGTTTTTTAATCCGTTTTGTATGCATTTTTCTATGTGGAGGCAGAACGCATGTAAACCTAATACAATTATCTTATACCGTTTTTCTGTTCTAAAACCCCTTAAAAACAGCAAGTAGAAAACAGGGCCATGTAGGAAGAGCAGGAAGCAACTGACATAGATTTCGGTCCCACAGGGCATCCCACTCTGGTACTTGCACATGCCTCCGAAAGCCACTAAAATGCTTTCAGCAGAGAATAACACAACTGTGGATTTGAGGAAAAATTAAAAAAAAAATCTCAAACAAAAACCTCAGTACATCTTATAAAAAGACCAAGCTAGGATGAAAAAATGAGGTAATCCAAAAGGCAATACATTTAAATAACTTTAAGGAAAGTGAGGTTCTAAACATTTCCATTATTTCAAGGATATGAAGTGTAGTAAACTTTAAAAAAGATTTGACAACAGCACAATAGACAACAAAGGAAGGCCAAGGAGTTCTTTCAATCCTATCTAATCACATTTACTAAAAAGAACACTGACTGCTATCTCCTTTTTGCAAAAGCCACCAATAAACAAGATAAATAAACCAAAAAACAGTTCTTGAAACTCTCATTTTCTTACTGAAAGGTCAACTTAGGAAGTAAATTCTGGAACTCACTACAGTTTTTAGCAAGACATTTCCCATTTTTAGCAAAAGTTTCCTATTCATGCATGCTTCCTACATGTGCGTTCTGGTGAAAGATAGGCCTTTTCTAATTATGCCAAGAGTGATGAAGAAGCTACAGAAGCAATGTCAACATTGCTATGCAAGTCAGCATATAATCTTTAGCAACAATTAAGGAATTTCTGGGATTTTTAGCTGTCTCGTCTGCCACTAATTTCAGGAAATGTACCAGTGGCTCCTTAACCTTCTTCCTCCATCTGCCTCACCTTCTCCTACTTCCAGCCTTCTTGGGCTTTCTCATTGTCCTTTGTCCTGGTTCCAGTTAGGACAGAGTTAAGTAGCTCATAGTAGCTGGTAGGGTGCTATGTTTTGGATTAGGATGAGAAGAGCGCTGATAACATGCTGATGTTTTAATTGTTGCAGAGCAGTGTTTACACCAGGCCAAGGACTTTTCGGCTTCTTGCTCTGTCCTGCCAGCGAGCAGGCTGGGGGTGCAGCAGGAGCTGGGAGGGGACAGACCCAGGACAGCTGACCCAAACTGGCCAAAGGGGTATTCCATACCATCTGACGTCATGCTAAACAATATATAGGGGTGGCTGGCCGGGGTGGGGGGGCCGGCTGCTCGGGAATAGGCTGGGCATCGGTCAGCGGGTGGTGAGCAATTGCATTGTGCATCACTTGTTTTCTTACACATTATTATTGTTAATACTATTACCATTATCACTATTATTATTATTATTGTTATTATTATTTTCCTGTCTTAATAAACTGTCTTTATCTCAACTCACAGGCTTCACTTTCCCGTTTCTCTCCCCCCATCCCAGAGAGGGAGGGGGGAGGGTGAGCGAACGGCTGTGTGGTGTTTAGCTGCCAGCCGGGTTAAACCACAACACCTTTTATTGCTCGACCTGCTACGGCGGCTCTGCTCATCAGAAGCCCCACAGAACTGAGATAGAAACAGAAATTCTCTGCCTCTTCTTGTGCTGAGCCCTTGCCTTCAGCTCCCTGCCAGCAGCACAGCTCTGGGTTACATCCCGAACTAATCAAGCAGATTTTTGTTTCATGCTTCACTCTCACCTTGCTCTGCATGCTAGAACGCTTCCCTGCCTCTCACCCATGGAGAACTGCTGCTGTAATGAGAAAAACCTGACAGTTATACAGTATAAATAAAATGAGGAACAGTGCATAAATAAAAGGTGTCCACTGCTTCCCAGATGCAACAGGAACAGTGATGGGATGTACCCTATGCTATACAATCCATATACCACTGAATCCAATACCATGACACAAAAGAACTGTGTGTAGAGCTAAGTAAAATAGAAACTCTTGATCCTATACTTGAATTAAGAGACAATTACTACAGAGGCTTTGTTACGTTTTGGTTTTGGAAGGATGAAGACATTTCCCTAGCACCCCTTCGGTTGCCAAACAGTAAAAAAAAAAAAACAACCCTCCCCAGATGCTCAGAAAGCACAAAAAGCCCTCCAAGAAAAAAAATCTAGGGAAAAGGTACAGAGAACCGGCTGTGGCTTGAACAAGACAATGCAAGTAATTCCCAGTCCTCTGAATTCACAAAATATCCAAACATGAATTTCATAAAGTCTTTGCCACTGCTTACTAATAAATGGAGATACAGAAAAGGAATTAATTGATTAATGGTTGGTTAATTTTTATATGTAGAATGGGTTGATGCAATTTATCTATGAAATAACACAAAATCCAGTAAGTAAGCCACGGACAGAATATCCTTTTGTGTGTGTAGAAGTATGGGAGAATATTTGCATACATATGCATAATTTTACAAAAAACAGGAGGACTGGATAACAGACCAAATGTTTCAGAAAAAAATCATACACAACTCTACACAGAAGTACAATATGCTTCCTGAGCTGATTAGCAAAGATTGGATAAACGTACATTGTTTCTTGAAACTACTAAAGAAAAGAAAGCTGTGTGCTCTGTAACTAACTGGAAGTCCACAGAAGCAACCCTTGCCCAAACATCTGTTAAGTAACTACAAATGAGAAAAATTATATATATACTCCTGCTTGGGCAATGCCAGTAACCTTTAACAGAAAAGGGTAAAATTTTAAATATTTTCCTGTAGCTAGCTACACAGTCAACTTCTTCAAATACATGCAACTGTAACATCTCCACATTAGCATCAATATTCCAACCTAAGGAAAGTATAAACCTATAAAAGCCCAACTACCACTTGAGGATGAACAAGAGTTACTATTTCAGTCCAACAAAAAAAAGGAAACACTAACAAAACATACAAAAATAAATAAGTTATTGAAACTTGAATATGAGAATCACTTTTCTTAGGGTTTGATCACCTGTGGCTGTTTCACAGTGATGGCAGCTCAGCACAACCACGCTGCTCTCTCATTCCCTCTCCTCAAAAGATCACTGGGAAACAGCAGGATGAAAAAGGGCTCGAGGGTTGAAGTAAAGACAGGGAGGATCACTCACCAGCTACCATCACAGGCAAAACAGACTCAGCATAGGGAAATTAATGTAATTTATTACCTATCATAGGAGACTAAGAAACTAAAAGTAAACTAAAACCATCTTCTCAGCACCCACTCTCTTCCACTTTCTCCCCCCAAAGCAAGTGGGGAATGGGGGCTGCGGTCAGTCCCTGACGCTTTGTCTCCACCGCTCCCTCACGGTCCCTCTGTGCCCCTGTTCCACGTGGGGTCCCTCCCACGGGATGCCGTCCTTCCCGAACTGAGCCTGCGGGGGCTGCCCACAGGCAGCAGCTCTTCAGGATCTCCAGCGGTGGGTCCCTGTTGGAGCAGCTGGAGCTGGCTCCTCTCTGACATGGGGCAGCTGCTGGGCTCTGCTCAGAGGCCACCCCTGCAGACCCCTGCTACCAAAACCTTGCCACAAAACCCCTGTACCATCATCAGAAGAATCAGGCCTTTAACCGAGCAGAACCCTGTCTGGGTACATTGAGCGTCCTTCTTCCCTCAAATGGGCCTGTAGCTTTCAAGTTTACTTGGCAGCACTGGTTTGTATACAATTATTAACATATACAAATTAATGTAATAGAGAGATAACTTTGAAGGAAAATGTACACACTGCAAGCAAGCTGATTAAATATTTAAGCAGCACTATTAGATATGTTAGAATTTTTAAAAGGCAAATTCTTGAGCTTTTGCCACAGAAATTAGGAGATCTGCTTACATGGAAGGTAGTGAAATATTGTATTTTACCCACTTAAGGATTTCTTGTGCTTTCCTTTAAAGCCTTTGCTATTAGCTACTGCCACTGATGTGATTCCATAGTACTTCAAGTAACAATTTTCAGCAAATAAGTCCCATAACACTCACCCTCAACTACACCATCAGCATATTTACACACATACAGAATCATTTTGGTTAGGAATGACCATGGGGTTTGTCTAGCTGCCATGCCCCCCAGTGCTCCTCAAGCAGGGTCAGCTACAGCAGCCTGCTCCCAGCCACATGCGGCTGGGTTACAAGTACCTGCAAGGATGGGGACTCCACAATCTCTCAGGGCAATCTGTTACAGTGTGTCCTGGTTTCAGTTAGGATAGAGTTAATTTTCCTCCTATCAGCTGGTAGGGTGCTATGTTTTGGATTAGGATGAGAAGAGCGCTGATAACATGCTGATGTTTTAATTGTTGCAGAGCAGTGTTTACACCAGGCCAAGGACTTTTCGGCTTCTCGCTCTGTCCTGCCAGCGAGCAGGCTGGGGGTGCAGCAGGAGCTGGGAGGGGACAGACCCAGGACAGCTGACCCAAACTGGCCAAAGGGGTATTCCATACCATCTGACGTCATGCTAAACAATATATAGGGGTGGCTGGCCGGGGTGGGGGGCCGGCTGCTCGGGAATAGGCTGGGCATCGGTCAGCGGGTGGTGAGCAACTGCATTGTGCATCACTTGTTTCGTATACATTATTATTAGTAATACTGTTATCATTATTATTATTATTTTCCTGTCTTAATGAACTGTCTTTATCTCAACTCACAGGCTTCACTTTCCCGTTTCTCTCCCCCATCCCAGAGAGGGAGGGGGGAGGGTGAGCGAACGGCTGCGTGGTGTTTAGCTGCCGGCCGGGTTAAACCACAACACAGTGTTTGACTACCCTCACAACTAAAAAAAAAAAGTTTTTTTTTTCTGTATTTAAATGGATTTTCAAGTTTTTTCATTCATTCCCACTGAGTCTTGTCCTGTGAGTGGGCAGCGCTGAGGAGAGCCTGGCTCCCCCATCCTCATCCCTTCCCCATCAGGTACTCATACACATGGATAAGATCCCTCTGAGCCTCCTCTTCTCCAGCCCAAGCCATCACCTTGGTGTCCCTGCATTGGCCTCACTCCTCACTCACGCCCAAGTCTCTCCCACTGGGAGCCCTGTACTACACGCAGCACCTTAGATGTGTCTGAGCAGCACTGAGCAGAGGAAGAAATCACCTCCGATGCTCCTCACAGTGCCACCCAGGACACTGCTGTTCACCTGTTTTGCTGCCAACATGCACTTCTTGCTCCTGGTCAGCTCGCTGTCCGTCGGGCCCGCTCAGTCCCAGCGTGGCTCTGCAGAGCTGCTTGCCAGACAGTCAGCCCCCAGCACGTAACGATGTCAGTCAGTCCTCTACAGGGCTAGTAGCTTTGTGCTGCCTCTGCTGAACTTCAAGAAGTCCCACAGAGCGCAGTTCTCCAGCCTGTCCAGGTCTCTCCAAATGGCAGCCCACCCACCTGGTGCATCAGACATCTCTCCAGGTCCGCATCGGTTGGGAACTTGCTGATGAGGGCTCACCCTGTCCCATCACTGAGGTTGTGTGTGTTCAAACGCTACAGGCCCTGGGAATCACCGCCAGTGCCTGGCCTCCAACCCAACCCATCACCACCACCCTCTGGGCCCGACCTCCCAGCTGATTTACAACTCACCGCACTGCCCCCGTAGCTAACTTGCACACTGCCAGCTTGTCTGCGATGATGTTACGTGAGACGGTGTGAAAAAGTCACGTTAAAGATGAGATAAACAATATTCACTCATCTTCCCCCGTCACCATGCCAGGGACCTCACTATAGAAGGCCACCAGTATAATCTCCCCCTCAGCAATCAGCGCTGACCTCTCCACATCACCTTCAGTACAAAACATAATACAAAGACAGATTCAGGTTAAAAAAAAAATTTCTTCCATTCCAGAGCAACAGAGCAGGTATTTCAGATAACAAATAAAGACTACTGAAGACTCTCTGCAAGTATACAGAACAGTGTTAGGACCCTGACAAGCATCTGAGTGACGGTAACATCTTACTGGTGCTGAGTGTACTCTGGCAGAAGGCAGAGGAATGCAGAATTGTTCCACGGGGATACTTCTACAAAGCACAAGGGCCACGTTAAAACACCTTCTCCTCCCTCCTGCTGCACCCTCCAGTGAGATACATACCAAGACTTCACTGTTTTTATTAAATGAGAAAGGAAGATACAGGCAAAGTGGAAAACTACTGTATGAGCCCTAAGAACTTATGGCTGAACCTACAGAGGGGGCCCATCGCCGAAGGGACCCATGCCCCACTGGTAAGTTGGTGTTTTTCCCCACTGCCACCAGACATTAAAACCAAAGGTGAGGAAAACATGGCACAATACTGTGCTCCTCAAAAGGGCAGGACAGCAGATGGAGCGCCCGAGTCCCACACTGATATTCTCGGAATCAGTATATGACAGAACAAAAACTAGATAAAGCGCCGGTCAAGAAAGCATTCACTCCTTAGATGAAACGACAGCATCCGATGTTAGCTAGAAGTACTGAAAATCCCTCCTCAGACTTTCACTAGCACCAAATGCTTTCCCACTTCTGTTTTTCTTCATCTGAAGCTTCCTTTAATATACGTACCTATCATGTCAGTGCACTTACTGCTTTGCTTCCTATATATGGTTAGGTGCAATTTTGTTCTGCTGCTCCTCACGGTGCATTTCTAGCGCCACATACTCAGCCAGAGATAAAGCCAGACTTCTCTTCAAGTCTATTTTGTAAGCGGCCCAATCAGTACGCTAACTAGCACCTTTAGGTAATTAATTTCTTTATCGGCTTCTGCTCCCTGTGGAAGGGGAACACGGTGTTTTCTGAGAGAGGAAAAGTTTACCTGCTAACAGCATTAACTGCTAAACAGAAAAGAACTTCATATGCTAAAATCAAGTTTCATCCCATTTCATTTTTTATTGCTTATATAGAACCTAACTGCATATGCCAATGTTATTTCCCCTCAGCTCTCACTGCAATAGACTTATTCACTGGAATGGAAACTGATCCTCAACCATTATTCAGGGAAAAAAAAAATCTTTTCTTATTAGTTACTCAAATAAACAAATGTTGCGTAACTCTGGGCTTTCCACCTTTGAGAGACTTACCTCAAGAAACTATAATTCACACCGCGTTCAGACAAAAATATTCTTTCATGCAGTCTTTGCTTGCAATGCTATTTCTCTACCCACCTCTCTGTTTTCAGCTTTTTCTCCCTAATATATTGCCTCAACAGATACCACGAGCTACTCTAAGAATATATCTGCTTTGGGTAAGATTTTGTTTTAACCAGACAGTATTTTGACAGCCTGTTTCATTTTGTTAGGTTGATGGCTTTCAATTTCAACTTGTTTCCATTTAAAACTGCTAATCACTGCTTTAAAAACACCATATGAAAATGTGAATTTTGTTGAAACATCCAAGAACTGCTTCTGCTACCTTAATGGAACACTATGATCCCAAATAATCCTGCCGACTAAATATTTAGTCAAACGCCTGAATAAAGTATTTCACATACCTGTGTTTTTTTTACTAAATTAAGCAGCATTCACTCATTAGTTTTGAAGGCCATTTCCTTGCACCATTTCAGACCGCCATCAGTCTGTCGGTGAGCTTTGCAGATGGGGAAGAAAGCGCAGAAAAAAAAAAGAACAAAAACACAGAATTGCCCATTTTATTCCCTAGCATCCTGTGCTTCCCACCCAGCATTAAACTACAATATAAACACACGACTGCCGTGCTCCAGAAAAATGAACACCCCCCCCACACACACACACTGAACAGACAAGTCTCGAGTCAACTCCAGTCGGGATCAAAGAAGATAAATATCAACCCTACTTGGGAATTTTGAGCTTCTGAATACAGTGAACCTGTTATGTGCTGACAATCTCCTCCCAGTGCTAGAAAATTAAGGAAAACACATTAAGAAAAGACATATTCCCCTTCTCCTTAGGTATGTGGAAGAGAAAAGAGGAAATTAAGCTTATTAGGTGCTTGCTAGCAAAGACGAACACATCCTGACTGCTCTGAACAAACTATATTTACAGCATCCTGATGGGAAGTGCAGAACTTGCATCTGCTTCATTTCCCATCTCTTCAGGTTAGCTACTGTAAAAACCAGCATGACAAGTATACGGTGTTTAAAAACCTAATCTACAAAAAATATCTGGTCTGTAACAACTTTATGGCCTAAAACTTGCAAACTAGGAATTCACTCAGATTTCATTTTATTTTTTTTTTAATTTGCTAAACAAATTAGGAGATAAAAATGTTAAAAAGTTGTGCGCAAGTCCACACAAAAAGCTTCATTTCATTTTATGCATAAAGACCCAATTTCAGACCAGAGTACAAACCAGGAAACATCAGAAGCGACTTTTACCAGATTTTTTTTGTTTGGAGTCAGTAACCAACAATTCGGTAAATCCTGAAATGCGATGCATGTCCAAGGGAGGGCAAAGCGGACTAGTTAGTGGTTATTGTTGTGAAATAAAAAGAAAATGTCTTTTTGTTCTTGTACAGGAGATAATGCCACACAATGCAAAGCCAGGACTGAAGAGCACTCCCCATTTTCTGATGTACACACATTATCCTGTAAGCAAACAGGACAAAGAAACAAAACTGTTTGACAGAATCACAGAATTATCCATCAGGCCAACCATGTATGCCTCCCATAAAAGCTGAATGAATTAGGAGGAAGTGGGAAAGGGTGGAGCTGGCAGTCATATTTAAACAAATGGAACAGCAGCTTTGCAATCCTATCCAACTGGAGAAATTTAATCTACGTTACAAATTCGATCGTTGTTCTTAAAAATTTGTACTGGACTTTTCCCTACGTAAGATTGTAGATAATGCTGAATTCTGTTTTGGTAATACACTAAGAGTTCAACTCCACAGAAGCAAACAGTCTGGCTACAAACACAGGGCCCTTCCAAAATAAAACAACAGCACTGAAAGGATGCATTTTACTATCAACATATTGCCAATGTAAATGGCTTAACAGAGAGTGGTAAAAAACAACTGCAGACAAGATGAATGAAAAAGGCCAACTATATTAAATCAACCCACTTCAGATTTTGTTTACTGAGAAGTCACACTCCAAAGATAAAGTTACAAAGAAAAAAACAGTTTATTACAGCAGTAAGTGCTTCCAATTAATCTTTAAGTACTTTATTTCTTGGATTTTCTCTCTGTTAAGGATTCTCCTAGGGCAGAACGCTCAGCTACTGAATGCCTGGCTCTGCAGAGACTTCAGTGCCCCTTTCGTGTCAGCAAGGTGAGCAGTGCTGTTAACCAGAACAAAATCAGGGTCTCGGCAGTCCTCCCCGAGCATGCACTTGTCAGAATGCTAACATCCTCTTTTACACAAGTTCACCATCGTGCCAGCACGTGAGTCACACGGCAATATTCCGACAGCAAAACCCGCTCAAATTTGTCCAGGTCATAGCAGCTATTCAGCATCAAACGGGTGATTACTTACAAATAATTACCCCACTTTCTAAAGTTACTTCCAAAATAGCCTGCTTTCTCTCTGGAACACAGACGGGTCTAACAGAAGCAGCAGCAGCCTGATCTTTCAGAGAGAAAACCAGAAGCGCAGAATTCGGTCTCTCGCTGACTTGACAGACAAAGTAACTTCACTTTTATGTGCTTCTATTTCCCTCCTTACCCTTTGTCAAAACTGCCTAATCATATTCTAGCTCATTAGTGAGGCCCGCAAGTTAAAGACTATTCAAACACTGTCTTCACAAAACAAGGCCTTAAGTTAGCAAACTTCCACAAAAAAATGAAGCAATTAAAAGAACAAAGGAAGTCTGTCAAGGTTAGAGAGAGAAATTTAAAAGGAATCCTTTAATATTACATTTTATGCCCTCCTCACAACTGCAATGGCTCCTGAAATCTCGGAAATACCCGAAAGTACAAGAGTTAACTCCCTGATAGTGGGGTCACAAGAGAAGGTAAAAAAAGAACCCAAATTCACATCGGTTTTCAGATTACCCTTCTGACCTGTATCCTGAATCCATCTGCCAGCCACCACCTTGCAATCCTAAATTGTCTGCTACAGTTACTGAAACTTCAGGAATAATATATTTCTAGGCACCAATGAAAGCTTTTAAGCTTCCGAAGCAATTTCATTTTTTAAATAACAAGGTACCTGCTAAGAGGACCATTTTCTGTTCGAACCCAGGGCTTGTAGTGCTTTACAAAAACCTGCAGACTTCCTACACTTAAAGCCAGAGGTTGTGCTTAGAGTACTCACTGATTACATGAGCCCTACATAACATTATCGAACCCTGTATTTCACGCAGTATAAACACAGAACCGCTCTAAGTGCAAAATTCCCTGTATTACTGCTCTGCAGGATCCTGGTTAGCCCTAATGGAAGAGTGAGCGTAATGAAACCTAACCAGAGATTTACCTGATTTTCTTCTTAACCTGCCTCTCCTCTCCAAACACAACCTTACTATGAACAACTTCGAGTTGGCTGAGCAGCAAAGTAAGTTGGATTTACAGAAACACACGGTCCAGTAGTACTTTAAAACAGTGGAAGGCTCGTTTCAAAAACGTGTTTCGAGGGTGAATTTATACCCCTCCAGAGGAAGGACAAAAAAAGCCAACACGTGCACACCACTTTGGAGGTGTTTGTGTATGAGGGGGGAAAGCTGGATATTAGGAACTGTGCTTTGAGGGGGGGGGGGGGAAGGGATATGGCATGCTGAATGATTACAGGGTGGAAGAATTACTTCGCACCACGTGTTGAGATTTGGCTTAAAGAAAAAAAAAAGTATTGGTTGATGGTGTTCTGAGGAAGATCGCCGTGCTCTCTGCCTGGAAAAACAAAGGTGTTGCTGCTGGATGCTGTCCTGAGGGAGCCCTCAGAGCCCGTCCGGCGGCCCCGCGCCCTCGGAGGGGCAGAGAAAGGGGACGGGGACGGGGGGGGGGGGCGCAGAACCGGGCCGGGCGGCCGCGGGGGCGGCTTTCCGCCGGGTCGCAGCTACTCACTGGTTGGTGGGGGGCGCGTTGAGTGGGATGGCCACCTCCTCCTCCTCGTACTCCGGGCCGTCCAGGGAGTCGCCTTCGTCCACCGCCCCCAGAGCCCCGGCCGGGGGCGGCGGCGGCGGCGGCGGCAGCGGGGGGAAGGCGGCGGCGGCTGCGGCACCGGGCTCGGCCGGCTCCGTGCCGGGTGCGGGCGCTGCCGGAGGGGCGGCAGGCCCCGAGCCCACCGCCATCAGCCCCAGCGCCGAGCACAGAGGGGGCACGGCGCCCGGGAAGGGGCCCTGCGGGCACGGACCCTTGGCCCGGCACGGCCCCGCTTCGGCGGCGGCGGCAGCAGCGGCCGAGGAAACCGAGCCGCCCTCCTCAGCCCCGGCCTCGGCCGCCATCATCGTGAGCCTCGCCCCCCTCCGGCCGGGGGGAGGCGGCGACAAAAGGGGCCCCGCAGCCGGGACCGGCCCCGCCCCGGCGGGGCGAGGCGAGCCGAAACTTCCCCGGCGGAGCCGAGCCGGGAGCAGGAGCGGGGATGGGGCGGGCAGGGAGGGCTGCTCAGGGAAGCTCCCCGGAGCCGCGCCGCCGCCGCCGCTTCATCCCCCCCCCACCCCCGGCTCCCTCCCCTCCCACACGCCCTCACCCCGCCCCCTCCCCCGACGGACGGGCGGACGGACGGACAGCGGGAGCGAGCGCGGGGCGGGGGAGGGAAGGAGGGAGGCGGGCGTGGGCGCGGTGCGCATGCGCCCCCCTCCCTCAGCGAGCGCGTGCGCGCGCTGCGCGCGTGTGTGTGTGAGGGCCGCCTCGCACAACAATAAAAATCCTCCGAAACGGCCGAAATTAATAAATTATAGAATAAAAATATTACGTAGTTATTTTTTTTTTTGGGGGGGGGGGAAGGGAGGTTCTGCTGCTGAGCGGGTTGGAGCGGCCCGCCCCGCCCCTCCGCGCCGTGAGGAGGCGGCGGGTAGGCGCTGAGGGCGGCCCGCTGGGGAGGGGGTGAAAGAGGCGGAAAATAATACAGGATTTAGCCAAAATGATTAAAAATAATAAAGGGCCCGGCCGCGGGGAGGGGGGCGGCAGGTAGTGCTGGGGAGCCGGGGCCCGCCGTGAGGGGCGGCGGGTTGGGTGGGGGGCTTCCCGCCGGGGGGCCTGCTCGCAGAGGTTGGTTTTCACAGAAAAGAAAAAAGGAAAATCCTCTTGGATTTTCCTCTTGGAAAATCCTACAGAGATCGGGATTTCCAGCAATACGAACAAAAAGTGCTTACTAGAGTCTGTAAGACACTGCACACCTTGTAGGAGTTGCAGCACCGTTGATACTAAAAGGTATTTACTCAGCACTTTCCTGAAGTTATACTTTATTTTTATTTTTTTTTCCTTGCCACCCAAGCCCACAGCCTCTCACACCCACAAGCCTATCTATCTTGGTCATTAATGGTGCTGCTTGCTGCGGTGGGCTTACTTGGCGCTTCAGATTCACCGCGCAGGAAAGTACCTCTGTGATCAAGAGGACGTTGTGCGACAAACATTACCGGGCACTGTAATGTGTAGATATCTTTTGATTTTTTTTTCTTTGATTTTTTTTTCTCCCCAGTAATAAAAGAGCTGACAAATAGCAGCACGTTGACACTTGTATGTCTCTCAAGAGTTCTCAGAAGGCATCTAAACATTCAGGTTTTCAAAGCTTTGCGTTACCCAAAAGTATTAAGTGAATTTCTCCCGAGGCCACTAAAACAAACTACTGCTCCCACTTTCACAGCTCTCCCGCCAACCTCTTTTTATCTGCTGAAATGAAGTTTCATATCTTGCCTTCTAAAGGCAAAATTTGCTTCCAGTTAGACCACTAATATCAGTGGAATTATGCTGGGTATGTGCCCAGTGTCAGCACAGGAGCTGGCTCTAGCCCTCGTTTTACAGAATTGTAGCACATTTATACCCTGCTGTTTCCCTGTTTAAGAAATTGCAGTTTCAACACCAATCTCTTACAATTTTGATTTTTGCATTGCAGCATTTCACTATTGTGTATGTAATTCCAAATAGTCTTGAAGCCTACTGTCTCTGCGGGCTTCCATTCTGTTTGCTTTCCCTCACAGATCTTTAAATAAAATGATTTTAGCACAGTCTTGTTGCTGTTGTGAAGTGATATTCCTAAATATAGAACTGCAGTGTAAATATTTATAAGATTGCCTTAATGAGGCTGGCTTTTCTGGGTGCCGTAAAGGGCAACAGCATGTGTGCATGGGTGTGTGGGGACTAGGACAGCTGTCCTAGGAATTTCCTGCAGGAGGGGGTAATCTAACTGCAGCACTCCTTCAAGAGATTTATTTTGGGGAGAGCAGTTTTGAACTTGGCAAGGATTCCACAGAAGGAGATCTCCATGTAAGATCAGCGAAGTTGTTACATCTCTGCCACTGACAAACTGCTGCTTTTCACTTCGCAGGCGAGGTTGTCTGTCCCAGGTCGCTTGGTGCTGCAGTAACACACACAGCTTCCTGCATTTGCTTGTAAGGAAAGTTGATTTCCAGGCTTTGGTGCGGCGTTATATAAATATATTTGGGTGAGGGAATGAGTGTAATAATATTTTTCATAATGCTTCTTGTGCATTTACAAACCTGTTGTTCTGAAGCTCTGGTATAAATGATGCTAGGATGGTTACTTCTTCCTTCCTCCTGAGAACGGTGTCAGGCTGGATTCTCTGAGTAGTGTATTTGCATACACCCTAGAGTCAGTTTGTAAAATGGCAAATCTGGAAATACACACAATTTTTTTTCTCTGCTGGCTGTTGGGTCTGGTATCCCTTAACACTGGTCTAGTCTTGAAGTAGCAGAGCACAGGTCTATTAGGGCTTTTCTGGTCTAAAGACCAGTATGTAGAAAGGCCAAAACTGACACTCACATAGCAAAATGCATTGCTGCACACATGTTGATGCTGCCATTCATTATTGGGGATGCTCCCCGGTAGTACTCCCTCTCCCTGTTCACTAACTTTTTTGTTTACAGTAGATAAAATTATTAGCAGAGGATCCTGCCTGTGGAGAACATACAGGGTGTCTGCCTGTGCTCCTAAATAAAACAGAGTATTGCCGAGTGCTGAGATGAGATATCTGCACAGCATAGCCTCCTCTTCTGTCACACCTCCAAGCATGCCACCAGGCAGTCCCAGGAGCTGGTCAGCATCCGAGGTGCTGCAGGGACCTTTCCCAGCTGGCAGCTTGCATGCAGCCACCCTGGCATTGAGACCAAGAGAGTTCCTCTGCGGCATCAAAGGCATGCCACCCTGTGCCAGCTGGCTTGAGAGCCCATGAATGTGCGCACGGCCACTTAATTTGCTAGCGTTGTGTAGATACAGACATACATTGCTCTTTTTTTTATTCATGGTAAGAGGTGCGCAAAGTCTTTCATAGATCCAGTTTATACTGCAAAGATTGTGGGATCCAAAGCCCTATCTTCAGATGCAGTAACAGATGAATTCCAGTGGCATCAAGGACCTCCTTTGAATTATGTTACCTTATCTGCATCCCAGGTTTATAAAAGCTGCTTGTGCACTACCGCACATACACAAATGGGGCTTGTTGTGGTAACAGGTACGCAGGAGTGGTGGCAATGGTGTCACGTTGTGGTCAGCTGAACACATGGTTAAATCCTCTAGAGTTTTCAGGATGGATTTGTTGCCGATTTAAATGCACAGCCCTGTAACGTGTACAAGGTTACACTTTCTTCATCAGTAAAGACAGAAGTCATCTCACAGATGTGTCAGAGGATTAACTTGTTTGTTGGTGGTGGTGTTTTTTTTTTTCAACATTTGAAAAATAATGAGAATTAACACTTATTAAGATGAAAAGTCACATAAAGTAAATGACCCAGTATTTCAGTCACATTATTTATAGAGATGTTACTTGGATCATTGATATAAGCAAGCACTTTGTAACTTTCACCTTTACTCCTTACTCCAGCACAAAACCTGCTCCTGTCCTCTACCAGAGCACAAATTATTTCCACTTTTACAAAGACATTATCCTGTCTCAGAAATTAATATCAACAGGAGAACCTTCAATTTTTCTGTTCCATGATGCAATGATAAGGAAACAGCCTCACCATAAAGAACCCAGAACGCTCCAGCTGTTCCAGATCTTCCCCTCGTACTCCTACAGAGAAATAATACACAGTCAAAGAGTCGGTGCTGGCTCTTCCAACCTACGTAGCTGTTACAACTCCATAGGAGGCCGTATATGTTGCTGGGGAGTTGGAAAGGAGGGCAGAATCTGGAATAAAACAACCTGAATACTGATAGTTTTATGTCCTGTGACTTAAATGCTTTTCTTTCATGTTAACATTTTCTTTTATTTCTATCAGATAAAGCCGACTGTATTCCCAGAGTAATTGTCATAAGGTTATCATTGAGCTGCCGTCATCACTATCTGCATATTTAATTTTGGGGTTTGTCAGCTCTTCCATTTTTCATGGTACAAATCAGAAGCTTCTGTTTGCATTGAATATTTAATTTGTATTGAATCTCTGAGTAGATTACTAACGATAAGCTTATTTTAAAATTCTTTCCCTTCACTTTAAAAGCGCAACTATCCTTAAATGTTATTTTTGTTTGATGACTTCCAGATTATTATTGATTTGTGCAAGAATATTTTTGTCACATGGGAAATGATCTCTTTCAAAGTCCAAACTCTTCCATCACCTTTCGTCCCTCCTCACTTTGTTCTTGTATAGTTTGATGTCCTTTCAAAAAAGTGTTTAAGCTGGAGTTCAGATGCACTAAGCCGAAATAAAAACTATTATCCCCAGAGCAGTAGAAATTGCATCCTATTTTAAGAGTCAGTACCTATTAGGCTTCAGAATTGATAAAGAAATTACTACTTGATCAGTACCTTTTTTTTTGTCTCTTAAGCAAAAGCAAAAAGACATGAACAACTATACATTGAGGTAATCATTTTTATTAGTACATGATACTTTTTTTCTTTTTGTCTGTCTTTCAAAATGTCTTTAAAAGGTACAGTTGTCTGTAATTTTTCACTTTCTCTTTTCCATTTTAAAACAGCACCATAAGAGACATAGGTTTTTTCTTGTCTCACTTCACTTCATGCTGCATCTGGAAGAGAAGTATTTTCTATTTTTCCCTCTAACTTTGCATATTTCATGGTTTTGATGTTTTAAGTAGGAGTGTGGTATTTCAGTCGCTTTTTATGAGCCCTCAGTGCATGCAGCAAATCTTTTTCCTTTTAGAAACAAGCTGATATCACAGTTTGATACTCAGCCTCAGCACAACATGTTTTTGAGCCTTAAACCTTATGTTAATTAGAACACTGAGGCTCAAAGTCTTCCTGTCAAATCTTGTTCCTTGCTGTACTGTGTGGCAGTACTTGTACTCAAGTGTCCCAGTCATGAACATTGATACTTTTGCTATGTTTTATTATTTGCACATCCTGACAGATTTTCTCAGAACATGTGTTGTGGTTTTTTTTTTGAGAATTAGGTTTGGAAAACATAAAATTTCTGTGCTGTACTATTTAAATGTTGTACAGTACTTAATAATTTAATCAAAGAGTAGTTATTTTGCTGTTAACTTCTTTAAATCAATTTATTTTGTTTGAGTATAATACACTAGTGCCACCACATATATTTTTATCCTAATTATTCCTATATTATCAATGAGTTTTCAAAACAACATGTATTTGTACTGTATTTTTCTGTTTCTTAGATTTCTAGTTTTGGAGCACTTGCTGTCTTCCTAATATGTAAAATGGTTGTTTGTGACATGCTTGTGGAAACATACACAATTCATCCTGGGTGATATAGTGTACCAGCAAGTGAATTATTCAAAACCAACCATTTTAAGCAAGAATTATACCATTCAGTAGCACTCTGGAGGCATTTCACAGTCTCCTGGGCACACCTCGGCCTGCACTAACAGTCAGAAGCTCTTACTTTGGTAAGTCACTGCCCAACTTTTTGCTCTTTCAGACCTTCTACAGCAACGAACCAGATATTTTTTTCTCCCTGAATCCTAACAAAGTGCTGTGATCATAAGAACTTTAAAGGCTATAACTTTTTTAGTATACATAGCATAAGAGAGTGGGGAAAAAATCAGGTTGTGTAAAATAAAAACAGTAAAGTAGTATATCAGACTACTCAAATTGTCCTAATTTCAGCCTTTTCCTGTGGCCAAATACTTTACTGCACTTCTCTCTGCATCTGAGAAAATACATATTCACTGATGGTCCTTGCTACAGTTTTTTAGCACTTTGCAGGATTTTACTTTCAGAAAAGCCACCATGGTTTGACTTGAAGGTGCGTTTTGCCTGCTAAGTTTAGATTGATATGCGAGCACTTCACGTATACCTCTTGCAGTAGGTGCTTTAAAAATACACACAGATAATGAAAACTTCCCTGGTTCTTATTATATCTCCAAGATGCAATTGTTACTCCTCGATAACTGTTAGCTTGCATCTGGCAAAATGTTTTGACAAAAGCAGTATGTTTGAGAGATCAGGCTCATCAGTTCAAGACAGAGCACAGTCAAATACAATTGCACGTGCACTGGCTTGTTCTCAGAGCATTGTACTGTGTTTTACACAGTCTTGTGTCAGTACAAATTTTGAATTCTGAGTTTTGTGTTTTATTTACTGACATCTGAAAATATATGAGCTACTCTAGAGATTGATCAGTAAGGAGAACGTGGACGGCAGGCCACATATCTGACATTAACAAGGTAGGCATTTGCTACCTATAAACTTTAAGTGTGTTAGAATTGGAAAAAAATGATTAAAAAATGATTAAAAAAGAGGTTGAATTTCAGTCACAGAGGTGGTGGCATGTTATCTTAGCACACAGGAGGCAGCAGGGAGTGTACTTTTCATATAATAGCATGCCTGTTGCCTCTTTCTACCTGAAAGAGATCGGCAGCTGCAAGGGTGTAAGTGGACATGGGGCTGGGAAAACAGACCAGCCATGCAAGTAGTCTATTTTTCCAAAGGAAATGTTGTTGCAAGAGTCAAATCACAGTAACAAACTACAAAACAAATAAAAAAACTTAAGAACATTTATTTTATTTGCTCTGAAGAACTGCTTGTGATTTTCTGTGTTATTTTCATATTTCTTTTTCCTCATCAAGATGCTATCTGATATATTGTCTTTTATAATGTAAAATAGTTAATTATCCAGAACCAGTGTTGTTCCCCTTTCTGAGGGCTAAAGTTTATGTCCCTGAAAGAACATGGCAAAATACACCCTTAACTTCAGTAGCACAGGAATGAGCATTACATGAATACTTTGTGTCTTACTTCATGGTTCTTTAATTTTAATTCCATACTGCTGTGCATATTTAAGTGCGAGAGACCTGTGGTTTTTTTACTTGTCTATATTTGTAATTTATGCCTTCACATAAAGACAGTATAGATTCTCTCCTGAGCCGATAGGCATTGAACTACTCAATTTATAGACTTACTGAACAGCTATGCTATTTTTTATGCCACACTAACAGTTGTCTTCATTTTCAGAAGCTGATTTGTTAGTTATTAACTTTTTCCATGAGAAGAGACAAAGACTGAGTTTCAAAGGACAAAAAACATATTTTTTTTCCATTTTGCATTTGAAAATATTTTGCATGTAATAATTTTCTCTGCTTTGTTAATTACAGTTCACTTCCATAACGGTTCTCAGTAATGAATGACCTTGGGTTTATGCAGCGTATCTCTGACTGTTGATAGACAAAAATTTACACATTGACAAACATCTTTGTATTTTTGCAGCTGTTTAGGTATCCTTTGGATGTTTGTATAGGTGCTTTTACAGGAGCTGGAGAAAGGAAAAAAGTCTGATAAGAATGAACAAACAGGAAAATGTGATTATACTCATAATACCTACAGAACTTCCTCTCAGACCCATTATGTAACCTGTGCAGGATAATTCCAGCCATTGCGTGGGGGACAGTCTTTCATTTCAAGCTGGGGCAATTTTTCATGCTGTTTACCCTGAAACTGTTAAACAAACATTTAATCACAGTGTTGAAGAATGTACCTTTTACATTAATTTCAATAGCTTAACTACTCAGTTTGTGACTGTTGGTTGCAATGACTTAATATAAGATACCTTCCTATATATTGTATTTAAATAAAGGATATTTCTGTCAAACACAGGTAACAGGTATTCATGCAAATTAGATTTTATGTATCTATAAAATCAATAAATATATGTACATATTACTCAGCAAGGCTCATAATCTGTATTTACAATAGGAAATTGTATCCTCACTTAATAGAATAATTCAAGTGTGAAAAGAGTATCTGCTTCCAGATGCAGCTTTAAAAAAGACAACAAATAGCTATATTTTGGTCTTTTCAAAGAGTATTTATATCATAGAGCTAATAAAATAACGCAACAGTGGAAAGTATTTATCTTCTGTTTCAAATTTTCACTTCAATTTCCAGTTACCAAAAATTATAATCAACTCTTTTGACCTGGTATTTTTAAAAGAATATCTTCATGAACAGTGCTGTTGAAAACTGAAAAAAAAGTCAGGAAAGGAAGTACTATTTCATGTAAGATACATTAATTTAGTCATTATATAGCTAGATCTAATTTCATGGACATCAGATCTGTAGTAATTTTTTTTAAAATGGCTGCTCACACGGTGCTAACAAAATGTGTGTATACATTTACTGACTGTATTAAAAACAGTATTTGCATGTAAGGCATATGAAATATATTTGCAAAATGGGTAACGGTGTTTGAGGTCATATTTGCACATCTAAAGTATCCATTCTGTACATGGAGATTTCTTCTTCCTTATGGAATACATACTGACATGAAACAAGTTTCTTCAAGTATTACACTGGGTTAGTTTAGTTGTACTGTTCATCTGCCTACAGCTTAGTTCCTGTATGTTCTCCATGCTAGGTTATGTTTTTCAGTTGTGAAATCTTTATAAATTAGAAGGAAGAAAAGTTAACATCCACTGTGGTAAAATGAACTTTTAGCTATTTTTGTTGTGGGTTATATGGAGGTAGGTATGCTTAACTAAGACACACTGAATCACAGAAGTTACTAAGTGAAATTCTATGGCCTGCATTAGGTAGTTGCCCAGCCTGTTAACCTTCCTGACTTTATAATTTATTAATCCACATACATAATTTTTAAATAGTACATTTGTTATTCTTTCTGTTCTACTTATTGCTTATGATAGTATTTGTTTGTATGAAAGCTATTTGTTTAAGTTATCTGTTTGTCTATTATTGAGTTTGAAATAAGTTCCACAGTCAGAAATTGAAGAACAGGAACATAAATATTCTATCGGTTTACTGTGTATTCTAGAGTACATATAGCCTATAGTTATTCCAGAGTATACATAGTATACTGGCATATGCTTATTCCAGAGTATACATAGCCTATACAAATTGCAAAGTATGTGTAATGCTGTAACTCATTCCAGAGTAGCATAAATATGATGACAAAACATTATTATTATTTTTTTTTTCCCTGATGGATTTTAACTAGTGGTGGATAAAATGCTAAAAAGTGTTAAAAAGATGTTAATAGCTGTCATCCCACTGCTCTGTTTAATTTTAAGTCAGAGGTATCTGAGAATCTAATGGTAATAGTGAAATCATCAGTGAAGCTAATTACTTTAAAAGGGGCAGAAGTCTAATATATATATGCTTCAATATGACATTTTTGATGATTAGGAGGATGGAATGCTCAAATAGCATCTGCTACATAAGCACAATTATTTTAGCAGCAGTTAGCAGTTAGTCATAAATAATATTAATTAAAGTTGACATTTAAATGGTAACTTATACACATTGATTATATTTAACCTAAGATTTTGCTAAGATGTGCTGGTATATAGTTAGTTCATCTGCTGCTTTTGCAGTCTCCTCTGAATGTCTTTAAAACTTTCATTGACACCGTGCAGTTTGCAAGGATATCCATATCCTTGTATTCAGCAATTATAAATTGATTTTTCCATTTGTATATATTTAGAAATGTGAAGGTGCAAATGCTTAGAGAATATGCCAGTCAGAGTATACAACAGGAAGACACAAAGCTTTCATTACCTTCTGAAAATTTTACCTTTGTAAACAGCAGTACATGCATAGCATTTGCATTGCAACAGGAGCAGAGACTCGAACAGTAAGTTAGGGGAGGCTAAATGATAGAATTCTTATATTCCGACTAATTAGAATTTGCAGTGTACACAATTAGGAGGAGTTTGTAAAACCAGGACCCTCCTTAACACACTGTGGTGGTTTTACTCATCTGGGCAGCCAACTTCCACCACAACCGCTCTCTCACGTCCCCTCCTCAAAGGGAAAGGGGAGAAAATACAATGCAAAGCGCTCAAGGGTTGAGATAAGGACAGGGAGATCACTCAACAATTATCGCCACGGGCAAAATGGACTCAGCACAGGTCCCCCACGGGCGGCAGCTCTCCCCAGACCCCCTGCTCCTGCGTGGGCTCCTCTCCACGGGCTGCAGCTCCGGCCCGGGGCCTGCTCCTGCGGGGGCTCTCCATGGGCCGCAGCCTCCTCCAGGCCACATCCACCTGCTCCACCGGGGGCTCCTCCACGGGCTGCAGCGTGGAGATCTGCTCCGTGTGGGACCCGTGGGTGCAGGGGGACAGCCTGCTCCACCAGGGGCCTCTCCACAGGCCGCAGGGGAACTGCTGCTGCAGTGCATGGAGCACCTCCTGCCCTCCTGCTGCACTCACCTGGGGGCTGCAGGTACGTTTCTCGCTCATTTCTGACTCTCCTCTCCCAGCTGCTGTAGTAGAGAAGATTTTTATTTTACCCTTTCTTCAGTCTGCTTACCCAGAGACCCAACCATCCTCACTTATGGCCCAGCTCTGGCCAGCGGCGGGTCCCTTTTGGAGCTGGCTGGAGCAGGCTCCTCTCTGACATGGGGCAGCTGCTGGATTCTTCTCACAGAGGCCACCCTTGCAGCCCCACACTACCAAAACCTTGTCATGTAAACCTAATACACACACACAAGGAATAAGCATATTCAGTCCCTGCATCAAGAGAGCCTAGAGTGTAGATGATGTAATGACCATAGTCTATAACACCAAGGAAGCAAACAGTTTAACAGTACTTCATAACGAAGAGGAAGCAGATCATCTAAATACAGTCCAGTTGGCTTTTTGAGAGGCTTTGTTTTCTGAGAAAAGAAGATTGCAACTGAAAGAGTGCTATAAGCTAAAAATAACTCTGCATTTGCTGGTTAGAGGGTCAAGAAAACTTGCAGTGGACACTCAGTGTCTCTCTGATATGGAGAGTAATAAATTGGAGATTTTCCTCTGGGTTTTGTGAGACAAGCTGTAGCCTACTTGAAACAGCTGCAGTAAAACAGAAGCTGTTTTCTCTCTAGGGAACAAAGGACTCTGGCTTGTGGCTGAATTCATGCAATATGATACTCATCTCAAAAGGAATAAAGGTAGTTTGGCAAGTTACATACAAGATGAAAGTTAACTTTCTAATGGAATTAGAGATGGTAGTGAGAGTGGGTCTTTACTAGTGGATATCCATGTAGGATTTTGAGCCTACTGCTCCTCCATTTAAAATCTGTTTTTCCTTTTAGAAAGAAATCTCTTTTTAGTGACAGATTAGGTCATGTTATGCCTGCACAAGAAAACAAAGTTGTCCCTTCTGACTAACAAAGGGTGCTTCTTAATGTTTGTGCTTCTGAGTTGTGTATGAGTAGTGGCATTGTGCGTGGCCACATCACCTCCTCCTACTACCTCCTACCCATCATTGTCTTGCCTTTAAATGCCTGGCAATTTCATGACTCAAGTTAAAGCATATGCTAATCTAAAAAGTTATGGGCATGTGTGTATGAGAGATTTATAGCATTACACATGATACGGCTCTAATCTGCAACTTAAGTATAGCTCACATTTCTGTAACTAGATTTTCCTCTGGAAGATTTATGCTTGTGGGAATGAAAAGTAATTTGCATTGAAATAAATTTGTTTAGTTGCATCTGTGCCAAACTTTCTAGCAATTCTGCTTTTGCCGTCCTGTTCTGCTTTCTCACCCTTCGAAACACTTTACTGTCCTAACCAGCTAATCCACCTATTATTATCACCTCTGTTGCCCAAGAACTAGAACACCTGGACAACACAAATGTCTGACATGATGTCCCTGTCTGTCTGCTGGGGTTTGGCCATATTCTGCCTTTTGCTGTTCCACATTTGGTATCAGCATGGCTAGCAAATACACTGTTTTAGATAGACCAGCACCATACATTACCTGGCCTAAGATCATGGATTGTATCAGTCTAGGAAAAAGTGAAAACAAATCCTTGGTATCAGATACAAAAAATTTGATGCATTTGAGAGTACTGCCAGAGCAGTAGATAAGCAAGGTTTCAGCTGAATTGCTATGCAGTGCCCTAGTTAAAATGAGGTGCTGACAAGAAAATTCAAAACAGCCAAGTAGTTCCATAAGCAGCAATTTCTTCTGAATCTCTGCTGTACATTCCTATGTCTCCTGCATTTTCCCTCATAGAATCACAGAAAGGTTTGGATTGGAGGGCACCTTGAAACCTCTCTAAAACCATCACCACCACCACCACCAACTCCCCACCCCCACAGGCAGGGACACCTCCCACCAGCCCAGGCTGCCCCCAGCCCCATCCAGCCTGGCCTTGGGCACTGCCAGGGGTGGGGCAGCCACAGCTCCTCTGGGCAGCCTGGGCCTGGGCCTCACCGCCCTCTGAGGGAAGGATTTCCTCCTCACATCTAATCTAAATCTCCCCTCTTTTAAAGCCATTACCCCTTGTCCTATCCCTACACCCCCTGACACAGAGTCCTTTCCCAGCCCCCTTTAGGCACTGTCAGGCAGCTGTAAGGGCTCCCCGAGGCCTTCTCTTCTCCAGGCTGAACAACCCCAACTCCCTCAGCCTGGCTCCATAGCAGAGAGGTGCTCCAGCCCCTTGGTCATCCTCGTGGCCTCCTCTGGGCCCTCTCTAACAGGTCCCTGTCCTCCTTGTGCTGGGGGCCCCAGAGCTGAGTGCGGGGCTCCAGGTGGGGTCTCACGAGAGCAGAGCAGAGGGGGACAATCCCCTCCCTTGCCTTGTTGCCCACGCTGCTGTTGGTGCAGCCCAGGGTATGGTTGGCTTTCTGGGCTGCAAGCACTCATTGCCGGCTCATGTCGAGCTTCTCATCAACCACCACTGCCAGGTCCTTCTCTTCAGGGCTGCTCTCAATCCATTCTCCCCCCAGCCTGTATTTGGGCTTGGGATTGTCCCTGTGTGGGTGCAGGACCTTCCACGTGGCCTTGTTGAACTCCATGTGGTTTGTACATGCCCACGTCTTAGGCCTGTCCTCTGGATGGCATCACTTCCCTCCAGTGTGTCAACTGCACCACACAGCTTGGTGTCATCGACCCCACTGTTCATGTCACCAGCAAAGATGTTAAATGGTGCTGGTCCCAATACTGACCCCCAAGAAACACCACTCATTACTGATCACCTGGACACTGAGCCATTGACCGCAACACTTTGAGTGTGACCATCCTGCCAGTCCATCTATCATATTCATGTCTCTCCAATTTAGAGACAAGAATATCCTGCAGGACAGTGTCAGATACTTAGCATGAGTCCAGGCAGGTGATGTCAGTTGCACTTCCCCTATCCATCAATGCTGCAGCCCCATCGCAGAAGGCCACCAGATTTGCCAGGCGCAATCTGCCCTTAGTGAAACCATGTTAGCTGTCACCAATCACCTCCTTATTTCCCATGTGCTTTAGCAGAGTTTCCAAAAGGATCCGCTCCATGATCTTGCCAGGCACAGAGGTAAGACTGACCGGCCTGTAGTTCCCTGGGTCTTCCTTTTTTTTCCCTTCATCATCACCGTCTCTTATTTTCATCCCTTCCTTAAATACTGCCTGATGAAGAGGCAGTATAAGATGTAACTGATTCAAACTACATGTGGATTTTTGGTTGCAAGACATACACAGAGTAGTGGCAGACCAAGAAAAAAGCTGAACTCGATACCTTTCTCAGGAAGAAGAGGAAGGGGGGAAGTTGCTTTCTGAAGTCTTTCAACTTACCCAAATTTTCCTAAGTCTTGTGGAAAATTAATTACTTCCGAGGCCTGGTAAAAACTGGGTCAATGTTGGGCCATTAGGTTTAAAAACTATTGGAGGAGGCAGACATTTTCTCTCTGTCTGTCACATACACAGTGCGATCACATTTTTCTTTGAAAGCAAAGCTGAAAATGACTGCCCTAGTGTAGCAATAATGTTTATTAAGTGTGATGGATACTATAATTTTCTTATGTGGCACATGCATCTTTTTAATCCTTTAAGAAATTAGTTATTGCTTTATCTCATTAAGAAAATCTCATCAGTCAGTTAGCAAGTTACCTTTTATTAACACCAAATATAGGCTATTTTGTTCAACAGAAACTCCCATTTGTGTTTCTCAAGCTTACCAAAAAAATACGGCACCAATATGAAAACTTTATATTGGTGATGTGTCACATGAAATATTTTATAAGTTGGTAATTTCTAAGCTCCTGAATTGCAAAAACTCAGGGAAAAACAGCCATAATAGTAGCACATCTTTAAACCTACCACAAACTGCAAGAAATTACATTTTGGATTAAAAAAAAGCCATATTTGATCTGTAGGAACTGCAGGTCTCTATTTCCCTTTCTTAATTATGTGAATATGCATGCCTTCCAGCAATCCAGAACATCGCCATTCTCGTGTGTAATAACAATTCAGGCCAAGACAGACACAGGCAGGGAAGGCAGGCTTAGGGTTGCTCATCTGTGTTATCAGGTCCATTAGCATATTGGTCAGTGCCAATGGGATAAAAAGAGTGAAGAGAACTATGGTCCTCTTAATTATATTTGAGTATCTGTACTTATATTTCTTTTTTCATGTCTTCTTGAGCCTTCATAAAGAAATATGTGTTTCTTTTGCTCTTCCATTGCATGGATTAGCAAAATCTCCTCCGATATCAAGTCCTTTAGAACGGTGAAGTAAACCAGCCAGGAAAGCTATGCTTACTTTATGCCACACTAGTTATTTTTTTAATTCAAATACAGACCCCATGACCTGTGCTGCCCTTGTGTTTTCCTTATTTGAAATGAAGACCAGCACATACGTAATCAAATGTGTCCCGTATAGCAATCAGGCAGTAACCTGATAATGATGGTCTCTCTGAGGTAGGGTGGTTCCATACCATAGTTTTAAACTAGATGGGAGAAGACATAGAAAGGGATGCACCTCCAGGATTTCTAAAAACAAAACAAAATGAAAAACAAAAACAAAAACAAACAGGTTCTGTGAAACAGAATTTGTAGTAACATTTTCCTATTTTTTTATTGCTACGGAAATTTAATATTGCAGACTAACTCCTTAGCATCCAGAACCTGAAAACCACTGATGCAAACTGCTGCTCACTGTCTTACTTTGTTTTTGAAAGGCAAAAGCGTTAAGAGGAAGACTAATAGAACTACTGAAATCTTTTAAGAATGTGGAAAATTGGGTCAGCAATGCAGCATATTTCAGAAAGGGATAGAAACAAAAGGAGAACAAAATGGACATAAAAACAGTAAAGGGAAGCATCACAGTAACTACAGCTATAGCAGAGATGTCATTTTCAGCAACAAAATGGATTACTGTAAGATAACCAGACCCAGAGGCAGTTGGAAGAGATTCTAAGCAGGTAAATACTATTCTTGGAGCTTGTGGTCCATCTGGTCAGCTTCTTCCATTCTTCTCACTGGGCTTCTGCTACTGTCACAGTGATCTGTTTTTTTTCAAAGCTGGAGCAGTTACATTCCTATAGGCAAGCTAACTGTAAGAAAAGCTTGGTAGAAAATAAATGCCCACATCAGTGTAACTCTGGGAAAACATATGAAATACCATGCTCATTTGTCAAGCTAGGTACACAGACATCCTCCTGGCAGGCTAAGAGAGAAGAGCATAAAGCATCTTCTCAGCTCTGCAAAATTTTCTCCTTTGCTTTTCAGAAGTCATGCAGAACTGAGCATTTGCTTGTAATTCAAGGCAGGTATTGCTTGCTGCCTCAAGTCTTCTAATCACCCTTAGTATTTATCTGTCAGTTTCCCAAAACCATACCTTTCTATTATCATGCATCCCTTTTGTGACAGCTAATTCTTATCTTACTGATAAAACATTTCATCAGATGTACTGCTAGAGGAAAAGCAAAGTTGCTTGGAATAGAAGCAAGATGCCAACACCATTCATATTCAAAGCAAAACTGTCTCTAACAAGTCAGTCTTTTTCCTTTACAATGAACATGTGAGAATTCCTGGAAATTTCTGAATTACTTTTTTTTTTTTTTTTCGCTAACCTGCAATAATACATATGAAACATAATAGTGATCAGAATGCACTGAAGTACACCTTAGTATATATGAACTCTGAGGACAGATTATAAATAGAGCGTGGGTTCTATTAATTGTATGAATAAAACTGCAGGACAAATAGAAGTTTTTAAAATCCTTGCAACAGAAAACTACCTGTTCGGTAGCTGCGAACAGCTATATGTCAGTCGTCACAGAAGTAGATATGCCCATGTCAAATAAGTGAGTACGTCTTAGCAGCAGTCATCAGGGACTTAGTGCTAGCATGTGATAATAGTTTTGAATCTATAAACAACCCACATTGGCTTCTTGTCTCTTGTCACCTGGACTAAAATTTATGCAGCTCTTTAGGAAGATGCTTTTTATAATGTTTTTAGAATTTCACTTGCAATTATAGAACAAATAGAGCACTGACAAGATTAAGCTACATATCCCCCCATATGTAGTAGAAACAGTCATCATGAGATATATGCTCATGAATATTATGTGCACTTCAAAAGAAATCCCCTGCATGCATAAGCAATGACTCTTAGTAAACAGAAGCTGTTTGCTTGAACTGGTCCAGTTAGGATTACATGCTTCCATGAAGGCTCATATTTTTAAATACTCTCCCAAGACCATCCATTGAAGAAACAAAAGGAGAGAAAGAAGGCTTAAAAAAAAAAAAAAAAGAGGATTGACATTTTTACTGCATAGAAATACTGTAAGATTTTGCTTCAATTAATAGCTTAATTGACTATAATGACATATCCGACATCTGCAATTTCTCTCTCATTGTGAGATTGAAAAATAGACGATTAGGGTAATTTCATTCAGCCTGTAATGCAATTGGATAGAGTATTAAGCTTTCTTTGTCCTGGAGTATCTGGTACAATGCTGAATATATAGGCAGGATTCACACTAATGTTTAAAAATCAACATGATGCTTCAGGTTCATGCACAATACATTCAGTAAAGCTCACTCAATGTACAAAGGAACTGCTTCAAATAATGTACCTGCCTAAATGATTTTTCCAAGGTATTGTAAGTACAGAAAACATGTACAAAAAACAATCTCCAGTTATCTTCTCAGTCCACATGCAATTCCATATAACTTTTATAGGGACATAATAAAGAATAATTGTGAAAGAACTACAGTGCAATTCTTAGGATAATCTGGTCTTTAGAATTTGATGAGTAAATGACTTAATGATCAAAAGATAATTCATACAGTATTATCTATTTCTCAGATGTTAATACAAAGCAAATTGCAGCGCAAGCTTTTTAAACATGAAGCAATACAAAATGAATCTGAGCATAATAATCACTTTTAAAAGTTTTCAAGTTTTATTTTTCAAATACAGTTTGTTTTTTCACTGATAGAACCAACAACTTATTTACACGTAGGGAAAAAGGTAGAGTATACAGGGTTGTCTTACCTAGTAAAGTCAGTTTTGAATGTTGCCACAGTTTATGTACACACCATTCAGTGTCAAAGATAGAAGATAAAGCTCATGGTAACAGGTAAAAGAAACTCATATGGGATAATACCAAATCAACTGTGAGAAAACATCTCTCTCAATTTGTATACTTGATGTGGTATTAAACCATAGGTTAACCCATTTAAACAGACTTGTAGACTGCTTCAGCATTTTTAGGATGTAATTTTCTTGGCAAATTTCTTTTAAAATCTCTTTCTAGAACTGTGTATTCCACTGCACTCACAGAAATGGAAGATGAGGGTGATTGAGAGATACAGGTGGGGTATGTAGGGTCGATCCTTAACACCTAGCTATATAAGAAAAGCAACAAATTCTGCCACCAGTGTTTCTGTACCCATACAATTTGAAAGAGTCATTTCAGTGGAACATCAGGATTAACAAAATGGTGAATACTAAACTACATAAAAAGCTTTGGGAAGCACCTTCACATAGTTATATGCTATAATTGAGGATGAATACTGACTTATACTAGATTTGACTGCTGAATATCCCAGTCCCTTTCGAAAAAAATGTTTGTATTTATTAGAAATAATTTGATTTTGTTTTGATTTCTGCATTGCAGAGCAAATACAATACATTATCAGAACAAAAGATTTTGATCAGTCACAAACATGTTCTTGAATTTTCCTTTGCAGAGAATTTGAAAAAGCCAGCTTTTCATTCTGATTCAGAGTGAAGCAACATGTCAAAACCTCTGTGTGTTTTAGGAAACATGTCCAACTTTTGTAGATTTCTACTCAATATTAATAAAAATTGTATTTTAGTCACAGCCTTATATAAGCCATCCCAAAATATTCTCTTCAAATGGGTCTGATCATGGTTTTCTGTTTGCTGTAGTGAAAGCCACACATAATTTGGCTTGTAGATAAAGTGAACACTTGTTCATGTCCACTGAATGTATAATTACGTAGCTGTTTCTTTTGATAATTAAGATCAATGTGCCTATCATTCAAAGAATACAAATTGGTTGGTATTATGCCATGAATATTTCTGCGCACATGTCAAATTGTCTAGAATTTACATAGAAACAAAAGAAAAAGTTGTGAGAACAGGGATTTGAACCATCCAAATTACTGTCTTAAAATAAATAAATAAATAAATAAATAAATAAAATCTGCACTACTTTATCACAGCCTTTCCTTCAAAAAATTGAATTTAAATGCAAATACCTATTTGTGTGTAGTCTGTATAATTAAGATTTTAGTATATTATACAACCATTATGATTGATGGCTCACCTTTCAGAGAGACTGACATGAGATAGACTGAAGAAGTAGGGAATACCTTACCCTTATTACAGATTTAATATTTTCTTTATTTGACAGGCAGAACACCTTACATGATCTAATTAACCTGATCTGATAACACTCTTGGGTTACACACTTAACTGTCTGAGGCTAATCAAACACTGTTGGTAGTTGGGATGTCCTGTTCCTTCCTGCTGTCAGAGTTCTTCTGTATGCCACCAGTGGAGACTTCTTCTTAAGACGCGGAAGACTTGTTGCCCTCCACCTGAAGGAAGCAGTAAGGTAAGTCAGTGAAAATTAAACATACAGCCTGATACAGTATGCTTCATTTTCTGGATAGAGGGGTATCTGAACTACCTGCCAAAAAAAAAAAAATGCATAGAAGCTAGTGTGAAAACACTCAAATCCTATGCACTGAAACACAACACTAACGTCTATCCAAATATGCATCTACAGGGCAGGTTATATTCCCTATAATCAAAACGTGAAAAGACCTGAATAACAATTGGTTTAGATAGATCAGAAAAGAAGAGAAAAACAAGAGTCCTGAAATTTTTGGAGAAGATTTTTGGAGAACTACTTTGAACAATATTTAAATCCTTTTGAGTCTTAGAATCCAATTCAGAAGAAATGAGTTGAGCACCCATTCAGTAGATATTTCATATAATAATGCTAGGAATTCTAAAAGTAGGCTACAAAAATCAATTCATTATTTTGGGATTCCAAATTAGTGGAGAGATGTCTGGAGAGAATAAGAAATGAGTATATTTCGAGCACAGAGGATGAGAAAGGATGTAAATAGGAGATAACCAAGAAAAAGAGAAGACGAGATAAACTGCTTTAAATCTTTACATTCCAATTAGCACACATACACACACAAAAGATTTTATAGTATTTTGCCTGATTAATGTAAAAATAATTTTCTAGTCCAAGCAGTTTAAACTTAATTAGATTTTACTAAAGAAATTATTTATCTTGTTTAATCAATATGGAAAGTGGGAATAATTTTTTTAATGAGAAGATGTTGTTAAAATTATTTAATAGACGGACAGACACCTGAAATGTATATTTAAGCATGCTCTGTCGGGGAAAATCAGGCTACACCAAAGGAAGAGGACCATTCCATATGTGTTTCCTTTAGATCTTGGCTATACTATAAATTGGTTTCAACATAGCTGCGCCCTTTCTTGGTTGCAAAGTATTTTAATTTTTACAACAGTGAAACTCCGCTGAGGAAAACTAGCTCCCATGCAAAGCAGAAATGCCACATACAGATAACCCGAGTAAGTTCTGAACAACCTGTTTCTGCCTGTGTGGTTCAGCTCAGCACTGTCCAAAACCACAAGCTCAAATCCTGATGGATACTTAGCTCAGTCCTACCTATGTCCCAGAGGGAATAACCTTATAGAAAAAAAAAAAAAAAAAAAGGGCCAGAATGAATGAGGTACAGGAGTCATTCTTGTTTAGAAGAAAGGTTGGCTGATACTAAAAAATGTCAGAGGCCATTAAAAGTATTTGCTTTAAGATATTGTTTCTGCTGACCTTCTGACATATGTCTTGACAGAACATTATCTCACACTGCCTACTTGTAGTTTTAGAGGAAGCTGTCACTGAAGCTACTGCAATAGCTCACTCATTTATTTGGTAATTCTTAGTAAAAGCTCAGTATCTCAAAGATGTTCTGCATAGCCCCCATTCACCAGCTATTATAACATTGAACAAAAGTGTCAATTTTCATTGAGAATCCCAGTAATTTATTTTTTGTTATGCTTATCTTTCAGATGAATGCCACTGTGTCCTAGCTGACAAGAGCATTAATGTACTTGGTATTCATGATATGCTAAAAGTTTTCCTGTCTCATATGTTCAGATGTGCTGTTATTATCGCAGTTTTAAAGTTAACATTTTTGTCTAATGACTGTAGTTTTTACACTTTCATTCATTTATGCTTCACATTTACTACATTGCTGGATTATTGTCATTATTTTTTGGTTCATTTCTCCAGTAAGACCTTGTACTAAAGAAAAGGGTGAGGTTTGTTCAGACACATCCTTCTTAAAATATCCATTTGATTGCTGATCAAACAAGGTAGTGGTTTTTCTTTCCACTCTTTGTGTTTAATGGGCTTGGTTTGCCCTTTCTTGTTGCTCTTCAAAGATATTTAAACAGGAAACGAGAAAAGTGTCCTTTCTTCCCTCTTCCAGTTCTTTATGAGGTGGATAGCATTTATTTTCTCAAGTGCATGTTTTAACCTTGATTTTTACTTTACAATATGGGATAGAAATAGGACCTTCTTCACAGAGAACCAATTCTAGCCATTTAGACTGTGAAACACGCCCAATTTTTAATGACAACAAGTGAAAATTTTGTAGTGGAAAACAAAGCTCCTTCCCTGGCTATTTAGGGAGTTGAAGCTGAAAGGTAAAAATTGGCAAGGAAATTAAAAAATGAGCCAGTGCTACAGCATTTTATGAAGTTAAGCTTCTCATGTTTACAAGAACAATTCTACAATTTCATGTATTCCAAGAAATATATTTATAACTGTTATTTGAAAACATTTCTTTGTTTCATTTCTGCAATGCCCCTGCCATGGGCAGGGACACCTGCCAGCAGCCCAGGCTGCCCCCAGCCCCATCCAGCCTGGCCTTGGGCACTGCCAGGGATGGGGCAGCCACAGCTCCTCTGGGCAGCCTGGGCCTGGGCCTCACCACCCTCTGAGGGAAGAATTTCTTCCTCACATCTAATCTAAATCTCCCCTCTTTTAAAGCCATTACCCCTTGTCCTATCCCTACACCCCCTGACACAGAGTCCTTTCCCAGCCCCCTTTAGGCACTGGCAGGCCGCTGTGAGGTCTCCCTGGGGCCTTCTCTTCTCCAGGCTGAACAACCCCAACTCCCTCAGCCTGGCTCCATAGCAGAGAGGTGCTCCAGCCCCTTGGTCATCCTCGTGGCCTCCTCTGGGCCCTCTCTAACAGGTCCCTGTCCTCCTTGTGCTGGGGGCCCCAGGGCTGAGCAGAGGGCTCCAGGTGGGGTCTGACGAGAGCAGAGCAGAGGAGGAGAATCACCTCCGTCGCCCTGCTGGTCATGTTATATGACTAGCATTTCCAGACTCCTTTATAACATATATTCACAGAATCACAGGTTTGATGTGGAAAAAGACCTCAGGAGCTCATCTGGTTCCAGCCCTGCTCCAGCAGGGCCACCCAGAGCAGGGTGCCCAGGCCCACGTCCAGGTGATTTTTGAAGATCCCCCAGGAGGAGACCCCACAGCCTCTGGGCAGCCTGTGCCAGTGCTCAGCCACCCGCACAGCACAGAAGTGCTGCCTGGTGCTCAGGAGGAGCCACACGTGTTCCAGTTTGTGCCCACTGCCTCTTGTCCTGGTACTGGGCACCACTAACAAGAGCCTGGCTCTGTCCTCTTTGCACCCTCCCTTCAGGTGTTTATACATGTCTTTGACTGACATACCTTGCCTTAAGGGCGTGTTGCTGGATCGTGCTCAACTTCATGTTCACTAGGGCTCACAATCCTTTTCTGCCAGCTCTTCTCCAGCTGGGAGGTCCCCAGCATGTCCAGGTGTCTGAAGTTGTTCCTTCTCAGGTGCAGGACTTCTCCTTGCACTTCTCCTTGTTGACCCACTGGTGTATCTGCCACTACTCTGAGTTTTTTTATCAACAGACTTGCTGAGAGTGCACTCTGCCCATCATTCAAATCATTAATGAAGATGGTAATTCCATGCATGTCAAATTTCATGCATGTGGAGAAGCATGGAATTAGACCTGTTCTGACAATAAGGTTTAAAAATGCAATCTCGCATGGCTAACAATAAATGGCTATTTTGACATTTGAGTCTGTGGTTAAAACAATTTTTTTGTATCATACGTATTTGTAAAATAATGTCAGCTTACTGTGGTCTTCCTTTAGACAGCCCAGTGCATCTCTGAGTGATGGAGAATGAACACATGACTTTCCCCCTCCAAATCTGTATTATGTGCAAGAGACTTCAGGAAGTCTTCCATCCGTATGAAAGCTATGCATTATGAGCTCTAGTACTTGAAAGCTACATAAGTAGAGGTTCCACAGGAGAAGGTAAACTCTGTCCTACTGCTATTTCCTTTGATCCAGTTTCTATTTAGATATATCAAAACTTAGAGGGAAGAATCAGCTGTCATCATAAGAACCAGGCACTTCTCTTTTAAACTTAGAACTTTATCTTTTTACTTTTAAGTGCTAATGCCAGATAAGGAGGGGAATACGTAGCTATTTGCTGAAGGAGGACTAAAATTAGTATTTACGTATATGAGGATTTGGGAAGGAATGAGAAAGACAAACACATGGATGAGGGAAAAAGTCTCATATTCAGATTTGTCACATTCCTAGTCAATGTAATTGCTAAGAGTTAACAAAGACACTAAATGCTGGACAAACAAGCTTGTTACCAGTGCATTGTGACTTAGCTTGCATGCAACAGTTCATATCCATTGGCACATTGCATCTCACTTCCATTCTGATCCCTGGGCAGTCCTATCTTTTGTCCTTTAGTCCCCCTGTTGACAGGATGTACTGAAAAACAGATTCTGCCAGAAGGACATGACTGTAGGGTTCTGTTCTCCCACTCCTATGGTGGCCATTTGAGAAATGGGAATGTATATTGTACATTTTTTTTTGACAATAGTAAGCGACATTTCACTTATTACACTTAGTAAGGTCCCGAGTGTAAGCGTAGTGAAGTGTCATGTGACACTTGATATCCTTCCCCCCCATACAGAAATAACCACTTCCTTTTGAAAAGTAATTCAGAGTATCTGAGTCATTAAGGGTCTGTCTCAGAATATGATTTCCATCACGTTGCTGTTTTTGTGGTTTGCTTATCATGTGAATTATCTACATCAGTCTTTTTGTCTGTTTCACATTTCACATTTCTCTCTTTTCACCCTTGCCGTCTCTAGGGAAAATAAAAACATAAAATTTGAAGCAAAGGTCATTTTAGATTTCTGTTCATTTGTTTTC
This sequence comes from Anser brachyrhynchus, assembly GCF_964034855.1. Classification (NCBI taxonomy): domain Eukaryota; kingdom Metazoa; phylum Chordata; class Aves; order Anseriformes; family Anatidae; genus Anser; species Anser brachyrhynchus. Next base: position 74,731,972 of record NC_137697.1, on the reverse strand, counting down.
AGTATCGTTATCTGAGTTACAAGAGTTACATTAGCGATGAGATTGGCACTTTCTGTCAGTTGGCACTGATTGGCCCTGGTTTGACAGGGTGAGACTGTTGCCTGTAGCAATAATAAAAGTAACCTTAAAAAAGCCAAGAAACCTGTTGAGTAAATCACGTAGGGTAAATTCATGTTTAACTACTGCTGCAGTGCTACTAATACTAAAAGGAACTGATAACAATAGGGAAGGGTTGCACTGAACTTCTCATTTCCTCCAGTGTCCCTTCTCTTGTAGCATATTCAGTGTCTTAGCTATTTTAGCTGACTTTTCATATTGAAAGCTGTCTCTGTCTTTTTATATGAAAGGCCCACAATGTAGTTCAACAAACAGGTAATTCAGACTTTGAGTCCCCTCTCTGTATAACTTGCCATCCCGCCTTCCATTTAGATATATAATTTCCTCTTCTAGGAAAGTGTTTCAAGCTTTCTTACCATCAACTGCTTAACATCTGATTCTTATCTTCTCTTTTACTTAAACTTTTGCCAGTCTTCCAGTAAAGAAAAGTTAAAGTTGCTTCCTTTCCCTTTGTTATTACACTCCTTTCTGAGTTCGTGCGGATATACTGCTGTAGTTTCTGTGCAAGATAATGTTACATGAGGAGATGTTTGAAAGCATAAAAGGGCAGGTAGTTATTATATTAAATGTTGTAGCCTACAAAGAAAAGAGGTGTGAGTTGAGACTCAGCTGGGAGTTATACATCCCATGAAACTTTACTCATCCAACAGTTCTGGGATGGGCATTCTGCAACTGAGCCTCGAGACTTCAGTCATGATCAAGAAGATGGATTGGTTACAGTTTTTAGATGTAAAAAAAATCTTTCAGACTTTGGGGGTTTCCAAACATATAGTTCTTACTTAAGAACAGTTGTACTTTAAACTTGTAGCTTTTATATATATATATATGTTTAAAAGCTTTTTGTGGCAGATAGTAATTAATATTCTACCTGACTTTGCATATGTTCTTTGGTAATTAAATTCAAAGGAGGAGGAAAGAAAGGAAATGCAGTATTCAGTTTCTGAAGTAACTATTTTAAAAGACTCCAGAAGGCAGAGGACTCTGTGACACTATTAAACACTGAAATGATAATTTCATTTCATTGTGAAAAATTTATAATTTATAATTTATTTGATCTACACTCAAGGCAAAGCCTCATTAATAAATTATTGTACATTCACTGCTTCAAATCTTGTTTTCTTCACTTCAGAGATACTACAACATCCAATAACACAAGGTGTTAAGCTTACAGTCTGTGTGTTCTTACACACTACAAAATCTGCAGAATTGTGAAAGGAATAGACTGTCCATTTCCTACTAGCATTGTTTAGAGTACTTATTACCTCATTCTTACTACTATTTTCTTGCAACTGAAGGCTGCTTGGATCACTGAAGTGATCGTTAAACCACTTAACAATGACAAAGTCCACTGCTGGAAAGCTGTGGAAATGATTTTCTCCAGAACTGATTCCAGAACAATCCAGAAGAGTTCAATAGAACAGCTTCTTTCTCTGTGAGACTTATTTTGAATATTGAACTTGGTTTTCGTCTTCATTTAGGATTTTTGTTTTGTTTTGTTTTGTTTGGATGGTGGGTGGAGGGTGTCAAGTCTCAAATGAAGAGTAGACCAGAACAAGCCATGAAAGCACAAAGAACTGATACATCTGATGCATACTGAAAGCATATTAAAACGTCTGTGTATGGCATTCAGAGAGAAGACAAACATTAGCTTGAATAGTATTTGATTGTACTGGTTAAAATTTATCTCTGTAGTAACTCCCTGATGTTAAAAGAGTCCTTTTTTTTTTTTTATCCTTTTTTTTTCCTTTTTTTTTTAGCCAAAAGAGCATTATTTTTACATTTTAGTAAATATAAAAATATGATTAATTTAATGTAAGTCTGAAATTTTATATCAACATAAATCAAGGCATCTATATTTAGCCTTCCCAACAAAGCTAATTCATTAGTAGGTCCAAATATGTCCAAGCCACATAAGCAAAACTAATTCTTGTGTAGATGTTTTCTTCAAGTTTATTTAACTGTTCCCTCTCTTGCCAGGTCAGGCAATCTTGACCTGTCAGATGGAGATTTATAACAGTTATATGCACCTGTTTTTTTTTTGTTTTTGTTATTGTTTTGCTTTGGTGTGGGTTTTGTTTATTTTTTTGCCTTGCTTATGTTGTCGTTGGTGGGTTTTTGTGTGTGTGTTTTTCTGGAGGGGGTTGGGTTGAGTTTTTGGAATTATCTACTAATCTGAGATTTTCTGCTACAACTACTGAGTTAGATCTTAAAGAACTATATCTCAGTTTAATCAGCTTTTATATTTTTTTCTTTTTGAAACTGAGAAAACAATAAAGGAACATGAAAAATAAAGCTCTTTCTGACACTTGAGACAGTTGAAATGGAGTTACTTTTACCGTTTTACTTTTATTAAACAATCCAGAAGTTTTGCTGTTTTCCATTGAATTATTCAAGGGCTCAGTACCTAACTGTGAACTAAAATCATTTAAATATATTTGTTTCTTTCTAGTCTTTCTCTTGACCACAACAAGATATGCAGATTGAGTTTTGCATTCACTGCAGTGACAAACAACTGTGCTTTATCGGCCTTGCTTTTCAGTAGTTAGGACTAGTTTCATATTTTACCAAATCAAAAGGACAGTTGAGATATCTTTGATTCTGTAGAGAACCTGGACATACTAAGTATCTGAATATGATCGAGAGAATGTCTTGACTGCAATCACTTGTAAATGGGTTTAGCGGTGAGTAGAGATACTGATCTCTACTACTGAGATTTAAGCTCTCCATATCATCACTTAGCTAAACACAAACATCCCTTATTTCTCATGTCCTTCAGTGACAGTATCTTCTTGTTTCAGATAAAAGGAAGCTTTGCTGCTTTTATTCAAACCCTACAGAAATTAAAGATTGCCAGAAAATAAGCTGTAGTTCATGGACTTTACCAGATAAATGTTTAAGCCTTGCTCTGTGTGGTATAAATTATACCACCTATCATGTCAAGCATGGACAAACATCTGAGATTCCATCTGATGTCTTCCTGCACCTTACCGATTACTAACAGCTCATTTGAAGCTTCAGTTCAGACTTGACATATGGAACAGAAATATTTTACTGACTCAAATGTTCAAGCTTTTATAATCAGCAAACATTAGTATCTCCTGGGCAACTAGTTCATGTGTTTTGAATCCATAGTTGAAAACAGTAAAGCAATTGTTATGTTCCCAGGCTACACGAGAACAGGACAGTAACAGGTATTTTTACTATTTTCCTTTCTGCAAACATAATATTTTGCATCTGTAGTGTATTCAGATATAATGATGCTTTAAACACAGAAAGGCTGGTAGAACAGGTTATTATTTGAAAATACATCAGGCACATAGATCCCAGTTCTTATTAATATCACTTGTTCTGTTTTCATTTTTAGTTCTTCTAAAAGGATGTGCACCCGTGGGGAAAAAATATGTGTTTCTTAACTAAGCCTAACAATTGAGGTAATAAACAAACTCTCTCACAGACCATTAGGTACATGGCTAAATAATGCCCAGTATTTAAATGCTATGTAAGGATCAAGGTAGATCTGAGAGAAATGAATACTCATAACTAAGAATATTGGCTGAAAGAAGGCAAAGATTGCGACAGTCCTGTAGTTAATATGTTATTTGAAGAGATTTCCCTAGCAGACGGACTAAGAATTTTTTTTTTTTTTAAACTTGAAATATTGGAGCTGCTGCACTGTATTTTGTTTGTTTGCTTTCTCATAGCTCTTTGTATAGCATCATAACTGCATTGTATGTGAAGATGTACTTCTCCATTGTATTCCTTCCTATCCTCCTGTTTTATGCATCATAATCAACATAAAGGGAGTACATAACAACACTGCTACTTGAAGCCAAATGAAGTAACATGGTTAATGTTAATAAAGGCCATTATCTCTGTAGACAGAAGATCTCAATATGTTCTCTCTTATCTACTTTATGACCTTCTTTCAGTCAGTTCATTCCATTGCAACACTTTGAACTCTTCAAGCCTCAGATTTTCCCTCTGTCTCTTGATTATTTGGACTGAATTTCTTCTGGGTGGGGCTGGTTCTCTTGCTGTTCTTGCGCAGTATGTCATGCAATGCAGATTGACCTCAGTTTTGTCAAAATGTAAGATAACAATCGTACCACTTTCTCTCTCATTTGAAGGTGGTTCATCCTGGTGGAAAACTATTTGCTGTGCAAGCATCCTCCATTGTTTGGCACGGATTTGGCAACCACAGTACCAGTCAAGCTCTGGTTATGGTTGTTCATCCTTTTCCACTTTGTAACAGTATTCTCTTATCTGGCATCCAATTACACTAGTATCTGTATTCTGACATTTTCTATGTATATATAATGATAATATTTAATCTTTGCTTCAGAGAGCATGCTTACATACAAAAATTACGACAGTAAGGCATGTGTGAGGGATGGGAATTCTGATGTAGCATATTGGATGAATAAAACCTTGACACTGACTACAAGTAATTTATGGAAAATTTATTCTGTCCACTCTGAATCAAATAATTCTGCATGTCTTCTTGCATTATTTGAACTGATGATGTCCTTTTAAATCTTTCACCATACATTTGTACACTAGGGTTTCAGTGACTTAAAATGTGTAAATAGAAGTAGCTGCATAAAGGACGTCATAGAAACATCATCCATGAGAACTTTGCTGCTTAAAAATGAAGTATGCTAAGAACAGAGATTTTTCTGTTATTAATGAAATGGATTGCTTCTGATAAATGCAAATAGACAAGAGTGATAACAAAGTCATGAATTAAATAGTTGCTTAAAAGTAAGAGTCACATAGCACTGCTGCACATGACACCTTTCCACTGCAGTTTATTCACTTCAGAATTAAAAGAGGATAATCCCTGTTTTGAAGAGAACAAATGGTTCTGGAAAAGTTGCCTTATTCTTGTAATACATAAAGTGACATCATGCGCATAGTGCTTTAGATTTCAGATATTTTCTTCCAAAAATAAGTGGTTTTTTGTTTGTTTGTTTGTTTGTTGTTTTGTTTTGTTTTTCTGGCAGTGTTGTAAGACAACCTGGTGTACTCAGAAATTGTTGTCAGGTTTAATTTGTAAAGGATAGACAGGTGGATCATAACAAGCTTATTTCAGATGAATACATGGTCATGATCATAATTGTTTGCTGTTATTCACATAAAATCTCTGTGGGTGATAATGCCCTAATGAATAGAAAGAAGCAATAAGAAGAAGTTAAAACTGTCTTTTTAGTGATCATGGCACCAATCTGAGGAGTCTGTCATCTTACCTGGTTTTCAAGTAACGCTTTTGAAGACAGGTGAGGACAAATACCATTCTTCTGATAGGATTGACTGAACTGGCTGATGTACAATAATGTGGGAAATCAGAAGGTAAATGGGATACCAGCTTGAAGGTTACATATGTCTACAAGAAACCAAAACATGAGCTTTGTCATAATTGCATTGCCAACAACTGCTAAAATGTAGATTACTAGATTCAAATGAAAGGAATTCCCTGAATATATTGTGCCATCAACATCTATTAATTGGGCTCAATGATAATTTGTGATACATGTATGTATATGTACATATACATTTCGGTGCATATCTACATGTACACGTATATATATTATGTGTGTCTCTATATATGTACACAAACATACAGGATTCATCTTATTTAGCCATGGCTGTTTATCACAGATATCCTGTCCACTGCAGGTGAGTGAACTATTTATAATCAATGGAAACACATAAGGACCTCCAGTAGGCATTTTAGTTTGTAACAAGGCTGATGTCAAAGAGATACCCCCTTGGGGGGTATCCCCTGACAATGCAGGGCACCCATCCTAGTTTAAGCATTCAACTTCTGACCAGCCTAAACAAGGAGAAGTGAATCTCACCCACTGTCCCCCACAATTCGAGCTAGCCTGTCCTTACGGTTAAAAAAATACATGTTTTTTTAACTGTGATTCTACCTTCCAATTTCAAGACATAATATCTTGTTATACCATTGTGTGCTATGTGGAAGAGCTATCTCTTACTAATTTTTGGTTCAAATCAATAGATTATGGTGAAAGGCTCACTTGGGTAAATTAAATGGATTACAGTCCTGTAAAGAACCACATGACTTTTGTTCAAGGTTTCATCTCTTTCTGATACCACACACTATGCCAGTGCCTGCAGCAACAAACAAAATGTTACCATAACCTTCCAGCCTGTATTTTCTTGCTTAAACACCCAGGAATCACAACATATTTTTGATTTTATAGCAACGTGCTGGAAAGTACTATTTGGATTGTTTATCCCTCATGACCAGCAAGTCTTCCTGATGAACACTGGGAATTGCCTCTCCCAACAATAGCTGCTACTGTGCTACCTACAATGGTAAAATCGGGCTGTCTGGGTCAGGAGGGTGTCAGGTAGGAGGCTTATCTGCCACCCACCGATTTATGTGGTAACAACTTAGCCTTCTGTGGCAAATACGGGAAGGTTGTTTGGCTTTTGCTGAAAGCAGGGGGAAGCATGCCTGTAAGTTCGCCTGCTTTCATGTGAGGGTTAGGGTATGCCTTTTGTATATTAAGAGGAAGAAGAAACTGCCTGACACATGGATATGGCTATAGTGATTACCAAACTTGAATCCCCCTGCTGGATATCATCAGAAGAGACAGAGTTCATGTTCAAGGAACAAAATCTAAAGCTTGAAAGGTTTCTGTTTGATACAGTATAAGTTTTTATTTATGAGAGTCATGCTATTTTTCAGTGACTTTAAGAAATACCTTATTTTTCTTCACACTGTTGTCCATTTTATTGGTAACGTGTTGGTCCTGTACCCAATAGTGAAATGTTAAAATTCACATCTTATTTGCACCAGCTTTACAGTATCTCATAAGAATATTCACAGTTATTTGTGATACTCACCATACTGGTAGCAACCAGGTTTTCAGCTGGTAGAGCTACATGTTAGAATTACGCTTTCACTGATGTAGTGAAAAATGTTTTATCTCATTCACCAAAGACCATATGAAATTGGTGTTAAAAAATGGGATCTGTCATTAAATCCAATCCGGATTTATTTATTTATTTTTCTTCCAGAGGAACTAGACTGCTTATTGACTTAATGTTTTGATGATAGAAAAACAGAAAGCAACTTTTCTTTTAACCCAAGTATATTTTAGAATTTTCTAGCTGCAACAAAATGCTTAACAGTAAGCAATACAATACAAATATACAAGAAACTTAGCCAACAAATTTGTTAGTCTGCACAGAAAGTGTCATAAGTATTGCTTTCATCTTCCCATTAAGGATCTGGGTTTCAGATTTCATTTCAAGGTACGTTCTTTCCGCAATAATCCAAGTGGAATAGCTGAATTTAAACCTTCTGGTTTTGACACGACTTATGTGTAGTGTTTGTTGAAGCAGTATCGGTCATCTCCATACATCAACTATAGCCTTTCAGAACCTGATACAGATCTTGTTGAAATTACTGAGAAGCTATTTGTTGACTTCAGGAGGTTATGGATCTTGCTTTCAGATGTTAACAAGAGAGAGCTTACCATAGAAATTTATTGTCAGTGTCAAGTGCTAGCAACCTCTATACAAGACAGACACTTCCTGGAGAAGCTGGCAGCCCATAGCTTGCACAGGTACACTCTTTGCTGGGTTAAAAACTGGCTGGAGGGTCAGGCCCAGAGAGTGGTGGTGAATGGAGTTAAATCCAGCTGGCGACTGGTCACCAGTGGTGTTCCCCAGGGGTCGGGGTTGGGGCCCATCCTCTTTAAGATCTTTCTTGATGACTTGGATGAGGGAATTGAGTGCACCCTCAGTAAGTTTGCAGACAACACCAAGTCAGGGGGAAGTGTCGATCTGCCGGAGGGTGGGAAGGCCCTACAGAGGGACCTGGAGAGGATGGGTCAATGGGCAGAGGCCAATGGGAGGAAGTTCAACAAAACCAAGTGCTGGGTGCTGATCTTTGGTCTCAACAACCCCATGCAGGGCTACAGGCTTGGGGCAGAGTGACTAGAAAATTGTGCAGAGGAAATGGATCTATGTGCGCTGGTTCACGTTTGGCTGAACATGAGCCAGCAGTGTGCCCAGGTGGCCAAGAAGCCCAGCAGCATCCTGGCTTGTATCAGGAATAGTGCAGCCAGCAGGAGCAGGGAGGTGATCGTCCCCTTGTACTCTGCTCCGGTGAGGCCACGCCTTGAGTACCGTGTTCAGTTTCGGGCCCCTCACTACAAGAAGGACATCGAGGCCCTGGAGCATGTCCAGAGAAGGGCTACAAAGCTGGTGAAGGGCCTGGAACACAAGTCCTGTGAGGAGCGGCTGAGGGAGCTGGGGGTGTTTGGTCTGGAGAAGAGGAGGCTCAGGGGAAACCTCATGGCTCTCTGCAGCTACGTGAAAGGATGGTGTGGGGAGCTGGGGGTCGGCCCCTTCTCGCAGGTGATAGGACTAGAGGGAATGGCCTCAAGTTGCACCAGGGGATGTTTAGGTTGGAAATTAGGAGACATTTCTTCTCAGAAAGAGCAGTCAGGCATTGGAATGGATTGCCTGGGGAATTGGTGGTGTCACTGTCCCTGGGGGTGTTTAAGGAAAGGCTGGATGTGGTACTTACCAATGTTACACACATGGTTTATCAACAGTGGTATTTTCCAATAAGCCCCATGGTTTAGTGTGTGGTAGGGGAAAGTTGGACTAGATGTTCTTGGAGGTCTTTTCCAACCTTAATGATTCTGTGATTCTAAGATTGGTGGAAGCTTTATTTCATAAGAATATTTGTCTTTGAGACATTGCATTTTGAGAATTGTGAGTTTGCTTGAACACAGAATATTATATTCCATCAAGTGTGGAAACATTCCTGTGGGTGAGGGTGAATCAACTCATTTGTCTGTATTAGTCACCAGGGATCTGTCTTGGTGCAGTACAGTCAGCTCTTTGCCTTTAGAAAAGAAACCAGTAATAAGTGTAAAGCAAATCATCCTCCCCTCATTTGTTTCTGTAAGACAGCAGAAACACTTACATTTTAAAGATAAACAGAAGCAAGAAAAATGAGCTAATATCCTTGTAGGAACACAATGCAGGTTTGTTTCATCTTTTCTAAAAATTAAAAATGTTTATGTTAGCTCTAAGAATGGCATGCAGCCATCGATACCTTTTAGTAATACTGATAGTTTCCATCTCTTGCATTCAGTGTCTTCTACAATGTAGACTTCTTTTTACTTCTCTTTATTCTAAGTTTACAGGAAGTGTGAGGGTCTGACTGATTCCTTGCATGTAAGAACGTAGCTACAGATTGCCTTTAGCTTGTTTACCCTTTTGCTCCTTAGCCTGGGTGGACCAGACACTAGCCTAACACATGCATTCCTTATAACTCATAATTCTCTGCCAATCCTGTAAACACTGATTTTGTTGTTGTTGTTGTTTGCTTGTTTGTTTGCAGAAGGACCAGGAAAATTTTCTAGACTATCACTATTAGAAAGATGGTGAAGAAAAAAAAAATCTCCCCTCTGTGGTGTTATTGTCCTTGTAAAATTAGTTTGTCATTCACTTATCATATATTTTTCAACCAGTCTCTGAATTTTCTAAGAGATTTATCTGGATAGTGACTGTGGGGTAGTTTTTTCAGATCTTTACCTTTGTTTTTGTTGCAGCTGATCAGCTGTTTCTATGGCAGACATTGCTCATTGGTCTTATTACAGCAATGCTTTTGGAGTTTACTGAAAGTCATGGCCTTTGTCGCTCTGCACAGTACAGTTCAGATTCTGTCTTCTGAACAAATATATGAAGTCTTGAGTAAGAATGTAATGGACCTTGATGTGGCTGTATTCTCTTTAGTTCATCTCAGCTGTTCAGCAAGACTTCATTTTTCCACCTTGTTCAATGAAGCAGTAACAGAAAGAGACAGTGAGTAGATGCAATACCCTGATGTTGATTTACAATGCCATTGGTTCTCAAGGACTGGCAACTAGTAGCATCTTAGCATTTATATTCCCTGCCTGAATGCAGTTATGCCAAAATGAGATTTATCATACCATATTTTCTCTTTCAAAGACAAGTACCTTTGGAATTTTATGCTGTAATCAGCTAGGAAAAAAATGTCACATGCATCAGATGGTGGTTGACCTTTTGGGCATTGTCTTCTTTGATGAGATTAAGTCTTATTTAGCAGTTATTGAGATGAAGTGTTCTTTCTTTAAGCACTCTTTGCTTTCCTTGATATTTCAGCTATCATTATCTCTCTGGCTTTGGCTTCATCTCTTTATTTATTAACTGCAGGTAGTAGACTCTGAGAATTGTTTCTCTGATGTGTCACTCGTTCCCTAAGGATGCCACTGAAATTGTTCCTTAGGTTATCAGACAGCCATCAGTACTTGCATCAAACATGGTGTTATTCTTCTTAATAGGAAACATACAACGTTGACTGATGGGCATTATCCCCTACATCTTAACAGTTTTCAGTGTAACAAGCACATCTTTCTTTAGCTTTCTTTCTTTCTTTTACGTTTGTTCCTTATAATATAGTCATGAGAATATTAAAAAATAAAAATAAAAAATCAGTGAAATAATTAATAGGTAGATCCAAATGTGTATTTGAAAAGAGGGTTAGATGATATTCGTGCTTCAGGAAAGTAATCTTAATCGTAAATATCTGGTTTTGCTGCTTAAATTCAATAACCCGGTTGTCAAAAACCTGGGCATCAAGGAAATCACCATCAGTTCTGCCTTCTGAATGTTTTTTCCTCTTTTTCACTCATGTTTTGTTCACAGAGTAAACGCCGACTAGGACTGAATGCTAAAAAGGAGAACATTTTCAGCAATAACATAATCCAGTGAGTTCCAATTTACTAAAATATTTTAACTGTTAAAGTTTATTTCAGCCCCGTAGTGGAGACCTCCAAAATTGCAATGCTTGTGGACTTTTATGATTTAGTATGTTTCACAGGTATGGAAAGACTTCAGATGCGGCCTTCCAGAGATCAGTTTCATGGTGATCACAGTGATAATGCTACTGATGCATTCCTTTAACCTTTTAGCACTGAGATATGTCTTTTGGAAAGGATACAGTTACGCAGTTAACTCTTTATCTTCTCACCTATAGAATATTTGCTTCAAGGGATTCGATAGGACTAACATTGTGGTCTGTTATTAGGCTTTTCATACCTTTTTCTATCTTAAAAATTATTTTTTCTCTCCTAAATAAAACATATTGACCTTCATTTTGCAGCAGCTTTTCTAGTAATCACAGGCAGAATTTTGTTCTAAAGGTGGAAAAAAAAAAAAAAAGAGGAAAGGAAAGGAGAGGAGAGGAGAGGAAAAAAGAAAAAGCAGCTATGAAAAGCAACACAGTCCATTATGTAAGGAAGATGTCAGTGTTTGCTATTGCTGTTATGTTGATACTGCTTAGCTGGAAAGTACCCAGAGGCACCCATTAGAGGAATCTGCTGTAACAACATGTAATGCTTTGAAGTTTTTAATTGGAATAGTATATCCTACCCCACTTGTTAATATCTCCTGCCTGAAATTGAACTAAAAATGCAAGTATCCGTTGCAGTGTCCAAGGCCTGCTACATGTTCTTATGGTATCAGAAATGTCTGTCATTACTTCTAAAGAAAATAGTTCATGTCAAGTGCTAAAACCACCCGTGTGTTAAATTGGTGTGATGGGATGACCCCAGCTAGCAGCTAACTGCAAGTAGCTGCTGGCTCACTGCCCCCCAACTTGGGAGGAGTACCAGTGAGAAAACTCATGGCTGCGATAAAAATAGTTTTAAAAGTGAAGGCAAGAGGAAGGAAAAAAAAATGACAAAACAAGTGATGCAAAGGCAATCACTCACTACCTCACACAAGAAGACTGATGCCCAGATAGTGTCTGAGCAATGGCTGCATCCCCCAAAACACCTTCCTCTTAGTTTTTATTCTTGACCAAGACGTTATGTGGCATGGAATATATGAGCTTTTTGCCCAGCCCCAGCCTACCTGCTGCAGAGGTAGAGTGTATAATAGAAAATGCCTTGAGTCTGTGCAAGCACTGTTCAGCAGCAGCCAAAATGCTGGTTTGTTACCAACACTCTTTTAACCACAAATCCAAAGCACAGCAACATGTGGGCTGCTACGAAGATAATGAGCTCCACCCCAGCCAGACCCAGTGCAATCAGTGACAACTTAAATAGCACTTATGATGAGGGGAGAAGAGAAAAGCATATGCAGAGCCATATAATGTCTTTTTTTTTTTAAATTAAATAATAATTAAATAATTAAAAAACAAAACAAAAAGTAATTTGGGCTAAAATCTAAAACATTTCATTCAAGTGAATACAAGTTTATGTTGGAGAACTCCCAGCAATATTTCTCTGTAGAAGATGCTCATAGCACATCTATACTCCTTCAAATACTAAGTAATTTTCTTAATAATGTTTGAGTGGAAATAAATTGCAAAGCAAGTTCATTATTTTTTTACCATGGCATGTAGTGACAGGAGAAGAGGCAACAGTTTTAAACTGAAAGAGGGTAGAGTTATACTGGATGAGGAAGACATTTTTCATAATCAGGATGGTGAGACACTGGAAGAGGTTACCCAGAGAAGTTGTTCATCATTGGAGGTGCTGAAAGTCTGGTTGGATGGGGCTTCGAGCCTCTGTGCAGTTGGATTGATTTTCAAAGTTATCTGAGCACAGCAACACAAACGTAAATATTGAATCCACACGTGTGATAAGATCTGGATTAATAAAGCAATCTGCAAGACATACGCACATATCTATTTAGGTTTTTTAAAAACAGGATGTGAACATTTAATCTTTTGCACACAGCTTCGAAATACATTCCTTCTTTTTCCCTTGTGCTGTTCTTAAACCCATATCGGCTGGTAGAATAAGCCTACCTTATTAAAAGTTACTGCTCAACAAATTTGCTTTGAAGACTTGTAGCCTGTGAATGTACATACATTGAACAGAATCCTTAAAACTATGTAGTAATAATTCTGGAAACACATTTTGAGGGAAAAAGCCAAAACTTAAAATTGGTATATACATGAGTCCAACATGTCTTAGTAATTTTACAGGCAAAGAAAGACGGCAGTTTACTTGCATTTAATTTGCAAAGATTTATATCTTAGTCGATGGAATGTCTGTAATAAGGGACGTCTTAATGCCCAAGTCTGCATCGAGTGATGACTTTTTTGTTGATAGAAGAACTGTCCTTTCTTCCTCCACCCTGATTATGGCTGAATGTGCTAAGCTGCTCGTCTTTGCTGAGCTTCTTAGTGCATACAAGGTAAGCTAAGATGTATCAGATTGTATCAGTGGGGGGGACTTTTAAAGCTAGCCCGTAGCCCTATTACTTCTTTTCTGTGACCTTATTTAAAAGTGGGGACAATTACAGACTGGTCTTTTGTGTGGCTTTGATGGCAAAAGTCAATGTTGTTGTCTATAAAGTTTAAGCCTTATTAAATGTCATATAATCTCAACTGAGACACCGTGATATTTATGGTTCAGTTGTTCATGTTTCAGAACAGATCATTGGAGGTTGCTTTGGGAATTTCTGTGGTCACAGTCTTCAGATTTAGAAGAACACAAACCTGATGTGCATTCCACCACTGACTGTAATGCACCTGCGGCACTCATGATATTCGAAGAGAAGGGCATCTATTATACAGATATCAGATGGCAATAACAATTCCCAGACTTTAATTTGAGGAGGCAGATGGCCTTGGACTTAGTAAGGAGCTAGCACAACTGCTCTTGCGACAGAATATTGGTTAAGATTCAAAAACTGTTAAACTTATCCTCGTTCTGATTCATAGCTAGCCATTTTGATGTGGGTAAATCATTTGTTAGGGTGACTGTGGTGGAGGCTTGAGTTGTCCTGAGATGTTTATTTCTTGACTGTGGTCATTGGAAATGTGCCTGAAATAACTGTATTTTGCAAAAAGTGGGTATCCAAACTGTGTTGGAGGATATATGAAGGCAACAGAAGGTCACAGAAATATTATAGTATTTATATAATATTTAAATATATTTTTACAGTGTTATAAATATATTCTCATATTATTAATTATATATATATTATAATATTCAAATTAAAAAGAACTTGTAAGTTTGAATGGGCAACAATTTTCCATCAGTGCTCTGTAAGGTTCAGGTATTATATACATTACTGACCAAAGCTTTCTATCTGTTCTTTGACTTATATAATTCATTTCAAGAAAAAAAAAAATCTCTTTTGAAATTCCTGAATGGGAAATTGTTTTCAAGCTTTTGAGGATGTCTCCTCAAAATGTGATCAGAGAATGACACTAACTAATGTTTTGACTTAGTTTCTTTCCTACGCCAAAGTTGATTTCACCTCCCAGAAGCAAAAGGTCTCTGAGCTTCACACCCAAGTGATATCCTTCAGAGAACCCTTTACCTTGTAAACCCTTTACCTTGTTCTCTGCAGTAATAATGGTAACAGATGGTAACTGCAGGGGAGTCTTTTCTAACTGCAGGGGAGTCTTTTTGCATTTAAATTTGTCTAATTTTTACCCTTAAACTTCAGGTTCCTTCCCTCCAGTGGAGAGAAGGGATTTACTCCTATTCAGGGGTCTTCTATTAAAGCACTATTTTTCTGCTGAAATTTGTACATTTCTTAAGTTGAAACTAAATTAATGTCATTGTACAGCATAAAAACAAATTTATACTAAAGAAAAATGAATATTCCACAATGTCATTCTCCAGTACACAATGTCAAAAAGTCCTGATCCAGAATCATCTCAAGTGTTTAATTATTCTGCACTCAGCTCTTGTTTTTATCTTCTCTGCTAAATGAGTTCCTGCATGGCAGCCAAAGGAAGTGGTGAACCACCCCCGCGGAAGACTTTATATTTGGCTTTAAGAATACTTTTCTACAAGCTTGCAGTGGTTGCTTCAGCACCTACTGCTAATATTTTGCCTCTTTTTCAAGTGGAAAAAAAAATTCCTCAAATTGGAAAAAAAAAAAAAAAAAGAGGCATTGCTAGTACTCAAATTATGCATTAGATTCAATAGAATTTCCATTAAAAAGGAAGTAATGTGGGCAATTCTTAGATATGCTCCAAGTTGCTGGTGTGATATTGCTGTACAAAAACCGGTATGAAATCCTCCGAGTTTCCTGTTAAGTGTAATTCTAGGTGAAAGGTTCTATGTTACTGCATTGTGCACGTGTGCATGTATTGTACCGTGACCTTTCCTGGTTTATATTCTCCAAGGGCTTTCATTATTGAACATTTAATTTAATTAGTGAAAGCAACCTACTCTCAGATCTTGGTTACTCTCAGCCTAGTATGTTGGAAAAATAACACCATCATGTACCAGAATGAGATGTCTTCATAATTCAGAAGTGCTGTTGCTTGACAAGGGTGGGAACTGTGTTAGTAAATTTTGTTTTCTCACTACTGCTCTTTCAGTGCTAACCACAATTTGCAGGTTCAGGTGGATGGAAAGGATTCATACACTCGGATCATATTTGCTGAATAGCTCTGGTCACAGTATACATTTCCTTTGTTCAAAATTCCCCCAAACCTCAAACCACAGAATGATTCAATTCCAGTCACAAAGTTGAATGAGCAACTTTGAGACTCTAAAAATATTGAAATCAATGATTATCACTTGTGTAGTCTAGAAACATTGGTTTCCTGTATGATGAGATGGTTCATTTTTTGAAGCCAAACTCACAATCCCACTCTTGCTGTGAACAATGTCTTTGAACTGCAGTTGCTCTAAAAGAGACAGACACTTCTTAATAGTCAGTAAATTAACAAGCCAATTATTTAAAGATACTTTTAATAGCAGGAAGTATAACAAATGCCTTACATGTATGACAGCTGACAACTCCCTGCTTACGAACAACAGAAATATTATCAACGGGGAAGAGTCTCACAACATCCTTCTCCCACAAGCTGAGGTTTATTCCAGTGCTCCAGTTCTACCTGGCTTTACCTTTCTGCTTGGCCTTATCTCTCAGACTAGTTAGGAAAAAATCCAGAAGTACACTGGTCACAAGTTACCTTGATCCACTCACTGAACGAATACGGTTTCTGCTTAAAAGTTTTGCTGATTTTTCCTGGTTTGGTCATTTGTTCTAATACAGTACGCTAAGCACTAGTAGATGAATTATAGTCAGTGCCCATGAAATCTTTGTGGGTATTTTGTTATAATTTTCATTGACTATTCTGGTGTGCTGTTAAATAGAGAGACTGCATTTAACTATTCTAGTAACACCATCTTTTAATTTTTTTATTATTCAAAATTTATCACAGAAAAAAATTATCACAGTAAGGATTTATTCTTTCAAGAATTCCATGTTTTCTACTTTTGTAGGCCAAAATTCAGACTGCCATAGCTTCAGTTGTGCAGAAATTCTATCTCTAAAAGTCAAAATAACAATGTCATAGATTCAGGAAACTTGCCTTGTTATAATGTCTGTGCATGAACAATAGTAACTTAAATTAGAATTTAAATTGTATTTTCCTCAGCTTCTGCAGATCATTTAATGCCGTCTATGCCTGCTTTTACCGTTGCTGGTCTATATTTTTTTTTTTTTTAATTTCAACACGACAGTGTTTATCTGAAATTAAAAAAAAAAAAGATGGAAATTAAACTCTATCACAGTCACACACTTAAATGTGCTGCATTTAACAAATCCAATTACTGAAGTGAAAAAAAAAAAAAAAGTAATCTTTATTGCTTTTATTTTTCATTCTTTCTCCCTGGGTTTATCTCCCATATGGTGGGAATTCTACGTGTTGTATACAAGGTCACATCTGAAAAGTTGTGTAAATATGAGATGTAAAATTCATTTTTGTGCATCAAGTTATTCATTCTGAAAATAAGTCACAGAAATGATATATATTGTTTTAAAGAAACATGTTTAAAATCATGGTATTATTTTATATACTTCAAGGAAGCAAGATTTTAATGGATTTTTTTTTAAATAACCCAACTTATTAGTAAACTTTCTGAGAGCAAAGCTCATGCTTTCTCATTGTTTTAATACTATTTCTGTGCAAAATAGCATGAGAGAAGGAATTTACGTGAAAAGCTTCACAGACTGGTTTAGACACTGAATTGTATGGACCAGTTGTCCTGAATTGAGCTTCTGTAGCTGAATTTAAGGGAGAAGAAGCTCTCTGCAGGGCCTCATCCCTCCATCAGCCATCAGGACAGGACACCAAACGGTATCTTTACACCATCTCTCTCCAAGCCTTGGTCCAGAAGGACTGGTGAGGCAGAATTGCATGGAAAGGTGGTTGTAATAGATGAAACTTTTCATTTATTTATATATTTTAAAGAGGGATCTCATCTTGGAAGCAAGTGAATTGTAGAAAGACCAGTGCTGAGGCCAGTGTTAGATGATGATGGAAAATGCTGTGAGCCAGAATGTCCTTTGAGTCAAATGCTGTCATTGGAAGGCACCTCAAGAGACCAAATTGCCTTATCCTCCACAAATTAAATTGGGCAATATTTCCACTGTTGCCAACAAGCGTTAATTGAATAAAGACTGGAGCCACACGCAGCCATTTGGAGTTCAGTTCTAGTAACGCATTATTTCTAATTTCTTAGCAAAGCCTGTTCACACTGACGAGTAATCAGAATTTACTTTGCAACTGTTATCTGAACTGCAAGCCAAAGTAGCATACAAAGTAAGTTTGGGGAATGTGTTGCTACCTGACATTCACAGTCCCATTCATGCTATCCAGCCTCATGCACTTTATGGTAGAACACAAGAGTGAGTGAAATTGCATGTCATTTCTAATCACTCTGCAGCACTGAAAAACAAGCCGAAGGAGAATAGGAATTGCCTGTTTTAATTAAGCATCTTAGCAATGTCCCCAGTAATTACAGAATAAATGTAGGCTATAATGGCACCGGATGCTAAACCTTTAATATGGCTAGATAAATATGTGACCTATACAAAGGACACGAGAATTAATTCACGCTCTTGTTTATCACCCTTTTTTATGATCTCCAGAATTAACAAGGATGTTCTTTATTTGTTCGGTGCTGCATTTTGGAAAAACATTATTACTAAGTCATGTTTTTGCTTTTTGCTACAGTTTAAGTGCAAAGTATCTTCAGACAGACTGGAAAGATTCAAATCCAGAATTTTAGTAATATGTTTCTTTACTACCTTTATAAATGTTCAAGGCCAATTTCTCTCCATTCACTGAACTCCAGAGCCTGCAGCCATTACTCATATGATGGGAAATGTATGAGTCTGTCCAAATTAAAGCCTTAAGTTTTGGACATGTGGAATATAAGTTAAAAAAAAAAAAAAAGTGGCAAATAAGTAAAAAATAGTAAAGTAAATAATAAATGTTTTGAAGTGTATTTTTGTGCTGTGTGATCCCTGGTAGCACCAATCCTGAACATATCCTAAGCCATCTTGTAAAAGAGAAGCTGCTCACAGCTTACTGACACCTGCTGGGGACCCCAGAGCCCACCATGGCCTTGAAATTAGCCTGGGAGCCTTTGGCAGCCCCAGGTCACCTGCTGACTTAACAGATCTCACTAGTCACTTTAAGGCTAGTGGTACCTGCCAGTTTTAACACAACCCTTGCCACTTGCCAGGTGCACCGACTGTGCTGATTGTAGCCTCTCACTTCTGTCTAGACACCACGCTAATCCCTGTCGACGATCCTTGGGAACTCGCCTTCAGTTCTGATTAATAACGACTAATGTTGTTTTTCCAAGTCAGATGTGGGCCCACAGAGTAGGCTGATACCTAGTGAAGGCATCAAATGAAAATACTGGTGCTTTATTTATTTATGATGATTACTCTTAAAATCCAGATCTAAACCTGACATCAGTCTCATTTAGCAGGGGTGGTTTCAGGTGTCACCACATCTGGCTGCCAAGCCCACTCCTCTGCTGGCTATTGCCACTTTCAAAACTGAAGGAGCAAAATGAAGCATGTCCACGCTTCAGTTTATCCCAATGTGCTACCGCAAGCACACTTTTTAGCATTTTAAATATATCAAGCTGTAAAGCAGCACAGCTGCAGTATGGAAATGCTTCTTACTGCATTGTGACTGTTGTAGGAGCAGTAAAATGCAGTCAGTGGGCAGGAAAGTCACCCAACTGTAACCGTGTGGTAAATGTACCTTTGTAGAATCCAAGGAATGGGTTAGTGGCACTGTTAGGACTAGGATTGGGATTTTCTAGGTTTATTTTGTAGTCTCAAAGATTTGTTTAGAAGAGGAGACACTCGTCTCGATGAAGGTGATGCCGGCAAAATCTGAGTTAAAGATACCCAGACTAATTTCCAGCAAAGCTCGTGAAGACAACATACTGCTCTTTGTGAATTACAAGGTCTGCTGTACAAACACATTGTTGTCAGATAAAATAATACAATTTATGGAATCACTGTAGTTGCCAGCAATTTAATTAAAAAAATAAAGAAAGAAAGAAGACCAAGGCTAAAGAAGGAAGTGGCCTCAAGAATACAGTGAGATAGGAGCAGGGAAGCAGGTCCTGTGGAACATATTATGGACAAGGATGAGGGTGCTAAATCCAGGTGTATCATCTAACAAACATGTATAAGGTGTGGTTTTGGCATTGTGCTCTTTGGACATGTGCTCTTGGCATGTGCTCTTTGGAGTTACTGCCTGTGGCTGGGGAAGGTGCAGGACAAGGAGTCTTTTACTTAATGGTGTGACAAATAGCTTGAGCATAGCCAAAGAAGCAATTCCTGAAATGTAAATTATTTCCCTCGGAAGGCAATCCTCTGACTTACTGCTCTGGTAACAAGTCTGGTACATGTCTGGTACAAATGCTACTTCAGGTTAGCTGGCAAGGTACAAGAAACAATGATGTCCCACTTTGAATCAATCAGTTGCCCAGTTATCCTCATTTGCTGCAATGTGGTTCATATTAGAGGGCAGTCTTTTAAGTACACACTGGAATTATTTCAGTTTAAACTAAACCAAATCTACTCTAGGAGATATTCGATGTGCTTCTGGTTATAATGGCTGTTATGCTCAGGTCCCCCTTCCCCACCAAGTGTGTACAACATCAAGATAAGCTCCTCCATTCCAGCTGTGTCATCTAAAATCTGCTCCTACTGGGCCACAATCCACCCTAATGTAGAAAAGGGCCAGCGTTAGTTTGCCAGAAAACTTGCTTCTTGTCATAAAATTAAATTCCTTTAGATAAATGTAACTTTTACCTTTTAACTCAAAGTTCACTTAATGTGTGAAGTAGCTTTTTACAGAAATAAACTTCTTCTAGCTTAAGATGAGTATTTATTCAATCTACAGTTGCCTAAATGTCTTGACATATATCTTAAGATATCCTGTTTTGCTATAAAATTATGCAAGTAGTATTTTTATAATAATTTTTCAGCATATCTAAAGTCCTAGTCAACCCTTCTATGGAAGCTGCCTTACCATTTCAACTAAGTAATTCAGAAATATGTATTTCATTGCTGAAGACCGCTTACTTACTATTTTTTATATCAGTCCTTGCAAAATTTCAGAGAGAAAAAGAAAGTAGATGCTGTTGTGTTATATGTTAAAATATTCTGATGTAAAATAAGTGCAGTGTAACATCACTTAGAAATATCTCTATCCATCCATTAAGTTATGGAACAAAGCCTGCTTTTATAAGTAATATTTCATACTACTTTTGACATAATGTGCAAGTGAGCAAATAAAAAACACGCAAACTAAAACATTTAAGAATGCCAAAATTTTCTGATAGAAAATAAATGGGACTGAAAACGTGTTTTTAGAAGTGTATTGTTTTTCCTGCTTTGCCCAGATGTGATTTCTCATTTCTTTTTCTTCCATTAGGCATTAAAAATATTACCCGAACCCACTGAGTTTTAGACTTGGTCTAACCTTGGCTGGCATACCTTCACATCTCTTTTCCCCCGTGAATTTCTCTGTGCTACCCATATGTGAAAGAATGAAGATTGTACAAGAAATATCCACTAACATTTTGTCACTATTTTTGTGTCTTCTGATGACAAATACACAGGACAGAAGTAGTCTTCTCCCAGAGATATGACATT
Organism: Anser brachyrhynchus; assembly: GCF_964034855.1. NCBI lineage: Eukaryota > Metazoa > Chordata > Aves > Anseriformes > Anatidae > Anser > Anser brachyrhynchus. Next base: position 74,710,876 of record NC_137697.1, on the reverse strand, counting down.
TACTTGTATTTAGAGCCTACCGTTCTGCCAGAGCTCCAGCCTTTGATCATCTGTGGTGACCTGGGCACTCGATGGATTGACTCCCTGGGTGCTGCATCTGGACACATGTCTAATAGGACGGGCTGAAGAAGATAGCAGAGAGTGAGAAGCCTGTTTCTGAACCACAAATTCAGAGGTCCTATTGCTCTCACAGTTCAGCAGATCATGTTCTGAGCCCAGCTTTATTCTGGATGAAACCACTTCACTATGGCAACAATATGCATTCTTGCCAAAAATGCACATTTGCACTTGTATGTTGACTTAGGGGACTAGTGACACCAGAGACCTTGCTGGTAATTTGAAGATTGACTAGAAATTTCCTGGCAGAATATTTTTTTTTCACCAGAAAATGATAATCACTACATCAAAATGAGTCAAAGTTAACAAAGCTCCAACTGTGACTCACTTAGACTCATGCTAGCACAGTTCTTGTTAGTCCTTTCCATAGGTTTCTGTAAATCCAGAGCAGGGGACAGAAACTTCAGAAGTATATGTGGTAGGATGGAGAGCTGGGGAGTTTTCTTGGTAGGACATTCAGGTGAGTCAGTGCATCAGGCAGAGCATTCAGAAGTTCAGTGTCTTGTGCTTACAGGCTCATCTGATGAGACCAACTGACCAGAGACCCCTGAGCTGGGGAGCTCCATCACTGACCTGAGAAGCATCCTGCTTTGATTTTGCAGGGTTTCCAAGGCACCGAATTCAGGTTTCAGCACTGTTTGTTCATTAAGAGGGACTTACTTGTTTGGGAGTACACTGTCAACCATTGTTATAAACTTAATGGGCTGCAAGGACTGTTCTTTAAAAGCATTATTTAAAGACATATAAAATTCAGGACCATGCTTTGCTCAGCTGTGAATTCCTCTGACAGAAGAGGTTATCCCACGGGTTATAAACTGTGCTTGGAATTTGATGGTTAAAAAAGTGGTAAGCACCTTTTTGAGTCATTGTATTTTTCATATCGTGTCTGATTTGTTGCAGCAGGCCTTAGCATTTGCATGGAAAAAAGACACCATGACTCACTGTGATGCAATGCAGTGGAAAGTGGAAACGAAAAAAAAAAAAAAACAAAACAACAACAACATATTTTGAAGGTATAATATTCTCTCAATAAAAATGACAAATATTAGATCTGGATTTCTGCAACAAATTAACTCTTTTGGTTACCCATAAAAATAGGGGTTATTCCTCTGTTTCCCATAGTTATTAGTTATGGAGCAATTGTTGCTTCTGTGCATTGGGCTTAATTGGCAAGGTTTTGGTAGCAGGGGGCTGCAGGGACAGTCGCTGTGGTCAGAGCCCAGCAGCTGCCCCATATCAGAGAGGAGCCAGCTCCAGCTGCTCCAACAGGGACCCACCGCTGGAGATCCTGAAGAGCTGCTGCCTGTGGGCAGCCCCCGCAGGCTCAGTTTGGGAAGGATGGCATCCCGTGGGAGGGACCCCACGTGGAACAGGGGCAGAGAGTGAGTGGTTTTAGTTTGCTTTTAGTTCTCACTGCTCCAGTCTGCTAGTAACAGGTAATAAATTGCATTAATCTTCCCATGCTGAGTCTGTTTTGCCCATGATTTGTCCTTACTTCAACCCATGAGCCTTTCTTCATCTCATTTTCTCTGGGTGCTCTTTTGAGGAGAGGGTGTGATAGAGCAGTGTGTTGGTGCTGAGCTGCCATCCGTGTGAAACCACCACAGGATGTTTTAGTGACAGTACTCTGTTTATGACTCCTATCTTGATCATTCATCTCCACTGCAGCAGAAAGCACTGAAGCTGCTCATTGAAACTTCCATCCACAGTAGGAGAACGGTGTTGCCCAGTTCAGTCCAAGATGCTCTTTCATTCATTGTCCTGGAGCTGTTTTTTTCCCTTCTCATATTCCTACTCTTGTGTTATTGTCTTCTCATGCTATTTTCTACATTGACATTACTAGCTAACACAAATCTCTCAAGTCCCTCATGTCACAATCTTCCATACTTTTTTTTTTTTTTCCCACCTGTCCATCTTCTCTAATTTCTGTTCTTGCCTCCACCCATCTCAGGTTTTCTTACTCATCTCACTATTTGATTTTGTTCCATTTGCAAAGATCTATACCAATTCAAAAGTTGAGTGACGTGTCTCCTATTTAATTTTTTTCCTCCCCTGAGAGATTAGGAGATTAGTCTTGAAAAACCACTAATAATATCCTAACTTTAATGTTAGGTCCCTCCAGAAGTGCAGTCCCACCTTCTCTCTGTTATGCATAGCAGAAGCTGTAGCCGTCAAGCCTAAGATGCTGAAACAACCCTATAGCTCTCAATTGTTTCTTCTGAGCCTTCCTCTTATTCTGCTCCCTCTAGGTTTATGCAATAAACTTCTATAAAACATAATGTAAGGCCACTGTAAGAATATCTGATTAACACCTGAAAATGTCTTGGAAAAATAAGCTGAAGATGATGTGGTGAAGTACAAGCTATGGTGTAGCTAGGGAAGGATAGCTCAGGTTTGTTCACAATAACAGCCAGTCCCTTACTTAGAAATCAGCGTTATTGTGCATTAGGAGCACCTGTCTAGAAAAGGATGTAAAATATTTATTATGATGTTAGTCCAAACCTTTGTTTACAACACACTAACTTCTGTGGATAGGCAAACTATGGGAGACCTGTCAATGGCAAAAAGTATGATCTTATTTGACTTCATTTATGTCCTAGAAAGGGGAACAAGAAACACATTGAGGAAATGTGCAGATTTTTCTAAGCCAGGAGAAGCTGTGAGCTTTTTTAAAAAAAAAGAAATACCACAAAGGAACCTAGAAGGAGTACAAACCTCAAAAGAAATGTTGGTGGTTTCAACCTGAAAAAATCAGAAATATTACATTTTAAGGAGTCTGAAACATGAGGGATGAAAACCTGAGAGGAAAAGAAGCTGCAAAACATGACTTCAACTAGGAGGCATAAACAAGATACGAGTTTTCAGAGAAAAAAACTATTTATTCCCAAGAATATTTCCTAATACTTGTAATCACAGTCACCTGACATTGCATAGGCACAAAACAGAGAGCAATATGTTTGGACACTTCTGTTGTATGGTCTTCCAGCATTTGGCAGTTTACCATTTAGGCATCTCCAGAAGATAGGCACTAGGCCTGGTGGGATTACTTTCATACATGGCATTTTACTTGAAAGTTTTCCTTAACCTTTCTTTCATGAATTTGTCTAATCTCTGAACCATTTTGGACAGCTGGTGTTCAGAACCTTCTTGATAATGTCTGGAACTGAACCTTCTGCTCAATGCTGATTGTTACATTAGAATAAACAATAAAAATGGAGGAATTCCAGAGAAAAGGAAGGAAGGAAGGAAGGAAGGAAGGAAGGAAGGAAGGAAGGAAGGAAGGAAGGAAGGAAGGAAGGAAGGAAGGAAGGAAGGAAGGAAGGAAGGAAGGAAGGAAGGAAGGAAGGAAGGAAGGAAGGAAGGAAGGAAGGAAGGAAGGAAGGAAAGAAAGAGAAAGAAAAAGAAAGAAAGAAAGACAAAGCAATGAGAACATTATAAAGACAGATTATGAGGTAAGAGTTGAGCTTCAGCTAACAAAGTTGGCAAACTGCTGAGAAATGCAACGGGTATTTGAGTAATCAAAACTATATAAGTTAGAAATAGCTAATACAGCCAATGTATGACAGATAGTAAGTATGTATGGAGTTGGATGAAGTTAAGAATTTATTTTTTTGCATAGAAGTATATCTCAGGTTAATGCCTGAAATTTAGAAAGAAAGAAAAGCCTCACTGATAATCTCTTTTAGCTGTAGATAACGGAAGTAACATCAATCCTAGTATTTAAAGCTCTGAACACCAGCCAGAAAAATATTTCTCCCCTGATTCTCCCGTTAACTGTCCTGTCCTGAGAGATGTTGGTTTTACTATTTGTAGACATAATGTTTTGTTCTCATCACTCCTGCTAAAATCTATGGCAAGGAACCTACATATCTCCATTACCCACATCTGTGGATTTACTTCATCTGACTCTTTTCAGCTCCCCGGAAATATCAGCTTCCTTGCAGCCATAAAGATTTGAGTCCATTAGCTCTGAAGAGTTCTGGATTTTGCGTTAAAGGACAAAAATCTCATGGTATGTTTAACGCTTCCTCTTTGGGTCACTTTGCACAAATACTTTTAGTTGTGAGGAAGAAGACTCTGCAAAAAAAAGATGTATATACAGCTTGAAAGCGTAAGGTAGTTATTTGTTGGCTGACACATGCAAAAAAGAGATGGGACTTCATGGGAGAAAAGGCAAAGCATTAATATGCCCACCATCCTGGTAAAACACTTGAACAGAGATAGAAATAGACGTGTCATTTTCAATCCACTTTCTAACAGTGCATAAAAAATAGGGATATATATATAAAAAGAAAAATACAGAAAAGCTCTAGTTTTATTGTGATGCTTGTCATCTAGAAGCATGTGGCAGTGAGATGCTCCTCCTGTAGAAGCTTCTGGACCGATGACAGTTCTGTCTTTCGTCATCCCCACCATCTCCACTGTATACAACAGAGATGTCTACAATGTCTGCAACGGCCACTGGAGAACACCAGGCTCTCTCTTCACATTGTTTGGCCGCTGTGCTTTGCCCTGGTAGCTGCACTCCGGTGTTGCCATCTCCGTGGCCAGACTCTACCTGTGAAAAGACCCTTGTGCAGGGTCACACACTGTAGGGATATACAAAATGTCATGCTACCAAAATTTTGGTAGCAAATTTTGTGGCATTTGGACCATGCCAGGTAGCATTCTCCCAGACATTGCCCAGGGCTGCTCCGGGACTGGGGCTGGGAAAAAAGAACCCAGACAAATGGATGTGAACTGTGCTATGCTGCCTGCCTCTGGGGGCAGGAAATCAATGTGTGTCTGCAATACAGCACGTCAGAAAACAGGGATAGGCGCTGGGGCTGGTGTTCCTTGAGAGGAAAATGTCACATGAATTCCTCTTGAGGAGGCAAATGGAGATAAACGACTGACAGCTTCAACAGGATTTTACTTAGAAATAATTGTAAACAAATCTCTTTATCCCACCGTCTGACAAATAGCCAACTCTGAATAAATGTGGCAGATGCTGACTTTATAGCTACTGTGAAATTACCCAGTAAAAGTAAGAGAGTCAGGAAAATTTATTTCTGTTTGTAGCCCTCCATTATTTGCTACAGGCAGACCAGCAAGAACAAGCTGAGGTTTACCAAATCTCCTCTGTCTGGGTGTCAGTTCTTGCTCTAGCCATGTCTGACCTTGCAGCTAATTTTCATTTTTATTTCTAAAGGAAAACATTGCAACAGAAGTAGCCAATGTTGTATTGGTTAAAAATGCTGCAAATACCATATTCTTCAATTTAGAAATATAGATTTATCATTTTTACCAAATTTAATGTCAGAAAGAAAAATGAAAGAAAAAAAACTGACCAATGCATCTGAGTGAAAGAAATCTGAGAAGGAAGAAAGAAAAAATGGCCAGCTGTTACAAATACAAGAGATTTCAGGATTATCAAATTTACTTCAGAATTAGCGCAGTATTATACTGCCCTATATTATACTGAGGAGCAGCATTGCTGTGGCCAGACATCAGGCTAGTTTTGTCTCAGTTGTTTTTTGGATCTCTCACTCTCAAACTCTTTTTTCAGTCTCATTTAGTTCTACAGCCCATGTCTGTCTGAGAGTGAAACACAATATACCACTAAATTCCTCTCCTTTAGCCTGAGTGACTAATCCTGAATCCTTGTCTGCATTGCAACCATTTAAAATATTTCTTTGTTGTTAGCTGTATTGTTGGGCAGCTAGAAACAGCTGAACTGAAAAAGAGTTTGTGCCAGCACCTGCAGCTGCAACAGCAAAAAGAGCAAACCTGCTACAAATGCTCCTCTTAGGTCGTGTAATCCATGTAATTTCCCGTAATAGCGTGGTGTCTCATAAGCGGCATTTAAACAGCTCATACATAAACACTGTTCAGGTAACTTTTATGTTGGGCCATAGGAAGTATTGGTTCTTAATCTGTCTTGGTGAGATCAGATAGATTTAAAGCTTGTCTCATGGAGAAGCTGCTGAAGTATGGGCTGGATGAGCAAGGACAGAAAAACAGCTGGGCCCAGAGTCTGGCTGGAGGCGAGTGGTGTAACCCAGGGGTCAATGCTGGGTGTAAGCCAGCTCAAAATCTTTGTTAATGGTCGGGATGGGGGTCAGCAAGCCTGCTGATGGCACAAAAGAGTGGCAGAGACAACAGAGAGCCGTGCTGACATCTGACAGGCCTGTGAAACAGGCCTACAGGAGCCTCACGAAGCTCAACAAGGAGAAGCACAAAGTCCTACACCTGGAGGGGAGAAGCCCCAGGTACCGGGACATGCTGGGGGCCCAGATGGAGGGCAGCTCTGCTGAAAAGGCCCTGTGGTCCTGGTGGACACCAAATTAAGCATGAGACATTGTGCTCTCCTGAGGAGAGGCTGAGAGAGCTGGGACTGCTGGGCCTGGTGAAGGGGAGGCCCAGGGGGGATTTCATCGATGATATATCTCTGAGATACACCATTCAAGAGAAGAATGGAAGAAATAGAAATAGAAATAAATAAAAATAAAAACCAGGGCTAAAACTGTAGCTCCAGAGAAATAGAGCCAAAGCAGGAGAATCTCAGATGGCAAAGGTGAAAAATACGCAAGAATAGCAAGGCCTCTGGAACTGCCCATCAACTTGCTTTCATGGTTATGAAGTATGATTTTCCCAAATGCAATTCCCTTTGTGTGAATCGCTTAAAATTTAAGCATTATGTATTTAATATGCCTCCTGTTTTCTGTTCAAAATGTCTTCTAGGAACTTCTGAAATAAAAGCAATAAAAGTAATAGTGGTTAATAAGCTTAATATCTAACTGTATTTTCAGAAGGTAGTTATTTCTACCTTTTTACACTGACCTTCAAAAATAGCAGCATTCAAAAAAGACCGTATTTGTAAAAATAAAATGTCAACTATAATTTTTATCTATTATTTGCAATTTGCATCACGTTGGAAAGCATCATGTTGGAAAGCTGGTCACGCCAGCTCTGCTGTAATTTCTTGGGGCTAACTTCCTTCCTTATTATTACGTAATGCTAGGATTTTGTTCACTGAAAATTCATTCAGGATAATTCCAAGGGAAGACCAGCAGACTTCAGAATATTTATAATTTTAGTCTGAGATTAATGAATAATGGCATAAGGGTTTCACTCTCTTCTCCAAAGTTCTCACTGGCAGAAAAAAAAAAAAAAAAAAAAAAAAAAAAAAAGGTCAGCTGCATTGATAGTGAATCAGTACAAGGTAAGATCTTAAAAACAATTTCTGACAAAGCAAGATACAGTTGTGAAGGAACTAAAGTCTAACAGAAGTTTCTAACTGGCAGGGAACTCAGTTTAAAAGCAAAATCTGGAAGGCTAAATTCAGTTAGAAATCTTTTTCATAACTAAACTTCAAGGAGTGCAGCTTTATGTTCAGCCATATCTGTTTAATCGGAAAATGGAAAGTTTTATATTGGGTTCCATGTAGACAGGATCAAACCTGAAACTGTACTTATGACTTAATAAGTCAGTGAAACAGTGCAATTGTTTAGATCTGATAAACTTAAGCAACCTTTTTTTTTTTCTTTTCTTTTTTTCCCTGTGCTACAAGAAAAAATGTCTAGCTTTTATGTATCCAGGAGAATTAAAAGAAAATTAGAAGAGAGGAGAGCAGATGTAGAATGAGCTTATAAAGCCTAAAGGAATAAAATAAAGCCATGAGGAGATACAACTATCCAGGATCTTTTTACTGGGCTATTTCTTGGACCTGGACACTTCAAAGAAATAGAATTCAACACCTACTTAAATCCCACAGAAAGTAAACCGTTACAATTTTTAGCAGTTCCCCAGCTCTTATTTTAATTTTTGCAGGTTTTTGCACAAGGAAAAAAAAAAAAAAGACAGTATTGAAATGAGGAGGAGGGGATATGTCAAAATATTCCATCAGACAGAAAAAAAAAATAGTTTCAAAGATGAAAAGCTGTAACCAACTTTCTTATAGAGATGTCTACATGTATTTGGAATTGGGACTGTTTTATATCTGTAGAGAATGAACCTCACTGTTTACGCGGGATCCTGTAAGGAACAGATTCTTTCTGCTGTTGATTGGGCTTATGATGCTGTGTCATCCATCTGTCGTTGTCCCAGACTGTATGCCATTTCCTCAAGATCTGAAACCATTGTGGAAGTTAGTGAACAGCCTTCCTCTTTTTATTAAATCATCATCAGGTAGCTTTTACAACAGCAATGAATTGGAATGCATTAAATTACAAGTGTTTTTATTTGAATAAGACATATCCATAAAGAAAGGCCTTGAACTTTTTTCTCTTATATGAACTATTCACTGCCATGGACTCCCAAATAACTCTTACATCACAGAAATTCTCATCTGCAAGAGGCAAGAAAAGGCATTTATAAAAGCACACCCAAAATGTTTCTTCATCTTAGAATAAAGGCATTACTAAGGTACAGATTACATATGGTATTTATAGATAAAACAATATCTACAAAAAATTCAGCTTGACTCAGTCAAAGATTCATGCTGGTTTCACCAAAGACCAGGAATGGTAAGTAGAAGTTTCCTATGAAAGTATCTCAAGGTCTTGTCACACACACACACTCTTGAAGATTGAATCTTATAGGAGTCTATATATTTGTATCATGCTTTGCTGTGTTTCTTGTTTAGGCAGTCTCAAGGGGTTTCTGGAGCAGAACAGAAAATAAAGCTAAGTGTCAGTGCATGGTCATTTCTGTTTTGTTTTGTTCTGGTTTGTTTTATTGTTCCATGAAAAACAAAACAAAACAAAACACAAAACAAACAAAAACATATCTGTCTCAGTCTTTCAAACTTGTCTTCACACCTAAGTTTTCATGACTTTGTTCTTGCTCACCTTGTCTCTTGTTAGAGGAAGCCCACTGCAGCAAACACACCGGTACGTGACAGGGGGCTGAAAAGAAAATAGATGCAAATGTGCAACAGCTAAGGCAGAAACAGATGGAATAACAGCTACCCTCACTGCGATCAGTTATCTGCAAAGCTCATTTCTCCAATTTACCCTTTCCACAGTAGATTACTTTCCTTAAATGCAAACACAGACACAGACTTATATCTGCCAAAGCTCTTCTTTCTGCTAAAGCTCTTGTGTCAGCCTCTGAGGAAGCAGAGAGAGAAAGATCTCAGACCTAGGGCAGAATCCGGAGATGCTGCCCCGACCATTGCCTATGATGCCACAAATCTCCCTCTGCTGGATAGTCATTTGGGCACGCTGGGATCCTGAGCTTCATTTCAAAGTCACTTCTTTGGTCTGTGGGGACAGACTGACTTTCAGGGCCGCACAGACAGGGAGTTTCAGGGCTCAGCTGAAGGAGGCACTACAGGCGCAATGCTGATCCCCACAAACATCTCAGGGCATCCCACCCTATGGAAAAACTGGAAATGGTCCAGTTTACCATCCTAGGCAAAATGGTTGAGATTGGCGTTTTCGGTGTCGGCCCGATGGTGGGAGGGTTAGAAGGGTTCACCACTGATCAGGGCTCCGTCTGCGTCCCGGTTGTGGAGGCGGCGAGGAGCTGTAGCTCTCCTGGGGAGCAGCGCAGGAGATGGTGACACGTGGAGGGCGAGGAGCACGACAGCAAGTGAGCACCCAGACCTTAATAAAATACGTAGTGTTGTTTACCTGCCGTGTTTTCCTTGGTTTTAGATTGCTGAAAATCTTACAAGGAATCTGGGATTCTTTTTCTCCCTTTTTCTCCCTTTGCTGGCTTTTCATTTTGAAAACAAATATCGGTGAACCTTTCTCATTTTTATCTCTTTGTTTTGTTTTCCTTCCTCCAGACAGTGTGTGTAGTTCTTTCATTTCCAAACACGAGGGAAAAAAAAGAAATGTCCTGAGAAATTTTTCTATTAAAATGCTTAGATTGCTTAGCTGGGTAACTCATGGATGACCTCGCCCTCTAGAGGTATTAGCCCATATCCTCACAGTGCTTCCATCAACCAATTTTGTATCTATAGCACGTAAAATCAAGTATCACTTGAGCAGAAGATGCCAGAATATAGGTTGTGCCGTGACCATGGCATGTATTCATGTCCAAAGCAGTGTAAGAAAATAATAGAGGAAGCAGAAAAGATTTATGTTCAACACAGAGTTGGTAACTTGATTATATATATATATATATATATACACACACACATATATTTAAATGCATAAGGAGAAGGAAAAAGAGTTCACACATTTGACCCAAGACTCATAAAATGTATATATTCTCCAAGTCTATTCTACTTGAATATATAGTAGAGACATGCCAATATACTTATACTGACTTTGAATAGTAATATGAAAGAAGCGGAGAATATAAATAAATATTTTAAATTGAAAAAGAAACTGGATGTTTTCTGAGTTTAACTTCTGTGATGTTTTCAGCAACTCACTTTAAAAATGTTTTCACACTTCAGAGATGTCCAAACATTTGTCAGCCATTCTTTTGCATGAGATCTTCTATATTTTCTACATCTCAATTTTCTCTCGAGTTCTGATTGCTTATACCCTAAGGTGTTTTATTTTTTTGCCAAGATTACTTTTCATACTAGTCAAATTCCCCAAAAGCATAGATATTCGGTAGATAAAAACTGAAGTGAAAACATCAAAAAACAAATGACTTTCTCTCAGTCTGAGAGTACTTTATAATAAAATGCAGTTGACGTGGAAATAAGTGAAGGTATTTCCTTAGTTCCACTGATGCTGTTCTGACAAATTTGCTTTGGGTATCGGTACACACTGAGATGTGCACAGGGTGCATTCCCCAACCAGACGGGCATTTGCAGAAAAAGGAATTCCACAGCCTTACCAAAAGGGGGACAACCTGTATTGCTCCAATGACTCTTCTCCTTCAGATCATCCCCTTGTTGTACACAGACCTGGGAAAACACATGCTTGATGTGAAGAAGGTTAGATATGGATCAGAAAAAATTCTGTTTCTCTGGAAATTAATCTGGAAGCAAACACTGCCAACAACCCCACTTCTCACACTTCTTCCTTCGCACCTTTCTCATGATCTTTTCACATTATCAAGCAAAAGGAAGATGGCCTGGTGGTCTGTCATCACTTCAGCTGGAGGAGAGAGGACCCCTGTTTTTTCTTTCATTTTCAAGAAGTTTGCATTTCAAAAACAACCTACTGCTGGCAGTTTGGGTCCCAGATCTTTATGAACCACAATCTTTCCCCAAGATGAGCCCTCTGGTGGAAATTGCTTTCTAGTGTCACAAAAGGTCTGAAGCTAGACATGAAAAAATAATCCAATTGTGTTTGTAACTCTTTCACCAAGGCTATCACAGGCAGAGGTCACTTAAAAAGGTGATTTCTGCCCGAGAGAAGAATCAGCTTTACTAAAGAAAATAACCAATAGTTTATTTTTTGGGGGGACATAAAAAAAGAAGTGTAAGTCACATTGACCTCAGAAGTTTAGACCTGACATTCTGATCTGTTTTCAGAGAGTATCTGAATTTCTGGGAAATAAAGACCATGGCTGAAAAATCTGTTCTTAGAAATATTATGAATAAGGGAGTTTGGAAGATAAAGCCTTTTGTTGCATGTTGTATGTATTATTTAATTTGTATATCTCAGAATAAATCCTTCTGAGTTTATTTAAGAGCTAACATGCTAAATATTGAACAAATATTGATATTTTACTTGTAATTTTCTGTTTACTGCTTAGGTTTCAGCCTCAATTATTTGTTTGAAGAGTACTAGCTGGTTGCAATATTCCCTTCACTATAGCAGTACAGTTTCACGCTTCATGACATTCCTATTTAATTCCAGTTTCAGATCATAACATTTTTGACACTCAGATGTTTTCATAAGGTTAAATCAAGAATTCTTTGCTGCAGGTAACTTGAAAGTGCAGCCACAGAGCAGACAAAAGACAGAAAAGAAATTATTTCTAACGTAGGAATATTGCCTGGGATCTGAAAAAGATGAGACAGAAATAATTTTCCTGCCAGAGAAAAATCTGAAGAAATTGCTTGTCTTAAAAAAACCAACAACTAGGCCTGTAAATTATATGTAAAAGTAAATAGTTAAACCTTCACTCATCTGACTTTTACAAAGATACTTAAAAATCATTAAAGAAAACAGAGACATAAGGGAAGGAAACATCTACATTTAAAAGCTGCAATGTGCAACTCTTAGTCCTGTATTTTGTTTTAAATGATGCAATAGAAGTAAAGACACACAGAAAAAGGCAACAGGGTGCCCCTGAAGAAAATTGAGAAAGAGCTGCTGTATCAAGAACTGTTTAAAGCCAGACTTTGCAGTCTGGAAAAGAAATGACAGGATAGAAAAGGAGGGAGGGAAATCTATAATGCCGTGAGTCACACAGGGAAGGCAGATGGACAGACATTTTTTACCATTTCTCATAAAAAACGAAGGTACCAAGGAAGGTGGCGAGTTGCAAAATGGTAATGGAGAGAGCAGACAAGCCAGCACTAAGTTGGTAATTTTCTTATACATACATATATGAAATGTACATATTTGCATGTATGGAGAAAGAGAAGAAGAGAGAAAGGATATGCTGCTTCTCACAACTTAAATGGTGAAATTCTTTGTTGCAGTACGCTATGGATGTTAAAATAGTGTTTTGGGTCAAAAAATGATTGGAAAAGTTCAGAGCAGAAATTTCTTATAGCTCTGGAGAACACAGGCTTGGGATGTTCATGAGCTGCAGATTGCTGGGGGAATATGTTACAGAATAGTGCACTTCAGAGCACGCTGAGGCAATTATGGCTGATTTTATTACTGATACTGAACAGGACAAAACTGTGATCTGTCATGGTAAAACAGATGCCATTTTCTTATAACAGAACATTTCACACTGTATATTGATGCACACAAAGAAGCACAACAATCTCGTATATACGTTTAGCTTAGCTGTGGTCCGTACAGCAACACTTAATTGCAATTACGTAATACAAGTCTGTGTTTCCAATGAATGCTGGCGTTGAGTTATTCCCCTTAGCTGTCCAGCACCTCGTGAAGCTTTTAATAATCGCAGCCGGGCACCGAGCCGCAACGCTCTTCTCAGGAAAATCCCTACGAGCCTTTATCAATTGCTCGGGACCTGAGGAGTTTGCGGGACGCCTCCATCCCAGCCCGCAGCAGCGCCTGCGGCCGCGCCACGGGGCGGCACTGTGCGACAAGGCATCCGCGCACCGAGGTGGTGTTTGCTTTGTTTGTTCGGCTGGGGGGTTGGTTTGGTTCTTTTTCCTCCTTTTTTTTTTTTTTTTCTTTTTTTTCTTTTCTTTTCTTTTCTTTTTTTTTTTTTTTTTTCCCGCATCTCTTTCGGCTGCTGAACAGAATCGAGTTTGGTGGGTGAAGCTATTTATTACACTCATCGCTAAAAACAGATAAAAAAAAAAATTAAAAAAGAATAAATCAAAATATATGGACACTCAACCTCATCTCCTCATGAATAATTTAGGGTAGCAGCAAGGAGGCTTGTTTTCCTCTGAATGCAGCAAAGATTTCCACTTGTTAGTCTAGATCGGGACTAACCCATCCCGTGGGAAGTGTTTTCTCACGGTCGAGAGCACTTCTTGAGGAATGGTTATGGGAACAGAGAGGTGGGCTACCTGACAGTCTCCTGCCAGTACACCTGGGCTGTGGTGGCACTGGGATGCTCAGCAGCAGCGTGGGGTGCTGCTCCTGCACGTGGTGGAGACTGCAGGTGAGGCAGGAGCAGCGCCAGGACAACAAGGCTACAAAGAAAGAGCACGCCGTGCTGTTCCTGTGATGTGTAGCACGTGAGATTACTTCAGGCTGGCTTCAGGTGCAAGCCAACATGGGACACATAAAAACATGAAGGTAAAAAAATAGTTTCAAATAATAATAATTGTCCCCTAGAAGCCCTTCAGGTTTCACCTTAGTCTCCCAGCAGTGTCAGATTTAATGCCCGAGGATTATGAGGTCTTGGTGACCAGCACATGCTTACAGAGATATATGAGGTGCAGCTCTGGACAGTCAAAATCACAAACATATACATATATTTAAATGTGAAACTATTTGTTTTACTGTGCTTTTCTTTTGAATGCTACTCAGCCCGATTTCAATGTTGATGGGAACAGGGGAAGCACCCCAACACCTTTCTGCACAGCGTGGATATAGATGGGGGCTATTGAGGTCCGCAGCTATGCTGCCAACTGCTAATGTATACTGAAGAAAGACTACACTGGCTTTAAAAAGGAGGTGAAAGAGGATTTAAAAAAAAAAAAAAAAAGTAAAATAAGGTCTTTTTATTGGCCATAGATTATGCCAGAGAAACGTGATAAAGGAAGGAAATAATTTTGTTAGCATTTCCTCATATTGCTCTCTCTTCTCTGCACCCAAGCACATGTCCCTTCCCTTGTTCATCCTGGATCTGTCCCACCTGCTTCCTCAGTGTGAAGTCAGACAGCCTCCTCTTAAGTCCTTTTTTTCCCTCTTCCCATCGTTTCCAAAGACCTTCCACACCCCATCCTCAGGCAGCTGGGAGCAATCAGAGGAGGATGAAGTCTGTCACACCCCAGGCATCAAGGACTACTTCCAAATGTCGTGTGTCCACACGAAAACAATTTGTCCCTCTTAAAATCTGAGCCTTCTGGGCTCGGGAGAAAAGGACGTTGAGATGTCACACTGTGCTGAGGGAACACAAGATTGGCCAAGCCGTGGATGATCTGCTCTCCAGGCTTTGTCCCGTGGCTAACCAGCCTGGTATTGCTGCTGCCCTGCTCGCTTTTGGTGAGCACCAAAGTGCTTCATGTGCTCCTTTCTATCTTTTCTATACCGACACATTTGAAGTGTTATGCTACATCAAAGAAAAGGTTGCCAGAGGTTTTTCATGTGGGCATAAAAATACATTTTCGTTTTGCTCTCTTTTTCGTGGCAGATCTATTTTGACTGTTTTCTTGTTGTTTTCAGAATGTGAGCCTGCGGCACTGAGCTTGCATGTAGAGTTTTAGCTATTGACAGAATTGCTGTTGTGTCATGAGGAACTGAAAAGAGGTGGTTTTGTTAAGTTTAATGAGAAACAATGCTGACATGCGTGCCTGTAACAAGTATAGCTTTTAAATTTGCTTTGTGATTTTATTGTTTTCTGGTCTAATGGAAAAACAACATATTTCTCTGTTCCATTTTCACCCACACAAGACATTTCCTACTACATAATCCTCTTTGACTATTGTGTGGTTTGGTATAGGCTTAGCTGGATGTTTTGAATTTTTTACCTCCTAATTTTAGGAAATACTATTCTCATATGACATAAATGTCATGGCCAAACTCTTCAAGTTGAAGCATTTGTGGAGATTTCTTCTTCACTTTTAACTTTGCTCATTTGCATATATTATTATTATTATTATTATTATTATTATTATTATTATTTATTTATTTCTTTTTCCAAGGAATTAGGCTGTTGTTTTTTTTGGCCGTGGCATGCCAAAGTTTTTCTGCCTGTTTATATCCTGACTGAAGTACTGGAAGTTGTGTGATGCAGAAGGCAAATGAGTATTTCATCATTCTTGGTAAATCTGGCTGGACTTCTTTTTTTAACTCATCTGGTGCAAGTTGGTCTGCCTTCACTAAAACCAATGAAACTGCATCAGCTTTTGTCCCATGAAAATCAAGCTCTACAGGAAAAATGTACCAACAACTTAGAAATATTATTCAACACTGGCATAAGTAGGGACCTACACATAGAACATGTGTACTTGTAACACATACTTTTGTTTTGGTATGTTAAAATGTTTTGTGGTATATGAATGCCTCAAGTACATGGCATCATACTTTTCAAAAAACTTTAAATATAGCCCTGACTTAACTACAATTGCTTGACTGAGTCTTTGCCTCAAAAGAGCATAAAATGCATGTTGACTGTGTGATTAGTTTCAGTATGAAGACTTCCTGTTATTTTCACAGATGATAAAAATTATATTTTAATCATAATATTTTAGTGGAGCAAAGAAACGAGGTAGTTTTACGTGCCAAATATGTTTTCCTCTTTGCTCATATTACTTCTTTTTAGTTGTTGAGTAAAATGATGTCTGTGAAAATGAAGCAGGTTTCTTTGGAAAGATATTTATGCCATGTAGCACTGAAAACCTCATCAAAAATGTCTTTTCTATGAATCTGAGCTTTGTCTTTCACATTCTATTGCATAGTGAGAAGCCTGCATACCAAATGTAAAATAAGAAAATAAAAATAGAGTTCTTTTGCAGTAGATTAATCTGGAATCATGGTGGGAAGAATGCTTTCAAACTCTGCTGAAAAATTAACTAAAAGCCTCAAGTAGATGACTTAGAGTCATAAATTCTGACTTATGTGCATGCCTACAAAAACCCTAGTGTTATAACTGTATTCTAGCAAATATAAATTCAATTGCATTCTAGGCATTCAAAGTATTTTAATAGATAAAGTGCACAAAATTACAGAGAAGTCAGGCTTTTAGTATCCACAGAAATTCACAACCTTATTACGGAAAGACTAACCCAACTGCTTTCCAATGGTGTTATTCCACTGATTGGGCCCATGTTCCTTGTTGCCCCAGGATATAGTTGTACAGGATATGGAAACCAATTCTTGAACTGTACAAGCTTTAATATAATTTAGAATAGTTTCATTTTTATAGAGGTCTGGGAGGTTTGTATATAGCTTGGACAGCTATCAGACAGCTTCTTTTCTCCTGGTCAGCGTTCCAACACACCCTTCTATGTTACTGTTGGGAAGGGCTTTCAGAATACTTTGGCGTCATCAATTGCATACAGATTTCTGTCTACAAAAAAAAAAAAAAAAGAAAGAAATACTCTGGTTATCTACAGCTGTGTCACACATCTTTAAGCAATCAAGAGGCACACTGGAGACTGAATTGAGACAGATTAAGACTGCTTGGTAAGTGGTGAGGAGGAGAGGAAGGCGTGCTCCTCTGCATGGACGTACCTAAGCCTGAACAGTTTTCGTCGTGCTTAATTCCGTGGCAGCAGACCTGACACAGCAGGGTGTACACATAGCTGCCTCAGGCACCAACACTGCTGGTGGACACACAGTCTTCTCGTCAACAGGGCGAATTACACAGTAAAAGCTGCACTCACTACTTGAGGGCAACCTCACCCCTCCAATTACCTCCAATTTTGAAAATTCATGCCCCTGAGCTATCTGAAAACATCCAAAAACAACAGTCAGGTTAGTAAGATTGCAATGCCGTTTGGTAATAAAAAAGCTGACTTTAAAAGGCAGAAGCAGCTTAACTGTGTTGTACAGAACGCAGCGAATGCTCATATACATTGCCAAGAAAACAATGGCATGTTTGGATTTTTCTTTAACTGAAATGGCTGATTTATTTTGCTTCAATGCATCCCGAGGTGCACAGTTTAAAGAAATGAGACAGTGGATGAATTTTAACCACTTTATAAAGTCTGCTTCAATTTTCTTAGCCCAATCAAGTTATAGCTGTGGGCTTTTGAGACAGGGAGCACAGAGTCAGTCCTGCCGAACAACATCAGAGACTGGAATTAATTCAGCGAGTATCTTTCTGGCATTTTAAAGAGTATTAATTTCTGAGATATTTGCAATCAAAACAATAATTCTAAGATGACGCTGATTAGTGGCCATTGTATCTTACCTTTGAAATCAATGGTGAAAGATTCAGAGCAAAATGAAAATTAATGAAAGGCCCCTCTTGTGGTTGTTGTCATTAGAAAGCAGGTGAACAAAGGGGAGGTTTCCAAGGTGATGAGTTTACCTAATCTTTTTTTTTTTTTTAAGATACAGTGCCATCATCACCTTACATCTCATTAATTTCTACTAAGCAGAATTGTGAGTGTGTGAGAAATTCAGGGCAGAAATGTCTGAAATTGGGCATCTGCAGTCACCGGCGTTGAGGCTGGGAGAGAGCTTTTTGGACACAGAGCCTACTTGTCTACTACGCTGGGCAACACCTCATCTAAACTTATGAAAGCTGACCCTTCCTCTGATATAAACAAGTGCAAGGCCTCACTCCATAAATCATAAAAATAAATATTTCTTATCTTAGAAATCTGAAATTCTGGCATTGTATAAAGAACCCCCTCAACCTGAGCACTGGAGAAGTACTGATAAATGTGCTAAAATTGACTAAATTCCGTCCTCAAATGTCAGGAAAGTTCCTCAAACTATAAATATTTTAGGGGAACTGGTATAACACTTCTGTTACCTTATTAATAACTGCTGTAATATCTATCTCTCTCTATATATTTCACATCAATATAATATATTCAAAATAATACATATAATTTATTTATTTAATTATTATTATTTATTATTCTTTATAATTTAATTTATAATTCAAAATAATTTATATATTTTTTCATGAATACATTTAGTACAAGACATTTTCTCATACACTTATATTACTTTTTTTCTATGGCAACTGCTGCAAAGAATTGAACTGTAGATTCAGTATAGAAATAAGTTAGAAACATGGTTTTGGTTTGGCTTTGGATGTACAACAGAAGAAATGCAAATATTTTTATTTGCTTAATAAAAATAATATGCAGGGGAACATTTTCCTGGAAACCAGTTTAACAGACAAATCATAAATGAACTAGGTTAACTAAGCCACCTAAAAGCATACAGCACCAACCAAGGAGCCAGTTCTATGGAAACTAGATGAAAAGTAAGGGTGTCCTTCAGTGAAAATGAGAGAAAAAGTGTGGAATCTTGAAAACTAATGTAGGTTTAACCACTGAAAATTAGACAATTTTTCTACCATTGTGGCTCACATGTAAGAAGGCTGGAAAGGAAACTGATGTCTTTGAGGTGTTGTTGAAAATGTCTTGTGCATATCCTGGATAAATAAGTCGATAAATGAAAACGGAAATCAGAACATTCAATTTCCTGGTCCCTTCAAGTTCACAGATGGAACATAACCTTAAGAAAATAACAGAAAAGAGCAATGGTGGGTCACTGTCAAATAGAATGACCAGTAAATTATAGATGTGGAGTTCCAGTATGGACAGCTTGTGCCTGTCTGAATAATAGACTAGATCAAAAAGGCACCTGGACATTTTACTGTTAGACACCAATATTTTACTTCATATTTTGAACTTATCTTCGATAAGACCTGGAGCTGGGAACAGGGATTTGATTGATGCTCATGTTCAAAATTTTAACTATTACCAGCATGATAACATATGATACTTTGAGAAAGGTTTTGAGAACCATTAGGTCTTATAGCAGCACTGTCTATTCATTTAATTGAAGAAATATTTACTAATTTAGCTATGCTCTACCCATGCAAGCCTTACTCTGGAGCATCAAGAGACTAGTTCATTTTACATCCCTTTCGGAAGTGTTTGGCAATTTACATGTACAATGATTCTTCCTTACTGATAACAAAAACATGGATCTTGCCGTGGAAGAATCCAGAAGTCTCTCTTGGTTTGCTTACTGTCAAAAATGTTCAGACAGCAGCAGACAGCAGCATGTGGAAAGCTCCCCTGCCTGAAAAGAGTTTAGATTTAAAATTTCTGCTGTTGTTTTGTGCTAGAACAGGTTTCTTTGGACCTCAGTGTCCATTTCTGGTGTCGTGCCCTTGGCTTTATTCACAGAATAACCTACAAATGGAAAGTCTAACCTCAGCATGGGAGTTCACAGATTGAAGAAAATCTATTTAAACACCATTGTTAACTAGGGCAGAATTTTAGCCTTGCTAAAATGGGCTTTGAGAAGAGATAATGGTAGGAATTAAACCTCCTTAAGGCAGTATTAAAGGCAACTCAGATGAAGGGAATTATTGGCATATAATTGTTATATGTGTCTTTGGACCCTAAAACTGTTGAAAAGTTAAAATAATAGTTAAAGTACAATTAATTCTCCTAGAGCCAAAAGGATTTTCGTATTCTGCCAGCAAATCTTATCCGGTACTTAAATAGCCTCATTAAGAGAAACAAATGTCCTGAAACCTCAATAACCTATGAAAAGAGGAGTTATCAAATGAATTCTTAAATTCAATAGCAAGAAGCATGATAATTCCCATAGTATAATTAGCTGAGAAGTTGATATATTACATATTAGAAATAATGGCTATGTCTAATCAGAATGAGTTCTTCCTCATATTTTTCCGTTCCATTAAAAAGTGAAGTACTGTCAACCTAATTATGAATGTTGGTAGGCTACAATTGTGAAATGAAGAATAAAAGACAAAATTAATTAGTCATGTTAATGAACCTTTGATTTCATTTATATCCTTTTGGTCTTCTGGGAAGAAAAAAGATTCCCTACTACTGCAAGGAATAAGCTGTTCATTATTATTTTCACCTCTTCTCTGCAGAGACTGGATTCTCATTGCTTTTCTTGCTTATTTATCTGGAAAAGCTTTTTCTCCTACCTGTTAATGCACAGAGATGCAAGGTTCCTAACAACACAAATTCCAGGAACATCTTACTACAGTCCTCTGATGTGGACCTTGGGGTTTTGGAAATGTACTTTCTACTCTGGAACCCAGTGGTGGCTACTCAAGCTCTTTTTTTGTGCTGAGCCTTCTCACACTCATTTCACAGAGGAGTTAGCGTTTAATCCATTAAATCACTGCAGAACACAGATTTATGTTCTTCTCTCCTCAGAGAGAAGCTTAGAAACAGCTTCTTCTGCTTCTAAGCCGTGTGCCAGCCTCATGGTCTGCTGTGTTTTGCATGCTTTCCAGGCCCCAGGGCTGCCTTGGTCTATTTTATGCCCACATACAACTTTGTCAAAACCTGTGCCAGTGCCTGACCTCCAGCAGCTCCAAGCCAACAGGGGAAGCACCAGTGTGGTGGCACAATGCACACGGGTGTATGGGGACAGACAGGCAGGGGGGAACGTTGGGAACTGGGCATGAGCATCCCCTGCTGTGCTGCTCTATGGTGGAAGGGTTCCAGAACAGGGTCAGCCATGCTGTGTCTCAGAGAAAAGGGATGGAGAAGCTTGTAAATAAAAGGAGTTTGCTGCACGTCTCCAAGGGCTTTGCATGTGTAGAAATATGCTTGAAGTCTTCTGCTTGTAAAAAGAGCTTAGGAAGGATTTGTCAGTAGTTAACTGTGAGGATAAAAGAGAGAAGTTCACTTCTCAGGTAACGTGTGCTCCCTGGTTGGGCTTTTTGCATGCCATGATGAAAAGCTTGGATCAAAACCCTCACCACTCAGTCCTAGGCTTGAACTTGCACACAATCCTTTTACATGACTCTCAAGGGCATCTGATGGTGTTAGCAGGGTCCTGGGGCACCCCCCTGGTCACAGCCCAGACTGTGTCTGAGTGGAGAGGTGTCCTGGGAGCAACATGAGAGAGGACAGAGTCTCATGAGGCGTTACATGCCCATGGAGAATGACAGTGGTGGTGCAGCCACCATCTTTCTGCCACGACACACTATTGCTTTTCAGGCAAAGAACAAAGAAAAGCTTTTCCAGGGTTGTATTATTGAAGCATTTAAAGGGTGATTTCATTACATCTCACTGAAGCCTGACCTCTAGAACAATGTTACTCGGTAGAGTATGAGTAAAAATTAGGAATTCAAGCTGTTTAATTCCTTCTGTACCCCTGCTCTGGTGAGATTGCACCTCAAATACTGTGTTCAGTTTTGGGC
This sequence comes from Anser brachyrhynchus, assembly GCF_964034855.1. NCBI lineage: Eukaryota > Metazoa > Chordata > Aves > Anseriformes > Anatidae > Anser > Anser brachyrhynchus. The sequence goes on along the minus strand of NC_137697.1, from coordinate 74,689,204 downwards.
CCCTCACTACAAGAAGGACATCCAGGCCCTGGAGTGTGTCCAGAGAAGGGCTACGAAGCTGGTGAAGGGTCTGGAGAACAAGTCCTGTGAGGAGCAGCTGAGGGAGCTGGGGTTGTTTAGCTTGGAGAAAAGAAGGCTCAGGGGAGACCTTACTGCACTCTACAATTACCTTAAAGGAGGCTGTAGTGAGGTGGGGATCAGGCTCTTCTCCCAAGGACCAAGTGATAAGATGAGGAAAAATGGCCTCAAGTTGCTCCAGGGGAGGTTTAAGGTGGATATTAGGAAAAATGTCTTCACTGAAAGGGTTGAGAAGTATTGGAACAGCCTGCCCAGGGAAGTGGTTGAGTCTCTGGAGGTCTTCAGGAAATGTGTAGATGTAGAACTTAGTAGCATGGTTTAGTGGTGGACTTGGAATTGCTATGTTAACAGTTGGATTTGATGATCTTGGAGGTCTTTTCCAAACTAAGTTATTCTATGATTTTAAAATTCTGAAAATTAAAAAAAAAAAAAAAGGATTAACTGTAATATACATGCTTATCAATTTATAAATATGACATGGGGAGAAAACAACATATGTGACACATAGTAAGGGATGTGAGTATATTCCAAACTGTGTTTCTTGCTATTCAGCACTTTTTCCCCTAGCACTCAGCACCTAGAGGAAAGGGGTAAGAAAAACTACCTGGCATAGAGCACAGCTTCCTTCTAACAAGCCCATTTCTTCCCCATGGAGTGCTGTGCTGAGGTCAGTATTGCTTCTCTTTATACTATTTGTCGCTAAGAAATTGTATTTCCTAAAAGGAAAGAATAAGGCTTTTCCTCAACTCTGGGACACCTCAATTTCTTGCATTAGAGAGAGCTTCAACTCCTGTAAAGGAAGTGAATTTAAGATGATGCCTAAATGAAAGGTTCTGTCTTTCATGTTACACTGAGTATCGGAGGTTTGCAAGGGGAAGAGTGACTGAACACTGAATCAGAATGACTGAGCCAAGTACACAGAGGCTGCTTCTTTTGTGGTGAGTGCAGCAGAGACGGTGACTTCTCACGTAGAGAATTACCTTAGGGTCTAGCGAGGTAGATCTGCCCCTCCTGTGTGTGGAAACGTGACTACTTTGTTTTCGTCGGCAGATGTTGACCTTTTGTGTTGAGAACATCAATCAGAGACCTTAAAAAATGGACTCATAATTGCACTTTTCAGGTATGAGACTTTATAATGGAAAATGTAATTAATTACTAATCCTTTCAAATATGCTAGCACACAGCATAAAAAAAATAACAGCAGAAAATCATAAAATTGCTTTAAGAAAATAAGCTGTGGAAGCTGTACTGTCTGACCTCTTATTCCTTTTGCGTGCCAGATTCCTCCAGAAGTCAATGGAGATTTGATATTTTGAAGGATCTTGGAAACATTGATTATTACTTGCAAATACACAGACATAGCAATTGTAAACATATTGGTGAGTGAAAATTACAAAAAATATTTCCATTATTATAATTCAAATATTTAAATGAATCTGTCAGAAGGATAGGACTATTTTAATGTACTCATCTGAAAGTCCAGCTTTCCCTGTTCTACCACATAATTTTCGTAAGAACTTGAGGCTGCAGTCACAGACCAATCAGGAGAACTGATTGCGGTGGGATTTAATATGCCAGTTCTAACCTTAGTCTACTTGGCTCAGGTAACCATGGCACCAGGAGATAAAATGCCATGGTTTACAGATGCATGGTCAGAACTGAGCTGTGTAGATGTACCAGACGGAGCTTAGAGATCACTGCAGTGCTCTCCATTGCATTGCAATGATACTACTACTCCAGTCCTGCAGGCAAAACTGATATTCTAAAAGGCTCCTATCTCACAGATATGTTAGAATACTAATTACACATGCAAAATAATAAGCTACAGGCAAGATAAGGGAGACACTGCTCCAAAAGGGATTGTGGGAGGCACAGGATTTTTGACCAGAAGCAATGCAGATGTTTGGGGCTGAATCCAGAAATCACAGGTCAATAACAGCCTTCCAGATGAGGTGGGAGGAAGCCACCAGGACATAACAGTGCCGAGTTCTGACAGAAATTGCAGTTTTCTAATGAGTCTTTTCATCAGAACACTCTCCAGTTCTGCACATAAATGTCTTAGACATAATTCTTTTCACTTTCTACAAATATTCAAGTTACTTGTACAAAGTGATGGCACAGACTGAAACTTAAGCAACTGCTTCAAAACATGAGGAAAATAACAGATCTATGAGCATGTACAGGGCAAAAGGAAGTTGATTCAACGACTGACACTACCATCAAAAGTTGGTACACCTGACATCTGAGTTGCCATTTTAGATCTTACAGAGGTGCTGAAAACTGCTTTTGACTACATTTGAAATGAAACCATAGTGATTTCACACAGATATTTTTCTGTACTTGAACATTAGTGTTGGATTCAACACCTTCTTTTTAAATTTCTGAACCTTTTACTGAACACATAGTTTACATATAGGAACATGTTCACGTGTGTTGTGTTTACATGGCAAGGTTTGAGGTATTGGGGGTGCTGCAGGGTTGGCCTTTATGAAAAGAGACCAGGAACTGCCACATGTCCCGTTTAGGCAGCTCCAAAACGAGCCCACTGCTGGCCAAAGCTGAGCCCATGGAGAGCCCCCGCAGGAGCAGGCCCCGGGCCGGAGCTGCAGCCCGTGGAGAGGAGCCCACGCAGGAGCAGGGGGTCTGGGGGGAGCTGCCGCCCGTGGGGGACCCGTGCTGGAGCAGTTTGCTCCTGGGGGATGGATGGACCCCGTGGTACGGAGCCGTGTGGGAGCAGTTCCTGAAGAGCTGCTGCCTGTGGGCAGCCCCCGCACGCTCAGTTCGGGAGGGACGGCATCCCGTGGGAGGGACCCCACGGGGAGCAGGGGCAGAGAGGGACCGTGAAGGAGCGGTGGAGACGAAGTGTCAGGGACTGACCGCAGCCCCCATTCCCCGTTCCCCTGCACTGCTCGGAGAACTCTGGAGTGCCAGCCCGGGGCCTGCTCCTGCGGGGGCTCTCCATGGGCCGCAGCCTCCTCCAGGCCACATCCACCTGCTCCACCGGGGGCTCCTCCACGGGCTGCAGCGTGGAGATCTGCTCCGTGTGGGACCCGTGGGTGCAGGGGGACAGCCTGCTCCACCAGGGGCCTCTCCACAGGCCGCAGGGGAACTGCTGCCTGCCTGGAGCACCTCCTGCCCTCCTGATGCACTGCCCTTGGGGGCTGCAGGTATGTTTCTCACCCCTCCCTCCCAGCTGCTGTTGACCAGCAGTTATTTTTCCCCTTTCTTAAATCTGCTCTTAGAGAGGCGCAAACAATATCACTTATTGTCTCTGGCCAACAGTGGGTCCTTCGGAGCCGGCAGGAACTGGCCCTTATCTAGCTTGGGACAGCAGAACAGAAACCACCCCTGCAGCCCCCACTACCAAAACCTGCCACGTAAACCCAAAACAGTAGTCAATAGTGAGACACATACAGTAAGTTTTTTATTAAGCTAAGCAATCACCATTTGAAGTAGCAGAAAACTGATAGCATAATATTTCTTCTACCTGGCTACGTGTTAACTACTCTGATGAAATTGATGCAGTTTGTCAAATACAATAAAAAGTCAATATTTTCACCACTGTGCCAATAAAGGATATTAAACAATTATTTCAAAGGTCTTGTTTACAACTCTAAAAATATAAGTTTTGTAGCTTGGCAATAAAACACCTCAGATTTAGTAGTTCTGCTTTGAAATTTATGTAGTTTCTGGTGAAGCCATTTTAGAAGATTTCTTGGTACAAAGGAAACATAGTGTTTTACTTTTATGTTTATATAGCCTTTTTTAACCCAGCCACATAAAGTTTTGCACCTTATCTGTGGAAATTTGGAGAACATCATGATTTTTTTTTTCTTTTACTTGTGGAAGAAAACTTGAAAAGTTAACAGCTACTCAGAAAGGGAATTTCATTTTAGTATCCCTTAAAAGGTTACTTTCCCAGGATACAAAATAATGTATAAATGTCAAGTAATTAAATCATTACATAATATGTGAAATAAAAACAAGCCAATCTATAAAATTCATTCCCTAGGAATTTGTGACAACAGGAAAACAAGAGTACTTTGTTTCAAAAAAAACCTTTAAATCTAAAATAATAGACACATGTATCTACAAAAAAAATGAAGGCTTGATCCTGTTAAATTTTAGGCATGACATTAGTGTGATTAAATGTGTTTTTTTTTTTTTGGAATAAGGACTAAAGTAACTCTAATTTTCCAACATGATCAAAATGATGGTCAAAGATGATCAAGTCAAGATCATCAAGTTTGGTCAAGATGACCAAACATACCATCAAAGCAGATGCTCAGTGTTCCACAGATAAACCTCTATTCTTGAATCTTACAACACTTTGTTTGCTTCTGACAGCTTTGTAAACTCCTCAGAGTATTTTCTGCTCTTGCTTTTGTCAAAATACTGTAAAACCATTTCCAGTAAGCCCTTGACTCTTTTGTGTGCTTTTCCTTAAAAAAGTTACAAAACATACTTACATTTCAAAATCCTTAGTGCTAAAATCCCTAGAAGGTGTAAAGTGTATGATTTCACTTCAGAGTTTAATACTTCACAATTTACTACCCAGTTCTATGTAGTAGAAGACTTCATGTCTATGAACAAAACACTTTGAAGTCAATGTGAGAATGTAGGTTTTTGTACCATATGGCATGAATGTCTCACACCACAGAGAGCTAAGATTAATTTATGACTTTCTGATCTCTATCCATTTTTTTCCACACAGTAGAAAAATAAAGGATCCTGGCAGAGATCTGCAAGTTCTTTATAACACCTACGTTTTTGTTCTTTTTATGAGAGAATAAAAGACTATATTAAATACTATAGAACAATACATAAAATAATATAAAACAAAAGAATCTTCAGGAGTTTATGTAATAAACAGATGAAAAAAACACTCACAAAACAAACAAACAAATAAAGAAACAAACAAAAAAAAATCCACAACCAAACAGAAAATCTCCAATATCTTTGATGTATTACAAGACCAGTATTTACACATAACAGATGAAGAGGGAATGTTTCAGGATGAGAACAGGTGGAAACCTTTAAATTAAATATGCTATTTCTTTCTCCACTGGTTTGACCCTGTAAAAAGCTTTTATTCCTTTCTCTGGTCACCATTATTCAAAAATTAAGGTTTGTACTTCTATGTGGACAATAGCAGCTTCTTCCATAAGCAGATCTAACTTGACTTGCTAGACGGGAATTTATAGTGTTAATTTTCTTGCGGTTTGATGAGCTAAAGGATGACACTGGTTTGGTCTGACATCCAAGTTTGACTTGTAATCTTCTAGCAGACGCTTGCTGGAGAAACAAACCTTGTGTGCAGAGCACCAAACAGGAAAATAATGATTTCTAGTTCAACACAGTTTTGAATTTGGCCTGTGTTTGCATCAGCATTTTGAGTATGTGGCTATTAGACATAAGTTTCAAAGACATAACAAAGACAAAGCGTGTTCTCTGGGCTGTGCTGTCTGAGCTTTCTGTGAATGTTTTATAGTACCTTTACCAGACAGAGAAGTAATATTAGAAATATTGGCAATATTAATAAAGTTAGTGGTATAACTGTACAAAAGATACTACGTGTTTAGAGAAAAATGCAAAAGCAGTATCGGTAAAGACTGGGAAGTATACGTATATTGTATATAAGTATATATATGTATATTTATGTCAGGGAGAAAACAAACAAAGATTAGCATGCATTCTGCATTTTTAAAGACAGAACACAGTCTTACTAATGAGCTGAGTCTAGGAAGAGAAGTCACTACTACCTTGACTGTTCCCAGCATGTCAGAGAAAACAAAACTAGCTCTGCTTGTTTCGTCTAGCACAAGAAAGGCTGAGAGGATATGTGTCATTCTCTACACTATTTCAGGACAATAAACATCACAGCAGAAAACAAAGCTATTTAAACCATATGCCAATGTTGGCAGAAGAACTTGCGGGTAGAACTACAATTGAAGACCATAATGTTGGCAATTAAAAGGAAGTTCCTGGTCTGGAGGAAGGATCTGGCCTACTCCGCTCACATTATTGGTCCAAATTCTTGGGAATAAGACATTTTCTGAGAATATATATGACAAGGTACTACACTACGGGTAGGATCATCTATTTGTCATGCTAATCCTTTACTCCATAACACTTCAGAAAGCTAAAAAATACTTTATTTCAATATTCATATAGGTGTTTTTATTTTCTATCTATATTTTTATGTGTTTATGTTGGTTTCCATAACATTAACTATGAAATTTTTTAGTTGACCTTTAGGATATTTCTGAGTTTCCCTTTGGCTGCATACTTGCAAAGCAGAGAAGAAGCATCTTAAAATGTCCTCAGGTGTTCTCTTGGCTTCTCATGCTGTACCTCCTCTTTCATATAGGGCCATAATTTATTCCTGATGTTGCTTGATTGTCTAAAGGGATAGAAACAGTGAAATCTGCTGTTTGCTTTTTTTCTGATTGGCAGTATCTATCTGTTGCTGCATGCAAGACGTAAACCAGTTCAAAGCTGATAAATCATTGTTTTTTACTTTCATCTTTGCAGGCCTCCCATATGCTCTTCAATTTTATGCTCTTCAATTTTAATGGCAGTAATAATAATAATCTTAATACACAGGAATGTATTAAAAAAGAAAGAAACACAAAACACACAAAAAACAAAACAAAACAAGAACCCTCTGTTTTATTCTGGTTATTTTAAACCAGATAACACACTTTAGTTTTCAGGTCTGGATAAATTTCAGTTGAGAAAATTCTCTCTACAACATCCTAAGGAGTGGAAGTGGAATGGGAAATGCTGTTCTCTTCTCCTGGGTAAACAATGACAGGACACAGAGGACTGGCACAGAGCTGTGCCAGGGGAGGGCCCGGCTGGGCATCGGGAAGCATTTCTTTACCCTGAGGGTGGCCAGACACCGCAACAGGCTTCCTAGCGAGGTGCTGGGTGCCCCGAGCCTGTCGGTGTCCAAGGGGCATTTGGACAATGCCCTCAGTACTGTGCTTTGACTTCTGGTTAGGAGATGGACCGGATGATCTTTGAAGGTCCTTTCCAGTCGACCTTTCCCCTTCCCCTTCCCCTTCCCCTTCCCCTTCCCCTTCCCCTTCCCCTTCCCCTTCCCCTTCCCCGTCCCCTTCCCCTTCCCCTTCCCCTCCTCCTTCCCCTTCCCTTTGCCCTTGCCCTTCTCCTTGCGCTTCCCCCTCCCCTCCCCTCCCCTCCCCTCCCCTCCCCTCCCCTCCCCTCCCCTCCCCTCCCCTCCCCTCCCCTCCCCTCCCCTCCCCTCCCCTCCCCTCCCCTCCCCTCCCCTCCCCTTCCCTTCCCTTCCCTTCCCTTCCCTTCCCTTCCCTTCCCTTCCCTTCCCTTCCCTTCCCTTCCCTTCCCTTCCCTTCCCTTCCCTTCCCTTCCCTTCCCTTCCCTTCCCTTCCCTTCCCTTCGCTACAAAAAAGCCCTCCTTTTCCCTGCTGCCAGAACACTGGATAACAAAACAGAACAAGCCTAATATTGATCCCACTGATATTAAGACAAACCCTTCATATTTGATAAAATTTATCTGTTTTGATAAAAAATCAATTTTTAAAGTATCACTCAAGGTTTCCACAACCATAGCACTTCCTCTGTTGCCCATGTAAAAAACCATCCATGGATATTTCTTGCCTTGCACTGTAGCAACAGACAAACTAAGATCACGGCTCAGTATAACCTGATTTCTATTTTTAAAAGATCACTGACCTTCTAAACACAATATTGATTATCAGTCACTGTTTATCTGTGGGGGAAAGCATTTTATAGATGCTTTCTGAAGGCAGCACAGGAAGAATAGAAGAATATTATGTTTGCAGTATTTGTAGAGAAGGCTCGGTGGGAAGGTGCCAGGAGAGCTGAGTAGGCATTAGGAGGAGTAGAGGACTGGGTGGGAGGAACTAGGGGATGTAAAGTGTGTGGGGGTCCAGGTACTCTTTGTAGATTTTCAGGATGAGGTCTGCTAGAAGTGATCCATTGGCCAGTTTTGGTAACGATGTGAGGCTTTGAGGGCCTGCTGGCAGAAGCAGGCGCTGTCTTCCCCTTTCCTTCTGCCCCGTCATCCATCTTCTCCAACCCTACACTTCCCCGCACCTCCACTCTCACTCAACGTGACTGCATCTTTCGAAGTAGCAAGGAATGTGTCTATGTCCCTAAAAATGAATTTGATGCATCTCCTCAGCTGATTGTGCAAGACGAGATACTGATGACTGATGCCCAGAAATATTCTTACTATTGTAAAAACTGCAAAAATAAATGCAAGTGGAATAAGTTCAATACAGTTTTCAGCATGTGGTTTCAGTGCTTATCTGCCAAACAGAATAAAGTGAAACAAGATAAAACATACAGAAGAGGAAAAAAAAAGATCCTTACGTGCCACCTTTGCCTTTTAGAAGAGTGATGAGCAGGAAGATGAGTGCGTGAGTGGGAAGACTCAAATTTGTTATGTTGTGAAAATGAAAATGTAGTGAAGTGTAGGATTGCATAGCTTTGTTTCCCTGTGGTTTATACAATTCACTTTTTATATTTTTTCTTTACTTCCTTCCATTGTCATTTGCCTCTGTATTCAGTTTAATTTTTTAAGGTAAAAATCCAAAATAATTTACTTACATTTCATTTATAAGAGAGAAATTTATATTGCAGAATATTTTTTTTCCTTTATCTTTTATCTTAAAAGCTATTTTAATAAAGATTACTGAAAATGTCAGTTCTCGCACTATAAGGCAAACCTACAATGCAAAATATTTTTAATTCTTTCAAACTTTCACTGATCTAGGAAGAAATAACAGAAGTGTATTAAAATTAGAGACAATATCTAATAAAGTAGGAAATTACATGAGACATTAAACAGAAGCAGTCCATTCCTGATAAACTTAAAAAATAAAAAATAAAAATAGTTGTTTGTGCCTCCATAGCAGGCTAATTGGTGTGGACTGGGGCAGAATCTGCACCTTTCAGTCAAAAGAAGTTCTTCTGTAGACAGCACTATAAGAAAGGGAAAAAATGGGAAAACGTCCTTGCTAGTAAGCTGTTTTAGTAGTTGTTTTAGTCAATTTTTGCCCACTGAGAACCCAGGCCAATGGGTACTATAAGTGACTAAATGTCATTTGTATCCAGTCAGAATAGCACTGCTTTAATAACAAGCCTCCCAGCACTTCTGGTTTAGAAATTCAGTATTACTGCACACAAAGCCTGCCCCTCTATGCTTGAGTCAGGATTTGAACGATTTAAAACCAAAAGTCACTGCCAGCCATCGTGGTGGATGTGGTCAGATTTCCCTACTGTGTGACAGCCCTTTGATCACAGCACCAAAGGTGGCACGATGAGATTGCTTTCTCATCACCTTCTGACTCCTTCTAATGTCATCATCATCTGAAATACATTCTACTTTATAGAAATCAAAATGTTTTCCACAAAACAAAACAACACATAACTGAGTGCATTTTTTTCTCAATCTGCCTGTGTTAAGTCTTTCTATTTTATTCTTCATCTACCTTTGCATTTGATTGCTAATGTCCACATTTCTTTCTGATAATTTTAATTATAGACTTTTGCCCATTTGAATGGGTAAATGTTTTATTCTATGGCAATTAACGAAGTTCGTGACTTCTATTACTTTTCTGACCAACTGGGTTCATCTTAATCCAGGACCAACCAGGACCTTTACAGAAACCTTCGTTCCCAGTAACTTGTCTGTCAAATTGCAGTTCTGGGAACAGCCTGACCTGGTCAAACTGAGAGCATTACACATCACACCTGTCATGGGAAGATGGCAATGAAAGGCTGCTGAAAGACATTTCTTGAGGTTGCAAGAAATCAAGTCCCCAAAACAATGAAAAGGCTTAAAAATGTCATTCCTTCCTGCCCCACAGGTTTGGTCGTCATCTTTGCTTGCTGTAGGCTTCTAATTAATATTGGTTTTCCATTGAGCTTTTGGCTTGGTTTGGATCACCGTTAGAAAGCCTGAGAGCAATCGCTCACAGGTTGCACGGCAGGTCACAGAACCAGCTCTGAGGGTCACAGTGACCTGCTGAACTCAGAGACCTCTTAAAATCGCTGAAAACAACTGTGTTTTGGTGCCTTGGTGAAGCCAAAGGCCCTCTCAGAACCTGAATTCCCTGCATCAGGCTCCATGAAGTTAAAGGATCTTTTGCCAACATGTTTCCATGCCTTCCCAAAACCTTGTTAGCCTCCATTGCTTTGTGCTCTACCAGAACAAAACAAGGCATGGGATGGGGTGTGGTGCTCTGAGCCCTGGGAAGGTGCCCAGGAAAGTGGTGCCCAAGAACCTACCCCCATTCACTGTGACCTTGTGACTCCCTTCTCTAAACCCAGTGAGATGCAGGAGGTACCCAGGCAAACAACTAAAATATTACAGAATTGAGTGCAGAAACAGAGAGGCTGGATCCAAATATGGAACTGATTAGTTTTATTTTCAGTTCTAAGCTACAGATCCTGAAGGCTTGTTAGTATTATAGATTGGTGGTGGATTGAGGCAACTGCGATGCAGTGATGTTTATTTGCAAAGGCTATAGTAAATCTCCCTTTTTTTTTTTTTTTTCCTAAAAGGAAAATAGAAGGAAAAAATAGAATGACAGGAGCCAATCCCCTTGCTCACAGTCCCAAGCCATTTTTATCCAATAGTTGACCAAAAATCTCTGCCTTCAGGCTGATGCTCTTCTGCCTTTTTAGGTGTAATCCAGCTTTGCTTTGGTCTGTGCTTATGTGTGTGTGTGTGCTATTTCTGTAGCGTTTATTCTTCTTTCCAAGATGAAAGCACACTGTATTTCCAAACACATCCCAGCAAAATATTTGCATAGGCATTTCCTTTGTTTCAGGTGCTGACAAGGCCCTGCGGTTTTGTTAAAGGCTGCTCTTCTACAGCAAAAGAACTCAGTTTTCCTCCAAGCATCCTACCACTGGCACCTACTGATTGCAGTGATATTTTGTTCCTCCTGTAGCCATCCCCAGGCCTACAGCTCACTTATCCCCAGTTTAGCTGATCCTGCTGGCTGTGAACAGAATATTTACAGGCAAATGCCTACAGCACACGGCAGCGTGATGCAGACACATATGACTGACAGCACACCTGATTTAATTTCTCCTGGGTCACAAACCAGAAGCATGAAGCCAGCTCTCTGTGTCTTTGCATGCCTTTATGAATACTAGGCAAGACACTGTCTCCCCTTCCTGTTCACAGCGGTGCTTAAAGCCTTCTGTGCTTCCTAACACACCAGGAATGTGGTGCCAGACTACCCTGCATGCACATCTGATACTCTGTGAAAGGGACCAAGTAGTGAAAACATACACAGAGCCTCACTGTGAATAGGAAGGGACGGAGTGAGAAGAAAAAGAGAGAGCTGGGAAGGATTGGAAAGAATTCTGTCTAGCCTGGGAGAACTTATTTGAGAAAGTCACCAGAATTCAGGCTGCATATTTTAATGCATCGTTCCAGGAACCTCCCCTCTCATCTCTCCCTATGCAGAAAGAATTAGTGTGGTAATATTGCCAAGGATCTCGGGAGAGTGGGACACAGAACAGCACCCAGGGTTTTCCCTGGGATGTACCCAACACGTAGCTGAATGGTTTTACCATTCTGCTCGAGTGGCTTGGTAGGTCGGAACTGCTGACCCACTGAGTTGTTACCACTATCACTGTTGAAACACAGAAGGAGTTATTTCAGCTTGTGCATCTGTGGTGTGCTGTGCATCTTTGTGAAAGCTGGATAGAAACCTGTCTTTCAGCCGTGTGTTTGAGGGGATTTTTCAGTGTTACTGGAAGAAGTTTTCTTTCTCTATTCCACCTTCATCTGTTTTCTCCCATTCCTACATTCAATAGGGCAATACACATGGAACAGAAAAAATGTAATAAAAGAAGAAGAGAGAGTCCATTCTGTGTAATTATTAAAAAATCCCATATGCATAGTATGGAAGGGTTCTCTTTAATGGGATGTATCTAGCAAGATTGTTTATTTTTTTTACTGATACTCCTCATCACTATTAGCTCAGCAGGAAGCTAAACTAAAAGGCATAAGCAGAAGTAGCAATAGTGGGAAAAACACCTATAATCACAACAGTTTGAAAAGAGTGTTTTCCAAAGTTAATACACTTTTTAAAATGAGAAAGTTAAAAGTAAAATACTTTAGGAGCAGAAGCAAAGTTGACTCTTGCTGCTGATGTTAATGAATTGGATTTACATGGAGCTTTCATCCAAGTTTTCTAAATTTTGTGATTTTTTTTTCAAATGTAAATAATAAATGTGTATATTTCTCTAGATATCTTTTCAAATCATATTTTTAACAAGATACTTACTGAAATCTAAGTGCAGGTATGTAAGAAGTAGAGCTGGGAATGCAAAATTTCTACTAATAGATTATTTACATTAATTTAACAAATGCTGAGTATTTTGGATTAAGTCAGATTACTGGCATGGTTAGAAATCAAGGTACTTACATCCGTAAGTGCAAATCTGTAAAGACTGATCCCTTTTTCTTGTAAAATCAATTTATTATTGTAATTGTATGTGAACACCCTAATTCCCCAAATTCCCAGAACATCATCCAGGGCAAAAGGTCAGAACCCTAAAGCTGTCAAAATCAGTGATATCTATTCATTGCACTTGGCAGTGTTTTGATTTCCCTTTGGTAGCTGCTCATTTAGCACTAAAGCAAACCTGACTCTTAATCAAGCCACAGCATTAGCTCTTCTAATTACTCTGGTAACAGTCCTAACCTCTGTGACCGAACTGCTTCTGGAATGCAGTAAATGATCTAATATACTGCTCGCTTGCAGCTCAGAGCAGAGCACACCCTCCTTACAAGTTCTCAGTTGTTGTGGTGCTGTCCATGAACTGTCAGAAGAGCAAAAAGAAAACTTTACTGCCATAACTTCTTGCTGGGTGGGGTAAACATGGGTGAAGTATTTGGGCAGAGTAGTATTTATTAAAGATTTTGCTGAAATGTTAACTGATAAAGTAAGGAAGAGAAATGAACAAACATTGAAAATTGCTATTAACTTCTTTACTTCTTGATTTCATCTCGACCTCTCTTTATTTCCCAACATGGTGGAAAATGTGTGCATTATCTGTAGGTAACCTGTAGTTAATTTGTAAATTATCTTTGAGTCAGAGGAAAAAAAAAAGGAAAGAAGGAAGGAAAAAGAGGAATGAAAGAAGGAAGGAGGGAAGGAGGGAGGAAGGAGGGAAGGAGGGAGGGAGGGAGGGAGGGAGGGAGGGAGGGAGGTAAGGAAGGAAGGAAGGAAGGAAGGAAGGAAGGAAGGAAGGAAGGAAGGAAGGAAGGAAGGAAGGAAGGAAGGAAGGAAGGAAGGAAGGAAGGAAGGAAGGAAGGAAGGAAGGAAGGAAGGAAGGAAGGAAGGAAGGAAGGAAGGAAGGAAGGAAGAAGTGTATTCAATAGCTTAACCACATTTAGATTGATTTTCACTGGTAGCTTCCAAGAGAATGGAATTGATGAGAACTGTATTTTCCAGGTTGTCCATCTTTACAATAAAGCAAACTTTCCTCCCAGGGCATTTTACTGCTTAGATCTCAGCCTCACTGAAAGCACACATATGGAGACACAGCAAGGTGGAGATTTATGTCTTTTGTTTTCCTGACCCCTTTTCTCAACATCAGCAATCAATGGTGGAAAACAATCTGCAAGCAAACAATGCTACTAAGTTGCTGAAGAAAGATTCCTATCCGTTTTCCTACCAAAATAAATAAATAAATAAATAAATAAATAAATAAATAAATAAATCACCTTTGTTAGTCCAAGAACAGTCTTTTTAAATTAAAGTTCTGTTTTAAATATCAAGATACATGTATTAACAAATGTATGCACTAATGTGTTTTTCTTATACCTCTTTCTTCGTATTTCTTGCTTTCTTGTAGCTAAAAGGGTTTGGAAGGCTTGTAATAGCGTACAGTGAAAATCACTGGGTACCTTTCTGCTGATTATACTGAGCTGTATCTGGCCTTGATACCCATTTGCTTTTAAAAAATATATTAAATTGCTGACGGGGACATTTTAAGTTAATTGATAACATTTTCAGTTGATGTTACTCTTGCAAAATTGATAGGTAATTATAAAAAAATCTCCACTGCAGACCATATCTATAAAACATCATGATGTACTGCATGATCTTTACTAAGATGTGAACAACAGCCTGAGAAAAAGCTGTTATGTGTGCCCAAAAGCAAGTTTATTTGCTTTACAAAAGCAGTGAATTATGCTAGACACATTTAAGTGCTATCCTCAGGGAAATTCTGTAATATTTCCATATTCAGTGCAGATCTAGGAGAGCAGAAGTCCAAGGTCCCAGTAGGGGACAGACCCATCAGAGTGGCTGCCCTAGAGCAAAAGGCAGGAGGACTGCAGTGTCCTCAGCATGCTCAGCATTCAACCATACCCCAGTTTTCTTTATTTTATACCCCGATGACATGAGGCTGGAAGCCCTTGATCTCAGTAGAGTTGACATGGTGGTTTGCAGCAGAAACCCCCAGGAAGCTGTGCACCTCAGCTGCATGTAGTTTTGCTTCAGGGAGCAGTATTAGAGAGTTGCTTATTTCACACATTTTTGTGGCCCGTCCTTGGAGAAGATGAGCTAGAGCTGTTTTGAGCTTCATTCCACTCCCAGTTTTAATGGAGTTATGCTGACATATTTTGATTGGTTTCCATAGAGTTACTCATCCCAGTGCGAGTGGAGAGGCATGACCAAGTTTATAGTGGCTTCAAAAGCTTGTCAGTGCTTAATGATATCCATTCCATATGTGTTTGCTTTCCATAGAAATCAGCTACAGCACAAACTGGAAATAATCATGTCAGCAAACTGTTAGGATTTTATGACATATTTTAAAACTTTATGTACCGATTTATTTTATAATGTTTGAATATAACATGCTTACAGAGTTGAGTTCAAAAACAACGTTTGTTATTATGGCTGTCCGAGATGCTCTACTTTGAGAAAAGGCATATGACTTCTCTTAATACATTTCCTGTTTGAATGTATTTTAATAACCAAATAAACTGCTTCAAGGGGTAACCTAAATAAATCAGTAATAAATAAATCTCTTCAGAAAGCAACATCTGGTCCTTTGAGAATAGGATATTTTTGTTAATGTAGATGCAATTCTAATCACTGGTACTAATGTATATGTTTATAAACAGCCTCACCATGACACTGAACAAAGCATAACAGTTTAAATCAGACATTAAGGCTAAACAGTATCCTAGAGTTATCTCTGACTATATTGCTAGGCTTACTTGGGAATGATTATACAAAACACCTGCCTTGTAAGTGGTGTATTATTAGCTTGCAATGCTGTATATCCAGTGAAGCTTGATAGCATCTGGTTTTCAGTCATGTTCTGCTTTTCATCCACATTTCCCTCTGAGTTAAGTAAGACTTTGGGGTTTTTGTATGGGAAGAGGAGGAGCTAAGTGACTTTCCCTATGTAGCCATGTAAGCCAGCATCCTACTACCTCCAGCTTTTTGGACCAAATGACAATTCACCTATTCTAACTGTGGTACCTAATGGTGGCCTCTGACAAGGCTTCTCCTTGCATACCTCTTGAAATACTCCACACGGGCTGTCCCCACTGTGATAAACCATCCCCACAAGGACTTTTTTGTGCCTTGCAGACATTTTGGAACAGAGTCTACATGTTATAGAAGCTCTTTAATTATTATGAATGGTGTCAGACATTAAAACACAGGCTTACAAGCAGGCTGAATGTATTATAATTGTAGGTATTATGCATATGTTTTCTGAAGATTTTTACTTTCTTCCTATAATGGGATGACAGTAATTAGACATGAAAGATATATTGGAGATCTGACTCAGTGCACTTCCAGTGAAAGAAGTGTCTCACAATTATTTTAGTCTGTCTTGGATAACTATCATCCAATCCATTTTCTTTCAAAGAAACATTAATATCTCCAGAATGAGGATGTAGCTGGTACCAGTCTGACACAAAATGTATGTGTTTTTTGATTACACTGCACTATTATGAACAGAAGTGTCAGCTCAGCTCTTCTCCCCTACATCCCATGCAGACAGTTAACATCTCTTAAAGCCAGTGCTGTAAAGAGCTCTTGACGAAACCTTCATTTATTATAACAAAATAAAATCTTCCTGTCTTTTATTTGATAATTAGCCTCCCTGCTATTCTCTACCTTCTAGTGATTCGACTTCTCAGACTCCTTGATGACTAAGTAAAATCATTTACATGTTATATATTTTTGATTAAAAACATAAAAGAATAAGAACATTGTTTACAAAGAAAAATAATAAAGACATTATATATGAAACTTGCTAGGAGGAATAAGACTACCCATTTGAGACATTTCCAGACAAGGATTATGGGGATGTACTTCTATTTGGTTTTCTGAGTATGCTTCTACATATTCTTAAAAGCAAGATCATTTTAAATAGTGATACATTAAAGTAAGACTAAAGGGTTTTTGGAAACATTGAACATAAACTGAAAACGATCATCTGCACCAATAATTTGCATACATTAATGAATAGAAAGAAAAATAGAAAGGCATTATCATAAACATCTAAGTAGATTAAAATGTTGAAATCTCTTATTTTGTTGTGCTCTTCAATTATTAGAGAAACCCTTACCATCTTATCTACACATTTACACTGGAGTGGTTTACTGGATGTGAGAGTTGAGTCTAGAAATTCTTGTTTATTATTATTATTTTGTATTCAGACCACAAATCTTTTTTTTTTTTTGAGCAAACCCTCTTTTTTATTTGAGCTATTAGGACAAACAACGACTGAGGCGTATGATGAACATTTTATATTTATTACCTGGAAAGCAATATGTAAAAGTTTTCAGTTTTGGAGTGCTGCTGTTCTGTTCTTTCATGCTTGTACTATTGTGTTTAATTTCATTTTCTGGTTCCAATTTGTGTCCTGGCTTTTCTTAAGAGTTTCTTTCAGCCAGATCAAACACTGTGTCTCTGAGTGTCTGTAGCTTGAATTCTAACTCACTCTGCCATTCTGAATAGCTCAAAAGGAAGAGGGGAAAAAATTCCTCCAAAACTGGACTTACTAGGAAATATCTGCTGCGAAGTACCTCTAGCTATCCTTGTGATTCAAAACAGATTTCCTTCTTGAAAACATGTACGTCTTGATTATTGTTTAGATTTGCCTCTTGTAACAGGATACTGCACACATAAGCAATGTGAGGTGGCAAAGTAAACTTGTAAGGACAGAAGACATTTAGCTATCCCTGGTGGTTAGATGTTTTCTATCCTTACTCTGCCATCAAATTTTCAGCTAGACCTGAAACTGCGCACCGAAGTTCAGTGAGATGATCAGTGAATGCTGGAGTTGAATAATCTTGCACCATGACATAGCTCATTGACTGGAAAAATGCAGTTTTGCTAGATCCACAGTTATACAGAAACCTGGCACACTTTATCTGCATAACTGGGCTAGATTAGCAGGGGGATGCTGGCATCCTTCTCAGAACTAACACAGCAAGAGTGCTACCAATTTTGAAGTGGTGCCCTGAGCATGCAGTAATTACTTGTCCAAAATGCAAAAGGATTTAAGCTGAAATTGCCTATTTGCCACCAAAATGATAGAGCTAACAGGGTACAGAATATCCTGGGCTGACTTTCTACCACTTTTTTCCTATAGAAAGGGAAAAGTGGCTTTGAGTAGGAGGCCTGTAACAAGGCCTTGCAGATTCATACTCGCCCTCTCTCCAATTAAATAATTTTTTATGCTACATAATGCAAATCCAACGGACAAGACCCAGCAGTCAGGATGTTAGTGGAATATGGTTTGTCTTACTTTACAATTTTGGAGAGAAATAATAACATCTTTCAGATGAGGTGAAGGCAAAGTCATTGGGGCAGGTGGCTCTCCCCTGCTTGTTTTGTGAATGGTGCCTTTTGCATCTACTAAAAAACTCTTAAAAAAAAAAAGTTTTTACTTGAACTGGAAACTTGCTTGAATCCATCTAGAAATCTGAAAAATATATTTTTATTCAGAATGTCTGAAGTATGTGTTTTTCTCATTAAACTCCCATTTTAATCGAGGCTCTAGTTTTTAACTGAGATGAAGCTTTACTTTAAAACAAAACAACCTCCCTTACCCCCTTACCAAAACAAAACAAAACAAACAAAAAAACCTGCCCCCCAAAACTGCTGTTGGTCAGTAGATAAACTCTGAAATACATTCCTATGTCACTACATCACTTTCAGTATACGTTACCCATAGAAGTGCCATTGTTCATGAATGTTACAGTAACCAGTCATTATCTAAAGCTTAGAGTCTTTTGGTTTTTGCCCTCATTTTCTGCTTTTTGTTTGTTTCTTTGTTTTTTGTTCCGCTGCTATTGTTTGCAATTAATTCAATGCTTCACATATACACTCCTCAAGACCACTGCTCTCACAGTTATACTGCTTTCGATTTTTTTTTTAATTTTCATAAATGTGTCTGATCTGGATTCTCATCTTAGCACTGACTTAGTCAGTCAAACTTTAGGAAAGGCAGCAACCAGAGAAGTTTTTAAATTATCATGATTTTTAAAATAAATTTGTAACCATTCAAGAGGTCTCTTAGTATGAACACATTCTGAGCTTACAGAATTTGTCATGCACTAAATCTTGTTTCTAAGCTAACTGATTTGCAGCAAAATCATGAAACCTAAAGCCTCAAAACAATGAAACACCTAAGCATAGGCTGAAGTTACTCATAAAACTAGTCTAGGTTGTCTATCTAGACTTCAGCAAGGCCTTTGACATGGTGTCCCACAGTATTCTCCCAGAGAAGCTGGCAGCCCATAGCTTGCACAGGTACACTCTTTGCTGGGTTAACAACTGGCTGGAGGGTCAGGCCCAGAGAGTGGTGGTGAATGGAGAGAAATCCAGCTGGTGACCGGTCACCAGTGGTGTTCCCCAGGGGTCGGTGTTGGGATCCATCCTCTTCAATATTTTATTGATGATTTGGATAAGGGAATTGAGTGCACCCTCAGTAAGCGTGCAGATGACACCAAGCTGGGGGGAAGTGTCGATCTGCCAGAGGGTAGGAAGGCCCTGCAGAGGGACCTGGACAGGTTGGATCTAACCTGGGGGTGCTGATCGATGCTCACCTGAACACGAGCCGGCAGTGTGCCCAGGTGGCCAAGCAGGCCAGTGACATCCTGGCTTGTATCAGGAACAGTGTAGCCATCAGGAGCAGGGAGGTGATCGTCCCCTCGTACTCAGCTTTGGTGAGGCCGCACCTTGAGTGCTGTGTTCAGTTTCGGGCCTCTCTCTACAAGAAGGACATCAAGGCCCTGAAGCATGTCCAGAGAAGGGCTACGAAGCTGGTGAAGGGCCTGGGACACAAGTCCTGTGAGGAACAGCTGAGGGCACTGGGGGTGTTTAGTCTAGAGAAGAGGAGGCTCAGGGGAGACCTTATTGCTTTCTACTACTACCTGAAAGGAAGGTGTGGGGAGCTGGGGGTTGGCCTCTTTTCACAGATAACTAGTGACTAGAGGGAATGGCCTCAAGTTGCACCAAGGGAGGTTCAGGTTGGAAATTAGGAGACATTTCTTCTCAGAAAGAGAAGTCAGGCATTGGAATGGGTTGCCCAGAGAGGTGGTGGAGTCACCATCCCTGGGCATGCTTAAGGAAAGGCTGCATGTGTTACTTACGGACTTGGCTTAGGGGGTGATACTGGTATTAGGGGATGGTTGGACCAGATGATCTTGGAGGTCTTTTCCAACCTTAATGATTCTATGATTCTATGAAAAGTAGGGGTAATTTGCAAAGTTGGGATCTGTACAAAAACAATCAGATTTGAAACACCTGCTGGTTTGGCTATGTAACTTGTACAGGCTCCCTTTCTGAGAACTGGCCACAGACATTTTGACAAGTACAGAAATTGCCTTGTTCTGACAGTTTCCTTCCCTTCCCTTCCCTTCCCTTCCCTTCCCTTCCCTTCCCTTCCCCTTCCCCTTCCCTTTCCCTTTCCTTTCCCTTTCCTTTCCCCAGCCTTTTTACTGCTATCGCTAGGATTCTATCAAAAACTAACAGTATGAAATGAGTCAAAGCCCATGCCTTTAGTGAAAGAGGCTGCATCTGCCTCAGACAAACATCTTTGCAAAAGGCTTTGGCACACAGCTGTGGCTGGAATAGCAGATGTTTATTTGCAGTCTGTGAAATGTACCCTGCTATTCTCTAGAAATACTGGCTCAGCTGCAGTTGGTAATAAGGACTCTATCGCTGCTGTGCCAGAGCAGCTCAAATGAAGTTTAAGAGCTTTAATTCTCTCTTCAGCCTATAGCACTGTAATAGCTAGAGATTAGAGAATAATTGTGTTGCTTTTGAAAGCTCATAGTTGAAATCAAAATATAATAGACAAAGAAGTACTTACTGTTTTTAACATGTAAATCCAATCCTTCTCGTGTTGTGGGATCTTTGGCTGGAGCAGTTTGCTTTGATAGACTCTGGAATTACTTCAGTTTATTTCTCCCATGCTAGACAGTGAAAAGGAAAAACAGCTTATGAAGATAACTTGCTTAGCAACTTCATGTCATTAAAGCTACTCTAACAAGAGTATAATTTCTCTGTTTTTTTGATGAGATACTGAATCTTGTTCCACTTCAGCCTCAAGCACAGTCACCAGTGTTGGCTAACTGGTATTATTCCTGGACTGGAGACAAAGAAGAGCAGACCAGAACATCACACCACAGTTCTGAGGTCTTCAGTCATGTGCCATTGCCATGGAAGCCTTCCCTGCACACCTGGGAGGGATTAGTTGTCAACATAGTTGTTGTGCATGAAATCCTGAAGCCTGGCTGACAGGGATGAAAGTCAGTAAGTTTGAGTAGTGACACCTCCTTCCAACCCAAGATGTTTTTTATATCCAAGTTGGGAGACTGTTTGCAACCTAATGTAAAACTTACATTTTTTTGGTGGTGATTGAGGAACATCAGCTGGAGAAAGTGATCAGGTCAGTTTCAAGAGAAGTAATTAGCACATACACTGCAGCAGGGGAATCCTTCCAACCTCAGTCACTAGCACTGTGCAAATGGTTTGCAGCTGGAAAAATCATTGTTTATCATGGGCCGAAAGGTTTTCAAGCCAAGTAATAAAACAGAATAGCTCTTGTAGTCCTACCTGTCCTTTCTGAAATAAGTTCAGGAACTGAACCTACAAAAGTTGTTATACAAACATAGTCCAGTCCACTGACTTCCTGTTTGAGAAAACTTGTTTGCAAAGCAAGAATCTTGGTTTGCATCTATTTGCAAATTAATCTTGTTTTATTAGAATTAATTTGATTTTCACAGGCATCTGAAAAATCTTTGGAAGATTAATTTTAATTCAATTACTTATTTGTTGTTATAGCTTAATTATTTTTTGTGTTATCTGTCTGGCAGTATAGTCAGGTTCT
Source organism: Anser brachyrhynchus (assembly GCF_964034855.1). NCBI lineage: Eukaryota > Metazoa > Chordata > Aves > Anseriformes > Anatidae > Anser > Anser brachyrhynchus. Next base: position 74,667,718 of record NC_137697.1, on the reverse strand, counting down.
TCCTTGATAGCCATATTGAATTTATTTAATTAGGAGGAAATAAAGTTACTATTTCCAGAAATACATAGCAATGTCAATTATTCTAAGCGACTAAACTTTCAGGATTTATGAACATTTCTACAATTGCAGATAGTTGCTTGAATAATGAATTACATGGATTCAGAGTATTTACTTGCTTTTGCCTTAGTTATATTTTTAAAGAAAATTCAAGTCACAAATAAATTTCTAAACATAACTAATGGAAACTTGTTTCAGTCTGGAACCACTACAGTGTTAGTGACATAAACCAGTACATAAAATCTTAACGAGTATTCCTTAGTTCAGAGCCTGCAATACGACATTATATTGTTCTACTAGAATTCCAGTGTGTTGATTGTGTGGTATATTCGTAATGATTTTAAATCTCCTGATTCCAGACTAAAATGAATTTGAAAATTCTACTCTGTCTGTGTCACTAATGCCAAATATTTTCTAATGAGAATGGAAGATTTGGTTTATCCCTACAATTCATATGCAGGTCAGATTTTTACAGTTTCATCAAAGACAACAGGACTGATCATGAAATAACTTATCATTAAGAATATATAAATGTTTTATTGCTTGGGAAGGCTGACTCACAAATAATCAAATCCCATTTGTTCTGAATTACAGGACTTTATACTATAGGATACTATCCAATGGTGAAATCTATAAAATATTTAAAGCCAAAAGTTAAGAAGTTCATTTTTTTGGTTTTGTTTGTTTTTGTTGTTTGTTTGATTGGTTGATTGGTGGGTGGATTGGTTTGGTTGTTTTTAATTACATTTTAGTTGCTCTTTTAATGTGGTGTTTCAGATACCACTGTCGGCGGAAATGCAGAAGGCTTTGGAAGATATTTAAGAATAAACTGTGTTTAGAAATATTAATTTTGTAAGGCAATCATTTGGCCCATCATTTTATGGAGGAGAGAAATATTTTGAAAAGACTTTATCTTTGGCTATTAAGGATGGTTCCCTTGACTTCAGTAGAGAGGAAGAGATAGCTCAGAAGGAAATTTCATCTTCGAAGCTCACCGCAGAACTGAATGTTTGCCCAAACTACTGTTTAAACCTACTTTCATGTGAGTACGACCTACTCCCCCAGAGCCCAAAATTCCATCCTCCTTTAAACAGCATTCTGCCAGCTATCAAAACACTTTGTGTTCAAATATAGAAAAGATTTTTTTTTTTTTTGGGGGGGGGGAACGGATAAAATATACTTTCTTAAACTATTCTGACACAACAAGAGTAGGGGGTTGTTCCACTCCTTGGAACAGAAGAAAAGAGAAGCAAATTGCACTGAGAAGTGGTCTACATTGGGGACTACAGCCTATGGGCTGTGGTTCTTTGATGGTCTGATCTGTGCAGCTGGTGCAGAGGTTAGCTCCAGAGGTAACCATCCCTGCTACAGAGACTTGCTGGAGTTTATCATAGTGCAGGTCTGAAAAAGGAGCGAGAATCTGCTGGGAAACTTTGCCAGCCATCACACCCCCAGGCAGACAGATCAGGCTGTGCAGAGAACTTGCTCTTCACGCTCGTCTCCACAGTGGAGGCTTGCCTCCTGTGTTCGTGAATTCGAACACCCAGAGTTATGCCTATCCTTCACATAGAAGTGATGGCAGAATTCCTTTCCAGTGATTTCCAGTAGGTGGCACCTAGTCTAAACTAGATTTCTGCAAAACACTCTCAGTGGAAAAAGAATTAGGATGCTCATGCAAAATTATAGCAAGTTTTGCATGTGCATACCCTTGAAATACAGAGCCCTTGAGCCCTTCTTGAAATACAACACTGCGTACCTAAGTAGCTTTTAATACAGGGGAGAAGAAAGCAGCTCATAGACTTTCACCTTGTTGCTTACTCAGGAATCTTGAATAGAAAGTGATTTTTTTATTATTTCTAATTACCCTACAGAGACTTGCTTTAGTCAGAGTTTTCTGTTCAGAATGATCTTTTCTGCATTTCTTTGCACTAGGATTTACCTAGAATATTAAAAAGTCTTTACTTTTACTGTCAGAAATACTTTAAATGTCAGAAATATAAATTGTGATATTTCAGGGATCAACAGGAATTGAGAATGAGCTTATTGTTATTAGAAGGCATGGCAACCAATAAGAAAACAGGCTCACACTGTTGGTTAATAATGAGGTGGCACTGCATTTTGCTCACTTACTCTAAGTGTAGTTGACTGATCATTTCAGTGGTGGGAAACCTTGACAGACAAGATTAACTGGCTCATTTCTTATTTGCATTGCTTTAATCATGTAAAAAAATATTATTTTTAAGAGTTTATGAAGTGACAGTGGAAGAATATATCCATAATGTATCTTCTTGTATTTATTATTTTATTTCATTTAAATAAATAAATAAATAAATCATTACCTTTTTGTCACTGATGTGAGATGTCATACTAGTCTTTATTCCCATTTAGCTTTCAGTAGGAACTTCCGCTGTATGACACAAACATAAAGAACATGGTCTTAATTCACCATGCTAGATTATTGTAGTAGACGCTGTTTCAGTGATCTGAATTATTCTGAGCATAAAAACAAAGTATAAATAATATGCTTAGCAAAATCTTCAGTGCTTTATTTCGCAGTAGAAATCATTGCTGTCATAATAATTAAAAGTTCAGTTTAGAGCAGCCATAACTAACATAACATTTTGTGTTACAGTTCTATAGTATTTACTGTCTAGTCCTGGGAAAACATGACATCGCAAACTTTGTATTATTTACCACAAGACTTTAACTATGAGAAGAAAGGCCTACTGTCTTCAAGCCTCACAATCTTTTAGGACATTTTGCTTTCCCTTCAAGCAGTCTAGAGCACATAACCTTTGCCTTGTTAGATTTATAACAAAGAACAGAAAAAGATGTTTTTACTGAATAAATCACAGTCGTTTTTTTTTTCTTTCTCTACATTCTGATACTCATTATTTGAGTGTTCATTTGCAGTGAAGGAGTCTAGAGAGAATTTCAACAAATAGTAACAATATTTTTGCTTTTATCTTATGCCAAGCTATATCTCTCTCAGAACATTTTCTCCTTGCTGTCAATGCATAATCAACCCACACTTTGATTGAGAAGATCAGGTTTAATTTTTGGTGTAAATCAAGGATTTAGGAATTCATGTTAAACCAGGTTGAGGCTGGTATAACTGCTGAGTGCTGTAATTGAAAGTGGCAATGTGTCCTGGGATTTCTGGCATCCTAAACAAAGCTGTGATCTCCCTAGGAAGTTGCTCCAGAAACACACTTAGGGCACAACTTTTATAAGTTGCTGGGTTGACAAGACTTTGCTAGTTTCAGTTCTCAAAGCAGAAAATTGTTTTGACTTTGCATCCTTCCTTCAGGCAAAATGCAAGAAATTTAAATATAATTCAGTGTCTTCTTTCCTCCAGTGAGATTACAGTTGTCAGTTCCAACTTCATGGGATGATTATCCCTTATTTTGTTTTTCTTATCTGTCCACTACCGTAACTACTACTTTTTAATGGGACCCAGAAAAACATTAAACTGGGAATTTTGCTAAACTGTTCACACACACAAAGAAGCATGCAGATCTCTTGCAGACTTGTCCTTTACAGAAAATGCTGGAAGGGTAACACAGTCATAGGACTAAGCTAAATACCTCATAACCCTCTCATGATGAACTTCAAGTGGATGGGTAGTTTGGAAACCACCTTTGTTTCCTTTCTTCTAATTGTTTTTCTTGATGTACTACATTCTTCTGGCTCCTTGGTCTGTAAGTTAAAGAAACTTAGCCTTTATGTCAGCCAGTTTACTTTAAAAGTTCTACAAGCCTCGAAGTGCAAGGTCCTGCACCTGGGCTGTGGCAATCCCAAGGACAAATAGGCTAGGCAGAGAATGGATTGAGAGTGGCCCTGAGGAGAAGGACCTGGGGGTGGTGGTTGATGAGAAGATCAACATGAGCCAGCAATGTGTGCTTGCAGCCCAGAAAGCCACCCGTACCCTGGGCTGCACCAACAGCAGCGTGGGCAGCAGGGCGAGGGAGGGGATTGTCCCCCCCTGCTCTGCTCTCATGAGACCCCACCTGGAGCCCTGTGCTCAGCTCTGGGGCCCCAGCACAAGGAGGACACTGAAGTATTAGTGAGTCCAGAGGAGGCCACAAAGATGATCAAGGGTCTGGAGCACCTCTCCTACAAAGGAAGGCTGAGGGAGGTGGAGTTGTTCAGCCTGGAGAAGACAAGGCACCGGGGAGACCACACAGCGGCCTGCCAGTGCCTAAAGGGGGCTGCAGGAAAGCAGGGGAGGGACTCTGTCAGGGCGTGCAGGGACAGGACAAGCAGTAAAAAAGCTTTAAAGTAAAAGAGGGTAGGTTTAAAACAGTTATAAGGAATAAAATCTTTTCTCTGAGGGTGGTGAGGCACTGGCACAGGCTGCCCAGAGAAGCTGTGGATGCCGCATCCTTGGAAGTGCCCAAGGCCAGGCTGGATGAAGCTTTGAGAAACCTGGTCTGGTGGAGGTGTTCCTGCCCATGGCAGGGGGGGTTGAACTAGATGATCTTTAAGTTCCCTTCCAACCCAAACCATTCTATGATTCTATTGATTGTAAAAAAATGGCTTTCAGATCCACAAAGATATTCAAACACTGTCTATATTATAATTTGTAGCTCATCAGCTTGTAACATATGGAACTGCATTATGCAGCTAGATTATTAAGTTTCCTCTCACTTTTTTGAAATTATTGAGATGATATTTTAAACACCAGTGATCAATATTTGTATCAGAAAGTCCTTATGCAGTCATCTTTGGAATTGGCCCTTAGTTATTAAGGAAACATAGACCTGCATGAAAGCAAATCCAACTATTAATTATTTTTGGTCTTTGAAGTTCTATGTAGGAACTGAACCATTTGTTCCTGCATGGACTTTTCTTTGTTTTAGATAAAGATACCAGTGCTTGAAATAGGACCTTCTGAGTGTTGGCTGTCCATGTCCAGGTTTTGGTAGGGGGAGGCTGCAGGGGTGGCTTCTGTGAGAAGAATCCACCAGCTTCCCCATGTTAGGTAAGGGCCAGTTTCAGCCGGCTCCAAAGGGACCTGCTGTTGCCCACAGCCAAGCCAGTAAGTGATGTTGTTCGTGCCTCTGGGAGAGCAGATTTAAGAAAGGCAAAAAAAGACTGCTGCTCAACGGCAGCTGGGAGAGAGAGGAGTGAGCAGCAGCCCTGCAGCCCCCAGGTGAGTGCAGCAGGAGGGCAGGAGGTGCTCCAGGCAGGCAGCAGCAGTTCCCCTGCGGCCTGTGGAGAGGCCCCTGGTGGAGCAGGCTGTCCCCCTGCACCCACGGGTCCCACACGGAGCAGATCTCCACGCTGCAGCCCGTGGAGGAGCCCCCGGTGGAGCAGGTGGATGTGGCCTGGAGGAGGCTGCGGCCCATGGAGAGCCCCCGCAGGAGCAGGCCCCGGGCCGGAGCTGCAGCCCGTGGAGAGGAGCCCACAGTGCAGTGAAGGAAAATCACGAGGAGGAAGGAGTAGCAGATACGAACTGTTACGGACTGACCACAGCCCCCATTCCCCAGTGCCACTCAGGGAGGTGGAGGAGGTATGAAGGCATGAAGGTGAGCCTGGGAAAAGAAGGGGGGATAGGGAGAATGTGTTGTATATTTTGTCTTTGTTTCTCACTATCCAGACATACTTCAAGTGTCAATAAATTAAATCAGTTTTCCCCAAGTAGAGTCTATTTTGTTCCTGCTGGTAAATGGTATGTGATTTCCCTGTCCTTATCTCAATACAGTTTTTTTTGTTGTTGTTGTTGTTTTGTTTTGTTTTTTTTTTTTGTTAATTTCTGCCCCTGTCCTGCTGAGGAGAGGGAGGGAGAGATTGTCTTGGTGAGCACCTGGTGGCCAGCCAGGGTCAGCCCACCTCAGTTACACTGGAAGAAAATGACTGGCTCATTTCTAAGAATGCATGCCACCAAAATTATTTCAGATCCTTGTCTTAGTCACATCTGGATATGTCAGGAGTAAATCCACAGAGATCATTGGTGTCACCATGTGGTTGTAACTGAGGCCAAAACCTAGCCCAGGCAGCGCACACTGATTGTTGGGTCTGGACAAGGGGAGATTTGTGCGGAGGAAGGATGTGCAGGGTGGTCATAAAGCAGTGTGCTACTCAGGTCTTGGGTAACACAGCAGGAAATCTTACTGGGAAAAAATTTTGGAGATTTAAAAAATTTAAAAATAGATGAAAATTTTGGCGAAAATACACCTGATGTGATAGGTTTTCTTGATCACCATCTACTGATGCTCCATGGCAGCTAATTAGTCACATGGCTTCAATGGACAAAAATAAGTAGCATAAATACAGTGTATACGAATTCTGCTGGTAAAAAAAAACACCTCATCTGTGCAACACTTCCATGACAGTAAAACTGCCAACTCTTAATACTTACTACCCGACTTCTTTTTCCAAACATTTTAAATAAATAAGCTCATTCTTTTGGAAGGTAACTTTTTAAACTGATGTGTGGCTTAGATTCCATCTGAAATTATATTATGCATGTAGAAATTTTAGTATCTGCTTCTGGATGATTCTAGAAGTACATTTAAGATGTAAAGTTGGTCACAGAACAAAAATTCCTGAATATATCTTGAAAAAAAAACAATATAATAAATGGTTAAGGAGGCAGTTCTAGGAAGTGTAAAGTGTTTTTCCAGGTGGAAAATGCTTTGCACTGGAATTTAAAATGCTGTGGATTAATTTTATGCACTACAGTGGATTGCTTAATTTATTTAACAAATTTTTTTCTTTTTGGTAATGATTGCCCAACATTATTGAAATGTTTAGCTTGCTCTTTAAGACTGTCTCAGTGTAGTCTGCCTTGGTTTAATGAAATGTTTGCCATGCATCTAAACAAAAGACACATGCAAAATGAAATTAATTTGCACTGCCTGTCAAAGTGTTTTTAAAACTTGCGTTGTACAAATATGCAGTATGAGACTATACGTCTGGCAGCTTGAACATTGTTAGAGTTACAGTGCCTATAAAACCGCATTGAACTTAAACCATAAATGTTACCAATATTCTGTTGGTTATTTCAGATTTTTAGAGGGATTATGACATATTTTGGAGCCATGTATTGCCGTGACATACAAATGCTTAGACAGTGATGAATTGTTACACAAGTCATAGCATCAGCTTTGTCACTGTGTTGTGATTTCAATACAGTTTAGATGTATATTAACAATAGAAAACTCAGAAAATTCATATCCATTATCAGTATCATCATTGTAAAGTCCTCATGTACAATATAAATGACTTCTCAGCTCTTAAAGCAATTTGAAATTAAAGTGAAAATCAATGAAGAGCTCATCAGAAAAAGACTTTTAATGCATTATGCACATGCACACACAGAGTCAAGTATATTGGCACATAAAGCAATTAAGTATGTAATAGGGCAGAAGCATATACACTCAGCAGGAAATATAATGCACATTTTTGAAAACTGGCTATAATGAAGATGCTGCAAAAGGCATAAAAGTGAAACCAAATGATTATGTGTAGGATATATTGGATAGGAATCCACCCAGTATTGCAGGCTGGTTGCAATGCTCTGTTCTGATGACAATGAGATTAGTCAGTGAGCTTTGTAGCACTGGGTAATCTGTGAAACAGTTGTATTCTCTGCTCACCTTCAACAAATAAACAAATTTTGATTCTCCGAATGATAATCTAAATCTCCCCTCTTTTAGTTTAAAGCTATTCCACATTGTCCTGTCATTATCTGATTGAGCAAAAAGTCACTCTCCATCTTCTTTATAAGTCCTCTCTAAGTACTGAAAAGCCACAGTGAGGTCACCCTGGAGCCTCAGCTGTCTCAGCCTTTCTTCGTAGGAGAGTTGCTCCGGCCCTCTGATCATCTTTGTGGCCCTCCTCTGGACCTGTTCTAAGAGATCAACATCCTTCTTGTGCTGTGGGCTCCAAGCCTGGATGCAGTACTCCAAGTCGCCCTCACAAGGGCAGAGTAGGGGGGAGAGTCACCTCCCTCAACCTGCTGGCCATTCCTCTTTTGAAGAGTGACCCAACAGAAGGAAGGGAAGCCATCCAAAGACCTGGACAGGCTGGAGAAGTGGGCCCACATGAACCTGATAAGGGTCAACAAGTATAAATGCAAGGTGCTGCACCTGGGTTGGGGCAATCCCAGGCAGATGTACAGACTGGGAGAAGAACTCATGGAGAGCAGCCCTGCAGAGAAGGACTTGGGGGTTCTGGTGGCCGAGAAGCTTGACATGAGCCAGCAGTGCGCGCTTGCAGCCCAGAAGGCCAACTGCATCCTGGGATGCATCAACAGAAGCGTGGGCAGCAGGACGAGGGAGGTGATTGCAGCCCTCTGCTCTGCTCCTGGAGGCCTCATCTGGAGTGCTGCATCCAGGCCTGGTGTTCCCAGCACAAGAAGGATGTGGGTCTGTAAGGACGGGTCCGGAGGAGGGCCATGATGCTGATCAAGAGGGCTGGAGCACCTCTCCTGTGAAGAAAGGCTGGGACAGCTGGGGCTGTTCAGCCTGAAGAAGAGAAGGCTCTGGAGTGTTTGCATTGCAGCTTTTCAATATTTAAATTGGGGTTATAAAAAAGATGGAGAGCAACTTTTTGCTTGGTCAGATAATGACAGGACAAGGGGGATTGGTTTTAAACTAAAAGAGGGGAGATTTAGATTAGAGGTTAGGAGGAAATTCTTCCTTCAGAGGGTGTTGAGGCATTGGGCCAGGTGGCCCAGAGAAGCTGTGGATACCCTGTCCCTGGAGGTGTTCAAGTCCAGGTTGGACGAGGCCATGGGCAACCTGATCTAGTGGGTGGCATCCCTGGCCATGGCAGGGGAGTTGGAACTAGATAGTCTTTAAGGTCCCTTCCAACCTGAGCCATTCTACAATTCTATGATTTAAAAAGGTGAAGGAAACAATAATGGAGATATGTAAATGAAAACTCTACTCCCGAATTGTTCTTTACAATAGAAGAACACACTGTGTGTATACACACCTATATATATACACCTATATATATACACCTATATATTTATACAGAAGAAATGCATATTTAATCAGATGTGACAACTTGGTCAGAAAACAAACAAACAAACAAAAAAACACCTAAATATATTTCTTTTCTCCATAACAGTTATCTCTGTAGAAGCAAGACGCCATGATGCTGATCTTAAGAAGGGCAGAGGGAAGGAAGGTAAGCTTGTAATAGTTTTCCCAGGACTTTTCATGTTTCTCTTATCTCTTACCATAAACAACGGCTGTTTACCTTCTTCCCTTGCCTGCTTTTCAACTCAACAATATAGTTTAATTTCTTAATTAAAACAATGAATGCACCTGTTTTCTCATATACAGCTTTTTATTTCCTTTAATAGAAGGGAGGCTGTAGTTTTTCTTCAAGGACAGCTGAGTACCTTGCAGAGTTTTACAGTGTTCAGAGTTATATTATCACTTTTCCTGCTCATTCTTTCAGATTCTTCCTGTTAAATACTAAATAAAATCTTCCAGTTTTTGTTTTATTTTATATTTCCACAAGATGTCAGCAGCAGCATATTATTCTAAATACCAGTGCTAGCTCATGCAGTGTACCTTCCTGAGCAGAGACAACCTTAAGGCCACGCTGCATTATTCAGCAATTACACAGATGAAAATTGTTTGCAGCCTTCAAGGAAGTTCTATCTGCTGATGAGAATTTGGATTCTGGTTACTGACTGAGAATACAGTCATCCTTCAAATGCAGTAGTGGGCATAAACACATTTTATCTGTACTAGTCCATGTTTCTGCAGAAACTGAAATTGAAAAATTACTAAAAAGAAAAGGTTTTGATCTGCTCTAATCACAAGCTATTTATGTCACCAGCTCTGTATATAGTCTCATTAATTAATATTTGATTATTATTCAAGTCAGTAACAGAGTGGCAGCAACAATGGCAGCAAAATCAACCCTTAAGTGGGTTCTCAGACGTAGAAGATTGATCTCCCTGGCCTTTGGCCCTTGTAAAAAATATCTATTTTTTGTCAAGTTAGCTAGTGTAGTTTAGTGCAGAGGAGACACTAAATCAAAAAGGGAAAAAGTCCTCACACATGACCTCTAATTTCATTTTAGCACTTATTTAATTCAAGCTAAATGGTTTTGATGGATTTATAATTATTTTTCAGCAACACCCACAATATGATAGGCCCTTTTCAAATACTGAAGAAGCAAAACTCAGAATTTCTAAAGAAGAAATTATCAATTGATATGAAAGAACTCTTGTCCTAGCAAGGCCAAGAAATAAGTCATTCTATGTCAAGGTCAGATCGAAAAAATGCATCCAAAGTAAGAAGAGTAATGTGGATTACTTGCTCATAATGTCAGTCTTTTGGTCCAACTGTGAAAATATAATTTTGAGAGTTTAAAATATAATTTTGTATAATTATAATTTCTTTCTTTTGTCTCCATAGCCAGGAGGCACAACTGATATTTAAAGTACCTTTTCAAAATCTCCGTATAAAATATGCAAGACATTAATTACTTCAACTGAAACTCTAAAACTGAAACTCTGTTGCTCTGAAAGGCAGCAAATGTACTTCTCAATTTCACCTTTCAAAGGAAAGTCATACTTTATTTTTAATTTACACACCAAGTATTTAAACAACTGTGCTCCTTTAAAAATGCAACGTATTGTGTAAGGAAACAAAATATATTTGTTCAGCTAGCTTAATCAGTTGACTTCCTTTTCCTCCCAATAAGATATTGGAAAAATCAGAGCAGTGAGTCTAGAAAAGAGAAGGCTGAAGGAAGAAAAGCATTTATCTGTGATCAGTTACATGAAAGACAGTAAAGGAGAGGAGGGTAACATCCTTTTCTACATTTCTGTTGTCAATCAAACAAACAGGAGGTTTGAATTCAACAAACAACAACAACGAATGTAGGAAAAAAATGTAGATTTAAAGTTTAACAGCAGATTACATTACATTCCAGAGCACATAGCTGAGAAATCTTGAGGTTTTCAAGAATTTATCCATCTGTTAACATTAACTGAGGTAGATGAATGAACACTTCTATTTTTCCATGTTTCAGCAAGGAAGTAGTGACATGAATGCTGAAGCCTCCAGTGAAAGGCAGGTTTTATGTGGAACTGAGTATCTCAGTGTAAATCCCATGGTGCCATAGCATGGCAGATTTTATTTCCACATAGCTGAAATAATTTAGCTCAACCACGTCTGGATTCTTCAAAATCAAACTGCAGTGCCTTGTCTCTGTGAGGACTGATCTGACTTCCCATAGCGCTGTACTTTGCCTGCAGTAAAAGGGTGGCTGGGGTCTTCGGAAAAACAGGGAGCCAATGCATCTGCTTTGGCTTTTCCCACATAAAGTCCTGCTCCTCTTCAAGTACTGCTCCTCTTGGAAACTCTGCTTGTCATGGCAGAATGGAGGTAGTCATGTTGTCAGTGTTGCTTTCAGATTAGTGAGCTATATTATTTTAATGTGGTACCCAGATATCAATAATAATCAATATCATTAATAAAATATCCAGAAAGATAATGGACTGTATGTACATCTTCAGTTCTTTTCTCAGGAAACTATAACTCTTTGCTTTCTGTTTTATTTGTAATGATAGTCAATAATACTAGCAATTTTTAAAATTACGGTCATTTACTGGTGAGGAAAATTATAATAAATTGTAATGCAATTAAGAATTTGGCTATCAGTATATATAGATTACCAGCAGTGGAAATATTTGTCTTCTGCTCGTAAGTACATAAGTCTTCTTTCTTCATGAATTCCCAGTACATTACTGGTGTATGGAGTACTGACGATCACGTAACATATTTTTTCCTCCTTTCTGATAAATTTTTACAAATTTGGTATATTTTCCAGTGGAATACAGGAATTGCTGCATTTTGTATCCTAGCATAGCATAAACTTAAATTAGGCAAAAGATCTACCCTGAAAGTTAGTTCCTATCCAAAGAGAACAATAATGTGTTTTGCCAGGTGAGGAGTTTGGAAAGTAGTGTAAAAAGAACAGAGCAAAAAGAACTATCAGTTCTTCAGATTTCATTGTAGTACTTGCCAGCTGCTGGAAAAGCACACTTGTTGCTGCATGCAAGCCTCATCTCAGGTACGGTCTAATCTAATTTCTTTGATGAAAGTGCCTGTCACGACCGATTATTGTTGTGGAGTGCAAAGGAACTCATGGTCACAGAAGGACAGCTAAGACTGGTTCTGGAAAGACCTGGAAAGCAATGACTTACTCAGGAACCTGAATTTCACCTGAAATTATTCAGCTATTGCAGTGAGTAATTACAAATTATCTACACACTATTTAAAACATTCAGCCATATATTGCATCATAGAGGGGTTCTGTGGAGTGTAGACTGTTTTCCCATGTGAGTTGTTTTTTTCCTTTTTTTTTTTTTCTCCTGCCAAGTTGGATAACTCATGAGCACATAATACATTTATATTTTCTGTTTGTTTCCTCTCTACTTCTTAAAAATGGAAGAGGTAAGTTTTGGGAAAGCAGGGATTCACAGATGCATAGAATCAATTAGGTTGGAAAAGACCTCCAAGATCATCAAGTCCAACCTTTAACCTAACACTGCCAAGTTCACCACTAAACTGTGTCACTTAAGCTCTACATCTACACATTTTTTTGAAGACCTCCAGGGATGGTGACTCAAACGCTTCCCTGGGCAGCCTGTTCCAATACTTCACAACCCTTTCAGTGAAGACATTTTTCCTAATATCCAGCCTAAACCTCCCGTGGCACAACTTAGGTCCATTTCCTCTTGTCTTATCACTTGGTGCTTGGGAGAAGAGAGCGATCCCCACCTTGCTATAACCTCCTTTAAGGTAATTGTAGAGCACAATAAGGTCTCCCAAACCGCCTTCTCTCCACACTATACAACCCCAGCTCCCTTGGCCACTCCTCATAAAACTTGTTCTCTAGAGCCTTCACCAGCTTCCTTGCCCTTCTTTGGACATGATTCCCTGCTACGCTTAGGAGAAAAACACATCAATGGTGCAAATGATTTAGGAACATGTTTGGGTAACTTTCTCTTATCAACTGGATGTTTTCCATTACCAGTTTTATTTGAAGGTTAAAGATTAACAACAAACTCTGTAAAAGCTCAAGATAGTCCAGGTTATTGGATGAGAGAAAATCTATGATGCAATGAGAATAATGATTTTTTCCCCCTCTATTTTTCCTATTAATTGCGTCTAGAAATGTGTTTGCATTTGACATAATTTAATATGAGTTTATTCAGAATACATATGCCTGCCTACTGACAAAAAGCATCTTTGAAGAAATCTTAATAAGAAGAAACAGAGCAAAAGGTTAACAGGAAAGCTTATGGAAGAATCTGCTCCAATATTTTTGAGCAATCTTTATTGCCACGGATTTCAAACCACCTTACAGGTAACCAGATACAAGTTTGTTACTATGAAAGACGGAGAGAGAGCCATCACTCAAGCCATCCTGCTGGTTATGCAGCCCAACTCTGGGAGAAGATCTGGATGTGCACTAGTTACCATCTGCATGGGAAAAAAATGAAATATTTAAACATGTGATGTCTCTGGATGGTTAGGAGAGCGGGAGTTGCAATATAGTCCAATTTTATATGTAAAGATATAGCCTTTCTGAACCCAGTTAATAGTCTCTCTTACTGTCAGTTCAGCAGTGTGTGTATGGGGTGTGTGTGTGTTTGGGGTGTGTGTGTGCGTGTATACACTCTGCTCACAGAGGCCACCTGTGCAGCCCCCCACTACCAAAACCTTGCCATGTAAAACAAATACACTGTGTGAACAACATGTGGTTCAAGTAGACCAAGTGCAAGGTCCTGCATCTGGGTTGGTGCAACCCCAAATATGAGTACAGGTGTGGAGGTGGGTGGATTGAGAGCAACCCTGAAGAGGAGGACTTGGGTGTACTGCTAGCTGAAAAATTGGACATGAGCCGGCAATGTGTGCTTGCAGCCCAGAAAGCCATCCGTGCCCTGGGCTGCACCAACAGCAGCGTGGGCAGCAGGGCGAGGGAGGGGATTGTCCCCCTCTGCTCTGCTCTCGTGAGACCCCACCTGGAGCCCTGCGTTCAGCTCTGAGGCCCCCAGCACAGGGAGGACAGGGACCTGTTAGAACAAGTCCAAAGGAGGGCCACAAAGATGGTGAAGGGTCTGGAGCACCTCTCCTATAAAGACAGGTTGGCCCAGGGAGGAGAAGTTTCAAAGGAGACCTTATTGCGGCTTTTCAGTATAGAAAAGGGTATTGTTGTAAGACTGATGGAGAAAGACTTTTTTACCAGTCTGCCCCTACCAGTGACAGGACAAGGGGCAACAGTTTTAAATGGAAAGAGGGTAGATTTAGATTGGATATAAAAATGAAACTTTTCACAATGAGGGTGGCTAAACACTCTAACAAGTTGCCCAGAGAAATTGTGGATGGCTCGTCACTGGAAGTGTTCAGAGAAAGTTTGGATGAGGCTTCAAGCAACCTGATCTAGTGAAAGGTTATCTTTGCCCAACCCAAACCATTCCATGATTTTGTGACACTATTCTATGAAGTTTCCACATATTGTAAGTTATCAGGTTAGTTAGTGACCTGAGTCCTACCGGATCATGAAGATTGATTTGATGACTGTAGTTGACTTGCCATCAGGTAGCATAAACACCAGGAGAGCAAAAAGGATAATGAACAATGACGTTCCTGAACTGGAGCAGACAGTGTTTATTGTATGTGTGTTTGCTTATTTTTGTAAAAGAAAGCACATACAGTCCACCTGGGGTAAACACGAAAGCCAAAATAAAAACAAAAACAAACAAAAATCCCAACTTGTTTCAGCCACAAGCTGTGAAGACACAAATGTCAAATCTGTTAAAATGCATGCACATATGTAAAACACCTCTTAACCCTGTGCAAATATACAGCAGCATACAGAAGCCTTATGTGAACACAGAGAGGTCTCCTTCAAGAGTGGGAAACAGTCTCTCCAGTGTATGGCCCTGCAGTGATCCAAAAATCACTTTGCCCTAGCTCTCATTTCATCACGTTTCTGAATGTTACACACCATCTTTATCCATTTCAGCTAGACCTGACGAGGATCTTGGAGAGCAATGTTTATTTTAATTAGGTCTTCACATGACTGTGCCACATCAGTAGGTTGTAAAATGAGGAATGTATTTTTCTGTGAGCAGCGAACAACCTGGTTAAAGCTTGGAAGACTGGAAAATAGTCACAGCCATATGATGAAGAGGAAAGAGCTTGTTTCTTTTGTTTGATTTACCATGTAATTCTTCATAAAAATCTGTTACCTTGTATTATTTCTTAGCTGTGTATAGTATTTCTAGCTATTTATGAAAGTTGTCTAATGGTGACACAATGTCCTCTGCTCAGGCCCTGCTCTATCTGCGTGAGTTTGGGCATAGCTTTGCAAACCTGGACAACTGCCTCATGAATGAAGTTGTGAGTGCTACTCAGCTGTCTTGTTTGAAGCTGAATAACCACTTTCATGGAAGTTTTGCCAGTGGATTTAAAGACTGATTTCTTGAGTCTTTCACTTGTGCATACTGTAATAAGACTAGGATGTAATAATATATATTATGTTTTCAGAAGAATCTTAGTTTCTTGCTCAAATATAGACTGTCAGAATAAAATACTGTGTGGAACCTATAATAAACTTGGTTAGCATTTTACTGCTCCTCTAAATCTCTCTGCTGAAGTGGGTTTTATTGATTTCATTTTTGTTATATCTAATTTAATTTAAAACCAGGCTTTTTTCTTTTTTATTAACTAGAAGTGTCTGTACCTACATGCACTCCTTTCACTTCACATAAAAAGGGAAAAATCCAGCTGAAGGTGAGCATTGTTCTAATAATTATCTACTGCATAACTACATCTATGTGTTAGATAAGACATTCTTTGTCACTTTTAAAAAATTAACTTTCTTAGCAGTGGTATACAAGGTATGGCAAAACTAGCTTTATCATGAATGGGTTATGTAAGGATTCATCTTTACCTATGCTTAATGCAGTTGTGTCTTCCTTGACTATAGAAACTAGATTAAAACCCAACACTAATATTGCTGGAGTTGCTGCAATTGCCTGTCCCACCTGAGCACAGTCAGAGCCTGGGGAGGAGTTCTGGAGTAGCTATTTTAGTGATGTGATCTAATAAAGAGTAGTTCTGCTCTCTGACTCATTCCCTGTAGGTTATTGTAACAATGTACAATACATATTTTTTAAAAGATGTCATATATGAACATTTTCCATTTCTGAGTTGATTCAGGAGTTCTTCTCTGTTATACTGGCAAACTTTAAATAAAAGACTGTTTATTTCAGACACACACATGTAAGAATGGACCATTGCACAATGGAACTTTTGCAGAAACGACGTCGAATAATTCTCCAGCTAAATTAGGAAGCTAGGGGGCATTAGGCACTTCTTGTTTCTGGCAGTAGATCAATGGCAGGACTTTATGACTGTATCTGTAACTCATGGAAAATGCACTGTTTCAGCAATATGTCTTATGAATATAGCTGTTTACTGTTATGCACCTTACCTACATTCAAGATATGTAGTTTTGAGGAAGAAAGAGGGTTTAAAGTAAAATAATTGCTTCTCCACCACTATAACAGAACTTTTTTCTCCAGCTTTTATTTTGCCTAAGTAAGTGTATTTTAAATGTCTTAATCTGACAGCTAAAATCATGATGGAGTTCTGCAAGGCTGGGTTCCAAATCAGTGATATGCTGTATTTATTGTATTTCCTGCAACAGTGAGTATATTTGCTTGTTTTTTTTTTTTTGGTTGTTGTTTGTTTATTTTCCTCCTCTCTAGTAGCATAATGTATAGAGTATACGTAGTAATAATAACAAAATAATATAAATACACTGAGAGTGAAAAGTGACCGACACTAATGAGACCCATGGTATTGCTTCCATGAGCCATGAAAGTATTAATATTACTTTCTTGTGATTTCTTTTTCTTTTTTTTTTCCTCTTTTTTTTTTTTCTTTATGTTAAAAGGTAGAACCTCCCCTGCTTCACACATGGAGGTCTTTTCTCCCATGGCTGTGCTCACTTAACTCCCATTATCATTAATGGGAGTTGCAAACACATTCTGAGGAGAAAATAGATCCCTTATTGGTCACCAATAACATTTGTTTTAAAGCTACCAGGTATGCTTTGTGACCCCTCCCCCCCCCCCCCCCCCCAATCATTTTTATTTTTCTGCCATGCACAAACAAGCAGACTGTCAAAAACAGAAAGAAGCTCATGGACATTACCTGGATCTGAAATTCAATAATGAAAAAGAACCAGATATTAACTAGGGAACAGACCTACCACTGACTCGGAAATCAAACTGAGCTATTTTGCTTTTCAGGTGGATTGGTCTGTAATGCGAGCTGCTTAAAAACAGGTGTGGAAAGATATATTTTGTCCTCTCATTAAGATGAAACAGATAACTTTGGAGTATAATCCCTTCTCAGAGGGTTAGACATTTAGTCACAGACCATTTCACTGGCATAAAATCCCTGCAGTAAAATCTCAAAATAATTCCTTGGTCCTCTCTCTTACTAAGCTTCAATAATAAAAGTGCTCTTTACCACTCATCATCATGACAAATGTTGGCAAAAATCACTGAAAAGAGAACGGGAAGAATTTTGGTGTTTGAAATTCTAACGAGTTGAAGATATCATAATAAACGGTTGGTTTAATAATCGGATTTCTCAAATATATGACTACTAGGTACTCCAAACACTGAAATTGACAGCATTAACCAAACCCAAAACTCAGTTAACTGTGTAGCTCTAATAGTCCTATCCTAGCATGATTTTAATGGAATTGAAGTCACTGAACAGCATAAATACTCAAATTTCTCTTCTCTTCTGCAGCATCTACCTACACCTCTAGTGGAGAAAGCATTTAATGCAATATAAATATATTCACAAAACCATTCAAAAATTGCAGGAATTAATTGTAAAAAACAAAAACAAAAGTATGTATTTTTTATACTTGTAACCTTGAATAGACAGTCTGTTGTATCTCAGTGTCTATTTTCAATTACATGTACACTTCAATTCCCCCAGGCCAGCTGCAGAAATATATATATTTATCTAATTCCTATTGAAAAATACCTCACTGGGTCAAAGCCTTGAGTGGCGTTGAAAATTTTTTCATAATCTCTGCACAGCTGTGTGAAATCAGTTTCATGTGAAGTTATATGGTCACAGAAAATCTGTGTTTTTATATACCGTTTATCAGCCCCATCTGCTCCGCGTGGGAACACTAGATGCCACTGTGCCCTAAGAAAGAAACTGAACCTCGGCATCGCAGCCTGCTTTAAACCCAGAGCATAAAACAGTTTTAGGAAGCCTGTGTTGACTCGAACGCCGCAATTGCTGTAAGTGTTTTTGTGACCAGACGCAGCCAGACTGCTGATATTCTGTTTAGCTCAAGAGGGTTAAAACCCTTGGAGGTGCCCAGCTGTTTGCAGAGCTGGTGCTAAATGCTCGTGGCATTTCCAGAGTCTTCCCTGCACGGCCAGAGCATCTCCGGCTGTGTTTCTGCTGCCTGTAAGATGGACGTTGCTGATTTCTCCTACTTTCTTCCTTGCAAAGAGTGGGCAACACGCTTATTGCAGCACTGGCTTTCGGTCTCCTGCTGTGGTCCGTTGCAATGTTGTGATATTTCGCCACGTAAGGGACGGGGCAGGAGTTCAGGGGCCACAGGGCTGCGAAGCAGTTGGCCTCCTTGCAGCATAAGATCAATTTATTGGAAATGACTGGTTTTCGGGAGGGGTTAAAACTGAGTGAAAGTACCAGGAAAATAATAGTTCTTATGACGTAGGCCCAACAGTACAAATGCACTTTCGGCAATGGGTTGGTTTAAATGTTGAAATTCTAATTTCCTGGAATGATATATAATTATGAAAAACTGAATGCTTAGAAGGAAAAAAAAAAAACAATCTTCTTGCATTTCCAAGAGGATGATCTGGATAATCTCATGGTGTGTTTGTGGTCCTAGCTGCTTCACTAATGGTTGTATTGGGAAAAGAAAAGCATCTCAGAGGAAAATAGCTTAGAATATTGACTCTATTTTCAAGACCATGCGATGTTAGACAAGAGAGAACACAGCACAGAGGGCAATGTCTTTTTTTTTTTCTTTTAGCCTTAAATTTTTCTTTTTTTTTCATTTTATTGATGACCTGGACCTATAGGAGAAAGTATTCTGCCCAGCAGCACAGAACAGGCAGAATTTTATCTCAATAGGCATCTAATGATTTACCCGGACAAAGTGCCTTAATACCCTTCAAATTTACTAGCATTTTAGTGAGCCCTATAGACACAATATTACCTGCCCACCAATATCTGTATTGCCAAATCCTTTGCCAGGTTCAATTAAAAAAAAAAAAAACTATTAAAAAAATCCAGCCACTCCCATAGTTTGAATAGCTGTATTTTTTTTTTCTAGAAATAGAAGATTAAGTATTTGAACTGGGAGGTCTAAAAGAGAAGCAACATTTTCCCTATAGTGAGGTAAAACCATCTATTCCCACGCTGAATATTTTGTTTACAGTGAAGATTTTCTCCTGCAACCACAGAAAGCTATATAATTATTCCTGCCAAAATGCCCAAAAGAACATAAATAATAAATGATTAATTGATTGTTATTGTGCAGAAGGTTTCAAAAAAAAGGAAAAAAAAAGGAAAATGAAAAAAGAAAGGGAAAGGGAAAGGGAAAAAGGAAAGAGGGAAAAAGAAAAGAGGGAAAAAGGAAAGAGGGAAAAACGAAAGGGAAAGGGAAGTGGAAAGCGAAAAGGGAAAGGGAACAATAGAACAAGAGAAAGAACAAGAAGAAAAAGGAAAAGGAAAAGAAGAAAAAGAAAAGAACCGTGTGTTATAACATTTTTTCAATAATTTGTTATAAGTACTGTATTCATTTAATAGCTGCTGATTACAGAGTTGATTTATTTACTCTCCAAGTTTATTCATTTGCTCACGAGGTTGTTTTATGTAACCTCTCTCCCACTGTTTATCACATCTGATGCTGGCTTAGGGTTGCTTTTGGTTTACTCAGTTTGTATGTTATATACATAACTGTTTCTTATGTTACACCAGCTGGGAGCTTCATCTGGTATTTGTACTCAGCATTGCTCTCCTCTTCATACTTCAGAAGCTATTCTCTGGAGGACACCTTCCCCTTCTTCTTCCCCTTCTCTTTCACCTTCCCCTTTCCCTTCCCCTTCTCCTCCAGACCCGTTGCAATAACACTTGAGAATTCTGAAAATCCTTGGGATGCTCAAACTGGTGGATTCCTGTTGGTGTGTCTCCTGAATGTGTTTCAGGTTAAACTATTTAGGAATGCCACACAGAGATTTGTCTCCTAGCATGATAGTTATGAGTGGCAGCATGTATGGGATAGTATGGCCAAGTGCCTAGGACAGTGGGCACCTCCAGTATTTTGGAACTACTCTCTCTCTCTCTTTTTCTTTCCCTTTTGTTTCCAGTTAAAATGTCAATCTCAATCCACAAGTTCTATTATATTTTCTTCCCGATTATCTCCCCCATCCCACTAATGGTGTTCCCCCCAGCCCTCTGTGTGGTGCTGAGCTGCCTGCGGGTTAAACCACATCAGTGAGACGTTGCTCTGTCAGCAGTGCTGGCAGAACAAGTAGGAAGAGGATCTCGGTGTATGGCCCCGTGTTGCCCTTCTACTGATGGTCTGTGAACACAACTCCGTGAATATAAACAAGCACCTGTTCATTTAAATAAAAGGGAGATTTGTTACATTAGATCACTTTATGAACTATGTGGTATTTAAAATTGTAAAGGTTAAATGGAAGGTAAAGGTGGCTGCAGTCTGCTCCATTAAATGCAAATTGTGGGTAGCTTTTCTCAAACTTTGTTTTGTACCAGTCTGGCAGTGAGTAAATACCTATTTACAGTTTGCAAGGCAAGGTGCTACTGGAATGAAATTTAGCTGGAATGATATGCACAAGATCATTCTGGTCTGTTAGATGCACGACAAAATTTTTACATGTTATTTCTTTCCTACTTTTGGATGCACGGGTGAATGACATGCAGTAAATATTAAGTCTATCCTATCCAGACACAGATTTGGAAGCAGGCTGAGAAGGACTATACCTCTTCTTTCCCTCATATGTTACAACTACTGCTTGTGACTGCATTGGCTTCACATCCCCACCTTTCTTCTCACACTTGTGTCAGTGCTACAGATATCCCTGAGATCTGAATCTTTTATTTTTTGGCCAGGACACTTGATACAGCAGGTTGAATATGTAATACATCTTGAAATAACACCTCCTTAATGCAATGCAGAATGCCAGAAAAAAAAAAATTGTGTTATTAAAACATCTTTCAATTTCAGAGAAATTTTCTCAGAGGTGGGTGTATTTCTCCTGTGTCTGGCTGCAGGAACATTTTGCTGTAGGCTTCTGTGATCTGATTATCACATCAGATTCATGCCGAACTGAATATAAATGATATACTCACATGATTATTTTTTCTTCTTTTTTTCCAAGTATTCTGAGTCTGAACAACCTGTATGACAAGTAAATCAGCAAAGACCTGAAGTGCTGAGATTC
Organism: Anser brachyrhynchus; assembly: GCF_964034855.1. NCBI lineage: Eukaryota > Metazoa > Chordata > Aves > Anseriformes > Anatidae > Anser > Anser brachyrhynchus. Next base: position 74,646,126 of record NC_137697.1, on the reverse strand, counting down.
CTCTATCACAAGCCAGAGGTAGGTTAGGACTGGATTTCACCAGTGTTATTATGCAGTTGTTATGCTGGCACTCCACCCCCATCACCAAAGAGGATGAAAAATATTAGAGGTCTGAAGGAAGGAAAGAAGCAGACACTAGCAGGTAGGAAAACAGCCTAGAAGGCCTAAACACAGCCTGGAAGCAAAAAATACTGCCACACACATTTCTCCTGTCCTTTGCTTGGTTCTCTGTCAACTTGTAGGTAAGTGGTTCTGCCATCAAAACATTGTGATTAAAGCAAAACATACGGCACTGGCTCTATTCATCCACAAACTAGTCACCCTGTTCCTCGCTGTTACAGAGACAGTAAGCCAAAAAGAATATTTTTATTCCCCCATTAAGTTAAAGATTTAAACAGCATCTCTGCTGTCAGTGCATTATGATGAAAAATCAAAAGCCTTTCTAAGATTTACGTGCCCAGTTTATTCCAGACACATAAGGTATGCAATAGAAATAACACGCACAGAAGCGTTCTACTTCTCATTATGCTTTTATTTCAGAATGTCTAACATAATTGTAAAGTCTGTTGAGTTTCTGGAAATATTATCACAAATTTTAAGTGATCCTTGGAAAGAAATTCTGTCGCTGTTTGAACAGAAAATACGAAGAGTTGCTGTGTAGCATTTCAGAATTTATCTGAGCTGTAGCTAGGATATTGAACCGCCCCAAAGTCTCAGCCTCCCTAAATACAAAGGAGAGAGCTCCACAATGCATGATTTTCTTTATGAGGTGCCCACAGGCATACCTGGTAAGGCAGCCAGCCAAAGTAACAGAAGCATTTCTGTAATACCCAGACAATATCCACCAATATGTGGTAGATTAATTTTAAAGAACTTTGGGGGATATTTTAACTGGCTTCATATATTGAGGGATTTGTGTGTGTGTGTGCGTTTGTGTCCAATGGTGTTTTGTAGATTGTCTGATAATTTTTTTTCTGCAGATCTTAATCTGCAGATATTAATCTAATAAATTGATCTGTTAATTAATACTTTTATTCCAAACACTGAAAACTGTAATACAAAATCCAGGGGCAAAATTCAAGGTGGTGAGAACTGACTCACATCGTTCTGACCAAGAGGACCTTCAGCATCTAAACTGTGCATCACCTGGACTTCACTACAAGTCTCTCTGCTTGCATAGGCAGTAGGAGGGGAGTAAGAAGTGTGTGCTTTTGAGGCTTCTGATTTAGACATAGCTATCAAAATCCTTAAATATGTTCACTGATTCTATTTGAAAAACATTTACAGAAGGTACGATAATCCGTCTCTTGAAAAGAAATTAAATTTATCATGGAATTTTGTTTATAAGTACAGTCACTGATTGCACAGGATTGAAATCACCGTGATTAGGCATTCAAACATGCATTTATTTACTTCGGGTGTTGCAGTTGCAATAACTTAACTTACAGTGTTACAGAATAAGCAAGTAGCATTGACATATTGATACAAATATAGATGTGGGTATAGATACAGATAATAAAAGTAAGTAAAATACCTTTTGGCAACAGCAGATCAATATTTTTTTTGCTGTCTTAAAACAGAAGATCAATGGGGTCCTTTAATGTGATTAAGAGGAAATCACCACTTTTTCACTTGGAATGCTGTGACAAAATGTCACAAGTCTAAAAACTTAATTCATAGAGGGCAGAATATTTATCTAAGATAAAATATTTATCAGAGATTAAATGCCAGACTCGATTGTCCTGAGCTTGGTCCAGTTGGGAAATCCGAGTATTTCCTGTTGGACATGTAGTTTAAATTCTTCACAAATGTCCTGCCAGCTTACTGAAGAAAGAAAATGGGGGGTGAGATTTACAGTCGAGACTATGCATGGGTATACAGGAACTAAAATATCCTACAGGTTACCCACTGTAGCAATTTAATTTGAAAAGTGCAGTTTTTAATAAAACAGAATAGCAGCTAGATTTATAGGTGGTGTGGAATGCTCTTAATCTTAAGATCTGAAAGATACTCAAAGTTCATGGGGACAATACCCTGCATTTTTTTCTCATGCAAAAGTGCAATTGACTTTAAATGAGCTCTTTGGCTGAGAAAATAACTTTTTAAGGCTTTATGTACAGCAATAAAGAAGAAATAGCTTTAGGCAGATCATATGGCAAGAGCAAACAAACTGTATTGCAATACCAAAAATAAGTTTTAAAAGTAGCAAAGAAATGACATATAATACATCAATTAATAACCAGCTGTTACATGAAAACTTCATCAGAAAATTACATTAAGACAAGCAATCAAAGGAATCTGAGAATCTCAAGGGAAGAAGCAGGTTTCTGGTATTGTACATGTGCATGCACATTCTCCACAACAGCTAGCTGTCCCACATGGTGACACTCGATGTGATACATGGGGTGGTGACCTGGTGGCAACCATTTCTTCTGCCATACTGTCACAACATGAGATTCATTAGAAGAATTCAATATGAGCTTTCATTAGAAGAACCAAGAGTTCTTCATTTTGAGTAAAAGCCAGAGGAAGACTTTGTCCTGGAGAGATCAGGGAAATGTGAAGGTGAGAGATTTTGTTGTAACAAGCTTTGGTTTCCATCACTAGTTCAGTCACAGACCTGGTGAAGGAAAGCAACTTTTTGTCTCCTTCTTAATTTCTGCTTGAAAAAAACCCATGATATTTCCTTAGCTGATTTGCAAAGAGATGGGGAAGATTTCATTCTGTGGTAGATTAACAAATTTTCTGAGGCTTTTAGAGGGAAAAATTATATTTGAAAATGTTGTTTACTTCCATGTCTTTTAGTGTTTACAGGTGGAGTTTCAGAGGCAGAGGCATCTAAATTAGTCTAAATTAGGTAACGAAGGACCAGGAGGAATGAAAGAGAAGAAAGGATAAGTGTTTTTGTAGATTGGCGTAGGAAATAGATGAATTGTTACTAGGTCATATATTGGAAAAAAAAAGAAAAAGAAAAAGAAAAAGGAAAACGATTTCTAACAAGCATATAAATTAAAGTACTCCCTTTAGAAACATTCATAAATGACAACAACAAAAACGTTTAATAACTGTAAATCTTGCATGATTCATCTGGAAAATTTCTGTTCAATGTTTCTGCCTCCCTTTTTGCCCTTGAGTAATTGAACATTTAATTTTTATGTTTTAATTGAAAAGGCTTCTTTGAAAGTTTTTTTTTTTTTTTTAGGTTTTTACTTCATTTCATTCCATTTTCCTCCTTCATGAATATATATTCTGGCTTCTGTTCCTTCCAAGCTGTTGTCCTGGTTCCATATGATAAGGCTGGTATCAACCCAACAGTGTCTTCAAGAGCCTCCCAGGAGATTGTCAAAACTGAGCTGCACTGTGCAGATGATGGGGTTTCCTGACTCCTCAATAGAGTTGAAAGGATTGCCATTTATCCTTTCATCCTTTGATAGTCACTTCCTCATTTTATTTTGCTAATACATTAAAACTGAGGGAATTATCAGGAACTGTGCAGGAAAGGGCTGTATGATAATTTATTTTTATATAAATACACACACATACACTGCCTCCTTTGTTTTTAATGCCAGACTGATCCTATGAGCTCAAAGCATATCTGAAGTGCTTCCCAAACTCTACAAGCTGTCTTCTTTCTGAACAGCATGTTTCATATAATTAAGACACAAATGGTTTTGCTCCAAAGTTATTATGACTACTACGTACATCATATTTGAATAAAACCCACAAAAGCAAAGACTGCAGAGTTCCCAGGCATAGACATATATGCATTTAACTGTTGCAGTCACCTTATTATTCACAGAGCTGCTGGTCTATGGGGCATACCTGGTGGTCCACGTCCCTTGAACAAGCTTTCTGCACTTGCTTTCCTGTTCCTTATTCCTTTCAAGGTAGAACACGAGAGAAAAAATAGCACAGGGAGCTGTGAGAAAGCTCTTACTGGATCTGGTTATACTCAGAGGTGTGAAATATCAAATAGATCTGATCCATTTGATCACATTGGAATTTTGTTTTTCAGATTTATGTGTTTTGATAGGTGGACAAGAATGGTACCGGGCATGATTTGTCTAGTCTTTGGAAGTGGAGGGAAAACACCAGAGAGCAGAGAGAAACACAGATGAGTATCTTGTTGAAGCTGAGAGAACAAATAAATCAGCACGAGGAAGTGTCTTTGGACTAGCCACCAAGCGTGGTGTTGCAGCAGCCTGGTGCGTTACCATCTGGGAGAGTTCAAACAGGCTGTAAATCCCAGGCCCTCCGGGCTGTGGGAAGCTGGCTTGGAGAATTACTTGTTTTGTTTCTTGGGAGGTAGAGCAGAGGCTGGCTAGCCAACACTGTAAGCATTCCCTGCTGACCGATCAACATCAGACAGAAGAGTTTTCTTAACCTCTAGCCAAAGACAAGGCCAAAATGACAAAACTGTTCAGAAGAGAGAGAAAGAGTTTGCTGAAATAAATGAGAGAACTGACAGAAGAATTTCGTGCTAGCTACAGAGGACAACACCTACAGGCAAAGGAACAAAGATTTTTAACGTGATTGATGCTGGGATATGTTGGACACTGTAAGTCCTAAAGATAGCATTTTTAAAGGAACCTACACTTCTGTGCCAAAGTGAGAAGGGCACACTCTGCAGCTCCACATAGGTTTCACAGCGCCTAAAAAAATATAGCATCTAGCCCAGCAGGGCAAAACCATGAAGGGGCTGGGCAAAAAGGCAAACTGAATGCGTATTCTTAGGCAGTATGAAGAATAATTCATACTAATTGTGTCTAAGGACTGAATAGGCAACACAGATCCATGCAAATGCATTCAACTGGTGACTGCCCTGGTGTAGCCAGTAGCAGCCTTAACCACCAAGCACCACGATAGCCTGTGCATGGCATCCTTTTGAAGTTTGACAGCCTGTGCATGGCATCCTTTTGAAGTTTGCCAATTCAGGAATGCGAGAGCCATCAAACTAGGAAGAGTGGACAGGAGTTAGGCATGATGTGATAGGACATGAGTTAGGCATGATGTGATGCCAATATTTATTGCAAGGTCTTCTTTTAGTTCTGTATGTCATTCAGTGTGTATTTGCTAAATTCGTTTCATTTCTGCTCTCTGTATCTTTTAAGTCATGTTAATTTTTTCGTGCCTCCACCAAAAATCAAAATCTGGATTCTGAAGTCATTTTAATTCTGCTACTGTGACCTAAAGCTCAATATTTTTTTTCTCTGTCAGCTTCAGATTTTCACTAGACTAGGAAAATTAACCTCATACGTAGATTAAAGTATGTGGAAAGCTGCTATCTAGTTTTTCCCTTGATTCTCAGATCTCATAGGAGAGCAGTGATCATCTGTTCAGGATGAATTACTTGTCTCTGCAGGAGAGCAACTCAAGCAGTGCCGTGTGAAATGGAGTCCTTCTCAATCCATCAGAGATCCTCACTCAGGTCTATCTTTCATCTGAGTGCGTTCTCCTACTGAGTCATTTCCCACTACGTGACCTGCTTATTAGAGGGTGTTGTGGCAGAGCAGAGATGTCAGAAGAAATTCGGAGAGGCAGGGACACAGCAGGCTGAGTGTGACAGCCAGCATCAGTCCGCGGGAAGGTGGACATCAGTCACCGTGAGGCAGGAAGAGCTGTACAGCACCAGAAGATGAACAGCAATATCACATAACAAATAAAGGGGAGGATGTGAGCAGATAGAGAGCTTTCCATGAATCTTTCTGACTTGCATACGCTTCTGCCGTGTGCTTGTCTTGCACTGATAGCACCTCATTGGAAGAGGGGACTTAATGTGAAGGACCACACAAGTGAATCCAAATGAAGCAGCAACATTGCAAAGCTGAACGTATGCAGTGACCCCACCACAGCCCACCTGGCCATTTCTGGATTGAAATTTTTTAAGTGAGTAGTTTATGCTGCACAGTCTCTAGTGCTGACCATTTTACCAGGTTTCCTGCACTCCTGCCTGATAGGTTACATCGCATTAGCAATACAATATCCCTCACCATCCATAGCAGTTTAGATATTTTTCTGTGCTAGACTATAAGACTGAGATCCACAGAAATCCTGCCTGCTGATTCCTTCCCTTTCTCAGACAGGAGGAAGATGTCTATGCACATCCTCCGATGGGGCTTTAGGAGCCAGAAATTCCAGGCAGGGGCCCCCCACCCAAAACAGCGTGGCGGTACCTGCTGGCAAGCAGAGTGTGGAAATCTGCTGTCAAAATCTGTGGTGTCAACAGGGTGTAAGCCCTGCCCAGAGTCTGGTCTCCTGCTGGTGATGGTCCTGGGAGCAGGGTGCTGATGTGTGCAGAGGGGCAGCAGGCACCCCCCACCTCCCACCCCCCCCCCGCGAGGACATGAATCACTGCTCTGGTTTGCAATGGGTGCTGCCTGAAACGCCCCATAGGATCTGCCTCAGTGTAATCAGCTCCAGATTTAGGAACGACACTTTTTTCACGTTGAAACAAATGCATTCTCTGTACTGGGAACAAGCAGGTTGCGGCTGAGGAAATTGGATTAGGAGAGCAGGTAGCGGAGCAGAAAGAGCGCATTGATCAAATCAGCAAATCCGCAGCGAACACATGATTACACCTGGGCTGCCCACGGCTCGGCTGCCCAGACGTCCCACCCTCTCAGGGGACTCGCAGGGTTTGCAGACAAGCGTTGGCTTCATACAGGGACGTGGAAGCAGAAGCACATCGAAGCTGCCAGGTGGGACCCACAGTGCTGTGATGGGACCAAGCTCCCCTAAGCGCATCCTGGCATGTCTGGGGCTGATTTGTCCCAGCTCAGGGACTGCTTTCCAGAATCAGTTCCCCTACGCGTTTCATAGCACCACTAGGGCCAGTTCCCTGCAGCATTGCCTCTACTGTCTTATCTATGTGATTTCTAAGTCCAGATGAGATGCTGAGTGCATGTATTCAACTCCTTGGCTGAATTGCTGCTGCTTCTCCCTAATCTCTGATGTTCGACTGAAGTGATGCAAATTATTACTTGAGAGTAGTTTAAGAATTTCCACTTTCTCATGCAGTAATCACTACTATGTTCAGATTAAAAAAAAACAAACAAAAAAAAGAATTCAAATAAGTAAATATCTTTTACCCTACTATCAGTGTTCATAATATTTGTTATGGGCAAAACAGGAACACACCATAAGTGCAGTAATTTATTATTATGTTGCTAGCAATAGCTGTGCTGCATTTCCTGGGCTACAGGGCTGCAAAAAGCATCACTTCATAAAAGGAGAGCATGGTCAACAGTAATGGCTAGGTTTTCAGACAGAAACATGCTTCTCAAGCTAACAACAAGCCTTTAACTCCAGGCTTCTTTCTCGCTGACAGCTCCAAGGCTCGGCTGATAACAGAGATGGTAAATATTCCCCCTTTTCATTATTAACTTGGAGGTATTTCTACCCCATGACTAAGTGTCTCGCAGGGGTGTACTCTGGTTTTAAAGGAGATAAATGTAAAGTCTTTAATCTCTGCTCTGACATTTTGTTTTTGTCATTTTTGTTTTCCTTATTGTTTTGAGTTATTTGGGAACTCAAACTTGCAGAGTTTTGTTTCGTTATAACCCCAGGAACGTTTGTAATTTAGCTACATGCTGGAAGGAAACTTTACATGGGCTGATTGGCAATAACCACCGTCACTGCCCCTACTCTTGCGATATCCCTACATCAGTTTTGCCTGCTAACACCTTCCTGCCAACACAGATCTAGACCTGCCAGGATGCTGCGCCGTGCCTCCTGCCTCTTGCGATTATTATTTCTCTTACAACATGATTTTCTTGTTTTCTGCATCATTTCCACTCTATCTTCCTGCCAGTCTTCCTTATGCTACCTTACTGCTTTAAGGGTTTGCTACATCCAGGTTTCAGTGTGCCTGATTATAGCGTGGCAATCTTCTCCCTCTCAGACTGTCCTGGTGCTTGCTGCCAACAGGGATTTTAAGGCAAAGAGCTGGCCACCTCTGGCAGGTGATGGAGAGGTGACCATCAGTTCCAACTCGTTTGGGAGCAAACACCATAGGAGAAGTGTTTCCATAAATGCTCTAGTTTAAGCGTCGGGTTTATAGCCAGCTCATAAATTTCTAATTATAAATAAAAACTGATTTTTTCCCTCCAGTCTAAATGGCACCTGAATGAATTTTAAATTATACAACTCCATCAAATTACAAAGCTAATTAAAGTGAGGCATCGAGGTTTTAAGCATGCTACTTTTTTTTGCGGTGTTGTTAATGACAGTACATTAACTGGCTCCTAAGATGACACGAGACCATTTTCCGTGTTTATTTTATGTCACTTTGCTAGCTCATGAAATGCTGCTGTGGTAGTCTCCTTAGGATGAGTGTCTTCTGCACTTATCAAAACAACATTCACACAAATTGCAGTAATTCTGTAAAAATACTTAATTAATACCTTGCATAAACTATCTTCTGTGTACCGCAGATGCATGTAGGCACTAAGTTTTTACTCTGCATTGAACAGCATATTTCATGGAAGAATGAGGCTGTGTGGGTTATCATAAAATTGCTATATGACCTGATGTAAATGTAGTGGGGATGTCCTTTCTGATGTTCTCTCTGACCAGCTGATCTCCCTTTTCCCTTCATTTCTGATTATGTTTTGTCTTCGATACGTAACTTTTGGTGAGTAGCTGAGTGAAACTAAGGCAATGATTTTGTTACCTCCAGCTTCCCTGCCAGATAAGCCTTGATCCTTCAGTTGGCTCGGTGAAGATGGGTCCCCAGGCTCACCATAAAGATTTTATCAGAGATAAAATCCATACGAGGCTTTATTGCAACCAGGAATTTTAATCAATCATAAACACTGGAATACTACAGTTTGCTATCTATTTTTCTAAACACTGAGTAATGGAGTTATATGTTATTCAGCTGCAGAGTAACAGAGAATGCGAACGCTCTATTGGAAACGCTGTGCATTTTACCTTAGCACAAAGATTTTAGAATTTATTTTCTCTGAAGCTGGATAAAATATGGGAGATGAGACATTTCTGTGAGTAGTTGAAAGCATAAGATCATAATCGTTGCATGCTGGGCTCACCTTTGGGGGAAGCCAGCACAGTTCATATCGAAGCCTGCACAGCGTACACGTGGTGTCAAATTTGCAGGCTTAGAGGGGGTAATACAGTGGCATGACTTCTGTTCTGTTCAGCAGAAGTTTGACAGAGTGCAGGCAGAAAGATAAGGCCTGGAAGAGGTGATAATTCACTAACCTTGCCCCACCAGCCGTTCCCGTCGGTAAACAAGACCTTACTTCCCTTTAAACTTAACAAGGAGGACAGTCTGAGTTTGTTCCTGTCTGTGCATTACATATGACATGGTTGTGCTGATTTCCAGTTGTCCTTGGCAAAGACAAAAAGCTATTCAGGGACCTTTTCTGACCTGGAAAAAATGACTGCAGCTAAGTGGAGAAACTTATTTCCTACCTGCTCAGCTGCAAAAGGGATCAAACACCACTAACACTTTTAAAACAGAAATTGCCATAAAGGCCAATAGCACAAAACAAAACAGCCCTCAACAAAACTCACAAAAACTTCCCCTGGCCTTGCTTTGCTGCACTGAAGACAGAGTGGAGGACCGTATGAAATACAAGTCTCGTATTTTCTTCCCTTACAAAATTTTAAGCACAGAAAATGCTTATATTTAACAGAACTCAGGAAGTGTTTGCACTTTGGACCTGCCAAAAATTGCAAACAAACTAAGAGCAATACCCTAGGAGTGCAGTTTTACTGCGTTTTCCTTTTCCCTATCCATTTTCTCACAAACCGTTTCTCACCAACTTCACTCACCTTGTTTGCTCCTGAAAACATGTCAGCACTATAGCCTGTAATGTAATCCTTGGAAAATATCAAATATCCGAAAACTGAAAGCTCTGCACAGCCTGAGTCTCAAAAATCATCCAGTTACTTAGGAAATGCCAAGTATTTCAAATTGCAGATCAAACCCTCTTCAAAAAGTTGGCACACAACCAAAACCACTGCAAAGACAAGAACTAAGAACGTGTCTTATTCGGGAATGACAAAACTGCAGCAGCACTTAGCAGGAATAATGGCTCAATTAATCATCAGGGTAAGGTGGCTGGTTCACGGAACAGGCAGCTGAAAATTGTTTACAAGAATATAATGCCCCCAACAATCAGCTAGTCATCAACAAAGGGCACCAGCCACATGTTGCAGCAGTCAATCACAAATTTCTAACCCAATGATGAAACACGAAATATGTCTTTAAGACTATTTTCCTTTATTTGGAGGGAACAACTGGTGATGGAAAGACCTTGTGGTCATCAGGACAGCACCTGTGTAAAATTTATAAGATGGGAAAGCAAGATTTCCCGTATAAAAATACAATAAATAAAGTAAAGCAAGAAAAATGAAAGAATAAAAAAATCTAAGAAAAAAAAAATCTAAAAAAGTTAAATAATCTGTACAAAATATATCTCTTCCTTCAGTTAATGTGAACTACATGCAGTTATTGGGCCTTTCTGAAACCCACTCGATCATGTGTCTTTGTTGCTCAGAATAGAGTTGGTCTCAGCATTATGTTTCAACAGTGAATCTCATGTCTGTTTGAAAGGCCTGAAGTTTTCTTTCAGATTGTTATTTCTTGGGTGTTCTTACCTTGCTTTTTCTAACTCTTTGTGCTCTGGTCCAGCTGGCAATCTCTCATCTGACCTCCTCCTCCTCCCACTTCTTTCTCTATTTATTAAAGGTTTCTCACCACTGAGTCCAAGAAAAATCTACGTAAAGCAGGTTAACAGTGGTGAAGTCCTCAGAGAACCTGAGGAAAAAAATATTACCTTATCTTTATCTCAAGTTAAAGAAAGTTGTACCAGTAGGAATTCCTTTGCTTTATGAGCACTGTTCTGGTCATGGTGCAAAGGTTTATTAAGAAAAAAAATGTCTTCCAGCATCATCCAAAGGTCATCCAGGCTGAGTTAATTTAATAATCACCTTTGGGAAATTTAATTTATTAACAGATTATTTTACTGAAAAGCCTTCGTCCTTGTCTCTCCTAGGCTTCTTTTTGAATTCTCTGCGTGACAATTCTACAAAAGAAAACTACAGTAAAAATATGCCATACGTGTCGACAGATCATGCATTATACATGGAAAAAAATAGCACTAAATTATGTTATCTTTCCTTAACTGAAGGAGTGTTATTCTATCATGGGGCAAGAGACTGCTTAATTCCAAATTAAGAGAACCTTTTTAGTGCAAATGTATTTTCCATCTACAGCTGGTCTTTATCAATCTGACTGAAGCCAAACCACATAACCCTGTACAGACCTGCAAATTCGGTTTGAATAATTAACTGCAGCAGATGATGACCCTGTGTTACAGTGACTGCAGTCACGAAGTGAAAAAGTTCTTAATAATAATTCATAAACAGTTCAGGGAGATTTGATTCCCTGCCAGGGCTGCTCACGAAGAGGAGAGGAGGCTCCGGGTTCTCTGTGCCAGCCACAGAACTGTGGAAATTGGGTCAGGACAGCACTCAGAAGAGCGCTCTCAGGCAGGACCTGCTATTCTTGAAACTGTCTCTCTCATGCATATTGCAGGTAAACAATCTCTAACTTCACTAGAAATGACAATTCTGAGAGGGCTGACAAAGGCGGGTTGCACAGATCTCTCCAAGCAGACTTTGTGCCTCCTCTGATCTGGCTTCTGTCTTAAGGAAGGAGCACAAACGGGAAGATTCAGGTGGGAATTTTGTGTAAGCTTACACTTTCTCCGTTCCACATGAACAATTAAGTCACTAGAGAGTCTGTCCTTCTCTTAGGACAGTCTTAGGACTCAGGAGAAGGAACCAGACAGTTCTGGGATGAGAATGTGAAGACTTAGATGGTGAAGAGCTGTGTCATGTGCATTGGGAGCAGCAGCACATGGCTAGCCAGAAAAGAGACAGGGCTCCTCTGTCATTGCTCTGGTTACCATTACGTAATGACCATCCACGGTGGTCAAAATGCTAAAGCTGTATCTCTATCAGCAATTTGTTATCACACTGCTGTACACATAGTTACTGCTAGCAATGCTAGCAATATTGTTAGTGCATTATTACAATGTTGTACCATTATTAAAATTAAAATTACTATCACTGAAATTAAGAATAATTTTCCAGTGTTGGAAAAATCCAATGACTTATGTAGAGGAGTATGTCATTACAGGCAGAGGAAAAATAATAATGAACTACAAATTAACCTTCTTTCTTTTTATGTCTTTAAAAATCTTTTGCACACATATACAAGTACACAAATTGAGCTAACTATGCTTTATTCACCTACTATACTGTTTCTATGTAATAAACCTACTCTACACTGTTGCTAAAGACATCACCTATACACATTAAGACCTTGTGCAAGAAGTTATTTAGACCTAGATGAAGTCAGTCCCTGTTATGGGGAGAACTGAAGACAAAAAAGCATGAATATTTTTCAAAAAATCAGTTGGATAGACAGAGGTAATATTTGATATGAAAATGCATCACTATTCTTTCCTTACTAAATTTTCCATGAAAAAATAAGTTAAAAGGAACATTGCATGCAGGTGTTCAATATAAAGTTCATGTGAATGTGTTTCCATCTGGGAGTTCTCTTAATTATTAGCTTTCACTGCATCTTGGGTAATTTTCTTTTCATTCGTTGTTTGCTTTGTGTAACAGGTCACCAAAATTAGCTGTTGCCATAGCTACCTACCATCTCCAATGGTTCATCTTTCCAGTATAAAACTTGAAGTTGTGAGCAATAATTCATACTTAAAAAGGGATGGCCTTTCTTGGTAACCCAATTAACCTTTTGCAATTAGGGATGAAGTTTCATTGATTTTGATGATGTTGCCAAAACACAGTAGAGTGGAAACTGACTCTGATGCTGAACTTTCAACTCCAGAGTGACAAAGCTCCCAGAGAATATAGCTATCTGTCCTGAATTTCTTTCTCAAGTGAGTTTAAAATGATATCTCACTAAACTGTGAAAAAAAACTGCCAGAATATTTTATTCATGAGTTGAAAAACGGGTTTCATTCAGTAACCCCTGGCTTGAATGCTTTTTAAGCTGGTTGCTATAATTTGACCTCACGCGTGAGGTCACTTTATTGACTTAGAGATTCTGCTGTGACAGAAAATGGCACAGGTAACACCGGGGAAATGAGGATAAATGGAGAGAATACTGTGAGCTGTTAAAAGGAACTGAAGTAGGTAAAATAAGAGGATGGGAAGGAGGGTTGAAGGGAAGAGAGGAAATAATGTTAGTAAAATGTTACAGCCATAAACAGAGCACAGCTAGAACTGTTAAAATAAATAGCAGTATTCACTCATGTTGGCAATGAAACCCAGCCAAACTAAACAGCTCTAAGACCTTTAATCTTGATTGCTGTGGCACCACCTTGTTCTCCTCTCCAGCCTACAACTGCAAGACATCAAGTCTCCCTGGAAATTCACAGCTGCATTATGTCTGTCCAGCCTTCATCTTTCTCTGGACAAACACTTCTTTCAAAATTCAAACCACATCAAAGTCATCACTCAGGGCCCTGAGAGCCTTCTTTGTTTTGCTGTGCTTATTTGCACGTGTTTGGCTGTGTGAAGGGTGTTGGTTTTCAGTCACTGAAGACGCTTTGTGAAATACAGTCTATTCCACTGTAATGTCCTACAAGATACAGAAGGGACCAAATAAACAGTTGGTTATTGTCTCTCTCTCTTTTCTTTTTTCTTCCCTTCCCATGAGACATCCATATTAGATATGTTACTGTTTTCAAGACTTTTTAATGTCTTTCTTTTCACAGACGTTTTTGGAATGCCAAGGAAGACGATTATTCTACAGAAAAAGACTACATTTCCATGTAGTAATGTTGACTCTGCGGTGACTAATGAGGCAAAGTCTCAGTGAAGAGCTTCCAGTTGCTCACGGGACATCCTTATTGCTGTGATTGTGATAATTCCAGTGCCATCCCATTGCTTCTATCTCTTGCATCACAAGGTTCCCACATCCTTCAGATCACTTGCAGTATTACATTCTAATTTCTCAAAATTGTTCATTAAGCCCTCTTGTTAACAGGCTGATATGCACCAGTAGAGAAATCAGTACATGATATTTTTTTCCATGTTTACCTCTTCTGAGATGCTAAGAAAAACCTATGCAGTGAACTGGAAATGAGGTCAAGGAGTACATGCTAGAATATTTCTATTAGATATAACACTATTGATGCTAACTCCTAAATTCATGCAGGCTCTATCCAGGCAATATACTGCCACACACTGTAAACAAAACAGCCACAGAATTAAGAGTCCATATATTATTTATATTTGAATTACATGTCTGTATGCTGTTCAACCAGTCAGATCACTTTGGTTCCTTACAGAACATATATTGGTTTTTCTGACAGAGTGACTTCTTAAATGAGTCTGCCTACTTCACTCTCATTGGAATTTAATCTGTGGTAGTCATGTTAATTCAGTGCTATGGTTGACTGCCAAGTATGAAAAAAAAGTAAAAATGCTTGGTTAGATTTTATTTTATTTTATTTTATTTTATTTTATTTTATTTTATTTTATTTTATTTTATTTTATTTTATTTTATTTTATTTTATTTTATTTTATTTTATTTTATTTTATTTTATTTTATTTTATTTTATTTTATTTTATTTTATTTTAATTTTATTATTTTATTTATTTTTTTTTCCTTCTGTGCTCTATAAATCAAGAAATAGAGGCAATTTATGATCCACATCTAAAGTAAAGGCTCTATTTCTGCTTTTTGTCATGGCATTGTACGGTTTTACTGGCATGGTCTAGCCTGGAATTGGACCCAGAATCACCAAGGAAGTAGTGCACATTTCTGCTCCCAAGCCAAGATACATTTGGAATTCATTCCGGGTCCACCACCAAAACAGTAAAATAGAGCTTAGGGTTATGTTCACATCCTCCGATATGTCAGCTGCTTTTTTTAAGTATTTCTATTGCAAATGATTAATGCCATGGAGATTCCTTAGCACCAAACAAAACGCTATAAATTATCTTTGATATTTCAGAGGTAGTTTAAAGGAGATCAGAACAAGCTAGTCAAAAGAAGACAGTCATAATTTTAGGAAAAAGTTCAATTCACAGCCCAGCCCTGGAACTCAAGAGCACAAATTTAAGTTCCCTGTGTTTTGGCAGCCAAATACCAAAGTGCAGTCAAAATGTTGCTTTCCTCTTAAAGGGTATATTTAATTTCTTCCTTTGATTGTATCAAAGGCCCTAGGAATTGAACCTGTTCAATGCAATCTCTTTACTTGTGATAAGGTGTCCATTTAAAACAAGCAAGCAAGCAAGCACCATAGTCTTTTAAACAACAGTAACAAGCAGTAAAATCTGCCAATGTGAAACTACATACCCATAAGTTTGTTGCATGTCCTTCATGTTCTTTACTGACCTGTTTATTATCCAAACATACATTCAACATTTATATCTTTGTTAATTTTTATATGCATACAGAATGTGAAGTGATGTACTAACTGCATTCAACAAATCCAATTCTGAATCTGTTAATTTCTGCTTTCCTTACATTTTTTCAAGAATGGGAAAATATCAGTAGCTGGTGATTTCTAACAGAGACTAATAAGTTAACTGGGAAAGGACAGTTATCAAGGCAGTTCAATTATTACAAGACATTTTTGCAGCGTGTATGCAAGGAAGAATGCATGGCATTCGCTGTAGTTTCATTATCATTTAGGTACTTGAAAAGAAACTACCTCAGCCTCTTCATATATCCCTTTTTAAATAAGTGGGCCTCTGTACTCAAACTAAAATGTTTCACAGACTAGCACAGGGGCATCTGCAGATGATATAAACTAACCCAGAAGAAATCTTTGAAGTCTGCTATAGTCATGTTAGAACATTTGAAGCCTTTTCAAATCAGTATGGGAAAAACTTGAAAGTTAAGCAAAGAAACACAAGGAGATAGCCACACTTTACATCCAGTCTCATGACCCCGCTGCTGTTGATTGTTGTTTTAGCAGGGACAGATACACCAGGAGAAAAATCACATTTCTACACTCCTGGTGGACCAAAAACATGGTAATAAGCCACAAAGGAGATTCAAAATACTTTTGAGGATGTGTTCAAACCTCTACGGCTACCTTCATGCTTAGAAGAATACTTTATGCATTCGGAAGAGGGAGGAGCTCTGTAGAGCCCAGTTCTTATTTTTTATGTAGGTCAGTGTCTTATGATTTAGGATTTGATACTTATAATTTTATCACTTCATCATTACTGTTGTCTGTACCAAGTTTCATGGAACAAGTCACCGATGTGCCATTTCCTGTGAAATATGAGTACGAAATTAAAGCAATTATAATTGTTTTGATGTAAGGTCATTCCAGTGAACTGTTGGTTCTTGGCTAAAGGGAAGTTTTTAAAGGTTAGCTGTTACTTTCTTATGTAGCTCTTTCATTTATTTATTTATTTATTTTAAATGAGAATTATGGTTAGCAAATTTATTTTAGTTTGCATAATTTAAGAAGGAATAATTAAAAACTGTACAATGATTCTCATAAACAGCTGCCAGATGGGCTAAAAACAGTTGCAAAGGATCATTTCTCAGACATCTGTCCTGCTTAATCTTGACCTTTGGAAGAGGAGAGAACATACTGTAAAAAGAGATTGAAATTGTTATGCTGTGCCAGTTAATTAAGTGAAATAATTGGACACATTTGTAGGCTATAGAGAGAAGGCTTGTGATGAATATATGTTATTGGCAGGCCAATCTTTTATTCAAAAGAACTTCATAAAAAGATTGTTTCATGAATTAGAAGGCTGGTATTTGGAAAGGCCTACAAGCCAGGTTCAAGCCACAGAGGTTCAAAATGCATGTAAGAAGCTTTCCATTTTAAAGTCCACCTCAGCTTTTTATGACTGCTGATTATGCGGTATTAGTCTGCGTATTGTCAAGCATTTCAATGCACATGCAAAAAATATGTGTCTTATGGTTCTGTCCATTACTCCATGGATTTCACGTTTTTTCACAAGAATTGAAATAGGAGAGATTTAGGTGTTTACAGGCCTTGCACTTAGCTAAACTCAGCCTCTGTGTTAAATTAAAGCATATTAAATCCCTATGTGATAGGTCTCATAGTAGGGCCTCATGTGGTGTTAGATACATGTAACTCAATCTCTCTTGTGACTTTGTCAGATTTATCCTACCTTTCCCACAATCTCCTGTATAGAAGTGACCTAATTTTCCTTTCCTTTCTCATCACATAACATTGTTGGAATGATCCGTCTGTTCAACAGAAGTAAAGGAGCTAATGACCTGGTGCCCATGGGTTGTATGTATCACCTCTGTACATGTCCTGTAAAGTTGCCCTGTAAAGTGCTAAAAGAGACAGAATCTTGGAGATGGCCAGTTGTTCTTTGGTTATAGAATCATAGAATCATAGAATATCCCGAGCTGGAAGGGACCATGAGGATCATCAAGTCCAACTCCTGGCACCGCACAGGTCTGCCCAGAATTTCAGACCGTGTGACTGAGTGCACAGTCCAATTGCTTCTTAAATTCAGACAGGCTTGGCGCAATGACTACTTCACTGGGGAGCCTGTTTCAGTGTGCGACCACCCTCTCTGTGAAGAACCTCTTCCTGATGTCCAGCCTAAACTTCCCCTGCCTCAGCTTAACACCGTTCCCACAGGTCCTGTCACTGGTGATTACAGAGAACAGGTCACCTGCCTCTCCACTCCCCCTCACGAGGAAGTTGTAGACTGCGATGAGGTCCCCCCTCAGCCTCCTCTTCTCCAGGCTGAACAGGCCCAGTGACCTCAGCCGTTCCTCATACGTCTTCCCCTCTAGGCCCTTCACCATCTTTGTTGCCCTCCTCTGGACACTCGCCAACAGTTTTACACCCTTTTTGCACTGTGGTGCCCAGACCTGCACACAGTACTCGAGGTGAGGCCGCACCAGCGCGGAGTAGAGCGGGACAGTATCTTCCCTCAACCGACTAGTGATGCTGTGCTTGATGCACCCCAGGATGCGGTTGGCCCTCCTGGCTGCCAGGGCACACTGCTGGCTCATATTCAACTTGCTATATTGTTTGCTAGGTGATTTCTCCTCTGTCTTAGCAGACCACAAAAACTTCATTTTTGAATGCTTACCTAGACCTGAGATGCATTCAAAAGAAAACCTCCATGTGAAAATTTAAGTTAATCAGGTGTGATGGTTTTCTTGTCTTCAATTCTAAATGTTTTACTAAAATATATGACACCAGGTGCATATATCTTATATCATTATCTTACACAGATAATAAGTAAGTTTCTGATTCAGGTTTACATATCCCTTTGTTCTTCTGTAGCAAATGTCACATCTTTCTGATGAGGCCAGTGGAGTGAGAAATTAGTCTGCATAGTTTATGTGCAACTACCTTTAAAGATAGGCATCTTTGGAGGAAATTCACAGCGTTTGGAAAAACTGCTTTCATGAAGGTTCATAAAGGTTCAGGGAACTTCTCTGAGCCTTTATCTGATGAGCTATTACAAGACTTAATTCAAAGCTCATTGATCCCAATGAAAGCTCTTCTGTGGACTTTAATGCATGCTGGACTGACTTCATGGATCTTAATGACATCATAAGAAAAAATTTAAATCATTCACATGAATGATCATTTCTAATGATTCAAATCACGATATGCAGTAATGTAAAGCATAAATTGTTTAATGCGGTTTTGTTTCAGTGATCAATACCAAGATATTTTATAGGCTGATGGACAGTATTCACAGTCTTGGAGATAAATGGAAACAGATTATATCTCCCTCTTCAGACTGGTGATAAAAATTACACATGTATTGAAACTAATTACACGTTCAGAACACTGTCACTGAAGGAACTTAGAAGGGTTTGATTTGTGTGTTTTCTTACCAGTTCAATAGCTTCTCGTAACATCTATTGCAAGTTGTTTTCTAGGAATATCGATCCAAACATATTTTATTGTTGGGAGGTTCCGATGTACTTAACATTTAAAGATTTTTTTCTTAGCATGCTTTTATCCAAACCATTTTTTCCCACTACTTTGCATCTATGATAGCCTGCAGTTCGTTTACTCCTAAGTATTTAGTTTAATTTGAGGGGTATTATCTAAGTGCTTTTTCAGTTAGATGATATTAAAGGATTCAATCTAAATAGTTTTAAAGGTAGTAGAACTACCCAAGCCAAAACATCGAAGAGTGTTTTGGCTTGGGTAGCAAAAGTCCCATTGCATGTTTTATTTTAATTTCTAAAGCTGACACGGGAGCTGAGAGCCTGAGGCAACTTGTTGAGCTGTAACAACTTGATCTTTGGTGGCTCTGTAAGCAAAGAGACAAAAAGCTGAGCAGTAGGATACAGAACAGAACAGAACAGAATAGAATAGACTAGTTCAGCTGGAAGGGACCTTCAGAGATCATCCAGTCCATCTGCCTGACCAGCTCAGGGCTGACCAGAAGTCAAAGCACAGTACTGAGGGCATTGTCCAAATGCCCCTTGGACACCGACAGGCTCGGGGCACCCAGCACCTCGCTAGGAAGCCTGTTGCGGTGTCTGGCCACCCTCAGGGTACAGAAATGCTTCCCGATGCCCAGCCGGGCCCTCCCCTGGCGCAGCTCTGTGCCGTTCCCGTGTGCCCTGCCAGCAGCTCCCAGGGAGCAGGGGCCGGCACCTGCCTCTGCGCTTCCCTCCTCAGGGAGCTGCCGGGAGCAGTGAGGCCGCCTCTGGGCCTCCTCTTCTCCAGGCTGGGCAGCCCCAGTGTCCTCAGCCTCTCCTCACAGCACGGCCGTCCGGCCCTTGGGCCGGGCTTGCTGCCCTGCTCTGGGTGCTTCCAGGGGCCTTAACACCTGCTGTAGGTTGGGGAGCCCACAGCTGCACACAGTGCTCCAGGGGAGGCCTGCACACAATGGTGAGGCCGCACCAGTGCTAAATACAGTGGGAACATCACCCCTTTAGACCGGCTGTCTGTGCTGTGTTTAGTGCACCCCAACGTGCAGTTTGCCCTCTTGGCTGCCAGGGCATGCTGCAGGCTCGTGTTGATCCTGCTGGGCCAGCACCCCTGCCCCTTTCTGCAGCCCTGCTCTGCAGCCACCCGTCCCCCAGTCTGTGCCTGTGCCCACCACTGCTCCCTCCCAGGGGCAGCACCCAGCATTTTACCTTGTCAAAAATACAATTTCCTTCATGTATATGCTTCTAGAAGATATCTGCTCATCATTTAAGGCACAATAAAATTTATGTCTTAATTGTTTTGAAATAAATATGGTAAATGTATGGGAAATAGAACACTTCCTGTACATTATTGCATACCTGTGGTGACTGCAAAATTTAGCTAAAAATATACATGTACAGTTGAAGTGTTCAGGTGAGAGCTCATGGTTCTCAACTTTGAGAGCCTCTGGAACAGAGATTTAGAGCTTCCTACCCAGTTTAATTGTCTGATTAGTGCTGATCCTCTAATTTGAAGATGCTTCACTTTGTTTGTGAGCTAATATATGGTGAAACTCATGTTGTTATCATCAACATTTTCTCTGCAGTCTTATCAAAAGTGGAAATTGTGTGTTTCTTGATTATTTTCTATCTTCTGGCTCATCTGAGAACTCCAGATTTTAAACAGAGGTGCACAAAAATAAAATAAATTCCCTACATGTGCAAAGCATAATGTCTACAATCAGGTTTTGCATCAGCCTGGACTTTCACTCAGCTCTAATGTATGATTGAACTGCCTTGGCCTCTGAAGTGACTCCATAAACCATTAATTTTCAAGATGAACTACTCAGGCTCCTTGTCACATACTAAAACCAAGTGAAATACATTTTTTCTTCCTAGGTGAAATAACTACTGAAGTTTCTTATGTTGCTGTTTCAGACCAGTGATAAAAATTCACTTCTTGATAATTCTTTCCTTTAACGTGAGAAGACAAATAATATTTTCAGGGTGATATTCATTTCACTTAACATTTCTTTTCTGATTCATCGGAAAGTGAGATATCTAAGCCCTAAGTTCATTGTCAGAGGCTTCTTTACAGTTGATAAAAACAATTTGATAAAAAGAGTTGGCTTTTCTGACTAGAAGTTCAACTTGTCTTCAAAATGTTTTGGAAGGTATTCCCTTTATGTTGTATTATGCCTGTTTTTTTTTTCTCCATTTTGATTATTTTAGGGACTGTTCTGTACAAATTTATTTTTACATGTATAGTGGACTAACAGGTGCTGAAACATATATCCTCAAGCTAAAATAGTTGGATATGAAATAATATCTCTTGCATTCTTTCCCAGTTAAAAAAAAAAAAAAAAAAAAAAAGGCGCTATCAAATTTAAGGTAATTACTCTGAATTACTCTGTTCTTATAATGATGAAGTATACCAATGGATGGTACCTGTGACTAACAAATAAATCCCTACAATGCCCTACAATGGAATAAGGCTCAGTGGAGATCATAGAACCATAGAATGGTTTGGGGACCGTCTCTTCCCCAGGCTGAACATCCCCAACTCCCTCAGCCTGTCTTCATAGGAGAGGTGCTCCAGGTCCTTGATCATCTTTGTGGCCTCCTCTGGGCCTGCTCCAACAGGTCCACGTTGGGCTATATGCCCATGAAGCTCAGAGGATAACCCAATGTGTGACTGACTATTGCAGCTGCAAACAACAACTTTATCTCAATACAAAGGTGATCAGTGGGTGCCCTTTGTTTTAGAAAGACAGCTATGTCAGTTGAGTGGGTCAAACAATGGTGCAAATATTTCTCTATGACTTAGAGAGGTCAGCACTGTGTGAGTGAGTATGTGGCTCAGACAAATGTAAAGAAACTAAACAACTAGCAAAATAATTTTGCAGAGAACAACAGGCTTAAGCTGGCTTCAGCCTATGTATTCCTTCCTGGCTACTGGGGATGCCAAGTGTTGTGACTGTGAGCACGTTACGGTGAGCAACAATGAGAATCACATTCATGTTGCGGTTGAACTGTGTACTGGAATTGCTATATTTTGATATGCATAACTTATACCTGTTTTCTTTTTTTCAGTATTTTTGTACCACTCTGCTAAATCATAAATCCCATGTAACCTCAAATATCTTCAAATTAGAAAATTTTATTTTAAACACTGCACTTTCTGACACAGCTTGGCCAGACAGCTTTCGATGGTGACAATGACTAAATGAATTTAAGAGCAATGAATGCCAAAACTAACAGCATCAGGTAGATTTCCTTTAGAAATCTTGTTTCATTTGAGCTAAATAAATATGGTGCCTGTGTTACTCCTGCCTCCTTCCTCCACCTCCTATCTCCGGAATATTTTCAAGGCACTTTGATCTCCATTTTTAATGAAATGTGAAAGGATGTCTGTATTCTAGAATAACCCCCATCTACAGTGAAGGATATCTGGATCAAAGATTTTATTAAGAAAATATTTCTTTTACAGGTTTGCTTTGGGAGTGATGCTTCCTACCAACTCACAAATCCATGCTATCCAGCTTTCAAGAAATTGTGCTTGCCACATTTGGATATCCCTGTAAATTTCATAAGGATGTAGATTACATTTTTTGAATACAGGGAAGACATTACATTTTTCAGTGTAAGGAAACAATTTTTAAGGGTCTGCTTAAAAAAAAAAAAAAAAAAAAGAAAGTATGTTAACATAAGTACAAGCACAAATAAAGACACAAAGCTAAAAAAATCTGTTCCAGAAATATCTTCAAGCTATTTTTTGCAATATTGTATTTATTACTTAATGCATAGCAGCATGAAGAAAACAAAAAAGAAAAATTAGACCTATCTCTGAATGTTCTGAGTACTTATTTCATTGCTGTGTCTGGTAGTGTTGATCTTAACTGGTCTCTGATGGGTTTCTGTAAAATCAGTGCTTTTTTTTTTTTTTTTTTTTTTTGATAAAGCATCGGTCTGCCCATTAACCTCTTCTCCTTTTGGTCATACTTCCAACAAATTTTATCCTTGAAATTTTTGCATTTTTCTGTCTCCGTCGAGATGATCTGGCTCCCCTGAGCATAATGTGGCTATTTCTTAGCAACTGCCAGAACATGTTCTTAATGTTCTTAAAGTCAATGGAAGGGGGTCCAGACAACCCCAGAATTAGTCTTCTATGGTATAATTTTGAAACATTCAGCATCAGTGAATTTGGTTTTCAGATTGCGCATGACAACAGAAGCAGCAGAATTATGAGCATGGGTTTATGGTACTGTATCTAAAATAAATATCTTCACATTGAGACTCATTTAAGGCTTAGAGGTAAAATTTCCCCCAAATAATTCAGACAGACGTGATTGGTGGGGAAAAGTACAAACTTGCTGCTAATAACTTGCAGACTTTGTTTTACTTTTGTCAGTGAAACTATTAGTGGAAATCTGACAATTTTTGAAATATCAGATTAGTATTTAGTGTGGTGCAATGCAGTAACAGTTCAGTAGAAGTGGAATGCCTTGATCATAACAATCACAATTTTTTTCCCCTGAAATGAAGAGTCATAATTGAGAGGCAGTTTTTATTTTAATTTTCATTTTGAAATAGTAAAGACTATTTAAATACTGCCTTTTTTTTTTTTTTTCTCCACTGTACTAATATCATCATTTGTTTTAATGCCAGAGTTTTATCTTTAGCAAATGAAATGCTGCCTTCCAGGGAAGGAAAGGCTGTGGGTTTACTTACAGAAGTAGGGAGGATGAGAGAAGACCTAAAATGATGGCATAAATTTTGATGTGCTTTATTTTAATAACTGACTTTTAATAACAGATCACTGTTTCATGATTTGCCATTATTTCAAACCCACAGCTCACTTTTCAGAAATTTGCAGTTTAAGTCCCTTGGAAATCAGGCAACTTTATTTAGGGGCTTAATTAAAAATTCACTGCCTTTGGCAGGCTGACATAAAGGTGCTCGTGATGGGTCAGAATATCAAGATAGCTGTTAACATTTTCACATCCTCACCTTGCTTATGCTGTGTCATATAACAAGTGGCAGTGTTCACTGGTTGTAATGACTGCTGCAAAGCTTTGCTTTTTGAAAATCAATTGCTGAGTATGGAAGCAATTACCACAAATGGGTATAGTCAATTAGCACAGAGGTGTTTGAGCTAGAAGTTGTTAGATGATGCAGCTCCATGACATATGCTGTGCTTATCGCTCTGCATCAGCAGCTTTCCCCATGGCACAAAATAAAGACCTACATGATATGGGAGCTGCTGTTATCTAAAAGAGGATGATGAAATGGGGTCCCTACCCTGATGTTTGTATCTGCTGGTATTCTTACTGGTATTTCTTATTGTCGCTTTAAATATGAACACATGTTCCATTGTTTTTATTTCAAATGTGCTTACAATTAGAGCACTTACTTATGTTTCAACACAAAATTTTATTACATTTTGTGTAATGTTGGTGATTCAGGAACCTGTAGCTTAACACAAATCCTTTATATCAAATTAAATACCCAGTGTAGGTGTGCTAACAAATTCTAACACATTCTAAATCATTGGAAATAGGAGTAATTTTTAAGTGTGAATAAAAGGGTGTTTATTATTCAGTCTCACACAGTTATGTCCTTACTCTTGTCAAGAGCATACCTTGGTTTCCATGTATGATTGATCCGTGACTGATTTCTCAACAAGCATTAAAGAAATTAGAGGGAGGCCATTAGTGTATGTTTAAGAGCACAATCTAGAGTGAAATCTATTGCAGTTTAATTGTCTTACTGTTCTTCTGTCTAATATGTTGCCTAGTGGTACAATCTGTTTCTAACGGATTTTAAAGGAAAATGTAGGTTAATTCTGAGAGGTAAGTAGAGCTCATTTGTCAGGCAAACATGGTTCACAGTCTGAATAGCTATTTTGGATTGAGTCATGCTGTTGTGTATGAGTTTCATTAAACACAGTATGCTCATTTCTTTCTTTTGCCTTTCCTGTGGTAGATCCTTTATATTCATTAATTTTATCCTTGATGGCTGTTAGTTTCCAGCAAGAACAGCAGTGATTCTCTGATAAATACCACAGTGACACTGCAAAGTGTACAGCGCTGTTTTGTTTTAGGATAATTGCCACCTCCCCACCAATTTTGCAAACAGGATGAGTCTTAGCACAGCTACCTTTCTGCCAGACGCTATTTGGGAACTACAAGCACGGTAAAATGGTCTGCCTTCCATGGATGCTGTACCTCAGTTTAGATCTGTAGAGCTCTCCAGAAAAAGGTAAGTGCAACTCCTGTATTAGGCCTATAAAATACAGTGAAGAAAGGTTTGAATGTGCCTTATTTGGAAGCCAAATGCTGAAGCCAAAGGAGAAGTTAATGCTGAGTGTACACAGGAAGATTGTACCTTACCAGCAGCTGGACTGGTATGATTTGAAACTTCTGAGCGGGATGACCTCTTGAACAAAAATGACTCAAATCTCAATTTTCATGGCTATTGATTTCTGATGAGATTTTGGTAATCCATACAATTTAGGATTAGTAGTCAGATTTTAACACCTGCTGTGTTGGAATTGACACATAAGAAGTCAAACTGTTCAAGGACATGAATCACAACTTTTTTTCAGAGACATTGAGATACCAACATGTTACACCAATCTTTTGTTTGCTTGTTTGTAGGAGGCTGTAAAATGAACACTGACCTCTATTTGCTGTCTGATCTGCAGTAGCTGCAGTTTCATTCTGGGGTGTGATGTAAACAGCTGAACAGAGCTCAGCTGAAATGAACATTTACCAAAATAAACACCCCTCGAAACTCAGGGGTCCTGTGTCCCAGAGACATATTTTCTAGCTTGTAGGGCCTTGAAGAAGGTTACACAGCTGAGAAGACAGACTCTACATCTCCTTGTGTGCTTGTTTTGTTTATTTTAAATACTTTTAAGCTCACCTTAAAAAGGCAGGTGTGTGATGGAGGATTCATGGAGAGGACGGAGGGGGTGCCAGCCACAACTGCATGCCTCACTTCTGCGCAGGCATTGCTGTCCTAGGGCAAGACTGGAGAGTGCCAGTTTTTGGTACGTCAACCAACAGGGGAGGAAGTTGTGCCTAAAAGCACCAATAGCCATAACTGTGGTAGCACCTAAACAGTTTAAATGTTGCACAGATTTATCTTTCATTCTTACCTATGTCTGTGTCAAGAGCTCTCTATTTTATTCACTCCGCAGTTAGCAGTCTCCTGGCAGACTATTTAAAAATTAAGTAGGTGATGAGGAGGTAAAAACATCATCTTTGAAAATGTATTCTTTCATCTTCTGGAGAGCCCAATTGTCTGGTTGTTCCCGGATGCCCCTACAAAATACCAGATCTGTGGCTTCATGGCCAACAACCTTCCCATTTTAAAATATTCTGTTTACCTATATTCAAAACTGGGCGAAGTGAGTGAATTTCAGGAACTGTTTAAATGAAAACTAACTTCTTTGAAGCCTAGTGACTAACTTCATAAAACAAAAACAATAGCAAGAAAGCAAGTCACTAATATTGCAAATTCACAGGCTGCTCTGTGGTCATATGATGAAAAGCAGCTGGAAGAGCAGCATTAAGAGATACTGTTTCTCTCTGACATCTGTAAATTGGGAGCAGAAGTTGCTGACCTGCCACCGAAGAAAAAAGGACTCAAAATGGGTTGGCAAAAGGTGTTTTCAGTTTTTCCAGCAATTGTCCTTGTGCTGGTTATAGTTGAGTCCATATCTTCATAGCTGGAGTGGAAGAGGTGGTCCTCCTCCCACACTCATTTTACTGTAGGGAACTCGTAAGGAGCCCTGTGCCACTGGGAGGGGAGTGCTCATGTCCAGCCTCTGGCAGATGTGCCACAGCCTAGGCCAGGAAGACCCCCAAACCTGTGTGTAGTGACTGCCAGTGCATGGTCTTTGGTTTCAAAAGCTTTCTGTGTGGAGGTCATAATACCCCAGTGTGAACTAAAGGGAATTCTGTCTTGGTCCTGAAGAGAGACCTAAACACAAAGAAGACCTGCATCCTCTCCCTCTCTTATCTTTCCTCACTCAGACATCTACAAGTCCTATCACTGGTCTGCATGGCACAGGGAGAAAAGAGCAAATATGCAATGGTGCAAAATAGAAGATGGCACTCCTGTACAGCTCAAGGAATCCCAGAAGAAAAATATCGCATTTGTAGGCAGGGATGAAGCTCTCAGGATGGATGCCAGATGTCTGGTCTCTTGTTGAGATATTGGTTTTATGCTAGCTAGCTTTAGTTTTTCTCTAGATAGCACTAAGTCAGCTTGAGGGACAATTCCACATAGGACCAGGCCAAACCATAGATCAGGCTAGTCAGTTAGTTTTGACTAAAATCTAGTAGGTAACTTGATTGAAAACAGCATACTGTATGTCTGCTGCCCTTATGTGGATGGAGGCTGGCCACACCTATGCTCAGAGAAACTCAGTTTTACCCTCTTCCACCTTTTCCTGTCCTCGTGTCTCAGACATTTTGAGGTGAGCCCAGGAAAGTACTTTAAGTCTACACCTGTGCTAAGGCTGCTGAAGAGGCAGAGTCCATCTTCACTCTTGATAACTACTTTGTTATCTCTGAGGTGTCTATTTTTTTGTGATTTTTTTTTTTTTGATTACTGAATAGGTGAAATTAAAAGGAAGGTTAAAAAAAAAAAAAGAGGATTGATGCAAGGCTTAGCAGAGTTTATAACACCTGTCTGCTGCCAGAATAATCATCAGTGTTACAGACATA
Organism: Anser brachyrhynchus; assembly: GCF_964034855.1. Taxonomy (NCBI): domain Eukaryota; kingdom Metazoa; phylum Chordata; class Aves; order Anseriformes; family Anatidae; genus Anser; species Anser brachyrhynchus. The sequence continues at coordinate 74,618,475 of NC_137697.1, read as the reverse complement.
CCTACAAGACTCTCCAAAAGGCTAAGAGCTCTTCACACTCTCTTACTCATTATTGTACTCATGACGCTCATGATAAAAAGAATCTCTCAGTCTCTTTATCAGGACTTCAGAAGTTTTTAATGCAGGACACTGGAAGACTGGTCTGATTTGAAGCTGTAAGTTCTGTGAACCTTAATTTTTAAGCGTACTCCATGCAGAACACCTGAAATTAAATTTTAAGTAGTATTTACGAAGATGGAGTAAATCCAAGTCCCAGAACTGACATAATTAAGGCAGATGAATAGTTTTTTTTATAGATTCCTTTGAAATCTGTAAATGAACTTGTCCACTCTCAGAATCCTGCCTTGGTTAAATATATGGCTCTTATTAAAGATGAATTCTAATACATATACTTTTATTACCAATATGTCCACATGAAGAGATTGATAGATGAAACCATATACTCTCCCCATAAAATCCTCCTTGAATAAGGTTGAACCATTAAGTGGAACACTTTTATTAAATCCTCAAATATTAAACATTTGTGAAGATCACCTAGGTATGGACTTATTAAAGGTATTAATATAATGGTTATATTATGATAATAAACCAAGAGAATTCACCCTATTTCTTCCGTATCCAAAGTTGCTAACACAAGAGTTATGGTGGGTGAAAGGGTTATAATCAAATGTTGTCATTAAAACACATTTTTGGTCAATTTAAAGCATGACACAATTCTTTGCACTTTAGCTTTCTTTTTGCCCTTAGATCAATACTGTAAAACTCAAAATATGTCCGGCAGAGCATCAGCTTGCTCTTTACTCTGTTCCATTTCATTCGCTGCTCATTGTACGAAGCAGTCTGAAAAAGTTTCCACTGATTCACCGCTGCTTAGTGGTGAAATTTCCTTTTTCTCAAAGAGGTGCAGAAAGTAAAGGACACAGATGCATGGATTGTCATTGCTGAGGGTCAACTTCCACCTAGGAAGTCATTTTCCATCACTGCTTCCACGCATTTTGTTCTTCTCCACTGGGCAGGTTTGAGGGCAGAGGCATCCCCTCCAGCTGAGAGCTCAACCTTGGACCCTCCTCCTAAGCTTCTCTGTGCTCACAGCCCCTCCTGTGACAAAATTCAGTGCTGTTCCAGTGAAGTAAACTGTCCCGTAATGTGTTATGCGTGTGCACATCGCTAATTTTTCTCTAAACTTAGACCCAGTATGATACAATTAAAAAAAAAAAAAAAAATCCTTTTCAATAGACCTAAAGACTGAACAGGTATACAGGCAACGCACTTGTCTTCAAGGTCTTGGCCTCTTTGCCATAGAAGGCCAAATGATCTAGCTGAGCATGAGTAGGACGACCCAATTCATCTAAAGGTTGGGAGCCTGAAAGAGTTCCTTGGGCTAACTGAGAAAAACACGCATGAAATCAATCAGTTTTCTTAGTTTATTTTGGTTAGTTGCTGTTAATTACAGGCAGCAAGGAACTCGTCTGGGAATGATGATAATTCAGGCTTGTAATGTATTTCCAGCAATTAGATTTGTACAAACTGAGAAGGTTCAGTGAATCTATGACTTCTCAGGCAGTAACTGCACAAAATATATTTATCCCTCAGGACAGAAAAAAGAAAGAAAAAAAAAAAAAGCCTGATGTCAAATATGCTACATGCTTAACATTTCTTTCATTATTTTTTCCTTCTTGCTCCTTTTTATCAGAACATTTTAGATTGATTAAAACTAAAGGTTAAGAGCAAATAAAAAAATAAAAAATATGAAAAGCAAATATCATGGGTAAATTGGATTTCTGACAGCTTTGCATCCTGTGAGTTCTTAGCTTTCTCCTAGGTTCATATACATGCTCCAAACAATTTAAAAAGGGCCTTGTGTTACTAATCGAGATCCCAGCAGTCCACTTCCAGCACATTTGTCTCTCCCCATGGTATGCCTTACCTGGACCATGCCAACCACAGCCAGCTTATGTGCAGGTCTTGGTGGTAATGTCTTCCTCCTGGATCATTTGTTTGTCTCAAGGGGAATCCTTCAGGCCTCATTGGTGAAACTGTGCAACTTTGTCTTGCTATGGCATGGAAGGAGAGCAAGAGGGATGGATAATTCTTTTTTAATGAGTGGCACGTCCTGCTTAGTGTTGGTGGTGGAATGAGAAACCAAAGGACTTTTTCTCCTCTCTGACTGTGAGTGCTTTCTTCTCGTTTCCTCTGCCCTCTAGACACCTCTCCCTTAGTCCCATAGCCCAGTGCCTGCTTTTTTCTTACCCATGTGTTTGAAGTAGCTGTACTGATTTCAGGCTCAGCGGCTTCTCCGACTTTGTTGGTTAGCCTGGCATCTGCTGCCAGCCTTTTATTTCACCTTTCTTGTTCACTCGGCTTGGCAGGGTGTCTGTGGACCTGCATCACTGATGTCCTGCAAAAAGAATCTTATTTGCTAGGCAGAAGTACTATTGTTGATCCACATTCAAGCTACAGACCAATTGTGATACTTTACAACAACTTCTGTTCTATATCTTTAGTCCTATGCATATGGTGTCCATGCTGTCTTCTGAAGAGGCCAGCCCAAGACTTCTCCTTGGAGATGTGGGTTATGGAGAACAAGTGGGGAAGTGTGTTGAACTTGATCCTCAGTGAATATGTCAAAGTCAGACGTGTGCTTCTAAGACTCCACCTTTGATAAAATAAACACAAAGTGCAACGCAGATTAGACTTGAGTTTTGCACATCTTGTTGGTGGAGACCATTAACATGTCTGTTCATTAAAAGACAAGCAGGCTTTTATCTTCTGGTTACTTGCTTAATATGACTACATTCAGACCGAACTGGGAAGGTAAGAGTCTCAACAAGAATGTGGTAGCACGGTTGTATTGGGAAAAAAAAAATATATAACTCAGTTATCTGAAAAGACATTCCTAAAAAAATTAAGAGAATATGAATACACTTTATATCCATTAAAAATTCTCAAAAAGATAAATATTTTGGAAATATAAACATATAATCTGGAAAAGCGTTTATTCAGCTCCACTATGATTCCTGTATCTATTTCCTCTTCATAGTCCAACCTAAGGAAAGAAGGATAAAATAGGAGCAATCTGAACAGCAACGCTTCATTCAGTGCTACTTTTGTCCCTCCTTCTTATGCCCTTTACCTGGCATAATGTACTACAGCATAGATTCTGCACCACCTGTATTAATTCAATTTTCAGGCCATAGAAGAGGAGAAGGATCTGTTTTTCTACAATATATATTTTTATACATATATATTCGTGGCTGAAAACTCAAGGTGAAAATATCTTCTCTTGAATTAGAGGGCCAAAAACTCTGAAACACTGTTGGCTTTGTACTGTTTTATAGCAGTGACTTTTCCTAATGTCAATTGCCAGTAGCTGGAAGACACAAATGAATTATCAAGTAGAACACAAAATATCTGGTCCAATCCTGCAATTTAAAACAACTATAGTTTTTCTGGACAGCAGAGACTTCTGTAGCTATGGGGATTTATAGGGACTTGGACTTCTGGCATTCAGAGAGACGGGGAAAAGAGCCCATCTTAAACTCCTCCAGACTGAATACTGCATGGGGTCGAGTACCAATACTAGAGCTAGTATATGGTACATTAACATATCAGGACAGTGCTGCGAGGGACGGAGGTCGGGCTTTCTGTTCTGTGACTGCCCATTAGTTCAGCATTTACCTATCACCAGTGAGATCAGGCCCTTCCGTAATGGCCAAACAGCATCTACAGCCATGTCTGGCAATTATGTGAATGTCATTATTACATGGGTTTGAGGTACAGCTGTACCTTCTTGTGCTGCAAGAAGTAGAACCACAGAACCATAAAATCATAGAATGGCCTGGGTTGAAAAGGACCTTAAAGATCATCTAGTTTCAACCCCTTTGCTCTGGGCAGGGTTGCCAACCAACAGAGCGGGCCACCCAGTGGTAAGTAACTGAGTTGTGGATGCAAAACACAAGGTAATACCACCTGTCGGGCCATTTAGAGATGTTAACCCTCATCGCTATGAGAAGGCCCATAGGTGGAATAGTGGTTCACCAAACACTGTAGAGCACCTAACAGTGAACCACATGTGCTTATTTCACTGCAAGTGACAGCATGTGGAAGGTTACAAACAGCCGTGCCCCTCAGCTGCGTTTCAAAGTGAGATATGGCTGACTGGGCCCTGGAAGTGATAACAGGACTGGGACCTCAGGGGAAGGGCACCCAAGGGCCACCAGAGGCAGACGGGGGATTTTCTGAGACTCGCCATCAGGGCCCACCTGGGGGACGACGCCGTTCCCCACTGTGGTGCTGCTACCTGTTATGGCAGGCACCCTTCCCCCACGTTTCTTCTCAGCCCTTATCATTTCCACTTTGCAGCTAAGGAGAATTGTCCTCTGACAGGACTACTAACCCTTCTTTCAGTCTTATATATATTCAAAGCATATTCACCCTTTCTCTGCCTGTTCTTCTTCGCGCTCCTTTCTTTCGAAGGACCCTTAAAAGACTTCCATCTACCTAGCTCTGCGAGCACACCACAGCTGTGGCATGTGGCTGAAACCCTGTGGGCATGTCTGAAGTTGAGTCATTCCTGTGATGTGTCTGGGACACATTCTGTGCAGAGCAGCCACGACAGCCCTGGTCGTCTCCTACAAAACTCTGGACCAGCAATTTCACTGCTTTTGAGCTCATTGTTTTGTCCTTAATGATGTTGAGTGTTGTTTTTTTGTTGCAGGGCTCAGTCAGTTTCTGCTTTTCTCCCCTCAGGTTTTGTACACCATGGTGCTAAAATGAACACGCTCTGCTGAACACAGCTGCCCTCAGCTCCTCCTTCATATCAGCAGCCTAGCTCCTGCTTCAGCTCTTGGCGCAGCCTGCAGCTTGCCCTGATCTGGCCTACAGCTCCAGGCCTGGCGAGGTTTTGTACAGAGGGCCCTTCGCTGCTCCGATGCATGCTGTGCTGCCTTTCTCTGCTGAGTCAGAAGAGGAAAATCAGGTTTGCTTTTCTGCTCTGGAGGATTCAGCTGGGAATTCCTTCTATGGAATTTTTCTATATTCTTTTCTACATATTTGTGGAAGTGTCACAGACTTACCAGACTTCTTATCTGAGTGTGAAATGAACATGGAAATACCAAAGTGCTGTGAGGAATTTGAAGCTGGGAGCTGGATGAAGCGTCCCCAAAATACAGGTTAAATGGTTAGCTGCACCTCCTCTGACATATACAGAAGTGCTCAGGGGAAAGACAACTCTCAAGAACTTACAAACTTACTGTTGTTGAAGGAGAAGCATACCTAGAGTTGAAGGCCAGCCTCTAGATTTAACGTCCTAGCTGCGGGTGGCTAAAAGCTTAAGAGTATAGATACCCAAGCTGGACTTTAATATGGTATTGGGAAGAAGTTAAGATATTGCAGCATGCAGTTCAATGTCATCTGATTTAGGCTGCTTTTTAGATGAAGTCCATGTCTTAGGAGGCCTGTACAACAACCCACTTGTAATCCTTTTTCATGTATGTATAATGACAGCTCCTCAGTATGGACACTCGTGTTGAACTTTTCTGTAGCAGAATGACACAGTAGAAACGAAAAGAGATCTTGTCAAGCAAAGGTTTTCACAGAATAATAAAAAATGGGATTGGAAAACAAAGACGACCTCATGAGGTCACCTAGTCAATGTTCTGGTCCCAATTACAGCTAAACCATTTGTGACAGATGTGTGTCTAGCTCTTATTTTTCTTATCCCAGCATGCCTTTAGTCTTTGGCTGAACTTATTCTATTATTGCACTATCAGTCTCCATAAAAGATTAAAAGTTCTCTTTGAATAAGAGGCTGTACATTGTAAGAAAAAAATATGTACAGCAGGCAAGGGAAGAATTCAGAAGAAAATATCTGACCCAGATACTGCTATCATGACTAAAACATCTTCTTTAAAATAATTGAGGATTTAATAGATAAATAATCATTACAACATACACTGACATAAAAAAAAATGAAATAAAAACACAATGAAAAAATCAATTATACTTTAAAAGGTGTTAATAGTGCTTATAATGACACATAGAAATCTCATGAATAAACAGTTAATGTTTACTGAATTAAAATCTTGGCTGAAAGACAGCATACAAATGCATACTATTATTACTAGAAAGAATCATGTATAGCATTTTATTATGCTGCTTTAACTGCTTTAATGGGAAGGTGTTGTTTTGTTTTATTTATTTATTTCTTTTTTTTCCCCTTTATATGTATCTAGCTTTTGTTTTCCTTGCTGTTGTCATCTTTCTCTCACATCCAAAAATCCTTCTCTTGTGCAGACTGAAGCCTGGGAAACATTTAGACCACCAACATACAATGCAAAGCAACATGGGTGCTATGTAGGTTTGCTGGAATTACATATTTTTGGCACAATGTCCCTTGCCTGTGATGCATTAAGGGTCAGTGAAAGAGTACATTGTACTTAGAACCTTGCAGAAATTGAATGCGTGCTGCAGAGGGCAGTATTTACCAAGAAAATTAAAATAGGCACATGTGTTTAGAGGGGTGAACAATGCTTAAAAAACACACAGGGTGTTTTGATCCATCTATTTTCTTATTCATTTTAATCAGGTATGAAGTATGGATTCAATTCATTTTTTTTCTCTCCCAAGTTCATAGATCTAGAAACATCTGCACTCTGAATTTTCTCAGGATAATGTATATATATACATATATTTATATAAATATATAAAAGACAATGAAAAAACAATATTTACTAAGACGATATTATCTGACAAAATATTATGTCTGAGACAGGCAGTTTTTATATTCTGAATTTATTCTGGTCTGTAATAATTCACTGGAAAATGATGTAAAAGTCAAGATGTAATCTCATAGAAACTAACATTATTTTGTAGTTTTCCACAAAAATAAATAAATAAATACATAAATAAAAAGCACTAATAAAATGACTGAATAAGATAAGATGGTCAAGTTCCATTTTAATGTTCTCAGAGAAGATGAGCATATCACTCTCTGTCTGTACACAAAGTATTTTGTATGTTAATATAAATATAACCATCCTGCTGGTTATAATCTACATATTGTAAACTCCCTGATGGATGTTGCACAATAAACAAATTCAAATTTTCATGGGAATTAAAAGGGAGGTGGGAAGATATCAGGTAAAAGAATTAAAATGTCTCCACATGTGGAGCTCTCAATATCAGTATATCACAATATTCCAGTCATAGTCTGACTGCATATTTTATCACAGTAGGTAGCTTTAAAAATTATTTATGAGACTTGCAGAACACTTAGTGTACCAAAGAAAGGACAAATCACTTCTGCTCAGTATATGCTTATGCTAAATTCTCACTGGTGTGTAGCAAGTTTGAGAAAAAGCTTCTCCTGTTTTCTTCTTGAGGACAGCAATACAAATGTGGTAGCAATCAGTGTCAGACATTTTGTGGTTCAGCACATGCACCCATGCAGTTTCACAAGGCTGGGAAACAGCTTTCTCTTCCAGCTCCACAGACACATAACAGCAACGCAAGCTACCCCATTGTCAGTGGAAACTGTTCTCAGCAGCCTTTTGGTGGCTTTTTACTTGACTGAATTAAAATGGGGAAACATGCAATCAGATCAATTTTATGAGTGTTAGTTTGAAAGGAACTTTTATCTCCAAATCAGGCTACTTCACTCAGATCTTTAGCTGTCGCTAATAAACTCTGAGATTTGATCTTCGCCGAGAGACTGAAGTAGACTCTCTGTTCCATTATATTAATTAGGAAAATCTGAATCTTGATCCAGTCACAAGATACAACCTCCACAACACAATTTTCTTGCTTGCTACACATCCTGCAAAGCAGCCAAAAATAAATATGCATCGAGATATCCTGGCCTCAGAGGACACCTTGTCACTTGCTTTAGTCAGTGGAAGTGTAGAGGATGCAAAGGGACTGGCTTAACTACCCATACCTGCTGGTCCTCTGCTCTGGATGGAGCTGGAAGTTTTAAGTTTTTCAAGTGGTGCAGTGAGAGGTGACACCTGCATAATTCATGTAATTTGTTTTATGCTGTTAATAGGAGTAATTCTGCAGCTGAAGAAAAGAAGCCATCGAAAATAAAATTAAAAATCATACAACTGTATTATAGGAGGAGAATATAGGTTCACTGTGCTTCCCAGAATTTACCAGCACTCATTCAACTCTGCTTCATCAACCATAGGTGTTTACTATGCACATTCACCAATTTCTTCCTTGCTGTGTGTCATATGAAGGTAATAAAGTGTTTAACATTCCTCTTCACATGAAGACTTCTGGTGATTTTAGTCACATTAAAAAAAAAAAAAAAAAGTCCAGGAAATGTGTTGGTTGTTATAAGGGAAATAAGGTGATTCGCTTATGAGGAGGAAAGAGCTAGCTTTTTTGAATGTTGCAAAAAGCAATAAAAACTTCTGATGTACTGACTTGTTAGATTCAAGCATATCTACATATGAGAATGCTTTCAGAAGACATAAGATCATTTTGACACTAACAATGGCATAAATATGGAAATGATACAACAGTAAGCTTACTTATTTTTAAGCAGTGGAATAGAAGACCCTAAATGTATAGCAGTGGTAAATGAGTTTGTGCACATTTGAAAAATACCTGTTTTTTTTTTTTTGAAGATGCTTTGGAGAAATAGAGAAATACATCTTCCTCTAAGATGTAACCTTTCATGTCATTTATTTGTCTTGTTCTGCCAAGTATCAAGGACACAGGGAGAAGGAAAGACAGAATAATGCTTGCAAGGTTTTTCTCTGTCAGAATTCAACTTTTCGTTTAGAAATGTAGTGTTAATGTCTCCCTTTTATTTCTGCTTTAAACTCTGACTTTCTGTAACAACAGACTGATTTTGAGCATAGCAAGCTTTCACTGGCTCCTACATAACCACAGTCTAAGCTGTCAGCAATATCTACAGGATCTTTTTACATCTCCCTCCTCTGCTATAAGCAGCTGAAATAGTTGGTCACAGATTTGTAACTGAAACTGTAGATACATTACTTCTTCATGAGGAAACGAAACCTTGTTTGAACTGCAGAACTAAACCACTGTCACAGAATAGATAAGGAAATTGAAGGAGGTGTTCAGAAGCCATCTCACCATTGCCCCCAAACCAGGATTAACTAGTTTTAGCTCTAAATGCATTGGTTGCACCCGTGGGTGGAACAATCTGATCCACAGAAGTTAACAATGAAGACAGCAGCGTTGCCAGTTACTGACCAGGGACCTGCAAAGATTAGCTGCATTGAAGCCTCATGCTGAGTTAGTTGGGGAAATCTTTTCAGAGATTGAACAGTCTTACTTGTTGAATGTGAGCTGGCTTTGTGTCACCTCCTTGTTTTTTGTAATCTTTGGAGGAAAAAACAAAACAAAACAAAACAACTTATGACAAGAGTCTTCTGATTTTGATAACCTTTCAGTGCAGCAGCAAGATCACAGGTAGAATTGGAGTCAGCAGTGACATTTTATTTCCTTTCCTTTCACTAACATGTAGAAGAACAGGCTTGCACAGCTCTAGCGTAGAGATGAGAACCCCAGAGGTCCCTGACTTTGTGGAGGTTTACATCTGGGCTGTTTTGCTGTCTCACTCCCAAAGGCTCTGCTGTCTCAACTCCCAGTGGTTGGACATGCTCCCAGCATTTACTGCAGGCTACTGATTGCCTCGAGGAGAAACTCTATGGATAAATTTTATATACAGTTGCAATTGTTCATAACATTTGAAATACATTATGCTAGGTCATTTGCCAGCATAGCTCCTTTTGCTTTTAAAAAGTGCATTACTTAATGGTTGTCCTAGTATGGACAGACTCCAGTAGATGCTGTTGTTTGTGAGACAGGTCTTCTTGTCTCTCTTAATGTTATGATCAAAACCAGTGAATCTTCATGCTCTCTTCATTGTGGTGTGTAGTTTCCATGCAACATATGCTTCCTATGAGCTTTAAGAGCAAACCCTTGCTCTATGCAAAATGGAAGACCAAGACTGATGAGAAGTTTATAACCCAAGAAAAGACAAAGAGAAAAGCTCAGTGGTTCAGTGAAATGTACATGACATGAAATGTTAACAGTTAATACAGCTCAGCAGGGAGCCCAGGAAAAGATTATTTTCTCTGAAAGTACAATACTAATCTTTGAGACAGATACCAAGATTGTTTCCTGTTATTAAAGTAAACCTAACTACAGTAGCAGGCTTAAGGGAAATGAGACAAAAATCTAGTCATAAATAACTGCTTATAGCCATTTGTCTTAGCTCCCTCATATCTGCTATTGCAGTCAGGTTTGCTACAGTAAAATAACAAAACAAAATATTTTGTTGCATTTATAAGAGCAGCATCAACACATTCACTTGGTCTTGGTTTGATTCCCCACTGGAGTTAAGAGAATTCATTTTGCTAATTTCAGTGACTGATGGAGCATTGCTCTTACAGAGGAATTGTTGTGATTTCTGGTGAATTGTGTCAAGAGATGTTTTTAGTGTCTTTCATCTCTACATAGATTTTCTTTATGAAAGTCTTACATGCACATTTGACACATTGTTTGTCTTTGCTTTTTCATCTGAAAAGAACACCATAGCAAATATCTATTTTAGCTTGGTCTTGCGCACTCTACCCTTCGAGTAGTGAACCGTGCTGCTTTATCTATTCAGCGTGGCAAATTGGTTGGGTTGGCAAACCCAACTCTTGGCACACCATGAATGTTCCTTCCCACCAAACCCTGGACCAGATGTGTACAGGCTGTACTTTGTGAAATGGAGTTGTGACTTGTAAGAGCTTTGAAGTGGGTCCAATTATTCCATTTCCACTCTTGCCTCAAATTGCTCCCCATCATATATGCCTATTCCTCAGCATGTTTTAACTGCACTTAAGGCTAAAAATAATATAGAGCCGAATGTCATATAATGATTTTTTCTAAATAATCAGTGATAATATGATGAGGGAAATGTTTATAGATTATGTGACTACATTGATGTACTAACCACATATCCCATTAGGTAAGTGCTTCCTTGTATTCTTACTTCACACATATAAACACCGCCGAAAGATATAGCATCAGATGTTATCAGTGCAGTAGGAAAACAACAAAAACAGACACACACACACACACACAAAAGTTGCCTCAATATCCTTACCTCCTGAGGAAAAAAAAATAGGTGCAAATTAGTAAATACTTTGCCTGTAAACGTAAAAGCATGCTTGTATGTGTCTGACACTTAGAGATTTTTTTGTTTGTTTTAATCGAAGAACATTGGAAACCTGAAATTTTAATTTCTCATCAGGAAAACAGTAGGCTTCTTCTTGCATGTTGTGGAAGGATTCTTCCCATGTCCAGAAACAAAACTGGCAAAAGAAACTGGCCTGGGTCAGTCTAACATAGATTACAATAATCAGAAAAACATTGACTTCAGTGTGCAAATGCAGTTTTCTTGCTATTTCAGGGAACTGCAGCATGCTGATCGGCCTGCTCGATCTGGCTGTAACATTAGGGACATATTTACAGAGTATTTCTGAAGCACCTTCCCAGCAGGTGCACGTGCCCACAGCCCCTCTTCCTGAGGAGCCTGCTGGCAGAAGCCGAGCTGCCTGCCCTGCCACCAGCGCATCAGCATCGCCAAAATGCCGGCTGTGTGGCAGTGCCCAGTGCTGCCTGGGTTATCAGCACACATGGGGATGGACCTCGAGGCACAGCAGATCAGCCTCCTGCTCTGGTCTACGCTGCTGTGGCCTCACCTCGAGCACTGCGTGCAGCTTTGGTTGCCACATTATAAAAAGGACTTAAAACTATTAGAGAGTGTCCAAAGGAGGGCTTCAAAGTGGTGAAGGGTCTGGAGGGCAAGATGGATGAGGAGCGGCTGATGTCTTTGCGTTTGTTCAGCCTGCAGGAGGCTGAGGGGAGGCCTCATGGCGGCCTGCAGCTCCCTCACGAGGGGAGCAGAGGGGCAGGCGCTGAGCTCTGCTCTCTGGGGACAGCGACAGGACCCGAGGGGACGGCATGGAGCTGGGACAGGGGAGGGTCTGGCTGGAGGAGGAAAAGATTCTTCACTGACAGGGGCTTGGCCACTGAACCAGGCCTCCCAGTGAAGTGGTGAGGGCAGCAAGGCTGCTGGAGTTCACAAAGTGTCTGGGCAATGCTCTCAGACACGTGCTTTGGTTTTGGGGGTCCTGTGTGGAGCCAGGAGTTGGACTCGAGGATCCGTGGGGGTCCCTTCCAGCTGGGGACGTTTTAGCATTCTGTCATCAACCTCAAGAAAAATCCAGTGCTGGATATGCGAGTTTCAATTGCTGACATAAAGACAACACTGTGCCGGTAAGGTGCTACTTGTTTTTGGAAACAGAAAAACTGTGTTGGATGTGCTATTGGTTTGTTTTGCTCTTCTCACTGAAGAATCTCTTTGCAGCTGAATGTAAATGTGGACAATGTTGTTTCAAATGAGAAGGGCTGACAACTTGGAGTGACCAAAACCAGGCTCATACTGTAAACAGTTGTGAGATGTTAGCTATGGCACTTTCCTCCACTGACGATATGTGGAATAACCCTGTGTAGCATATTGAAATACCAGTTAATTTAATCTTTTTCCATCAAGAAGGTTTAGCTAAATGTTATTTCCACAGTATGGATAAAAACGAACCATTAAAAAAACTAAAAGCTGTAGAATCAGGACCCACGTCCCAGTAAAAGACTTTATGAGTTTGAGCCCAGTAAACTTGCCCATATTTTTCAGACTGTCTGTAGAAAAGCAATTTCCTAGCTCTGTATTTTGCCTCCAGATCTGTCTCATGTGCCTGTTGCACATATATAATTTTGTTTGTAAATAGCATATACTATCAAGGAAAAACATTAACAATTTCAGGCAATGAAAAAGAACAAGTCTTAATTTACACAGAAGTACTCAAAGGAATTTAGGAACTGGTCAAGCTTGTAGTGATGACCTTCTTTATTTTGACATCCAGTCACCATTTCTCTCAGTGGGTTTTGAAGTCTTGTTTTAGTAGATTGCCATTATGACAACCTGTGTATTGTAGCTTTAAATTACTTTGTAGGCTGATGTCTACTGAAAGAAAACAGAAAATCAACAAAAGTTTTTTTTTTTTTTTTTTCCAGGTGCTTGCAAACTAATATGTTTCCCCGAGGGCTAGAAATAAAGCATCTTATTAAATCACATCATAAATGACCCATGTAGCACAGTTTATTTTACATTACCTAGGTAAGGAGGCACTGAGCCAAATAAATCAAAGTGAACAAGGCAATAATTGTTCCTCCTTTTATATCACCTAAAATATGGAGGTAATGAAGGAAATGTGATTAAAGTGAGAATGCTTTATTAGTAATAGGCTTTTTTTTTTTCCTTTCTTTTTTCTCCAAGAAATAGTGCTCACTGTGGATAGAGAAACACTTTTCCCTGTATTTTCAAGCTGACATTTCATATATTTGAAAGGGATAATACTGTACTTGTAAAATAAAATCAAGCACATTATGTAGGTGGCTGCTTCTTCTTTTCCTTTTTAAATCTGGAATACAGATTTTATGAGTTGGATTTGTTCTAAAATTTTTCTCATGACTTCTGACTGTGAGAAATCATATGTTCAGGAAGAGGTCAAAACATGTCTTCAGTGCTTGTATTAAAATTTTTATGACTTTCTGGAGACTAAAGACCACCAGAGATTCTTTCTTTCATGTGCCAACTAGTTTCATTGAAATAAATGGAATTACTTAATGGAGGTTACGTGGTGAATCTGTTTCTTAACTGAACTGTGTATTATACCCATTAGTCTTCAGTAGGATTAAGATTTCACAGAGTAGCAAATTAGATTTAATCATTACAGTTTAAGTAAATGAAATAGCAATATGGCCCAGAGTAGAAAAATGGCCTTAATTATGATTAAAAATATAAAACAAAGAGAAATATATCTTCCTGATCAAGATTAATCATGCACTTGCCAGGTCTGAAACACAATTAGATTTTTAAAGGTGCACCTAAAAGAACTGGATGTTTAAGATTTAATATTCAAACCTTTTTGCATAAGAATGTCTCTACTGTCTCAGACCCAGGGTCATCTTAATTCAGTGTCCTCTCTCTGAGGTCAGCCAGCAGCAGACATGCAAGAACATAAGAAATATGGCAATTACAGAATTATGTAGAAGTCCTAATTACAGAATGATACAGAGGTTCTTTCTGGGATACCATGCCTTTCTGGTTTATGGTCAACAGTTCACACTGAATTTGGGCCATGTTGTTTATTTTGTATTGATGGGCCTGCCCTGTTTGTCTAAACATTTTGCTATCTCTTCCGCACTTTCTATTCCCTTGGAGCAATGTCTTCTGCGATGGAGTTACACACTCTGCCAAAAGAAAAAAAAAAATCCTTCTGTTTGTTTGGGGTCCTAATCATTATGGAATTGAGAAATACTGACTATTTACTTTCTATTCAGCAGAAGTTGCCTGGCAGTACTGAAATGGAATGTTTCTGAGTGACTATGTCATGAGACATAAGTTGCTGGCTACACCATACTTGTGTCACCTCTCTCATTTGTAGAACTTCCAATTCTATAGTTTTCTGGCATAAAATTTTTGTCTTGTTGCTAACTGAAATCTCACATGCCCTGAGTTTTGCATTTTTTTCCTACTTCTTATCCGCTTATCCATTTAACTGCTTGTCTTAATTTGAGTCGTCAGATCTGCCTCAGTCACCCGCACCCTTCCCCATGAGCTACATTTACCCCCATGCCCAGGGACCACCATCCAAGCTCCATGGGTGGTGCTGTTCTGCACATGTAATTACAATTATATGGATTTTGAAGAAAGACTGTAGATGTAATTTGATCTATTCTGAAGATACTTATCTTTACTCTTCGTATTGAAATTATTTTAGATTCCATTTGGTCAATTATTCGGATATCAAGAAAGAATATGCATCATTTCTTCCTGATGTGTAATTCTTGATCAATTCTGCTGCCATTTATCTCTGGAACTGTGTTGTGCAAAATACTGTAGGATGGCTTTGCATGCAAATATGCATACATGAGCAAATCATGCGAACGAGCTGTTCTAGATAAGGTAGGCCAGCACCTCACAGTGATGCCATATTCCACCTCAAGCCTGACTTCTCCTTGCATGTCAGTATCTATCATGCACTAGGAGCAGAAAGGGTCAGGACAGGTCAAACTCTAAAACAGGAGGAGTAGGCAATGAGAGAAACTGTAAACAATCCTGTACAAACCCTGGCTATTCAATTAGCTGAGTACCAGAGAAAATTCAGCCTTGTTTCTCCAAGGTAGTCCTTCAGGAATGGACTGAATACACAGACCTGCTTGTCCTACCTCAGGGGAGCAGTGATCAACCTTGGCACAATGGGTTGTAATCTACATTTCCATTACTGGCAGGTGTGAAATAAACCAAGAGTTAATGAAGTGTTTTGTAATCCTTTTGGGATGTAAAATCATTCTATAAGTAGTATCAGGCTCAGTGGGGGAATGACTCTCGTCTGCCAGAAATGAGTGGAAAGGAAGAACAGCTCATGAGATTTGCAAAAGTGCTTTGGTAATTTAGACATCTGAAGCACTCAAATTCACCTTTACACAAAGCACAGACCTTCTCAGAATATTGTTTTATCCTCCCAAATTACCCCTATAGATTATAAATGAATTTCTGGAGCCAGCTCCCAGAATTGGCTCAGGAGTCAGATACTTGGGAGGAGAAGAGAGAAAAGAGAGCTGGGCGAGCTCCCACCAGCTGTCCAGAGACATGATCAACTAATTTGTGCATCTGTGCTAACTCTAACCTGCCAACCAGTCTGTGAAATACATTGATTATTTGGATCTCCTATACTATTGTAGTATAGTATCTTTCAGGATGAGTTTCTATGTTTTAAGGAGGAAGAAAACCAACTAATCAGTATCAGGAGTATTAATACTTTTATTATTTTATTTTATTTTATTTTATTTTATTTTATTTTATTTTATTTTATTTTATTTTATTTTATTTTATTTTATTTTATTTTATTTTATTTTATTTTATTTTTATTTTTTTAGTGGTCAAATAGACCCAATGCACTACATTCTTGCATTAGGTTGCAATAGCCATCAAACAAAAAATTGACTGCATGATCCAGGGGCTGTAGCCCATGCCTTAGCACCATCTGGTGAAGCAGGCATGATCCTCTCTTCCATACTGTGTCTGTGTTTACGCCTAAATGTCTCTGTCTCACTGAAATCAGCAATTATTTTGGGTACAGGCCAACAGGAGAATAATGAAGGTTATTGAGAATGGTTTCAAAAGATGTTTTTTCAGCTAAATAGCTCTGTGCAAAGGGAGACATTCCTGGGCTGTCCTAACAGCCTTTTGGTGTAGGTCAGTGAGGATGACAAGCAACACTTGCCATGAGTCATTTCTGACAGGATTCAGGACTGGATCAAGGAGCCTGGTGCAGGAAGCCAAAATATGATCAAAAGGATGGTTAGTGTTTGTGCTCTTGGCAAATGAGCAATACCTGCTTGTAGGTGGTGGCTTGAAGCCACAATTGAGCTGTGTACAGGTTTTGTTTATTGCCATGGAAGATAGCAGAAAAATAAATGCTCCCTTTGTATGTTGTCTGTTGTGTAAATTGGCAGCTTTCAAGTCAACTGTTCTAGATTGCTATGCACATTTTGGTGGGATGGGACTGGGGGTTATGAACATTGCTTTGGTAAAAATGTTTTTATTTTATAAAGTCCATTGTAATTGAAAAGGTTAGAGCACATCCAAAAAAAACATGAAACAGATTGTGCTAATATGTGTTATCTTAATCAAATATGTCATTTGAAGGGGAACCAAATGTGGTCATCGCTTTATTGTCACTACGTGGTCATTTGCTAGAAGCCAGTAAAGTAAGCACTGCTTGTTAAAATCCGAGTGACCTTTTCAAGGCTGAGCAGAGTGCTAAGTATATTAAGTAAGTCACCTTTCCTTATCTGGCATGACAGATGTTTGATTTGGTTGACATTTTCAGGAATGCAGAAACGATTATGACTTCAATTGTTTATTCATCGGAGGTTGTGAAGTTACCTGATGTTGCATATATACTTTTTTATTTTGTACAATAAACTGTGATATTCTTTTGGTCTGATGTAATTTATCAGCGTTTAAAAAGACGTAAGCAGCAATTGTGTTCTTCATGGAAAGGTCATTTCTTTATGACAAGTGATGTTTTAGACACAAGCGGTATATTAGGGAAAACTCGGACATTTAACAAATTATTTTCTAGGCGTTGCAGAGAAATCAAGCAATTGTGCAAACCTACATGAAAAGGCCTCTAATTCTGAGCCTCACTAAATGAAGGAGTACTCTGGTCTTTTGACTTCTCTTTGAATGGGTGTGTAATATCTGCTGAACTGTTCCCTTGGAAATCTTTCCCTTTTCTTTGGTAACTGTCAAGAAAATCTATTTTTTTTGTCAAAACCATATAATTTTTATTATAGCAACACAACAGTGTAAAAACACTGCCTGCTGATAAACTGAGGCATGAAGATGATTGCAGTCCTTTGGACTTTTATACAAGACCACTTTAACTGAACAAATAAATGAAGTAAGAATTAGACAACTTTATTCGGATGTTGCAGTGCTATTTAAGTAATAATTCAGTGCAGCGAATGAAGTTATAGGAAAGTTATGTTTTATGGGTAACCAGTACAGGATAGATGAAAATGTTAATTGGAAAGTTTTACAAATAATTTTAATTTCTTCAATCTGAGCATATTTATTCCTACGTAACAAATACTGTTTGTCTGTAACAGAGAGCAACTCTGAGCACTTCAGACAGTGCTGTAAATTACTATCCTTACAACAAGATACACATACAAAAATAGGAAGAAAATCAATTACTACAGAAAGATGCATCAAATAGTGTTAAATAAAATTGTGGCATAACACATTGACATAATTTTGCTTTTCTTTCTTCTTGTACAAATGCTTTTCAGTCCATCAGAAATTCAAAATAATTTCTTAATTAGCTAGCCTTAGAATATATCTAACTTCTATTTTATAGCTCCACTGGCAAACCAAAACCAACTGCACTTTTTATAGGAATTCTGCATTTTTTAAAAAAATATACATACGTGGTGGGTTGATCTTGGTTGATCACCATGTGCTCACCCAGACACTCCCTCACTCCCCCTCCTCAGCAAGACGGAGGGAGTAAATACAACAAAAATTCCTCATGGGTCAAGATAAAGGCTTTTTAATGACAAAAAGCAAAGGTCATCCACGGAAGCAAAAAATAAATAAATAAATAAAATGTATTCTCTACTTCACATCAGCAGGGGATATTCAGACACTTCCTGTGAAGTTAACTCTATCCCAGCCAGACACAGTACAGCACGTATCTCAAGAAATGCACTTATCTTCTCCAAGGTCTGAAAACAACTGGTAAAAACCAGCACCCCCAGGCCCCTTTCTGCAGGGCTGCTCTGCAGCCACTCATCCTCCAGTCTGTGCCTGTACCTGGCATTTTCTTTTGTTGAACTTCATGCTGTTGCCCAACAGCCCATGCTGCAGCGTATCCAGATCCCTCTGCGAGGCCTCTCAGCCCTCTAGAGAGTCAACAGCATCTCCCCACTGGGTATCGTCAGCACACTCGCTGAGGATGGTCTGCACAGCTGCATCCAGATCGTTGATAAAAATATTGAACAGAACTGAGCCCTGGGGAGCACTGCTAGTGACCGGCGGCCAGCCCGACGTAGCCCTGTTCACTGCAACCCTTCGGGCTCTACGATCCAGTCAGTTCTTTGACCAGGATGTGGTGACGGACAATATCTAAATATCTTACTAAAATAAGAAAGATTATGTCTGCCACCTTCCCTTCATCTACCAAGCAGGTAACCTTATCATAGAAGGAGATCAAATTACCAGGGCAGGCCTTTCCCTTCATGAACCCATGCTGACTAGGCCTGATAATAGCCTTGTTCTTTAAATGCGTTCCACGATCCCCCAGGACAATCTTTGTAACTTCCTCAGGGACTGTAGATTCCTGGGTCTTCTCTTGTGCCCTTCGTGTGCATGGGTATAATGTTGGCTAGCTTCCAATAGGCAGGGATCTCCCGTGTCTCCCATGGCTTCTGGTAACTGGTTGAGAGGGATCCAGCAATACCATTCACTGATTCCTTCACCACTCGGGGGTGAATCCTGTCAGGCCCCACGGACTTAGGAACACTGAGCTGGTACTGCCATTCTCTCACAATTTCAGTGACCGCAGGTGGAAAGTCACTGCTCTCTCAGACATGGTCCTCCTTTTCCTCTGCCTTTTCCTTATTCTTGCTTGTTACCTGACCATCAACTAAAAGTATCAGTCCAATGTTTTTCTTTGGCCTCTTGCTGTTGATACACTTGAAAAAGCCTTTTCTGGCCATCTGGCACCATGGTGGCCGGTGTCAGCTCAAGCTGAGTTTTGTTTTTCTCATTTTCTCCCTGCAGATGTGAGCTGCAGCTCTGTACTCCCCCTGTGATGCCAGACTTTGCTTCCTTGCTTTCTGAATTTATTATCTTTCTAAGACAAAATGAAGCACAACGTGACAAAAAGAACCTGCAGAGGATTATGATGGATGGGGAGGGAGCAGTGAATTTTGATATCCTGACTGAGTAGCAGACACGTTACAAGACCAGATGGCATACTGCCTTCGAAAATGCTTTTGACTTTTGAGTTCTACTAGAAGACTGGAAAAAATTTAAGTGTCAGCTGTTGAATTGGAGCCAATCACTAGCGCCAAATGGGAAGAGCATCGGTGTTTCCTATGTATTGCTAGCCATGGAGAAACTTCAGCTTTCAAGTTTCAGTTTTTCAGTTTCATCAAAACAACTAGTGAGATGACACAAATTTGAGTGAAAGAAAAAGTTTGGGGTTAAGGTAAGCAACAAAATATTTTTTTTTAAATACAGGACATTTTAAATAGGACATTTTTTTTCCTAAGTGATTGTCAGTTTCATAACTTCTAATTTTTGGGAATATATCTTTGCATGCCCTGCACATAGATTTGGTGTTCCCAAAGTGGATTGGCAGGCTTTTTCTGAGAAAAAAAAAAAAAAAAAAGGACCCATCTGAACCACTTCAGATTGAAGATTCACAACTGAATACCTTGGATCACCAACAATTTAGAAAATACAAGCCAGAATAAGGAGATCCACTCTGCTGCTTTATTTTTGCATTCCTCCGGTGACTGTAGAGAGCCTAATTCAGTAACAGTTAATGTCATAACATCTAAACTGTAGAGAAAGCACAGTGGAGATTCACCTCCTTGTGAAGGTGAATGGGAGAGTGAGGAGAATTACCTGGGAGAAAATTAGGTCCAAATTTCCCTTTCCTTTCCTTTCATGCTTTCCCTTGCCTTTCCTTGCCTTTCCTTGCCTTCCCCTTCCTCTCCTTTCCTCTCCTTTTCCTCTCCTTTTCTCTCCTTTCCTCTCCTTCCCTTTTCTTCCCTCTCCTTTCCCTTTTTATTTCCATCTGGTGGGTGGACAAAGACCCTTCTGGCAGTTTTATTTCTGTTGCCAATGTGGGCCTTTCTAGCCTTAACTTAGCATCTCTCATCCGGCAGTGCCTTCCACTTTCTCATCCTCACGGAGATAGTTTCAACTGTTTTTCTTTCCCTCTGTAAACTTACCTTGAGTTGTCTTGTATTTCCGTTTTGTCAGTAACTTTTCAAAGGTCACTGATATCTAAGGGAGACCAAAGGTTTTATTTAGTAATCTTAACTGAAAATTGCTGGGCAGGTTTGTGAAAGGAATGTTTTCAGTTGCTGACATATTGTATTTTTCTTCTCCTATAATTTCATGAAACCTTCAAGAATTTGTATCTGACAGTAATGCCATTTTCAAAAGCAGAATCTCTGGTTGTTTTCTCTCCTGCATGTCCTGATTTAGAGGGTGTTCATATGGCTGCTCGAGGGGGATCCACACTTAGTTGGAGAAAGCACCAGTACGGGGTCTCCACCCATCCGAGGGAGCTTTTATATCGAATGTGGAGACCCAAGTTTAGTTTTTAGTGATCTCCTGTAGCTTATTGAGAGCATGCTTTGCTCAAGTTTACTGATGAGATTGTTCTCTCAATACCACCTGCTGGAGCAACATGACTTTTCAAGGATTGTTTAGCATCTGCTGCACCGGAAGGATGGTTTGGGCATTTTACTAGGAGAGAAGAGACCTGAGTTTGTGTTGTAATAAATATAAAACACAAATTGTATACAACTGTACTTAAACTTTGAGGGGGGCAACCACCCCCCTCAAGTCCTCTTGCAGATAATATTAGGTTGATCATCAAGTTAGGGGCTTTTTATAATTAAATGGAAACTGAACCACTAAAAGCTGTTGGACATGTCCACTACCTTAGGCATGGCTCCCACCTTGCTACTACAAGGGAGGCACCCAGATCAACTCAGACAAATGGGAGATCTGAGCCCCATCCTTGTGCTTGATAGCGTACTGCTGCTTTGCTCGGACTTCTGGGTTTTGCACATCCCATTCTTACAGTTGCCTCCACTGCAATATCTGGAAAATTAACTTGAATGAAATTCTCAAAAAAATGAACTAGTTAAAGTTTTACTAGTTACTTTTTTTTTTTTCTCTGACATACTTAGAACTAAGAGTAACTAGAATTTACATTGGTTTATGTAAGTTCATTTTATAGGTAAATTTAAATTAAACTGGTGTAGGGCTGCTCTAAGGTGAAAGCAATGTCAAAGCAGGAATTAAATAAAGTTGAAGTAATTCTGAAGTTGCACCTTCAGTTTGTTAATTACCCTACAGATAATCTTCAAAGGGCCCTTTTGCATTACATGCTGGGCAGAGGTGCTTAGAGTGGGAGTGACAGTGATGACAAGCTAAATGATGTTGTATCTAAATGCTTTTACAAAACACCTCTCCCTTTGTCCTGCCACTTCAGAGGGAGAAAAGGAAGAGATTACATAGGGGTCACCAGCCTTTTTACCCCATCCTCGCCAAAAAAAAACCCTGGCACCCCCCCGCTTTGGAAAGCTCGCACTGAAATACTGCCAGCCGGGCTCTGGAGAGGCATTTAGAGCTCCTGACGGCAGGCTGAGATAATAGTGAGTTAATAGCATAACTGCTGCTGGCTGGCTGGAAACAGTTTTCTGCAGTATTGGATTCAGAGGACAGCACCGCGTCTGGAAAAACAAACAGGAAAAAAAAAAAAAGGGATGGCCGTGGTGTGAGGGAGCAGGTGCACTGCCTGCACAGTGCTGGAGCGTGGGGACGAGCATGTCTCCGGGAAAAGTTTCCAATTAGCTGTCCCTAAATCTGAAGCAGCAGTGTTTGAGGCTGTCAGAAAATAGCTCCGACAGTCAACGACTTAAAGAGATGGATCTTCTTTAGCGAGACAGATCTTTAGCTTTCACTTTCAATTATCTGGATGGCTCGTGAACACATGCAAAAAGAATTGCTCATTCATATTAATGAACTGCATATATATGTTTGCTTATTTTCTTCTCCTATCCTGCCGCTGCTTCAGGCAAGATATAATAGTTTTGGTTAGCTGCAAAGCCCAATTTAGGCAAATATCAGTGCTGAATTATGCAGCAGGCTAGCGGCTACTGGCTTTTCCTTCCCAAAGGATGAAATCTTTCCTTTTGTAGTTACAAAAGTATATTTAGTCCAGAATTATGGAGCACTTTTTCAGCTAAGCTTAGTCTAAAGAACCCTTGAGCAATTCTGATTGCAGTCAAAATTGTGGAAAAAAGAAACAAAACCTCAAATCACACTCTTCCCCCCCTCTCCTCCGCTTCCACCACCGATCACAATTTTTACAAGTTTTTCTTTTTTTTTTCATCGGCAATGTACATGCAAGGTACATTTCCACATTTTGTTGCTGGCTCTTAGAGGTTTAATTAGGTTCTCAGCAACGCTATTTATACACCGACATTTTTCAAAGAGCTGCATGCTCTACATAGCTAATGAAAAAGGTGGTACAACCACAGAAAAAAAATTAATATTATTCATGGGATGTTGCAAGAGAAAATGGAGCAGTGGATCACATTAATTCCAGCAAATACTATTATTTTAAACTCATTTAAATGCAAGTCAAACTTACTGAACATATCATCCTAGACAGCGACTAACATTTATCTTCTTGCTATAATCAGAGCAAACAGTCTTGGGTTAGGAAATTGGTCATAGGCTGACATTCGCAGTTTGCAGGAACAGGCCATTAGCACAGCTGGCTCTGATAAAACCTACGGATACCACAGAGGAGGGGCAATTCTACCTTTATGTTTTATTTAATTGGAACAATGATTAATTGCATGCATTCCCATCTGCAGAGAGAATCCTACGCTCACTGTCACTTCAGAAATACATTCCAGATCTGCTGTAAACTAGTAAATGCTACCCTGAAGTCTGTGTTTCCAAAACCATATGCCCACTAAACCTGCAGTCTTCACATTTTTCTACCTATGTCTTTTAGTGGTAATTGGAGGCATAATTACAATGTCTATAAAAATAAATTGTGTTATCATGTTCCTTTGATATCCACTGCAATTTCAATGTAGAGAATTAAGCTGTTTTGCCCCACTCTAAATATTTTGACACATGAAAATCATGATCACATGTAGTACTTATGGCTATTTAACATGTCCCGATGAGGTGGGAACAGGCAGGAATGTCTCTATAGCACTGGACAGGCTGCATTATATCCCAGCTCTTTTATGACTCAGTGAATTATTTGACCCTTCTATAACTGTATTTTTTTTTCATGAAATTGAAAAAAAAATCATTGCCTTTAGATGGTAGCAACAAAATTAATTTTCTCTTTCTTTCTCTCTCTCTCTCTCTCTCTCTCTTGCTGTCTTGCTCTTTCTCTCTCTCTCTCTCTCTCTCTTGCTCTCTTGCTCTTTCCCCTTCCCTTCCCTTCCCTTCCCTTCCCTTCCCTTCCCTTCCCTTCCCTTCCCTTCCCTTCCCTTCCCTTCCCTTCCCTTCCCTTCCCTTCCCTTCCCTTCCCTTCCCTTCCCTTCCCTTCCCTTCCCTTCCCTTCCCTTCCCTTCCCTTCCCTTCCCTTCCCTTCCCTTCCCTTCCCTTCCCTTCCCTTCCCTTCCCTTCCCTTCCCTTCCCTTCCCTTCCCTTCCCTTCCTCTCTTTCTCTCTCTCTCTCTCTCTTTCTTTCTCTCTTTCTCTCTCTTTTCTTCTTAGTTGTAGTTATTTTTTTAAATAATATCCAATGATATCACTACATTGAGACTCTGGAAGCCAGCCAAGACAATGAAATACATTGTATACATGACCTTTATCTTTGAAGAACAAAAATAATTTTCATGTGTTGGCCAGTACAATACTGTCCGAGCGCTCATCCACTGCTTATGTTCAACAAGAACGGCTGCTAATTTGGTTGTCATGACAACCACATCTCTACTTCCATATTTTCTTCCTCAAGCGCAATCTCTTTATGTACCTCAAAATTGTTTCAGTTTCCTACGTTAACCTCAGTAACCTAAGTAAACTTTTTGTGACCAGAGGAGTGGAAAAAAAAAAGGAAAAAAAAAAAAAAGGAAGAAAAAAAAAGGAAAAAAAAAAAAGAAAGGAAAGGAAAGGAACAGCAACTTAAATTAGAAAAGATTTTGATTTTTTACTTAACTATCTAATTGGTAGTTAAAAGATCACTGCTTTGTAATTCATGCTCCAATTATTATATAGGGTAATGTATCACTTCAAATGGCTGTCAGTATCTTAAAAGTTCAAATTGTAAATTTTAGAGCAAGAAAAAGTAGCCTTAGCCTAGATTTCTCTTGTACTTATATGCAGATCTACTATGTAAGGGTTGTGCACAATGGTTCAAGAGTGTAGGTCATCAAATCCAGTATCCTATCTCCAACGTAAGCTAATACCAGGTTCTTTCAGGCATAGATGAACACAACTTGGAATTACTGTTCTTTATCTAATCTAATCTGTTCTTTATCTAATGCCCATTCTTCTCTGAAAATTGGATCTGAAAAAGATATGTTGTGAGGTTAATTGCTGAATAGGAAATCCAGGAAGATTTGAACTGGAAAACCAATATATATATATATATATATTTTTTTTCACCATATAAAAATATTTACCCCGTTTTATATAACTGAACACAAGTCCTTCATTCCTCCCTCCCATTCAATACTAAATTTCCTTACCGTACGTAAGTGTATTGCTTACTGATGTAGCAGTAAGTTGATGCTCTATCTGCTCTGCCCTCCAAATAAACAAACAAAATCTTTTTGTCCCTTACCCTCCATGGAAATCACGCCTTGGAGCTGTGAGCTGTGAATTCTCCTTATTGGAAATAGTAATATTTTTAAGATGTGGATGAGTTAGAGAAGATATCATTTTCCTAACATCTTTTGCTAAACTAAAGAGCTCTAATAGTTTTATCCTCCTTCAGCTTGGAACCTTTCCATGTCTGAAACTATTAGATTTTTTTTTTCCCCGTCAAACAATATCTGGGTAGAATAAGAACATTCCACATGGTGTTTGAAATGGCACGCCGCTTACGCATACAATATCACTGGGATACCTGCAATTATGTTTATCATCCCTTTCTTTGTAAGAGCTTTACACCGTCCTTGCCTTTTTGATTACCACTGTACACAACAGATGTTTTCATGCTTGAGTAATCATGACTCTTTCACAATACATCACCACCACAAGAACTTTAAATTACTTCATTATCACTGTCCAGTTGTCAAAACTGAATTTCATCTGCTATCATATTAAGAATCGGCTACCTCTATACACCTCTGAGATAGATAATATAAACTCATCAGGCAAATATATTTGGGAGATTGCTTCACTATCCTATAGCTGTTTTCACTATTTTCTACCTCTAAACATTTCTAACCTCTGAAACACTTCCTCTCCCCATCTAAATGCTTGATTTGGCAGCTGCAGAGCACTTGTTATAAAGACTTTATGAAAATTCAGCTATGTTTATGGGAATGAGAAAAAGTAATGTTCCAGAGTACGCCAGAAAGACCTTCAAGCTGGAAAGACTCCAAGTATTAAAATATGAAGACATCTAAATTGTATCTTCTTGCATTTAAGTTCAAGCAGTTTTTAAGACTACTGGTAACTAACATCATTAAAATGCCGAAGTGTGAACATCTCTGGAAACAAAAGTGAAATTCCTGAGTTTGAGCCAAAATAGACTTTGTGAAATGGAAAATTATGACAAGAAAATTGAAAAAAAAATAATCAGAGAATGCAAAGGATTTTTTTTTCACATCTAGCAAGCCAAAAATGTTACCATTCACACAGATGTCCTTTAACCACAGTCTAGTTTCCTCTGTACAATTTTAATGACAGAAAAGCACTATTTACATACTACTTTTTGCCTGCAACATCAAGCCTGTTTTATTTTCCCACCTCATTTCTTTCATTTGTTTTATATTCTAACAAGTCAAGTTTTTAAAAATAAGTATTTCATTATGTGTATACTCAAGCTATTGTATAACTGAGCATGATGGAACACTATTTTTGGGTTATTATTATTATTATTATTGTTATTAACAGCATTGCTTCCTGATCCCAGCACAGAGAGCTTTTCCATTGGTTATCACTTGGTCTGCCCTAGCATTTTGCTGTGATGGAGGGGCTTTCTACCCCGTGAAGCTAGGAATGAAAGGACATAGTGGAAAGATGCAACGGAGTGGTTAGTAGTACAAATATTTCAAAGACCTACCTGATTTTCATAGAATGGGTGGATAAGATTTAGGCCAGAATCACTTTAGGAGTAGCAGTTAAAAAAAAAAAAAAGAAGGTTCAAGGAGGAACGTGTTCTACGGACTGAATATGCTCCTAAAATCAAGCTAGA
This sequence comes from Anser brachyrhynchus, assembly GCF_964034855.1. NCBI lineage: Eukaryota > Metazoa > Chordata > Aves > Anseriformes > Anatidae > Anser > Anser brachyrhynchus. Next base: position 74,591,666 of record NC_137697.1, on the reverse strand, counting down.
ATATAAACAAAGATATTCATATGACAGCAGAAAATAAAGAATCAAATGAAAACCAACAAACCAAAACCAAATACAATCTGGAATTTTGTCTCTGTGAAATTAGAGTCAGGTGTCTAATATTAAGGATAGGAACCATAGGAGCCTTGTACGTCTGTATGACAACCAGTATTTTCCAGCCAAGCAACCAAATGAAGTGTTTTATACTTTGCTTTACTGAACAGTGACGAGACTGTACATAATCTGGTAGTAAAAAATGTGTTGTGGTAAAAGGCAGAATGCTTCAGTTTGTATAAATATTTGGGTCAAAACAGATCTGTTAATGTTTCTATTACAGAAGCAAAAGGTCTGAAAACCTAAGGGAACCAGTTGCCAAGTCAGAGAGAGAACTTACAGACTTGATAATTGATGGGACTTGGAAATTACTGCAAAATGCCCGAGCAAGTCATATAGAGAAATAGATCAAATCTAGGGGGACTAATTATGGCTTTGAAGGCATGTAAAAATAAATGGAGTTTACAATGAATGGAGAATATGGCGGCTCATATTGAAACTTACAACGAGCAGATTTCTATTAAAAATACAAATTAAAAACTGGAGAACTGCACGGATCAAAATCAGCAAGTATACTTAACATTCAAGAAAGCTTGAGAAAATTAACTGAGCAGATTAAAAAGACTACAGTTTTACTAAACTTTCTGCTTAAATGAAAGATCAGTTAATAACGGGACAACATGAACATGGGTTTATCAAGCAATAGTTTATCAAGTGATTTAGTCAGCTTATTCAAAGCAGGAATGATGTGGCTTAGTTTTTGTATCATTCTTACCAGCACACCATGAGTAGTAAACGTATGCGAAAGTGGACAACCACCATCAACACAGTGGAAGCTCATATCATTCCCCCAGGGAATGCCTTACACAAATTATATATAAAAATGGCAGGATATGTAAGGTTATGGCTACTGTGCTTCATATTGGTAATTTTTGCAAGTTGGTAACAGGGTTGGAAAAAGGGTCCTAGTTTGAAAATTCATTAACTAGCACCTCTTAGACCTTTTTGTTCATAAATGACTATGATCCATCAATGTAACACTACTATGAAAAAAAAAAAAAGATTACAGCTTTAGAATACATTACAGAAGAAGATTAAAAATATTATCTAAAATTATAATAAAAATAATCCACCCAGATCAAATAAATATTTAAAGAGAAAAAGTATAGGGTAAATTAAAAAACATCAATCAGGACTTCAGAGCTCTGGGCATAGTGATCAAGGGTCTGGGAGCTCAGGTCATTTTTTCCTCAATATTTCCAGTGAGGGGGAAGGATGGGAGGAAGAGGAGCTGGATATTCCAAGCTAATGACTGGATGTACTGCTGTTGGTGTCAACAGTTTTGGTTTCTATGACCAGAGAACCCTGTCTGAAGATCAAGAACTGATGAATAGAGATGGGGTCCACCTCACTAGGAGGGGCATGCATGTCTTTGCTAACAGGATGGCCAACCTGGTAAGGAGGGCTTTAGACTGGGAAAGATGAAGGAAGGGGAAAGTTACATGGATGGGGTAGATAGTAAAAAACGCCTCAAGTCAGGATGCCTCCAGTGGGTGCATACAGCCAGGGAAGTGAGTGCAGGACATGAATACAAAGGATCCTCTTCCACCCCTCCCAGGAAACCTGTAGGGTTGATCACCTCCCTGAAATGCTTGTATAGCAATGCTCGTAGCATGGGGAATAAACAGGATGAACTGGAGACCTGTGTCAGGTCACAAGGCTACGATCTCATCTCAATTACGGAAACATGGTGGGATAGCTCACATGACTGGAATGCTGTCATGGAGGGCTACATGCTTTTTAGGAAAGACTGGCCAGGAAGGCGAGGTGGTGGAGTTGCACTTTATGTGAGAAGGCAACTGGAGTGCATCAAGCTCTGCATAGGGGTGGATGAAGGGTGACTTGAGAGCTTATGGGTAAGGATTAAAGGGCAGGCTACCATGGCTGACACTGTTATGGGAGTTTGCTACAGGCCACCTGATCCGGAGGAGGAGATAGATGGAGCCTTCTACAGACAGCTGGAAGTAGCTTCTCAGTCACAGGCCCTGGTTCTCATGGGGGATTTAAACCACCCTCATGTCTGCAGGGAAGCCCACAAAGCTAGGCACAAAGACTCCACGAGGTTCCTGCAGAACACTGATGATAACTTCTTGACACAGGTGGTGGAGGAGCCAACAAGGAGAGGTGTGCTGCTGTACCTTACACTTACAATGAAGGGCTGGTTGGAGATGTGAAGGCTGGGGGCAGCCTTGGCTGCAGTGACCATGAGATGTTGGAGTTCAGGATCTCACGAGGAGGAAGCAGGACAAAAAGTAGGATCATAACACTGGACTTCAGGAGAGCAAACTGTGGCCTCTTCAGGGACCTACTTGGAAGAATCCCATGGATTGGGGCCCTAGAAGGAAGGGGGGTCCAAGACAGCTGGTCAGTATTCAAGTTTCACTTCCTCCCAGCTCAGATCAGTATACTCCTGTAAGAAAGAAGGCAAGGAAGGGTGGCAGGAGACCTGCATGGATGAGCAAGGTGCTCCTGGCAAAACTAAAACAGAAGAAGGAATTATACAGCATGTGGAAAAAAGGACAGGCCACTTGGGAGGAATATCAGGACACTGTCAGAGTATGCAGGGATGTGACCAGGAAGGCCAAGGCCCATTGCAAGGGAGAGTGATTGCAAGGACAACAAGAAGAACTTCTTCAAATGCATTAGCAGAAAACGGAAGACAAGGGCCCACTGCTAAATTCGTTCAGGTGCCCTGGTGATGAAAGATATAGAGAAGGCAGAGTTGCTGAGTCCCTTCTTTGCTTCAGTCTTCACTGCTAAGACCAGCCCTCCAGAGTCTCAGACCCTCCAGACAAGAGAGGAAGTCTGGAGAAGGGGGGACTTTCCCTTGGCTGAGGAGGACCAGGCTAGATATCATTTAGGCAATCCTGACACCCACAAATCCATGGGCCCCACCAGGATGCAACCATGCATGCTGAGGGAGCTGGCCAATGTTATTGCTAGGCCACTCTCCATCATCTCTGAAAGGTCACGGAGAACAGGAGAGGTGCCTGAGGACCGGAAGAAAGCCACTGTTGCCCCAGCCTTCAAAAAGGGCAAGAAGAAGGACCCAGGAAACTACAGGCTAGTCAGCCTCACCTCTATCCCTGGAAAGGTGATGGAACAGCTCATCCTGAAGGTCATCTTCAAGCATGTGGAGGATAAAAAGGTGATCAGTAGTAGTCAGCATGGATTCACCAAGGGGAAATCATGCTTAATCAATCTGATAGCCTTCTGTGATGGGATGACTGGTTGGGTAGATGAGCGGAGAGTGGTGGATGTGGTCTACCTTGACTGCAGCAAGGCTGCAGTGACACTGTCTCTCATAACATCCTCATAGGCAAGCTCAGGAAGCGCGACCTAGGTGAGTGGACGGTGGATTGAGAACTGTCTGGATGGCAGAGCTCAGAGGGTTGTGGTCAGTGGTGCAGGGTCTAGATGGAAGCCTGTAGCTAGCAGTGTCCCCCACAGGTCAGCATCAGGTCCAGTCCTGTTCAACTCATTCATCAACAACCTGGACGATGGAATCGAGTGCACCCTCAGCAAGTTTGCAGATGACACAAAGCTGTGAGGAGTGGCTGATAACCCAGAGGGCTATGCTGCCATTCAGAGGTACCTGGACAGGCTGGGGAGTTGGGCAGAGGAACCTCATGAATTTCAACAAGGGCAAGTTCAGGTTCCAGCACCTAGGAAGGAATAACCCCAAGGACCAGTACAGGCTGGGGGCTGACCTGCTGGAGCGCAGCTCTGCAGAGAGGGACCTGGGAGTCCGGGAGGACAGCAGGCTGACCATGAGCCCTCATGGCCAAGCAGGCCATTGGTATTCTGGGGTGCGTGAGGAAGAGTGTTGCCAGCAGGTCAAGGGAGGTGATCCTTCCCCTCTACTCAGCCCTGGTGAGGCCTCACCTGGAGTGTTGTGTCCAGGTCTGGGCTCCCCAGTACAAGATTACAAGAAAGGGTTAGACCAGATCATCTCCAGAGGTGCCTTCCAGCCTCAGCCATTCTATGATTCTTTGGTTGAGGAGGTGAAGAAGGGAGACCTTGTTTTAAGCAGATTAAAGGCACTGGTTTGCCCAGCCCACAAAACAAGCTTTCCCAGAAGACGCTGGATCTCTTCAAATGCATCAAGGACTTGGGAGTTGAGGGGAAAATTAAGACAAAAAGCTATTTAACTTAAGAATAGATTCAATGATAGGTGTAAATAGATTTCTCTTGCAGATACAAAGCGTGTGATTCTGCAGCAGGCTTCTATTATTAACTTGCCTTGCACAGACAAAAACAGGTTCATCATGGAAATCACCCAGCTACAAGTACATTCAACTTCCTCATCTGCAATAGGAAGCAAGTTACTTTGTCATTTAGGAGCTCCCTTTTGATTTTTGCATAAAAAGGCTATTTTTGTAGCACCTAAGTTCTTGTAAGAAGTCCTGACATTCGACCAACACATGGTCAACTTTTCAAGATTCCTGGTGTCACATCATTCTGTTACCAATGCAAATAAACACACTGGTTGCTCTTTTGAGATGCAGGGGCATACTCAGCAAGAAATAAGCTATACCATATACCATTACACCTCACTATACCTCAGCTGTGGCCATACAGCATTCTTACCGAATCCTATATAGCTGCTTGGGATCTTTCCTCTGAGACTTTTCTTCAGTCCCTTCTTTGCAGCCTTTGCTATTTTTTTCCAATCAAAATCACCATGCTTCATAAAGCTTCCTTTTAGGTATACTGATAAATTTGGCAACAGATAGTATCATTTTCTTTTGTTCCCAGCTCAAACACTTCAAGTATTAGGTGGTGTTTAATTGCTGTTATATACACTTCTACTGGTAGTATCTGATAACACACTATTATTAGTACAGATTTGAACTGTATCATCAGAACCTGAACTATTAAAAAGCAATCATCCAGTCGAATGGCTGACATGTTGCAAGCTCTATTGAATACACTACTGGAACAGATGGGACTTGTTTCAGGGGAAAAAGTAAACCAGAAAGCATCACTTAATGAAAGCAACTCAGAATAGTTACCACTTAACATTATTATAAATAATTAATATTATCAGGAGTTGGACTCGATGATCCTTATGGGTCTCTTCCAACTTGGGATATTCAATGATTATGGTCACAGTAACAATTACTGGGTTACATTAGTGCTTTTCGGATACTATTTAGCCAATGAGGTAGTCATAAGGAAAGTGGAGATTAAAACAACTTTCTACCCATGCTGTCAACGGGACTCTTAATTTAAACATATACTCCACTTGGAAGAGGTATCCTGACAGCATTCTTCAATATTTTGATTGATCTCCACTACACAGGCCCAATGTTAGGCATGACTTTGCATGTAGAAACTACAGCTTCAACTGTAAAGCTATCAATTCTTTCCGAACAGCTACTAATTTGAAGTAATATCAAAGTCTTGGTAAGATATTGACTAGAAAATGTTGGTAGCAAAGATTCAATGTTGTAGTTACTGTTGCCGTACTTGTTTTCAAGGCTACTGCATCATCTTAGTGTGAAGGCTAATGAGATCTGAAGGGCACACAGCAACAGTAATGCAGCACAGGAAGGAGCTACAGTAAACACAAGCTCTTCAGAATGACTTTGTAAAAACAAAGTCAAATAAAATGTTCTCAACTAATCAGCCCAAAATACTGAAAACACATGCAGCATGGATTATGGTGACAGTATACCCATATTGTCAGGTATATAGGCTATAATCTATCCCAAACAGTTATTCTCCGATTAGTCCAAAGACTATCAGAGAAGACCACATAGCTTAGTAAAACTACTTAAACATTCAGCCAGCTACTTTAAGCCCACTTCAATTTTGAGACTGGATGTTTCCATGTCCCTAGAATACTAGAGTTTAACTTAATGTCAATAGACTGCAATTTGAAAGGCTTCACAGTGTAAACCAGTTGTAAAAAGCACTGCAAGAATTTCACAAAATACACAGCCCGGGACCTTCAGATTTGACATTTATTTAGACACCTCCAGCATGGTACACAATTGCAGATATCCTTTTTTCCATTTAAAGTTGCCGTATAGAAGACTTCGACTCTGCAAGAAAACGTAGAAGAATTAACAAGTTTAAGGACTCTTAAACCTCTGCATCTAGAACAAGCTATAGGAATAATTTAACCTTGATGATATATTTTAATTTTAACATGCTTTAATTTATCCACCACGAGTTTCTGCAGTAAAGGCCTTTACGTATATGAACATGTACACTCCTAAATACTTTAATACTGCACAGGTCCCCTCTTTAATTTTAAAGAGACAAAACCATCAGGTTGGCAAAAGCATTATACAGGTGACTTTACAATTTGTGCCAATTCTGACATTCCAGCAATCACTGTATTTCCTTCCAAAAACTAACATAGTCATCCCTGCTCTTCAAAAATACTGTTTCTCAGATTAGAGAATTAACAACATCAGGTATTTCCAAAGTGGAATCAGTTTAAGATAAACAGAAGTGGACTTCCGAATGAAAGTAGCATACTTCCAGAGGCTGGAACAATGGCTGAGGCTTGTTTTGTCTTCAAAAATATCATCAGCATCAGTTAACAGCATCTGCTGTTAATGATCTTATGTTAAGTGCAGTTTACAAATAAATAGGAATGTTTTATGTTGGTGTTGTGGTTGTTTTGACATTGTCGAACTGGAACTAAAGAGATTTTGTTTTGAGTTTTAACTGGCATATCAGAAAGCGTTTACAGTATCACAGATTCTCATACTGTTTTGTTTACATCACATATGCCAGATATCCATACACATTTTATGAGGTATAGGTTTGTTTTCTCAAAAGTATTTCTTTTATAGTTATTATCCAATTTAGTACCACTCCACTGCCAGTTAAACCAGTTTAAGACTATCAAGAAGCTGCACTCAGAGGTGTGGCTTTGGGGCAGGCAAAGTTCACAAATCAATGAGTTCCGCAGCCCAGCAGAGCAAACTTAAGCCTGCTCATCATTTAAGTTTAGAGGGAACTCCAAGCCACAAACTGTAAGCAACTGGTCTGGCAGGTATTAAAAGTTACAAAGCTTGTAAATGAAGTTTAGGTTCTCTCAAGCTCAGTTTTGATCACTCTGCTAGAATAACAAAATCAGTTACCCAGTTAGTGCGATTACAGTCTGTCCCCTTCATTTCTTAAGAAGCTGGTGTCTGACTATAAAGAAAGGGGCAGCAAACCCACTTCCAAAGAATGCACACATTACTGCAAGTAATCGCCATTTGTTGTCCACAGAGAATGGAAGGTTCTAGAAAAGAAAAAATGAATTTTAGTTCTGCAATCAATATAGTACATTTTAATTACTTCCTCGTTTGCTTGACAGCAGTGAGAGGCCCAGAGTGCTAACAGGTAGGTTACAACTGACTGCAAATATTCATTCTCAGAACATTTTCCCTTCCTTTCAGGCCAACTGACCCTGTCCTTGCAATAGTTTGGAAGTGACCTCTGGAAGTCATTTTGTCCAATACCCCTCCCATCACCAATTCACATTAAGGAATAAAGAAACCAGTTTGGTCAAGGGCTTGTCCAGTCAACTGTAAATGTCTTGATGCCCCTGAGGACACAGACCCCACAGCCTCCAGGCAATTCTTTCCATTGCTTAATTATTTTTATTACAAAGAACGTTTTCATCATGTAAAGTATATGAAATTAAGCTTTAGATGTAGATTTTAAAAGCACACTAAGCACAAAGGTACATCAGAAAGCGTTTACAGTATCACTGTTTCTCCTCATACTGCAAAAGCTCATCATCTGTACCACAGAACCAGAAGGCTGCAGGGAAGGACACCAAAGTCATCTGCATCACCTTGCTTGCTGCGGCCATAACAGCACTATCTCCAGACTCTAAATCCCGTTGGTTACCAGCTGCAGAAGTGGCAGCAGAGCACTCATTCTGCTCCTCACAAGGGCATCCAGCTCCCCGGAACCTTAAAACCCGATTAAATGCCAACACCTTCCCGGAGATGACTGAGGGACGAGCTCACCTTGAGCAAGCCCAAGGCAGCGCAGGCCCCCCTTCGGCTCTCGGGGTCAGTCCCAGGCTTGCCTCCAGCCACAACCCTCACAACCCTCCCTCAGCCGAGCACCCCCATCCCCATCCACGGGCCGAGGCCTGCCCCACGACCTTCGTGCCGCGCCGCAGCGGGCCGGGGCCTCCTCCATTTCCCTCACAGTACCTTCCCGGGCCCGTCCTCGTAGTGGCTCCTGCGGAGGGCGGAGGTGGCGAACCTGCGGACGCCGGCAGCCAGCATGATAGCGACACAGAGCGCTAACCGCCTCTCCCCTGCTCGACCTTCCCGCAGCGCGGCCCGGCGCCCTCTGGGAAATGGCGGCGCTGCAGGGAGGAGGGGCAGGAAACAGGAGCAGCGCTAGGCGCGATGGGAGTTGTAGTCCTGGCGGTGATCACGTGGTCAGAACGACGGTGTGTGATTGGTCGCGAGGGGTCACCGGGCGGTTCGCCGGTGATGGAGGCCGGCCGCCATTTTGTGGCTGCTGTGCCGCGCCCCGTGCGGGAAGGGGAGTGGTGGCGGCCCCAGGTGAGGGGCGGGAAATGGAGGCGGGCTGTGAGGGACGGGCACCACGGTACGCCACTCCGCTCACAGGAGTAGGCGTGACAGACCCATAGAACCTCAGTGTTACCTCAGGATAATCCTGCAAGTAGTCGGGGGCCAGATTTTAAAGTAGATCCCGAGTCCTTTCAGTCGCTTGTAGAGCGGTAGAAACGGCAGAGACGCCTCAAAATCCGTGCTTGGTCTCTGCAGGGCCACTTTCACAGGTCGCTGGGCATCGGTTTAACCGGTGGCCATGGGTTTGGAAACGATAAAAGGCAAGGGAATGTAGGCGAGGTAAATAATAACAAGTATTTTTTGTATTGCCAACTTTCAAGAATATATTCAGGCATATTCTTTGAAGGTTACACTTAAAGTTGGACAATACAAGAGAAAATCAACACCATTCATGTTTGGAAAAGGAATAACAAACCCTGCAAAATAATTTCTAAAACGATTGTATCCGTCTTTTCTTGTGTGTGTTGTTCCAAAGGCATGCTTTTTTTTTTTTTTTTTTTTTCCTTCTCTCCTGCTCTCTCCCCCCAGTACAGTTTGATGCTCCAATTTCTTTACTTGTTGCAGGGACGCAACCTTTTTTTTTTTTTTTTTTTCCAAAAGTTTTTCTACATAATTACATAGTATCTAAGGAAAAATCCTAAAACCAGGATTTTTTTTTTGCTTGTTAACATGACACGTTTGTATAGGCGGGTTAACTGAACTGCAAATTTGAGCAGTGAGACGTAGTTATGTTAGTTTCTATTTAGAAAATCTGTTTTGGAAAATAGGGTAATTAAGGAACAATAAGGAGCTGTTATTACAGGTTGTACTGAGAGGCAAAATCTATTCAAGCAGAAGACACAGAAAAGCAGCATAAAAAGTTTTTTGAATACTTAAAGTGTGTCAGGATGTGTCTGTGACTTTTTTGGAATGTAGCTCTTGAATTATCTGTAATATAATTTAGCTGTGTAGTTATAATTGAGTGTTTTGCAAAAATAGGAATTATCACCAACTTTTTTTTTTTTAACCAGAAATTTTTTGCTTTGTTGTTCTGTTGACTGTATAGGGACTCTGTGGAAATCCATTTGGAAATTGGAATTTTGAGCCCAGTCATCCTCATCTATATGCTTATTGGTGTTGTCATAGAGCTTCAAGAGATCAGTAATGCAGGGCTTCTCATTATGGAAGTGATATCACTAGTCACCTCCTCCTACTGTGGCCATGATCTTATTTATTCAGACACCTGCTTGCTCTAGAATTGTTATGTATCTACTAAAATGTACTGTACAGCTTACGGCCTCACAATCATGTAGTTCTTCTTGGAAACTTTTGGAATAAATGTGTATTGTAGTTGCCACTCAAGGAACTTTTTAATGGGGAGCTTAACGTAATCATTAGTCATTCAGCTGGTTTTCATAATTTCTCTTAGGGGTTGTGTGAGCATGTAATTTGGTCTTGGTTATCTGTTAGTGCTTATTTTGCCCACAGATCTACCATAGGCTTTTCATGCAGATGCTGTGCTGCGTCTTTCACAAAAGCAGACTGTAAAGTGTCCAGATTTCAACTGGGATAGAGTTAATTTTCCTCCTAGTAGCTGGTATGGTGCTGTGTTTGGGATTTAGGATGAGAACAATGTTGATAACACACTGATATTTTAGTTGTTGCAGAGCAGTGCTTACACAGAGCCAAGGACTTCCAGCTTCTCACACTGCCCCACCAGCAAGGAGGTTGTGGGTACTCCAGGAGCTGGGGGGCACCCAACCAGGACAGGAGACCCAAACTGGCCAAAAGGATGCCCCATACCATAAGGTGTCATGCTCAGCAATAAATCTGCGTGTGTGCGCGCACGCACGTGTGCACTTTCTGCTCAGGATATGGCTGGGCATCGATCAGCGTGTGCTGAGCAATTGCATTGTGCATCACTTGCTTTGTTTATTATTTGATCATTACTATTATTTACCCTTCATTTTCTGTCCTATTAAATTGTCTTTATCTCAACACATAAGTTTTTACCCTGTGTTTCAGCTTTTCTCCCCCACTTCACAGTGAGGGTGGGGGGGATGCGAATGGCTGGGTGGTGCTTAGCTGCCTGCCAGATCAAACCACAACATACAACCTAAACATTTTTTTCTTTTCTGCAGTGAGTAATAGTACAAAGGATACAGTTAAGCTTATTTTTAGTGGACTTGTCTTTTGTGAGTGCTTCTTTATTCCGTGACCATTAATAGGCAATACAGAACTCTAACACACCATTTTCCAGTTGGTAGATGTAGTTGTGGTTTAGCTAGTTGTGTTTCAGCTGTTTTCCTCTCTGTTGTTCTGTTTTTAATTTTATATGTCAGAGTTTACAATTCTTTTTCTTCATTTTTCAAAAATGCTTTCCTGTTTCTGCTAGCTTCCCTTGCTGATTAGCCCAGCCAGGCCCCTTTCTACCCATTCTCAAGCCATTCCTAATTGAAATTAATACTGCGATGGTGCTGTGCTTCTTACATGGTAGTCTGCTTACCTTCTGTGGTCACCATGACACCTACAAGGATATAATTCCTGGATTTTTTCCCCTTTTACCTTTTTTTTTTTTTTTTCTCTCTTCCTGTAGTGGCTTCTATGTTGTTTGTTGCTGCTGAAAAGATGCTGAGTATAGGTGTAGATCAGTGTTGCTCAGTGGCACCTCACTGGTGAAATTTTTCAACCAGACCAAGATCCTTCCTATTGCTTAGGACCAGGTAAACAGTTCCTTATTTTAGTTTGTTCTCCAAGGCAGCAAATGCACAAAGCAATCATTGACATGGTTTAAAATTTATTCTCTGTTTAACATGACTGTGTAGTTTTTGCTCAAGGGTATTTCATTCACTGAGTTCGATTGCAGTTCTTGTTCTAATGCTATTGTTATTATTATTTTTACTATTTGGCATACTGCAGCTGGTGTGGCCATCCTGGTGGGAAGAGTGGTGACACGATACTATATTGCTGTTACTGGACTTTGACCTTTCATACATACAGATTTTGTTTTACTCATAAAGGCCATTAGTTAGGAAGAAACATGCTAAGCAGCCTGTAGTAGAAAATATTACTCCATCACTGTCAGAGTTTAGTCACCCTCCCTCCTATGCATATTGAATCCTGATACTACAGTGTTTTGCTGATCGACTTAATTCTGAGAAGTCTGTGATAGGTTGAGGTGTCATCATTTTCTTTTAGGGTTATGTTGCATATATCCACACAGATTAATGTTAGAAGGGACAAAAGCAGTAGATTTGGTTTCCTGACTTCCAGATAATCCAGAAATCTTCTGGATGACTCCTACAGTGATACGGTTACAGGCTTTTATTAGAAATAGTAGTTTACTCCTATAGCTGATGGTTTGCAGATCTTTTCTATGTAGATGTAAACAGAGATGAATTTTCAGGTGTAGCTCTTTCACTACTGGTGAAGAAATTCATATGATGACTTACATCTGTTTGCCTTCAAAATATGAACTAGGAAATGAAGTACCTCAGCCTATTAACAGGCTACAGTAATGCCATCCAGTCCAGGGTTTGAGAAAATCATGCAGGTAGAGTTTAGAGAAATAGACTCATTTGCCTTTTTGGCAAAGAAAGGAAAGATACTACCTTTCAAATTATTAGAAATGTGATGTATAAATTATTATAAATGTGATGTATATACTATAGTGAGGGATATATATACCACATATTTGTGAGTGATATATAAACTACATATAGGTGAGTGATCTATATACTATAAAGGGTAATCAGGTGTCAGAATGGATTGTTGTAGGAGATAGTAATTTTTCCAATGGGTGCCCTTGTAAAAATACTGTCTAACACACAGACCAGTTGTGGGGTTTGCAAATGGACTTACTGGGTAAAATTCTCTGGCCTGTGCTATGTAGAGGGCCAGAACAGATTATTACAATGGAACGTTCTGGCATTTAAACTTACAGATATTTGAATCTAGCCTTTTAATTTATATCCAGCTTTTTATATGTACAATTCTTTTTTCTTTAAAAAAATAAATTATTAGTTTAGATTTCTCAGGTTATCTTTTTTATCTTCAATTATATATTATGTTTTTCTGCTTGTGAATATGACTTTCTTATAAATTCAGGTACTGCTTCTCACTGGTTCTCACTTTTCACTACAAAAAAAAAAAAAGCTTTTCTTGAACTATAAGGAAAAATACTAGTGAGGAAGAAGAACAGGTAACTAAAGTAGATAATTTTGGATGTCTAACTTTTGTGATCTTGATGAAAGAAGCATAGAAAGCTTAGGGACATCTTAGCAGGGCCATCTGTTTCTAAGCTCCTTGTGCCAGTCACAGATAAAATGGTACCAAGATACAGGTCATATTGATCTTTCGGTCCTGTTTTATGAGTGAAGTAAATGGGTATTTTTCAATACTGAAATTGTATGTGGTTAAGTTCGGCTGTGTGCATTTCATGAAAATATTTTAGTAGCATATATTCCCAACATTTTTAGTAGTATCATGGACAGTGGCCTTAGGACACAAAACAACTATTATGTAAGACATATAGGAAAATGTGGGTTTTCTTTAGAAATTATCCCACATATTTGTTGGCAAGATAAACTATTTTGTTTAACAGTTAAAATTAGAAGTCCCCTCCCTCTGGTTGTAAGGTCAGGATGAATCACCTGTAACTGACTTATTAACCATAAGCTCAAGCAATTATTAAATTTCAAATAATGAAAGGGAAAGGTTGAAAGTAAGCTATAAGAGGTGGTATATAATTGATATTAGTTACATATTCGTAGCAAAGGTGTAGGCTAACAGAAATATCCGTGATGGAAATAGGATAATTTACCAGTGTCTCACTCTAATTTCACAACTGTAGAAGAGTTTCTTTCATAACAGTAATTTAGCTTACCTTATATATGACAGGTCTATTTTTTAGCAAAGTGAATATTCTGAAATTTAAAAATATATTAAGAACATTAAGAAAGAATAGTATTAAAATGATATGGGGATCATCAACTGAAAAAAGAAGTGATAGCTTGTGAAGCATCTGTATTTAACACAATGAAAGGCTGAAAAACTGGAAATGAAAAGAAAGACTGATAGTTTAATATAATTCTTGCTTTAAGAAGTTACTTTCTTTGCTCCCAAAGATCCCCTGTAAGTCACTGGAAAGTAAAATCAACTAGTAAGAGGAGTTGTCCTGTGGAAACAGTTACAATACAGTTGTAGACATTGTTAGTATAAGGATGCTTGTGACAGAATGTCACTGCAAGGGGTGAGATCTTTTAATATTTTATTTTGGTTATAGCTGTTAAAAACTGCTAAGCTTTCAGATGTGCAAGCCTTTTGTCAGGTCTGAAACTGATGCAGTAACTTCTGAAGATATATACAGGCTGAAAATAACTTACGTAAGTCCTAGTTCAAAGGAAGATGGTTGTTTTGCCAGGTCTTTTTTTTTTTTTTTTTGGAGTGGACCATTTCACAGATCCAGTTCACTATGTAGCTGTACAAAATCTTATGCTGGTCCACAGAAAGGTGTAGAATAGTTGTAGCAATTTAAAGCTGGAAATGGGAGGGGATAGAATTTGTGCTTTTCTTGGTAGCTGCATCACTTTATTTAGGCAAAAAGTTTGTACAACTGTACTTTCAGTAATGAATACATATAGTCACCTAAGGAGAATTGAGAGATTATTTGGGATTAAGACATGAGAATATTATTACATGCACAAATTAATTATCTACTGAGTTGCAGATTCTTAATGTTCAGTGCAATTATAAATTTTATTTCCCAGGATCATCCTTGATGATATTCAAGCTAAGATACTACTCTGATAGATGTTACAGTATGTTGTGATTCTATATGCAGGTTTCAATTTATCCTGACATGTTACAATCAAGAGGATAAAATCATTGGGATATCTTTTTGTACTGGAATATCTTTACATGCAAAAGTCTACCTCACACTTCTGTGTGAGCCATCTGCCTTTTTGTTTTGTTTTTATCAATTGCTGCTCCACATATACAGCTCAAGATTTGTTTAGAATTGTGTAATTAACATTAATGACATTTTACAATTATTGTATCAGACATAAACGTTAAAGAACATTAAACAGAAATAAGCAGTTAGATTTTCTATTTTCAACCTGAATTGAAATGCTATGGTTTCTCTGTTTGAAACCTGAAAGAGGGTCTGTGTGTTCAAATTTGGTCTGTTTGCTCTAGTTTGTTTACTATTTGTACCAGTTTGTTTACTGTTAGGATTGCAATTAGAAGTAACATAGTACCAGTGTAATTCATATTCTTAAATCACAACTATGAAAGTCATAGGAACTTCTTTGTGGCATTCCTGAATATTAGGCAGACAAGTCACTTGTAAAGACTGTAGCATCAAATCTTTCTGAAGAATACAGGTATTGTAAGAAGTTGGGCATACATTTATGGATTAAATGTTGCTTATGAAAGCAGGTTGAACGTAGATCTAGCTGGTAGTGCTTAGTGACATTATTTCAATGTACCTAGATAAATTATTTTAACACAATGGGGGATTTTTCAAAAATTGCTTCTTCATATAAATGATTCCTTATGGATGTGAAGTCTCATTTGTATATGCAAAAACATGGTTCACAGGCAAAAATGAGCGTCTGACAATAATGTTTTACCCTAACAGACTTTTTCATTAACCTCAAAGCCCTTTCACCCCTTAAATTGACAGCCTCTTACAGCCCTTTAATTGTATCTCACAGAAGTTCACATAAAATAGGTATTGGAATGTTTGTTATATGGAATCTATTTTAGAGGCTTTGCAAGAATCTGTCATGTAAAGGGTAAGTCAGAGCTCCTTTACAGTATTCATCCAGTTTTGAGGTCTTCCTGTAAAATGATGTATGTAAAGCTCCCTTTTTGTTGTCAGAGACACCAAGACAGAAATGGTTTATAATTACAGTGAGAACCATTGTAATTGCTTGCATTTTGAACTATCTCATTGTAACAGTCTTGGCTTGGTTGCTAAAACTTTTTCTGGCTATTGGAAAATCTGTGAGCCCTGCAATCATCATGTTTATCCTAAATATATTTGCAGGTGCAATGCTCAATTTACGTAGCTAATAATAACCCCAAATGCCCTTAATTTTTCTGCCTCATTTGTACTCTCTCTCTCTCTCTCTTTTTTTTGTGTATAGAATTTAACAAAGGATTTATGGATAATTTTTTTTTTTGTTCTCTCTTTTTTTTTTTTTTTTTTCCCTGTCAGAGGGATTAGAAGTTGTCTTACTGTTTCTTCCAGTATTGTGTCAAGGCAGTATATATTATGGTAGGCTAAAGTCTGTGATAGTCTGGGGTTCTGGGTTAACTGAAAAGCCTGGTGTAATGCATAAATGCTGTTGAGTTTTGAAGCAGGTCTTGACCTACCTAGGAAGATGTTTTTTTTTTTTAATTATTATTTTTATTTTTTTTCCTGTGCATAGTTAAGAGACCAAATTATACTCAAAATTCCAAATCAAGAGGTTGATGTACAGTGAATTGAAAAGGGCTTGTTAGTGTACCAAACCTGACCTACTTTATACGTGGTAAAGTGGTATCACATACATACCGTGAATACAAATGCTATTGGTAGGAAGAGGTGCTTTACATCAATACAGGCATTCCTGTCAAGCATACTGAATTATGTCAACTGTCAGTTTCACTCGCATGTTTAGACACTTATGTGCAGATTACAGCTTGTTCCAGTATATGTACTTTAATTAAAAAAACAACAACAAAAAAAACTTCCACCACACTTTAAAGCAGATTAGTGATACCTATTTATTTACTATGCCTAAAGTAAGTACTGATAAATCTGAGTAAAAGATCATAAGGGAATATATCTTAAACTCCAGACATTTGGAGATCTTAGCTTAAAAGTAACACTTTAGTACTCGATGGTGAAGTATGGTACGAAGAGGGAGCTGGGCTTAAGGATAACCTTCAAAATTTTACCTAGCTTCCTGAGTTTTTCATGTTATGTATTTTTTTTGTCATGTTTACAGCCTAAGTGAAGCTAATGTTATTATGCTATGTGTGAATATTTATATGCCTCCTTGGATAAAATCTGAACCCTCTGGTCACTTTCAAATATATTTGACAAAGGATACTACAAAGTTCCTGTAATCACCATGAAAAAGAAATTACAATGTATGGGAAAGAAAGATTGAGAAACATTTGAAAACTGTGATTAATGGTTGTTTTTTTCCTTCCTTCCTTCCTTCCTTTTTTTTTTTTTTTTTTTTTTTAAAATCATGGTAGCTCTGTGTTCTATGTGATTACCTCTGGATTTAATTGGGCAAATTAGGCTGCCCTTGAACATTAGGTTGAGCGTAACAAGGGGAATGAAGTTTGCCCAGGCTAAAGAGACTGCAAAAGTAATAGTTAAAATGTGTGGAGTAGTTTGCAGTGAGAATTTGTGTTGGTGGAAGTATGATTATCATTAGCGTGGACTGTTTGTCCTTTGCTCTTCATTTATTTATTTTTGTCTATTTTAAGTAGTCTAATAAGAAATGAAAAAAAAAAAGAAGCTAAACTGTTAAAAGCTTTGAAAATATGTGTGTGGCATTCTGACTGTTACTCAGAATAAAATCTTGATGGCTGCTGAGCTTACTCCACAGTATGGGATGTGAATAATCACCTGCCAAAGTTTTTTATGTGTACCTGGTGAAAAGTGGTTCTGGCAATAAAAGGGTATGTTTGTTCACCTGAAGTGAAACTAACTGGATTTAAAACAGTGTGAAGAAATGCAGAGGCTCATGGTTGAGGTTGACAGGGATGTAGCATCTTCCCTCATTATGAAGACCCATACAGTGTGAGGATGATGTAAGCCTTGTGGAAGGAGCACGGCCTGCTGAGAAGCGATCAAGTCCTTTAGATGTTATGCGTGCTCCAGCTGATGACAGCACATCCTTGCACCAAGAATGTGTCAGGACTGCTTAAGGGTAGAGGAGGCAGATGGTCAGAGCTGGAAGCTGTTAGACAGGAGGCTGAGGGGGCTGCCTGTAAGCTTGCCTGCTACAGAGGACACACACTTAATCTGTTTTGCTTGTGTTTGTAGGGGGAGCTGAGCGGTCATGTACCGTGCGGGTGCCAATGACTCAAGGAAGACGAGTGCCTGGGAGACTAAACTTGTGCCACGAGGCAGGAGTCCCACTGACCAGTGTCTTCACGATGGTGTCTGAAATAGTGCTTCTGCTGTGACCAGCCTGGCAGGCAGTAGAGCTCTGGCAGTGTTACGCAAAGATCAGATAACAGAGTGCAGAGGAGGCATGAAAGCAAGTGGTTATTGTACAGGGACTGCAGCATAGACGTAACCTGCAAGTGGGATATCTAGGGAATGATGTGGCAGCTGAAGTGCCATTTGCTTAAACTTCTGTTCACCTCTGAATTTAGACCAATGTTATTGTGTTATTGCATAATGTTTTGGGGAATAAGGGAAAAGAGAGCTGCAATTAATTTGAGTGGGACTTATGAAAACCTGAGCTGATTGCAGGCTCATTGTCCCATGATATTTAAACTGATTAGCTGGTTAGTATTTCTGTGAGAACACTCAGTTTCAAAGAAAACAAAACAACAACAACAAAACCACAAACACCTGGTTTCAAACAAAACAAAACAAAAAAGAAATGAAACCAACAAAAAGTTACAGTTAAAATAAATGGAAATGAAGGTGGAAAAAGGAAGATTTTTATATTCTTTATGAAAAAAAATGCCAAACTGAATCTGCCTGCAATTTATTAGACCAATGCAGTTACATCTCTAGTTACTGTTGTTTTAAATACATTCAGCATGCACTTTCTGGTTTGATGTGTTCAGAAACTTGTAGTTAGTCATAAGCAATAGCTCTCTGTATTATTAAATTTCTCTCCTTAATAGCAGTAGATTGTTCATCGGTTAAGCAAGTATTACTCTCATTTTTCTTGTTTCTGTGTTGTCAGACTATAAATTCTCTTGTGACAGTCCATACACAACAGCTTTTAACTGTGTGTTTTACAAGGATGCTGCCAATGGAATTACTTCAGAATTACATTGATAAAAGAGTAGTAGCTGGTGTTTCTAAAAAGTATTTTTGAGATACCCTAAGCAGACATGTCAGTGTTGACAGGAGGTGAAATTATGTGATTTCAGTTTTGACATTGCTGAGGATTTAAAAAGAATTTAATATCTTAGTTCTCAGGGCTCAGAGCTGGATCTTCCATCAAAGCCTACTTCTAAAATACATTCTCTTGATCTGCAGCGTTTTTTTTGAGGAAGATGGTTTGTCCATCTACTGACAGCTGTAAGGAGAAATAGTGAGCTGCTCTGCTTTTCCTTGGGGCAAGTGGAGCTCCTCTGACAATGTGTTGAAATACTCATTGATTCTGTGGTAGTGATGATACCGATTGGGTGGTTTGCTTATTGTTAACCTCTGTACTGAGGGTTCTTTAGAGGACAAGGCTAACGTGGCTCTATTGCTTCACAGTGATCTTATTGTTACATATATAGCTATAAACCTATATATACGTGTGTGTGTGTGTATCTGCAATGTATATATATATACTAATATATATATTAAAGAAAAGAGAAGCAGCATTTACAGTTATACTGCACCATTTAATATGAAGTCCCAGGAGTCTCCTTTTTGTTTTCCAGAAGCAGTATTTCTCCCTCCTGTAAATATGGCACCTTAAACTATGTGTATTTCTTATCTTACTTTGATTCAGTTACTAACATCTCAGTTCAGTCAAGATATTTTATTTACTGGAGAGCAATTCGCTCTCTCCACTGACCTGTCTGCTTTTGATCTCTGCTCTAAACTTTGTTTTTTAAGAATGTTTTTGTAATATGTTGGCTAAATTGAATGTATCATCTATACATAATCATTATCTTGAAATATCAACTGTTCAAAATGTTGAATGCAAAATAGACCGATGGTCTCTACTTTATGCTGTGTGTCAACATCACTAGGTCACTTTACACCTTTGCTTATGAGATCAACAAAGAGCTATTGTCTGCCAAAACACAGATTTTTTTTTATTTTTTTTTTATATTTGTTTACGAACTGGCTGTATTCAGTCAGCAGTCAGGCATGTTGAAGAGATAGTGAGTTGAATTTTGGACTTATTTGTGAATTTTCTGTGTAATTCAGGCAGTAATGATTCATTAAAAATCAGGTAAAAAAAAAAAAAAAGGTAAAAAAAATCAGGCAGTAGTGATTTGCCCAGAGAAGCTGTGGCTGCCCCATCCCTGGCAGCGCTCAAGGCCAGGCTGGATGGGGCTGGGGGCAGCCTGGGTTGGTGGGAAGTGTCCCGGCCCATGGCAGGGGGTGGCTCTGGGTGGGCTTTAAGGTCCCTTCCAGACCAAACCATTCTGTGATTAAATATGAAGTTAAAATGGAGTGATAAAGAAGATGCTTTGCATCACTACAAGCACTAACAGGATAATTTATTTAGTACAAACGTATCTTCAAAATGTTTTCAGCTATCGCCTAACCCTAGTTTCCTGGATTTCCACAACAAAGGCTGTGCATTGCTGCAAACACAGCCCAAGAACCCTGCTGGAGTCAGCTGGAATTGGGCTCTGAACTCTCACAATGCTGCAGCCCTCCATTCCTGAAAACTTGCCATATAAACTCAACATAGGATACAGTTGTTCCTTTGTACCTTAGTGTGAACAAAGTAAACATTGCCTTCTACTAGAAAGATATCTCCTTATTTTTGTGGGGGAGAAAAAACATGCACAGTGCATTCCAGAGTAGAGTTCACACAGAAACAAAATCCAGTTTACCTTCCAGGAAGTCACCTGAATACGTCACAGGAACAGATTGCTGCCACAGGCTGTGGCAAATGATGTGCTTAACGTTCCCATTAGGAAAAAAAAAATCAGTTACTTGGCTCTTGAGCTGTGTTTGCAGCTTTGCACAAACTTTGTTGTGGAAACTGTTCTGTTGTTGGTCTGTTGTAGAAGGCTAAGCGATCAGGAGGGTCATTCTTTAAGGCTTCTGACGAATAGGCTCTTGGACACCAGTCTGTGCTAGAACCTGGTTTGTCCATGTCTGGATGTCAGTACATCTTTTACCTAACGCTGCAGGAGTCCAAAGGGATTGATCTTCAGAAAGCCTAAGAGCTCAGACCCTTCTGCTTGAACTATTTGCTGTGTAAGGAAGTTGTGTATTGCTAAAAGACCGTGGCAGTCTCTCTGCTTAAATTTAATGCAGATCCCTATTAAGGATGGCACTACCTTGGGTCCTGAAACAGGCACCTGGTGTCATGAAAATGCAGATTTGCCTTTCTTATTTAAGAATGCTTAAACTAAACTCTCTGTACGCTCATTTGACACTGATCAATCGTCTGACAGAATGCCTAGAAATGCTCTCTAGAAGTGAAAAGACTTTTTGTACTCCTCAGGGTATGGGTTTAATAATAGAACGCTAAATCTGGGAGAGACAGGACAGCTTGATAATGAGACAGACTGCAAGCCCAGCAGGAAGAGAAATGAGGCTAGAACATGTGTGTTGGTTTCCTTTGATGTGGCCTGACTGTGAGAAGGAGTGGTGTTACGGCTCTAGCCATACAGTCTTTCTCCCCCTTTCTTTTCACAGTCTGGAAGCCAGTTGGTTCTCCCAGTCAAGCTTGTGAACCAGCACGCAGACGAAGGTGAGTTTGGATGCAAGTGGAGATTGACAACTGAGCATTCATGACAGTATGGAGATACTAATGTTTGAGTATTAGGCCCTGAGGATGCATCCAGTACCTTGCATGAAGTCTGTGTAGAACCTGAAACTCCAAAATCTCTATTCAGAGCTTTACTTAAACATTGACTTTTTTTTTTTTTTAATCAACCCAATATTTACTCACAAAATTAAAAAAAAAAAAATCCTCTTAAATTTCTGAAGAAATACACCCTGGAATTGATTTTCAGTGAATTTACTGACATTTTTCATCCTATATGGCTCTAAATTATCAAATGTTCGGTGTATTTATTTATCAAGCACCGTGAAAAATTTCTGTTGCTTGAAAGGTACTTTTTTTCTTTTTTTTTTTGTTTTTTTTTTTTTTTCATGTGTCATCTTCATCTTACTCTGTGTTTTGAAGAAATCTGTGCAAAGCTTCTCTGAAGAATTTGATAGTTTCAGCAGCTTGTTGCTAGGGTCCAGCTCTCTCCTTTGAAACAATTCATTTTGTGAATGACAATTCAATACATTTTATATAAGGGAATTATTACAGGCTAGACATGGGGATAGCATTATTATTATTATTATTATTATTTTTCTACTGCACATACTCAATTGCTTCACGGAATTTCATTTCACAGCTGGAAACTTGACTCCTGACTGGAGTTGTATGATACTTGCAGTTTTTGCTTTGACTACTCAAGTGTAAAAATGGCTAACTTTGCAAGAATACAGTGTATTTAATCCAGCTCAAGAATGTCATATTACTGTTGAGCAAGTAGTTCTTGTCTGCAAAAATAACCGGACTTGAAATCGAGGAAATCTGAAGCAGAAAAATCTCATTTTCCTTATCTATAGACAGTCAGATTGAATCAAAGGTTATTTATGCCCTGTCTTGATCAGAATATAAGATGAATAAAGTTTTATTCTTATTTAAAACTACACAAACCCAAGCAGATTGTTAGTCTGTTATACTCACCTGATTCATACTATTCCGGCAGCACTTAAACGTAGTTAATTCTGGCTAAACTGGTTGCCTCAGAATGGGGAGCAGGGCCTGGAGACCCTTGCTACCAGAAGCACTTCCTGTTAAGTTATGTCTGAAGTGTGAGATGAAGGAACTTTTTGTCTCTTGAGACTGAGGATGTATACCAAAAACTATTTCTGCCAGTCACATGACCAGAATTAAAATATATTCTGTGTTTTATCTTTTTCCCAAATCCAAAGTCTGTTTCAAGTCCTAGTCACTTGGGCCCATTTCATCTTTTGGTGTTTTCGATGTCCATAAGCAGTTGTCCAGTATCAGTGAACACGTAACCTTCTGGCTGTTGTAAGACCCATCTCAACATACTCATATGAAGAAACAAGGCCAAGGCTTGACATTATCCCAGCTGTATTCCAGCGGGGAGTCTTTCATTGGGTTTCTAGCTTCCCATTAATGGAACTGTGCTTACAGTCTGAGTGTTGTTGAAAGGAAAGACTTGGCAATTCTGCTGTAGCAGACGTTTATATTCTGTATCAGTCTGCAGGATAGCTCCATATTGTCCTTTTGTGGATGATGAGACCTTCTTCTGTTTGTGAAGGTGTCTCAGTCTATATCACTCTTTTTTACACGCCAAAGAGGAGCCATTTGCTAGTTTATTTTCCAGTAAATATGCTTCTTTACATGTGCTTGTACAGATATATTTATGTGTATATACATACATATCTACAGCATAACTAAGATTATTTTCTCTTTAAATAAGCAAAGAACACTAAATCACTGTCCCTTCCTTAAAACCATTCCCTTCAAAAAATCAGTGTGATTGGTAAATGCTGTATGCCAGTTTGAATGTAAAAAGGTCTGTTTACTTGTGCGGATAGACTATAAACACCAAACAAAATATGAAATGTAGGAAGTAAAGTCTCCTGTTTAGTAATAAGACTTAAGAAGGTTTTGTGCAGAGCGCAGGCCCTGTAAGAGAAGAACTCAAAACCAAAAAAGTTCAGAGCAGTGCCTTAAACTACAGTATTCAACTCTAGCTCTGGAGTACTTGATGCTGGCTGGACGGCTGGGCCCAGAGAGTGGTGGTGAATGGAATTAAATCCAGCTGGTGACCAGTCACCAGTGGTGTTCCCCAGGGGTCAGTGTTGGGATCCATCCACTTTAATATTTTATTGATGATTTGGATAAGGGAATTGAGTGCACCCTCTGTAAGTTTGCAGATGACACCAAGCTGGGGGGAAGTGTCGATCTGCCAGAGGGTAGGAAGGCCCTGCAGAGGGACCTGGAGAGAATGGGTCAGTGGCAGAGGCCAATGGGATGAGGTTCAACATGGCTAAGTGCTGGGTCCTGCACTTTGGCCACAACAACCCCATGCAGCGCTACAGGCTTGGGGCAGAGTGGCTGGAAAGCTGTGCAGAGGAAAACGATCTGGGGGTGTTGACTGATGCTCATCTGAACATGAGCCGGCAGTGTGCCCAGGTGGCCAAGAAGGCCAACAGCATTCTGGCTTGTAGAAGAAATAGTGTGGCCAGCAGGACCAGGGAGGTGGTCGTCGCCCTGTACTCGGCTCTGGTGAGGCCACACCTCGAGTGCTGTGTTCAGTTTTGGGCCCTTCACTACACGAAGGACATCGAGGTGCTCGAGCGTGTCCAGAGAAGGGCAACAAAACTGGTGAGGTGTCTGGAATGCAGGTCTTGTGAGGAGTGGCTGAGGGCGCTGGGGGTGTTTAGTCTGGAGAAGAGGAGGCTCAGGGGAGACCTCATTGCACTCTACAACTTCCTGAAGGGAGCTTGTGATGAGGAGGGGGTCTCGTCTTCTCTCAAATAACTAATGATAGGACTTGAGGAAATGGCCACAAGTTGTGACTGGGGAGGTTAAGATTAGATATCAGGAAAAACTTTTTCTCGCAAAGAGTGGTCAGGCACTGGAACGGCCTGCCCAGGGAGATGGTGGAGTCACCATCCCTTGCGGTGTTCAAGAAAAGCCTGGACAAGGCGCTATGAGATATGATGTAGTAGCTTAGTGGGTAGTATTGGTGATAGGAGGACGGTTGGACTAGATGATCTTGTAGGTCCTTTCCAACCTTGTGTTTCTATGATTCTATGAATGTTGATAACACACTGCTGTTTGAATTGTTGCAGAGCAGTGCTTACACTGAGTCAAGGACTTTTCAGCTTCTCACACTGCCCTGCCAGCGAGGAGGCTGGGCGTGCAGGAGGACCTGGGAGGGGACAGAAGCAGGACAGGTGACCCCAACTGGCCAGAGGGATATTCCGTACCGTGTGCTGTGGTGTGTCCTGGTTTTGGCTAGGATAGAGCTAATTTTCCTCCTAGTATCTGGTAGGGTGCTGTGCTTTGGATTTAGGATGAGAATAATGTTGATAACACAGTGCTGTTTGACTGGTTGGGTTGCAGAGCAGTGCTTACAGTGAATCAAGGACTTTTCAGCTTCTCGCTCTGTCCTGCCAGACAGAGTGCAGCAGGAGCTGGGAGGGGACAGAAGCAGGACAGCTGACCCAACTGGCCAAAGGGGTATTCCATACCATCTGGGGTCATGCTGGACAAGTACTGTGGGGTGGCTGGCTGGGGGACGGCAGGGGTACCGGCTGCTCGGGGACAGGCTGGGCATCGGTCAGCGAGTGGTGAGCAATTGCATTGGGCCAAGCCCCAGCACGTTGCAGTGATTTGTGTCTCTCTGGAATTGCCAGGGTGATGACACACCTTTTTCAAGCCTTTCATTCTGCCATTTTGTTAAGATTTTGCACCTGTTCAGAGGTAAGCTTCCAAAGCGCTGGAGGTGTCCACTGCTCTAGATGCCTGCCCATATCCTCCCACACTGCCTGCCACTCGTAACTCTTCTGCCTCAGAACAGATCTCTGGATGGTATCTGGATGGTATTCCTAAGTAGGTGGTTAACTTTGTTAACCAACTACTTAACCATTCCCAGTTAGGCTTAGGCTGGTAGAGGCCTCGGATAGTTCTTGATGCCCTTATGATATCTTCCTCTTCGTCTTCCTGTTCCTCCAAAGGATGTTTGGATGGAAGTGGATCCACCTCGTCCAGAACAGACCTGGGACTCCCGTGGCATGTCTTTGCTCTCTGCTCTCCAAGCGCACAAAGAGCGTCGCAGGAGTGTCCGGCCAGCCCCTTACTCGTCATCGCGCAGGCTCCATCCCAAGCATTAGCTTGGAGCCCCCAAACACCATGGACGTGCCGCAGGCTTACCTGCAAGACGTCCTGGCAATAAACCACTCTGTTGCCGACTCTCAGGGGTTGTGTGAGTGCTTCTTTCCCATCCCCCAGCCCTTGTGCCAGAGGTGGCATCCCTTCTGTACAGAGCCTCGAGGAAGAGCACAAGAGAGGACCCAGCTTCCTTCGGGCTGCTACACTGGGGTGACAGCAGGAGTCCCCGAGGGCCACCATGCACCTCTAACATTTGTGAAAATAGACTGAGGGGTGAAAATAAGAGTGTGTAAGCAATTAGAGGTGGCTAATTTCTTATCCTAGGAGTGAGTTTCTATAGCTGAGTACTTGGTGAAGACAGACATGGAGACGGCTCAGGTACTCAACAACTTCTTTGCCTCCGTCTGCACTGGTAGGCGGGCTTCCCAAGTCTTTCATTTCCCTGAACCCGTAGATGGAGGCTGGGGGAGCAAAGTCCCACCCACTGTAAGCGAAGAGCAGGTTCGACACCACCTGATGAATCTAAACAACAGGTACAGGTCTGTGGGACCTGATGACACGAATCCCAGGGTGCGGAGGGAACTGGCTGATGTAGTGGCCAAGCCTCTCTCCATCGTAGTTGAAAAGTCCTGGCAGTCGGGCGATGTCCCTGGTGAGTGGAGAAAGGGAAACATCACGCCGCTTTTTAAAAAGGGATGAGAAAGTCAGGTCGTTTAGAAAGCAGAGGAACTCCTACTCGGTGTGGGGAGGGAGAAGAAGACGAGATAGGCTACTCCAAAGTGGCTGGGCCATCAGAGGAACAGGAAGATGAAGAGAAAAATATCATAAGGGCATCAGGAAATTCCTGAGGCCTATACCAGCCTGAGCCTAACTGGGAATGAGTGGCAAAAGCACCCTATTGGGACTGGCCCGGATGGTCCATGTATCCTTGGCATAGGCTACCTCAGGAGAGGATATTTTGAGGACCCTTTTTCTTCAGGGA
Source organism: Anser brachyrhynchus (assembly GCF_964034855.1). Taxonomy (NCBI): domain Eukaryota; kingdom Metazoa; phylum Chordata; class Aves; order Anseriformes; family Anatidae; genus Anser; species Anser brachyrhynchus. Next base: position 74,565,210 of record NC_137697.1, on the reverse strand, counting down.
GCCAATCTGTGAAGGGGACAGGCAGAGATGGTCTTTCCCCCTTGTTCACTCCCCCCTTCTCCTTCACTCGCCTCTTCTCCTCCAGGCTAGTTACGACAGCTAATGTTTCTATGATTCTATGATATGTGGACAGTGGTTTCAGGGAAGTAGGAGTAGTGAAGCAGAGGACTGTGGCTGCAGGTAAATACATCATGGAAGTCTGTTTGGGAAAAAATAGATGAGAAAGAGACTAAGGACATAAATTATATAGTTAGTGGAGTGGTTATTGAATATCCATGGGATCAACAGCTTCAGATTGAGTTTTGTGTTACTATTCAAGCCTGGATTCAGGAAGGCTTTTTGCTGTACGAATGTGTGGTATTCAAGTATTTGCTGAAGTGCTTTTCAAACTGAGAATGGCCTTATAGGTGAACCCATGTTTATGAGTGTATCTGAACTGGTGTCTTGATAAAAGTAAAATAGCAATACATCTGTCAATTAATCTCCAAAGTGCACACAAATATTTTATCTGTTAAAACGCTTGGAATGGGAAGTGACAATATAATGAACGCTTTCAGGTTTTATTTATTGTGCTTTGTGTGGTGTTTATTCTTTCGCCTCCCACTAAGAAAAATATATTCGTTGAGAGTATAAATATTTTTTCACCTCTCTTGCTCTTTTGGTTAAACATTTCATTAGTAAGACAATGTCTGGGTGTTGTATGGAGGCAAACCTTGGTTGGTGCTACATGAGATTATGATAAAATTTATTTATGTTAGTTTGTAGTTTTTAATTTCTTTGACACTGTTGAAAGATTCATCCAGCAATTCACTTTTACACTGTGAATATAAAAAACATATTTTACAGTTAGATACCAACTGCCTCTGGTTGTTTATATTTTTATATTCCCATTACATGAAAAAAATAGTTTTATCATATGGTAAGCTTATAGATATGCACATATATTCTACTTAAAGTTTTCTCTTTCTCATCTAGTTATAGATATGTACTGATATGAAATAAATTTAAAAATCCATAGCCATCCACAATTTGGAGCTATATAGATGCTTTTATCCCAAACAATTATCAGAACAATAACTTTTGAACTGGAAAGGAATTTTAATTTTGATTCCTATTTAAAAAGTCACTGAATATGCACTTTTTCTCCTTCCCTAGGTTTCCAAGAGTAAAGCAAGAATGAAATAACCACTTGCTCTATTTGTCTTATTTTCTTCTGTTAGCATTCTGTGCCTGCTCTTATGAATCCACTTATTATGTTTCTAAGAACCTTTTTGTGCTATTTTTTTTCTCTTCTTGAAATCTTGACCTGCTAACTGTTCTTTTCATAACTATTTTGCCGTTATCTAATTCTACCTTTCTCATCTTTCATGCCTGTAGTTTATGGGCTTTTTCATAGCTTTTTTTCTGACAACTGAGCAAATTTATCAGAAGTTTGAGCTGTGATTATACAGCTGTTCTCTCAGAACTAAGCCTTGGATCATAGTGTAAGAATTAAAGTTGTGTTTTTGCAGTGGAAAAATTCCACTAACCTTGTATATTCAAAAGTGATTGAGCAGTTGTAACAGTGGGGGGTACGGTAAGCAGATAAGGGGACAGGGGAAGGTCCCACTGTCACAAAATAAGGAGGATGGCTAAGAAAAACAAGACAAAGAGGTGTGGAATCAGCAAGAACAAGAAGCTACAAAATCATGGGCCCCTCCAGTTCCAAGAAATAGGGAAAACAAAGGCTGGTCAAATAAAACTGTACATACAGGGCACAGTAACAAGTGTCAGGTAGGTTGTGAAGCTGTAGTACTCAGCCAGTAAGAAGACGAGAGGAATCAAGAGTTGGGTAGTAGGGGATATAGGGCTATGCTACACTTCCATTGCATGCTCCTGCTTGCAGGACACCCACCGTTGCAACTGCAAACAAATTAGCTTCACAGGAGAGCCTGTCTTAGAAAATTATTGGGATATTTCTCACAATTTCTCAGCTGATCACCTATGAAGGTTACCCAGCTCTTTACTTCAAAGGAAATTTCAGGTCACTTGCTCAGGTGTCCTGTCGCCTCGAGGCCTCTTTCATTTTGAGGCATCTTCATTCCATATGTAAGGCACAAGTACAGATCAGCTTTCAGTTTATGCTTGAATTTATGGTAAGCAAAAAAAGATGACCTCATTAAACAAAGTCTGGATCTGAATTCCTCCTTAATCTGTGATTTAGATTTGAAAGGGTCAGCAGCAGCTGCTGACTTTATGGATTTATGCTCTTTGATGCACATAAAGAATGAGCTTATTTTATTTCTTCATCTTGTGCCTGATGCTGTATGATATTTGGGGGTAGTCTTGTCAAGTTTCAGACTGAGTGGAGCAGTAATTCAGGTCCTGAGTAGGACTTGGCCATGAGACTGCTTCAGAAAACACAGGTGCGGAGAGTGTTCTGCTGATGTATAGTGCTTTTCTGTGCCGTTCTTTCCATGTATTAATATTTTCCCTGACTCCAGACTGCCCTCAGCAGTTCATTCTAATGATTCTTTTTCAGGGCAAATTTTAAGTAACTAACTAAAAAAATGACATGATGGTTTTTTTTTTTCCAAACAATATGTTATTGGTTTTGGCTAGATTTCTGTTTGACTACGGACATTTTATAACCTCTTTAATTTAACTGAGGAGACTTAAATGACAGTATGTCCAAAGATAATGAACTATTCTTGTTTCTAGTCAATGGATGTCATTCCAGAGGAGCAGAAGAAGTTAATCTTTTGTTTGCATGTAAATGCACAGAGAACCTGTATATGTTATTTGGTATGGCAGAAGGGCTATGTTAAAACACTTCTGAATGATAATGGTACTCTGAAATCAAAGCTATGCCCTTATTTTTAGGGAATGCCAGTACAGTGTCCGTACCCTCCCATGATGATCTTCAAAAGTGCATGTACTTCATAAGAAAAGCTATTTGTGGTGATGATCAACATGAGACTTGTAGTTACTATCAGTTCTGCTGTGTAAGAGTAAGGTTATTAATATTGTGATATGCAAAATGAGGTAACATGTTGTAGTGGGTTTATATGGCAAGGTTCTGGTAGCAGAGGGCCACAGGGGTGACTTCTGCAAGAAGAATCCAGAAGCTGCCCCATGTCAGATAAGGGCCTGCCGCTGGTGAGAGATGGGCCAATAAGTGATGTTTTTTGTGCCTCTGTGAGAGCAGATTTAAGAAAGGGGAAAAACAAACAAACAGAAAACAACAACAACAACAGAAAAAAACACTGCTGCGGAACAGCAGCTGGGAGAGTGAGAAGTGAGAAGCAGCCCTGCAGCCCTCGAGATGAGTGCAGCAGGAGGGCAGGAGGTGCTCCAGGCACGCAGCAGCAGTTCCCCTGCGGCCCGTGGAGAGGCCCCTGGTGGAGCAGGCTGTCCCCCTGCAGCCCACGGGTCCCACACGGAGCAGATCTCCACGCTGCAGCCCGTGGAGGAGCCCCCGGTGGAGCAGGTGGATGTGGCCTGGAGGAGGCTGCGGCCCATGGAGAGCCCCCGCAGGAGCAGGCCCCGGGCCGGAGCTGCAGCCCGTGGAGAGGAGCCCACAGTGCAGTGAAGGAAAATCACGAGGAGGAAGGAGTAGCAGATATAACAAATAAATATATATTTTTTATTAACAGAATATTTTGGTTTTGTTATCTTGTCTCAGAACTTCATTTCTGTAAAATGTGATGAGCATTGGGAGTCTTTCTGCAATTATGTACAGAGCCCATCTAGAGCTAGAGTTTACAGAACTAATCTAAAACTTCAAAATATTCCAAGTCCTCAAAATTCCAAAAGTACAAATTTGCACTGATTGACCCAGATTGTTTTGAAATTTGGCTTGTTTGTCAGTCCAAGACCGTACTTCCATTGCTAGCTAGGTGACAATCTCTGAGACTCTATCAGAGATTCAGTTACAGCCCTGGAACTGACCACCCTTTATTTAGAGATTAATGCTGGAGTAAGGCTGACCAAATGAGGAGTAACATGTAAACTTGTACTTTCATAACTTTTAGTATGTGAGGAAACTTTGCCGGTTGGTGGTCAGTGCTTGGTGTACCACTTGGCTGTAACCACAGGCTGAAGTTTGAGTTTGTTCTTGCTGTGAGATTGCTTCAAAGCCTTGGTTGTTGTATAGGTCACAGATTTGTGTCCTCGCTAGAGCGTATATTCTTTGTTTTACCCTGTAGCAAAATTAATTCTTTTTCCTGATACTAGCTTTGAACCTACCTTGGTTGTCTTCAGCCTCAGATTTGTGCTGGTAAGGTGTTTACTCACAGTTGTATGGAATGGTTAGAAAAGTGGGAATGTTGTGAATAAATCCAACACACAGCTCAGGCAGTATGAACAGACAGAAAGAACAGCTTAAATTAACATGTGAGGTAATGATAATTAAGTATGCTAGTGTGTGCATATGTCTGCATATATACAGTATAATTTGATATGGCTATAAATATCATAATCAGAAAAGCAACCATTTTCAGGTGGAATGCATACTCTTCATGAAGAATACTCTTCATAAAGAGTATTCTTTTGTTGAAGCTGGAGCTAGAGAAATTTCCTGGGAAAATGTTTGAAATCCTTGAAATATCTCAGTAATACTATTAAGCTGTAAAGTTTTGTTTTGTTTTGTTTTGTTTTTCCCAATTGTTTGAAATGAAAATTGTGTATCAGTCTGAGATACTTTTTACCAGAATATCTCTAAATGAGAAGCTAAAATCAAAGGATTATAAAATAGTGGACGTTTTCAAATCTTTAACTACCCCTGTTTTGAGATGGAGGATTCAGAATTATCAGGACTTAGAATTATCAGAAAGTTCTCTAGATGAAAAAAAAACACTGCATAGAATCATAGAACGACTTGGTTTGGAAGGGACCTTAAAGATCTTGTAGCTCCCTTCTTAACCTTGTGGAACAAGTTTCTGATGCCTTTGACTTCAGAGTCTGCTGGAGTGAACAGAGAGTACTTTGTTTCTGACAGTTCATGAGGTGAAGAATTTAAATGCTTTGTTTGGACTTTGTGCCCTCTGTTTTTGTTTTAGAGAAGAAACTGAAAATGAACGTTATGTGACAGGAACTTGTTTACTTGGGTTTAGGCTCATTTTAATTCAAAACAACTTATTTTAAAGCCTGTGAAAAAGTAAGCCTCTGCCTTGCTTAAGAAGGCAGAGCCTTCTTACAGCCAAGTCAACCAGTGATGTCAAGCAGAAGAGAAAGAAAAAGACTTCCACCTGAAGCATTATTCCTTACAGAAACCCTCACCCACCCAGTTATAAACCTCTGAAAGTAAGACAGTGCATTATCCTCCTGTTTCTGTAGATATTAGATAAAAGTGGAAGAAAGATAATATCTAGCAAAGATGTAAATTAAATGTTAGAAAAAAGTCACTCTGGGCCTCAATTCAATAAAAGAATTGTTTGAGGAAAGATGAAAATATAGACTAATCTAATAGTGTAAAATATTGATCTGTGAGAATTCATAGCATACCTGATAGCAAACTCAATAGGTTTTCTAGAGCTTGTAGGATGAAAATCCTGTCTGCTGCCTTGTGTCTTATTCTGATGGTTTTATCCAAGGAAAGCGGATACAAGACCTGCATGACCTGCATTCACCATAGGTAGATATAAATGATGATAAATGAGAGAACCAGTTAAAGTTTATTTGAAAGTTCCTGTATAGATATATAGATAGATAGATAGATAGATAGATAGATAGATAGATAGATAGATAGATAGATAGATAGAAGAGAAATTTGGAAAAAGAAAAAAAAAAATCAGACCCTTCCAATATTTCCATTTTTTGTGCTGATATTTGACTTGAAGTTAGGCTACTCAGAAACAAATACAGAGCATATGGTGTCTCTTAAAAACAAACAAACAAAATAATAATAATAATAATAAAAACAAAACAAAACACACCACTTTTTTTGGGGGGGGGGGGGGGGGCGGAGGTGGGTGGAGGGGGCAAAAGGGAGGGAATACCTGCAACATAACATCCACAGCATGGTGATTGTTTTCCATCTACAAAGTGCTTGCATCTTACCTTCTTAGCACTGAAGAGACGTTCAGAATTTCATTTCATCTGTCTCTGGGGAGCTGAATTTGAAACTCTACCCATACTAATAATGAATGGTTGTCACTTGGATTATCTTTAGTCTTCACTGTTTTCTGTGGCTTTTGCTCCTAAAGCAGCCCCACAAACAATCATGTTAAGAGCTACAGTTTAATAGATTATGTTACTGATTATGTTTGCAACACACCAAATTCTGTTATTTTCATCTCTGTCATTGGCTATATATTTACCTGTAAAGCAAACAGAAGAGGTCAAGTCCATATGTGCAGCTCTTTTCTCTAGTTCGCTTTCTTATGGAGAAGGAAAAATACAGCATATGAGGTTGATCTTTATATAGTAATGTCTTTTAAAATATGAATGAACTGGTATATGGTCTGTTCTACAGAGAAACCTGCAAGATAATCGCCTGTCGGAATGCCATTATGCTGAATTGCTTAGTGAGGAGCTTATAACAGATACTAAGGTTGATGGGATGTCTAATGTTCAAAGCAGCTCAGGTTTACATATTCTAAATACAAACTGAGCCTGAGAAGCGAATGCATTGACATCGTGCTGAGCCAGAGCTGATGCTGCGGTACAGACAGAAACCCTTTAGTCCTGCAAACATGCGCTAGAGCAGAGAATACAAATGTGTTTTAAGGGAGGCAAAAGAGGGGGAAGGGGAGTGAGCGAGGTGAATGTTCAAAATTTAAATAATAGGTGTCTGCTAACTCAGTTGAACTGGAACAAGTTTGGAGATGCTGACATGAGGGGGCACAAGAGGGTATGGGATCATAATGAGAAAATGGGGGAGGTTATGTCTGCAGCTGCTACTGCAGTAGCTAGCTGAAGGCATACAGCATACTGAAGGACCTCTGAAGGTCACTAATCTATCAAAAACTAACTGGCTTATAAGTGGTACTAACATTTCTATTGTACGTGCAAGTGTTGAAAATGTCAATTACTACAATAAGCAGTGCAATTTTCTTGTGCAAACTGATAAAACGCAACAGGGAATATCCAGTTAATACAGTGATTTCATTCAGCCATCTAATGAAAAGAAATTTTTCTGTTGAAGATTAGGAGTTGGATTAGATGCTTTTTTATACAGTGACAAAACAATAATACTAAGTGCTATAAAAAAAGTCTTTCTTAGGCAAAATGTAATTTGAATTGTAGTAGTTGTAGGTTTCCTTTAAATATTTTACTACCTAATAAATATTCCAACAACAATGTAGATGAATTTTAACAGAGTGTCTTGCTGTTACTACTTATGCTAATTTACAAGATTTACCACAATTACCATTCCTGAAAGCTAAAAAATAGTGAGTTATTTCATGAACACATAAAACAAAGCCTTTGAAAAGATTTAACAGGACTCTAAAATGAAATATTTGGCTCAGATATAATTTGAGTTGGATACAAAATTAAGGTTCACTGTCATTCCTGACATTCATAAAAATAAATTATTGTGTATTGTTTCTTTCTCTTTATTTCAGAATACAGATCAGTTTGAAAGAACCTAGAAACTTTCATTCTTTTATTTCTGAGGGTATTAGGGGGTTGCTCTGCACATGAAGAAGAATACATCCAAATAAACAATGAACTGTGGAACCTGTCTTACAAGTTTATGTATGGTAAAACAGAAAGATTAGTCTTTTAAATAACTGGAGCTTTGTGAAAAAAATAAAATAAAATCACAAATGAGATTCCCTTTTTAAGGTTATTTCCCTGTGTTCATTAGGACATCTCATCTGTAGCCATTTCAGAAAGTAACAATTATAGAGGGATATTTTTCTTAAGGGATTTTTTAAAGGGGAGGCAGAGAGAAAATGAGAGTTCACAGTATTACTGTTCAGAGGTAAAAAACTTGTTTGTAGAGAAATGACTGACAAAATTACTGATGAGTGGAATAGAACTTATTAATCACTGACAGGAGAAGTTCCCTTTGAGAGTTTAAAGGAAAGAATTTGTGTCCTTCTGTCCCAGTGGTGTGTATTCTCTTATTAATTTTTCATGTGCGTCTGTCTATCTGTATATACACAACATACAGTACTTTGTAAATATTACTTTGATTTTTATCTCATTTGGGGATCCAATACTGACCACTCTTAACACTTAAATTCATAAGGATACTTTTTTTTTTTTTTTTTTCCATTTCTTTCTTTCTTTTTGATCATCTGGAAGAAAAGTAGTATAAGCCTGTATTTTGTAATTTTCTGTGGAGTCACTGATAAATATTCAGTACTAGAATAAATTCTTTTTCTCTCAAAATTATGTGCATGTACATAAAGGCATATATAAATTTAACTGATTAAACGTCAGTGAGGAAATAACTTTCTTGACACAGGTTTTTAAGCTGGCAGTTTACAATTAAATTAAGTGATGTGTGAAGTTAAATTCTCTAATGCTTAAAACCTTTAGTCTTTGCTGAAACACGGTAGTTGAGAGGAAAAAAAAAAAGGAAAAGGAAAAGAAAAAGAAAAAAAAAGGAATACCAGCAGCACATCATGTAATTTCCTCCCTTCTGCCTCCCTCATCTAAAATCGAAATGTCATTTCATCATTTTTACCTCAGGTACAGAGTTAAAAGTATAAAAACTTGTAAACTAACTCACCCTCATTCCAAGGAAGGAAACAAGTAAAAGACAAAAATGTGGATTAAGCCAACCAGGCATACATGACAAAACATACAATATGTAGCTGGAATAATGCAAGTGTAAGCATAGAAGTTATAAACGTTTCTCTCATCCTCTGACTGGAGCCATGGAAAGAATACACTAATTTGTAGGCTTCAGTCATTTTTTTTCTCTAAGTATTCAAGAAGTATTCTCTGTGCTGTAAAGCAACAACTCCAAAACATGATAGAAAGTAAACTCAATATTTTTTGTTACATGTAATATATTTTTAAAAGAAAGATACTGATAAATGTGTAAAAATTCTCTTTAGAGTCAAATAAAGATACTGAACTTGAGCTGCTCTTCAGTATTGACTAGTACATGTCTGCTGAAATGCAATTGATAGGAACATGGTTGAGATAGGATGCTGCTTCAATTTCACTTGAATATTGGGGTTACTTGTTCTAAGAAAAAATAGAAGCCTGGAGATTATTTCCATTTATATACTTCAGCTGCTCTGTTTGCAAAGAATCATAGAACTGTAGAATCATTAAGGTTAGAAAAGACCTCCAGTATCACTTAGTCCAGCTGTTCCCCTACCACCAATATTACCCACTAATCTGGCATTTACACTGCTTTGAATATTGACTTGTGATCACAGTCTAACATAATCACAAGGAATCCAGAAATTTGTGCAGCATGTGCCACACTCTGGTTCTGAAGAGGCTTTTGTACAATTTTATTGTACTGTTCTTTTTCTTCTCATTCTGATATAAACTTGTGTAAACAAGTGTAACTTGTGTAACACCCCTCTGACAGATGCTTGCTGTCATGGCATTTGGCTCAGGCAGTAGGCAATCAGGATCAGTATTTGACTTTGTATTCGTCCTGTCTGTAAGTACAAATGAATCTCAGTCTTTAGTGTGGTTGTCCAAATAACAAAGACTAAGCTGAAAGTCTGCGTGATGTGGAAGGTGATTCCCTCTCAAAACTCTCAGGTGCTGGGAAGCTGCATATGTACGGCTACTCTCTTTTGTACACACAAGGCAGCATGCCTCAGTCAGGACAAGGTGCATTTTGCCATCTAGGTGGACATCAGTTATTAGTTACTGCAATCACTCAATGTCTGGAGAAGGCAGCACTAGAACTAAGTTTAGTTGAATTTTGTATTTTAGGATAAATGTATTTACTTCATGTGAGAAGTGTACAGAATAATCCAAATAATTTCTTTCCTGAATACTTAGTTATTTTTGATGTTTTGAAGTAAATCTGCTAAATTGTTCGGTCATTAACAGTATTTCTGTAAATGGGTGTTTTAAGATTTTGTCACTTTGTGAAAAATAACCAGGAAGGAGGAAATAAAATTGTGCTTTTAAAGGCAGCTTGAAGTAATGTGAGACTTTGCCCAGTAGAAAAAAAAAATGATATTGGGGTACATAAATTATGTAAATTTAATTGTAAAAGTATTCCAAAGCATTACTATAAAATTATGTATGTGTTGCTTAGAAACCAAAACTGTGTTGTCCCTCATCCCCACCCACTTAAGTCTTTGTATTCTTGTCCTTCTCCAGTTTAATTTAAGGTGAAAATATCACAGATTTATGCTCATCATATTTTTGACCTTGAAGTAACAGGTGCTCTCAGTGTTAGTTGTTCTGAGATTAATCAAGGTTTAAAAACACCTACAAATTTCTTTCAGACTAAGAGAAAGGTCAGAATGACTAAGGGAAGAATGTACAGAAATAGACTTCTCCAGGAGAAAAAAATAATGTTCATGGTCAGGAATGTTGCCCAACTAGGTAAAAAACTGTGAAAGCTTCTTTGAAAAAAATCACAGAAGCATAGAGTATATTGAGTTGGAAGGGACCCACAGGGATCATCGAGTCCAGTTCCTGGGTTGTCCAGCTCCAGGACCACCCAAAAATCAGACCCTGTGTCTGAGAGCATTGTTCAAATGCTTGTTGAACTTGGGAAATCTTGCTGTCCTGACCACATCCCTAGGCAGCCTGTCCCAGTGCCCAACCACACTCTTGCTGAAGAATCTTTTCCTCACCTCCAGCCAGACCCTCCCCTGTCCCAGCTCCATGCCGTCCCCTCGGGTCCTGTCGCTGTCCCCAGAGAGCAGAGCTCAGCGCCTGCCCCTCCGCTCCCCTCATGAGGAAGCTGCAGGCTGCCACGAGGCCTCTCCTCAGTCTCCTGCAGGCTGAACAAACGCAGGCACCTCAGCCGCTCCTCATCTGTCCTGCCCTCCAGACCCTTCACCACTTTGAAGCCCTCCTTTGGATGCTCTCTCTCTAAGAGGTTTATGGCCTTCTGATAGTGCCGTGCCCAAAAGTGCACACAGGACTCGAGCTGATGCTGAAAGAGCGCAGAGCAGAGCACAGCAATCCCTGCCCGCGACCGGCTAGCGATGCTGTGCTGGAGGCACCCCACGATGCCGTTGCCCCTCCTGCCTGCCAGGGCCCACGGCTGATTCACATTCAACTTTCCATTGACCAAAACCCCCAGATCCCTTTCTGCGGGACTGTGCTCCAGCCTTCCGTCCCCCAGACTGTCTGGACTGCCATGGTTGCCTGTTGCCAGCTGCGGAATCTGTCACTTGCTCTTGTTAAACCTCGTATTACTGGGGATTGGCCAACTGAAGATCTCAAGATCAGCTCAATTTGTCAAGATCTCTCTGCAAGGCCTCCCAGCCTTTGATGGAGTCAGCCATTGTTCCCAATATAATGTCATCTGTAAACTTAAACATCTTTTATTCCTACATCCATTTCAGTTGTGAAAACATTGAAGAGAACTGTTTTAACTTCTTTTAATTTCTCCATGATCTCAGCTTTTGTATGGGAAAGAAAGAGGAAGAGGCAAAGAAGTGTTGTTGTCATGGTGTGACTGGTTCTACAAGTTAGACTCTTACCAGAATGAAGTAAATGTAAAGGGTACCAGAGAAGTTTTTGTGAACAGCTATACTTAAATGCCCAGATCCTTCTTTGTAGCTTGATTTTTTAATGTTTGTTTTGCATTTGCTTTCACAGTTCTCAAAACAATTATGTATGACTGAATTAATATTTCCATTGTGTTTTCCTTAGCTAGAGGAAATTCACTTAACAACTACGACAGAGAATACCAGTATAAAATAATTGCTGCCCTTCAGTTTACCTTTTTTCACGTAAGTTTAGCTTTAACAAAGCCAGATCTCAAAGAAAGATATTGGACATTTAAACAATTTGTAAATAACATCTCCAGCTAATTTGGTGCTAAATAAATTGTGTTTTGCAATTTTATAACTGTAATTGGTCCTTTTTACTAATTTCTTGAAGTGATGCTCCATTTTCATTTTACGCATTTTTAAACTTGTTATTTATGGTTTAAATATTTGCAACATGAATTTAAGTATTTTTATAGACTATCTTTAGTGCCTTGAAACTGAATAACATGCATTACACTAGTCTTTTGCTTGTGGACATGAAGTTTGAATGAATTCAAAAATAAATGAAAGAATGGAAAGCGAGATCAGGCACAGCATGAAAAAGGAGGAAGCTTTTCTTGAAGAAGGCAAGGTGCATAACAGTAAGGAAATAACAAAAGTAGTGGTTTTTGAACTAAAAAAAATACATCAAAACCATTTGTACACAAGTGTAATTACCCCATGACACAAATATCTGTTTTTAAAGATGCGAAAAAAGGTTACTGGAATTAACTGGAATTAGGCATTGTACACATATTTCATCATATCCTTTTGGATCTTTGTTTCGTCAAGAGGGTATGTTACTGGTCTTTCTGGACATTCTCATTTGTGGTTGTTGTGGTTTAACTCAGCAGGCAGCTAAGCACCGCACAGCTTACCAGTGGGATAGAGGACAGAGTTAGGACAAAAAAAAAAAAAAAAAAAAAAAAAGGAAAACTCATGGGTTGAGATAAAGACAGTTTATTAGAAAAGAAAAATAATGGAAAAGACATTATTATTATTAATAATATATATATATGAACAACGCAAGTGATGCACAATGCAATTGCTCACCACACACTGACCGATGCACAGCCTCTCCCCTAGGAGTGGCAAGCCGCCAGACAACGCTCCCAGTTTTGCAGTTCCACATGACACCTTAGGCTATGGGACATCCCTTTGGCCGCTTGGGGTCAGCTGTCCTGCTTCTGTCCCCTCCCAGCTCCCTGTGCAGCCCCAGCCTCCTTTCTGGCAGGTCTGTGTGAGAAGCTGAAATGTTCTTCGCATAATGTAAGCACTGCTCTACAACAACTAAAACATCAGTGTGTTTTCACCATTATTCTCACCCTAAGTCCAAAACAGCACCATACCAGCTATTAGGAGGAAAGTTAACTCCATCCCAGCCAAAACCAGGACCAGGTGTTAAGTATAAAAGACTCAATATTTTCGTTATCACCTTAAAATGTTTGGGCTTAAACCAGATTAAAGTCATGCAAGACCTATGTTGTCATTAGGGATTTCACTATTTTATTTAGAAAAGTACAGACTGCACCACATCCTTGTCAGTCTGCACGCTGGAAAGCACTGTGACTGCTATTTTGATTCCAGTGGCTTTGGTGTGAGTCCTAAATCCCATAGATTGAGACATTGACGGTTGAGCAGTCTGCTAGCTGAGACTCTTGTTCACAGGCTTTATGCTGTATTTTAAATTCTGTTACAGCAGTTCTTAATATAGCCATCACCATTTTCTCAAGAAATGGCTGCAAAGGAGAAATAGACAGTGTTTGCTGTGGTTAATGATTAAATCCACATTATACATAGTGCAGGACAAAGAAGGGACTAAATACCACCTGTGTCAAGCAGGAATAAAGGAAGCTCCCCAAGTTCACAATTCTAGTCCCACTGAAAATTACTTCTGATAACTACAGAAACTAGTTTTTTGGAGCTAGTCTGTGTGACACAAACTGTCCTGTTAACACGCTGGGTACCTCTGTGTATTTATCTTTCCTCTTTCTTCCTTGTCTCCATACCTTCTTTTCTGTAGGAAGACAATCTGCATGCATGGGCTGGAGGTGAGATATGGTATACTCTAGTATAGTCGGCAAGCTCTTGAGTCTGAATGAGAGTTCCAGCCTCTTGGAAGATGTCTGCTCCACACCTTTGTCAAAGCTTTTGTGAACTACAGAAAGAAATCCTGTCAAGCTGTCTGCAAAATATTCACAGGTATTTGGGATTCTGTGTTGGTAAGTCATCCAAGATATGTAAGGAAAGATTCTTGGGATTCCTTAGGTAAGGAATCAGAACCTCCCAACAAATTTACTGAGACCAAGGGAATTTTTCCAGATTAAGAGATGAAAAAGTGATTGCAAGTTACTGCCTCGTAAAAGTATTCTTAACAGAAAGTGCACATTGACAAACAGATGGGGAAAAAAGTACAAGTGCTGGACCCTTTTGAATTGATGTTAAGTATGCCTTTGGTGACAGGATTTCACCCCAAACATTCAATTTCTGAGATGATTGCCAGCTCCTGAAAGAAATGTGCCCCACCTAAATAAACTTCTGTTTGCAGGATAGATTTTTTTCTTTTTTTTTTCTTTTTCTTCTTTTCTCTTTTTTTTCTTTTTTTCTTCTTTTTTCTTCTTTTTTCCTTTTTTTTCCCAAAAGATACATTTTGATGGTAGACCTAATGCAGACACAGATCCACTTCTTTTTCTTTCAAAGGCCACTAAAGTCTAAAATTTATGCAACGTGAGGTCTAGAAATATCTCAAGCTGTGTAGAACCTTGTTCTACATATACTTCTTTGAAAATCCAGTTTTAACTGCAGATTTTCTACTGGTATATTATTTTGCATTTATTTCTAACAGTGAGTTCCACTGGGCAAGAATAGTATGATGATATTGGCATGTTGCTAGTTGTCAAAGAAATTAAGAATAGTAAACTAACCTTAAAAATTAATTTCACATATTACTTAGAGTAATTCTTTGAGGTGAAATCCTTTTCCCACTGACAGTCAGTAGGCTGACAATCAGCCACTGAGTCAGTAGGATTTTTTACCTCTTTAATTTCTAATCCTTTTACAGATCTGTTTTTGATGCATACTTGTTTGCTTAGAAGGCCGAAGAAATGATAGTGAGACTAGGCAGTATCTTGGAAATATGTTTCTGTGGTGTGGCCAGTGTTTTTTGTTTGAGCAGTATTACTTAGGTAAGATTGGCTATGTGAATAACAACTGAGTTATGTTTTGTTTCATGATATGAGCAGGATGGCTCTTTGATTTTATTTAGAGTTATTGAGAGGAACACTGCAAGAAATGATTATTTTGTTAGCTACACTGGGGGAAAGGGAAGAGGAAAAGCAATGGATTCAGAAATTGGTGAAGTGTTATATCCTCCCTACTCCACCCCAGAAGAAAGAAGGAATATATATGTATTTTATGGAGCCTAAATGTGTTTGCTGTTTTCCAGAGAACACTTCCAGTGCATAAACATAAGTTAGGCACTGAGTCATAGAGACTTGTCACTACTATGGCAGTATTTCTCTGAGAGGGCTAATACTGCAAGTAGGACAATTGCAGTCACACGGAGAGATTTCCTCTCTCCACTCACTTCTTTGGTTTATTCTCAAAAATGTGTTCTGTGTCTCTCTGAAACAGTAATGACTCATTCTTGTCTTAAATGTGATAGTCTAGTTTCCACCTTCTTCACCTATATGCACAGAACACCTACATATGAGTAGACTATGGAGATGCATTTCTCTGTAGGTTTTTGTTTTGTTTTTCCTTCCTTTCTCCTGAAGATCTACAACAGAGTGACAGCATTGGTAGGCAAGGGAAGAACAGCTAATGCCATCCAACTTGACATATGCAGAGCCTGTGATACAGTCCCACAAAACAGCCTTGTTTCTAAACTGGAGAGGCACGGACTGTTTGGTGGAAAAGGAATAGGCAGTATCACTGTATCCAAAGAGTTGCAGTCAATGGCTCAATGTCCATGTGGAGACCAGTGGTGAGTGGTGTACCTCAGGGGTCTGTAATGGGACCAGACTTTTTTAATGTGTTAATTAGTGGCATGGACAGTGGGATTGAGAGCACCCTCAGCAAATTTGCTGATGACACTAATGATGGGTGGTGCTGTTGATATTCTAGAGGGAAGGGATGCCATCCAGGGGGACCTAGACAGGCTTGAGAGGTGGGCCCATGTGAACCTTACGAAGTTTGACAAGACCAAGTGCAAGCTCCTGCATCTCTGTTGAGGCAACCCCCCAAATCATTAAAGATTGGGTGATGAATGGATGAAAAGCATCACTTCGGAGAAGGACTTGGGGGTTACTAGTGGGTGAAAAACTTGACATAAGCCGGCAGTGTGCACTTACAGTCCAGAAAGCCAACCATACCTTGGGCTTCAAAAGAAACATGGCCAGCAGGATGAAGGAGGCAATTCTCCTCCTCTACTCCTCTCTTGTGAGACCCCACCTGGAGCCCTGTTCAACTGAGGGGCCCCCTGCACAAGAAGGACAGGGACCTGTTGGAGTGGGTTCAGAGGAGTCCACAAGGATCAGATGGCTGGAGCACCTCTACTGTGAAGACAGGCTGAGGGAATTGGTTCTACTCCGGGCTGTCACATTATTAATGATGAACATGGGAAGCTGTGGATGAAGGAAGCTGAACATAACTAATTTCTGGTTTGCAGTTACGGCATCTTTTTTAATTGTGGTGCAAACAGTGGTGCAAAATCTGTCTGATTTATGTTTTTAGACTCTCCAAGCTCCACATGTATTTGGTGGAAAGAGGTCATTTGATTTGGAGTGTTTAAGCAAGGAACTAAGTTTTTCATTCACTATATAGATTTGGATTCCTAAAACACCCAATTAATTATTAAATGTAAATCATTGGAAAACCTTTCAGTTCTTTGCAGCACCGGTTGCCATATTTTGACTAATATAGTCCCTAGATATCCCAGCTTTAGACCTTCAAAAGAAAAAAAGGTGAAAAAATCAGAGCTGGGGAATAAAACTAAGAAACTTAAAATTATATTGACTTCATTCACAGAATCACAGAATGGTTGAGGCTGGCAGGGCCTTCTGGAGGCCATCTGGTCCCACCCCTGCTCCAGCAGGGCCACCCAGAGCAGGGTGCCCAGGCCTGTGTCCAGGAGGCTCTTGAAGATCCCCCAGGAGGAGACCCCACAGCCTCTGGGCAGCCTGTGCCAGCGCTCAGCCACCCGCACAGCACAGAAGTGCTGCCTGGTGTCCAGAGAGAACATCCTGTGCTCTAGCTTGTGCCCATTGTTTCTTGTCCTGCCACTGGGCACCACTGGCAAGAGCCTGGCTCCGTCCTCTTTGCACCCTCCCTCCAGGTATTTATGGACGCCGATGAGATCCCCCTGAGCCTCCCCTTCTCCAGGCCGAGCAGTCCCAGCTCTCTCAGCATCTCCTTACTGGAGAGATGCTTCAGTCTCTTCATCATCTTCATGGTGCTTTGCTGGCCACTTTCAAGCATCCTCTTGTCTCTCTTGTACCAGGGAACCCAGAACTGTGCACGCTATTCCAGTTGCAGTACATTCCTGCCCAGAAGTCTTTTTCGGCAACTTTTCTTTCATAATCCTATATTTTTTTACTGTTTGGGGATTAACAAGATTTCTGAAAAGAGATAATCCAAGGTGTCATCTTGTTGCAGGCTTCCAGTTGTGACAAGTGTAGGAAGCTTTTAAGAACAAGTTAGATACGTTTTGTATGAGACTACATATCATTTTCCCTAGCTGAGCTCTGAAACCCCTTCCATCTGTCTTCCGTGATGCTATGATTCATGGCGTAATGACTCTGTTCCTCCTGACTGGATGGAAAGCTCTTATCCTTTTAAGTTTACTGTGATTACTACTGCAACTATGACCTTACCTCTCCTCTTATTTGTCTGCATTCCCTCAAAAGAAGTGATTGAACTGACCATTCAGCACTAGGCTTTTGAAACACATAGTATTTATTTGATAGAAAAGGAAATAAAAGGAAAATATAAACAATTTAAACTCAACTAACTTTCTGGAAATTACAGTTGGCTACTTGAAATCTTCAAATTTCCAGCAGTTTGTAGTTCTATAGTGAAGCATTTTCAGCTGTTCTTGAGTCCCAACCAAATTGCTATGGCATTGAACAGAGCTGTGTGAAGTTACTGATTTGGTTGAGTCACATGTAATAGCCTGGTGTAGCACTTGTGCAAGTAAGACTTCTTGTTTGGTGTTAGCTTTTGTATTTCTACGTGGTGAAAGATTTACACTGGATTGCATTGTTCAACCCTGGATTTTAAGATACCTTCATATTCTTGGTTTTTAGTCTTATTGTTTCAAAACTACAATATATAAAATTTTGCAGTAGAGCGAAAGTAAAAGTCCAGTTTTATCTATTTGCCATATGATGTATGTCTGTTACCTTGTGATGTTTCCAGGCTCCCAAAGATGATTATGATGATGATTTATTGTGTTTAGGCAACAAATCTCGGTATTTCAATATACAATTAGCAGCAGACATACCTCATATTTAAAGGTTCATGCTTCCAGAGGCTAATATTTGTCCCTGTAATGCAAATGGTTTTCAACCATAAAAGTGGTTTTGAATAGAACAAGAGTTAGTTTGGGTTAGTTGTTAGTAAAAACAATATATATATATGTATATATATATGGAAATAAGACACAGCTGAGAGTTTAATTCAATTTTTAAGAAAAGGAACACCTATCTTTCTTGAGCAGATAAGTATTTTTCTGATTAAAGTAGATCATATGTAAATCTGATAGAATTTTATTTCTTAGTGAGCAATTTTTCTCATGTTTCTTCTGTGTAATAAACCTGCTGCAACACGCTAAACTATCTAAAATATATATATAAATATATATATATCATTAGTCACTATGGAACCAAATTACCAGTTTGAAATAATTGCCAATTACTTTTTCTGTAAGGAAACTAAACCTAGATGATTAGGAAGTACTATCTCCATAATTCTGAGAAGTGTTTCTAATTCCAAAACCCTGTGTATAGCACAATCAATCCATTTTCAGAGAAAATGACCTTGTACCACTAGAAAAACAGATTTGCATCTGAAAGATTACATTACAGGAACAGAATTGTAACAGTGTTCATGCAAAAAGAATGTGCCTCTACAGGTTGTATTGATAGCTGTCTTGATAAATTTAAGATTTGTAATGGACTGTTAACAGCAGACCACTGCAATGATCTTTTATGCCCAAATGAAAGTCTGCTGATGTGTGAGTTGAATGAAAACCAGCTCTGTGAAACTCTCTGCATAGGACACCTCTACTTTGATTGCTGTTTTAATGTACAGTGGATTCAGTTTTTGCCTTGCGTCAGTGATTAGTAAAGCGACGTTTGTATAAAAATATCCACATGTTTATACACATTTATAAATGTGTGCACACAAACCTTATTCTTGTCCTTGACCACAGCTTGCTGAGTTGGATAAGTGTTGAGTTGTTAACACTTGGACAATTGGACCAACTGCAGCTCCTCCAGTCAACACTTGTCTGCCATCTGGACCAAATTTAAATGGTTTAAAAATATCTTCAGTATGTCTGTACCAGATGCAGGCACAACTTCAGCTACTTCAACAACTTCAGCTACAACAACTTCAGCACATGCATCTTTCCTAATACTTGTGTGTGTGTGTAGTTGTTATGACTGTAAGGTGGTAGACAGTCAAACTGTTTGTACTTTTGATAGAGAGCAAGGGCACGTTCTGCCTAAGCTGGTGTGAAAGCCTACATCTGCCTAAGTAGGGCTTTTGTCAATGTTGGAAGTGTTCACTTACGAATTTAAAAGAGCTTATTTAAAAGCTGTTTGTGTTAATTCAAGGTCTAATGTAGATGCTCTCAAATTTGGAGATAATTCTTTCTGCACAACCAGCCGGTGGCTGTGACCCAGCTGCATGCAGCCTGCTTCTGGTGGCTTAATTAATTTGTTGTTCTTTCTGACTATGTCAGAAATGTTAAATAGACCTTGTAATTCTACTGATTTTGGCAGTAGAGTACCTTTAAAAGCAGCAGTCTCTGTTCCTGCTTTTTCGCACTTTCTTATCTATCCCTTCTGCTTTAAGTCATGGTCTCTCAGGTTTCTGAGATGACAGATGTACAGAAGTCACAGGAAAAGGACACTACTCGTGCTTCAATTCAGCTCCTTGTGTCTTGTAGAGGTGGCTTACTTATAGAGGAACAATTATTTGCAGCCACTTGGAGAATGCAGCAGCTTATGTCCATATTTTGAAGTAAGAGATGGGCTCTCAAACCTCCCAGGATCGAGACATTTGTGTGTAAAGTAACAAGAACTTGTATTTCATATTATTTTAACTGATTTGCATGCTGCCTAATCCTTGTACTAGAAAAATCTGTTAGTAACACAGTCCCTTTCATTGTCCCTCTTCTGTGTTCCTTTTGAAACAGAACATGATTCTGGTCTGTGTTGTAATTGCAATATCCCTGCCCATCAGTGGTAGCATCTTCAAATTTAAAGATCCGTTGATATGACTAGATGTAGGATAGACCCTGAAGGTGAAGGGGGCTGAAGAAGCCTACCTACACATACACGTTAAGACAAGTGAAAAATCTGGCATTCCTTGAGTGTCCTGTAGTCCTTATTCATAAAACTCCTGGAAAATGAGTATTTCTGTGAGAAGCACTGGCAGCTTCTTTCTTGCAAATAGGTTTTTATGCAGCATTAAATTCATTAAGAGGTGAATGACCTTCAGGATTGCTAGTAGATATGCTAGGCTGTAGATATCACCAGTGGCTTTTTATATCAGGTAGTGAAAGCCTTTTCTGGGAGGTGTTCATTCCCACCCATCTCATAAAATACATACGAGCAGGGCAGGGAGGGAGATGCTTCAGGCTACACACAGATCTGCGCAGGCTGCAGCTTGGCCAGATGAAGGGGTTGCTGTGTCCAGCCCAACTGCAGCAGCTTATCTTTGCCTTCCAGCTGGAGGTAACTAGTCCCTCCAATACAGTGCCATAACTCTGTAATTAGCATAAGCATTTTGCGCACTAGGAGTTTTCTAATATAGATCAGTGAACAGACTTGCATAGTTGTACTAAGTGATCGGCATGGGTGATGACTTTCATCTGAGGTGCAGGGTAGCTAGACGTAAAGTAGGAGCTCTCAGTAATTTTACAGCAGAATTACATGTCTCGTTGCTGCCTCAGGGATGTTCCAGGACAGGAGCAAGATGGAACTGAGCTCCAACACCGTTGTTTTGCACTGACACAGGCCAAAAATGTGATTCATATTTACCTTTGTATTGTGTTGGGAGGAGTGCCAGACTAGCATCTCTTCTAGTCCCATCCTTCCAGACTTCAGTATCCATTGACTTTTTGCTCAGTGCAGGAGAGAATGAACCCTTGCATTGTATGTCTGAGGATCCAAATTTACGCTGCCAACTTATTTTTTTTCTCTCTCTTGCTACAGGCAAACTTGGGCTAGCTGATCAATTCACAAAGTACTGTCCTTGTTCTATGTGTGTGCCAGGAAGAAGTACCTGATGCAGTAACTAACAGGTTTTTGCATTTCATATAATTTCCCTCCTGAATATAGTCTTGAACTTCTCTTTAAGCCTTCTGTGATTTCACATTTCCTGTTTCTGAGGACACAGAGGTAAGTGTGCATGGTGTTTTACTGTTGTTGTAGTAGTGGTTGTTGTTTGTTTGTTTCCTGAAAAGAAGGTTGTCAATTCTGTGTGTACTTGAAAAACTACTTCTAATGCTGACTGTCAGGAAGGTGAAGAGAAGGACACCAGAAGGACACACAGAGGACGCGGCAGTGGCACGAGAAGATGGTGGCAGCCTTGGCGTGGCGCGGCCGCGCTGCAGCAGAGCAGTTTGCTGACTAGCTGTAACTTCCTCATACATGAGAACTTGTGCATTAGAACTCGAGTCCTGTGGAAGCAGCCACCTTCTAGGACATTTTTCAGTGACAGGAAGAAGTTTCATACTGCTCCGGCAGGACAAGCCTTCCACCTGCGCCCCTTCCATGTTTTGGTGGCTACAGGTGGGGGATATGCAAGATACAGAAAATACGAGAGTTACAAGTTGGAACAGCTAGAGAAGAAGGGCATAGAGCTGCCTGTGAAGCTTGCAAGTGAGTGGGAGTTTGCTCTGTACAAATCGGTACCAACTCGACTGCTCTCACAAGCATGGGGTCACCTGAACCAGGTGGAGCTGCCTACATGGCTTCGGAAGCCTGTTTACTGCCTGTACATTCGGACATTCAGAGTAAACATGAAGGAGGCAGCTGTTGAAGATATGCATCACTACAGAAACCTCAGTGAATTCTTTCGCAGGATGCTGAAACCACAAGCACGGCCAGTCTGCTGTTTGCACAGTGTGATTAGTCCCTCTGACGGAAAGATCCTTACTTTTGGACAAATAAAGAACTGTGAAGTGGAGCAAGTAAAAGGGGTTACTTATTCACTGGAATCTTTCTTGGGACCTCGCATCAGCACAGAGGACTTGCATTTTAGTGAGGCCTCACCTGGTAACTCCTTTCAGCAACAGCTAGTCACAAAGGAGGGGAATGAGCTCTATCATTGTGTAATCTACCTTGGACCAGGGGACTACCACTGCTTCCACTTGCACCCACTGACTGGAGGGTGTCACACCGACATTATTTTCCAGGCTCTCTGATGTCTGTGAATCCTGGAGTTGCTCGCTGGATCAAGGAACTGTTCTGCCACAATGAACGGGTTGTCCTTGCAGGTGACCGGAAATGTGGCTTTTTCTCTCTAATGGCTGTAGGAGCAACAAACATGGGCTCTATCTTCATCTACTTTGACCAGGACCTGCATACCAACAGTCCCTGTTACTCAAAAGGTTCCTACAATGACTTCAGCTTCGTATCCAACAACAACAAGGAGGGAATACCCATGAGGAAAGGAGAACATTTAGGGGAATTTAATCTAGGCTCTAATATTGTACTCATCTTTGAGGCACCTAAGGACTTCAAATTCCACCTCAAAGCTGGACAGAAAATCCACTTTGGAGAAGCCCTGGGCTCTCTATAGAAACTCACGCAGCAAGAAGGTTTTATATACAAAGGGACTTTTATCACATCACAGAGAGTTTCACTTAACAAGCGTATATCACTCAGCAGGACCTGGGTGAGGAAAATGGAAGATGTCATTGCTATGTTCAACTTTGAGAGTATTTGGCCTATATTTACATATTGCTGCTGAATGCAGAAAGATAATTGAATGAACGTGTATGTATCAGGTACAGCTGCCTTTGAAGATGTTGACTACGGAGGTTTCTGTCCTACCCTGTGCCTGTAGTCTTTGATGTTCTCCCCCTCACTGTGCCACAGGATATCTTTGTTCACAGAGCTTAAAAATCCCTTTTAAGCCTTCCTAGACCATGCAGGTGCAATGGGGAAGGGTGGAAGTAGAGATTAGGTTTATTTAAAGGAACATTATTAAGTTGAGTCGGACCTTGTACCTTAGAGCTGCTGTATTTCTTTCAGACCTTGAGTAACAAATGTATTCTCATCTTTATTCTAAAACAATTCTCTGAAGTCTTTGTACAAAATACATGGAGAGCCATTAGCTAGTCCAGTTAAATGGACTATTATGGCTTCACAGTCCAAACTAAGCAAAATGCACAGACTGCATTAGTAATGTAAATTATACATCCAATTTATTTCCTAACGTTAGACAACTTTAATTCTTTTACCTAACAATGTCCCTTGAAAAATGGACTTTGCATTGTATTTTAAACCTGCAACCACTGTGTCTACATTCCATACAATGAAACTGGTCATCGTGGAATTTTTTTAATATTAGCAGACAGATCCATATGTCCAGTTCCTAATCCATGCTTTTATTTTGCTATTCCAGGCCTTAAAGATCTTGTTTGTATTTAAGAGAGAGTTCACCTCTTGAATTAAGGTTTGGAATACATAGAGGATGTTTCTCATGTGATGCTATATATCTTCAATGTTGCTTTGTCATTAAATTATTGAAGAATAGTTCCTCTATTTACAGGGCAGTTTCAGATACTTCAGGACCAATTTTTATCACATGGAGTGCAATGCCATGTGTACTGACAGTACATTAAAACAACAGCTCTTGGAAGCAATCCCAGGTTGCCTCCCAGGTGCCAACTTGGCCTTCCTTTAACGCACTGGCACCTATTTTGTCTTATCTAAAATATAAAAAGCCACACCTGCTCTGACTTCTGCCCTCAGACTAATTTTGCTACGAATGTGCTGGGGCCTGAAAGCTTTATGCTGGAGCCTCATTGTAACTTAGCGTCAAGAAGAGTTAACAAAACACCTAGGATCTCTTGAGCATGGCAACAAAAGCCCTGACACACTGGTGCCAAGGTGAAAAAGAAGAACTCTGTTTTAAAGCAATGTATCAATTATTTTTAGAAAATAACCAGTTTAAAAACAAAACAAAACAAAACAAACAAAACAACAGGGTGCTTAAAGAGCTGGCTGACATCATCGCGGGACCTCTCTCAATTATTTTTCAATGATCTTGGGAATCTGGTGAGGTCCCAGTAGACTGGAAGCTGGCAAATGTTGTGCGAATTTTCAAGAAGAGCAAGAAAGAAGACCCTAGCAATTACAGGCCTATCAGTCTCACATCAGTGCCTGGTAAAATTATGGAGAAGATGATCTTTGAAGTTATTGAAGCACACCCAGGGGTCAATGCAGTCACTGGTCCCAGCCAACAAGGATTCATGAGGGGTAGGTCCTGCCTAACAAATTTGATTTCCTTTTATGATAAGATCACCCACCTAGTCGATCAAGGGAAACCAGCTGATGTGATTTTTTTGGACTTCAGCAGGGCTTTTGACACAGTTTCCCATAGGATCCTACTGGACAAAATGTCCAGCATACAACTAAACAAAAACATCATACGATGGGTGAGCAATTGGCTGTCAGGCAGGGCTCAAAGGGTTGTGGTAAATGGGGCTACATCAGGCTGGCGGTTGGTCACTAGTGGGGTCCCTCAAGGCTCCATTTTAGGGCCAGGCCTCTTCAATGTTTTTATAAACGATTTGGATGTAGGACTAGAAGGTGTTTTGAGCAAATTTGCTAATGACACCAAACTTGGAGGAATTGTAGACTCGGCTGAGGGTGGAAAGGCCTTGCAGAGAGATCTGGACAGATTGGAGAGTTGGGCGATCACCAACCACATGAAGTTTAACAAAAGCAAGTGCCAGGTCCTGCACCTGGGACGGGGCAACCCTGGCTATATGTACAGACTGGGCGATGAGACACTGGAGAGCAGCCCTGCAGAGAGGGATCTGGGGGTTGTGGTTGACAGCAAGTTGAATATGAGCCAGCAGTGTGCCCTGGCAGCCAGGAGGGCCAACCGTATCCTGGGGTGCATCAATCATGGCATTGCTAGTTGGTCGAGGGAAGTGATTGTCCCGCTCTACTCCGCGCTGGTGCGGCCTCACCTCGAGTACTGTGTGCAGTTGTGGGCACCACAGTGCAAAAAAGATGTAAAACTGTTGGCGAGTGTCCAGAGGAGGGCAACGAAGATGGTGAAGGGCCTAGAGGGGAAGACATATGAGGAGCGGCTGAGGTCACTTGGCCTGTTCAGCCTGGAGAAGAGGAGGCTGAGGGGAGACCTCATCGCAGTCTACAACTTCCTCGTGAGCGGGAGTGGAGAGGCAGGCGCTGACCTATTCTTTGTAATCACCAATGATAGGACCTGTGGGAACGGTGTTACGCTGAGGCAGGGGAAGTTTAGGCTGGACATCAGGAAGAGGGTGGTCGCACACCGGCTCCCCAGTGAAGTAGTCACTGCACCAAGCCTGTCTGAATTTAAGAAGCAATTGGACTGTGCATTTAGTCACATGGTCTAAAATTTGGGGTAGACCTGTGCGGTGCCAGGAGTTGGACTTGATGATCCTCATGGGTCCCTTCCAACTCGGGATATTCTATGATTCTATGATTCTACCTCTTCAGTGTGAGTGATCACTATGGGCTGATTTTCTAGTTGAAATATCCCAATGATATTTCACGTTAAAGGTTTTTCTTTAGGTATGTGATAGTTTCAGTATTCTTTTAAGAGCTGTGCTTTACCTGTGCTTCTTTCTGTCCAGTTTCTAGAAAGCTTACAGGGTCAAAATCCCGCAAAAACATTGCAGGATTGTCGTGTCAATTAAAAAAGCTCACTCCCTAGCCTCTGCCAAGTACTTCCCTCTTACCTCCTAAATACATCAAGCCTTGCTCTGAGTACAGTGATATTACCTGTAGTTCACTATGTAGAGGTTTCAAAATTCAGTATCATTGGTCAACCACTGACCACATAAAAAAGTGACATTTCTGATACTCCTTCTGGCTTTTTGTAAATGCATTTTCAGAGAGACTTGGTATGCACACTCCAGTCTCAAAGAATAAAAAATTAGTAACTACAGAGTCTTTGGTGTGATACTGATTTTGAAAGGCAAATCTAAACAAAAGCCAAAGTACAAAGACTGAATAAAATGGTACTTTTTCATAAAATGGGTTTCTGTGCATCTATTTCCTCATCTCCAGCCAGTGAAGAATTTGTTGGCATTCCCAGTCACAAGTAGGTAGTTGGTGTGAGAATATGAAGGGATGCAAGTCACGGACTCCTAATGGCTCTTGAACAGGAGACTTTTATTGCCATTTTACACTACTATATATACTTTTCCTGTAGCCCCACGCGCTGTCCATGTGCCCAAATCTGTCATACAATTGGTTAGAGACCCTCAGACGCGCCTTGAGCCAGGCAGCAATTGGCCACTGCCCAAAGCTCATCTTTAACACTGTAGCCAATTTACTTTATCTCAACCTTGCTCAAGTTTTTGTTTCTACCGCTTGTTTCCTCATTATCTCTAATTCAGGTATGTGTGAAACAGCGCGAAGCTGCCTGCGAATTCCTTTCCCACAAGAATACGTCACATATTTTTGTATATTTGTAATATGGAAAGAAACTTGCTAGATAAAGCTATCGATCATAGAGTGAGTGAGACCTTACATGATAATGAAAATCTGTAATGCCAAATGATAAAGGCAGGGCCAAAAATATTTATGAGATGAAGGATGAGAATAGGCTTTCAAGAAAGCATCTAATTCTTTTTTTCTTTTATTTTTTTTTCCTCCTACGATTTCAAACCCCATTTAGATATATCTGATAATCCTCTTAGGCTCACATGTGAATCCTTCATGCATCTAAAAGCTTTGAATATCTGGTCTGAAATTAAAATAGAATTGTTAAAAACACAAAAGTTTGGTAATCTTATTTAGCAGTGACAAAATATCTATTACAAAGGCAATTTGCTCTGTGAAGATTTTTTAACAGGTCCTTACCTTCCCTTTCCTACTAATTTTGGCAAGATTGGCTTTAGGAACAAGTGAAGAATACCCTGGCATGATTTTCCAACCTGACAGGCATGGCAAATTCATGACAGCAAGGGAGAGGAAGAAAAATCCACTGAAAGGTAGCTGTGTATTCTGCCCTGTGGCTCACAGGGCAGCTTGTGTGACAGTATTCTTTTGAAGTACCTTAGGGCATGGAGAAAAGTATGCTCCCTGCTAGCCCTGGACTTGCTGTTTGTGTTTTCCGTCCTGCTCTTCACCAAGCTCTTGCTGTGCTGTTGAGGAGGATAGCTCTGATATCTGCCCAGTAGATATTGAGCAATCCCAGCAGCTGGATAGGAAAGGCAGAAGGTAATGATGAAAACTGGCTGTGCCAACTCATATTGAAGAAGTGACCAAGAAGTACAGGCAAATGCAGGGCGCAGTTAGACACAACAGCAATAACGCTGTGGCTTCCTGTTACTGGAGTGGGATGCTTGCTTAGTCTCAGAACTTACAGTACCACTCTGCTGCAAAATTAAATTTGCAGCCTCAAGAATGAAGGGAAATAATTTCTGAAGTACAGCAGCTGCGGATTTTCATGAAGGAGGAGGGGAGTGACTGCAGATTGTGACCTAGGCTTGTGTTGGCTCCTTAAATTATATTTCCTTTTGCAGCTGCTGAAGACAAAAGATATTGGTGCCACATCGTCCATTGGTCTGACCTTGTAAGTCATTTGCATGGTCTTATCTCGCCCTGTGCATTGCCAGCTAATGATGGTCAATATTTTCTATGCATTGGGCTTCAGTGAAAAAGAGGAAAGTGAACTACAGGTAATTATTATTTGAAATTTAAACTGGACGGGCTTTATTGATCTAGGTTGAATGTGATGATTCATAACACAATTCACTCTACCCTCTTACAAACTCCCGGTGCAGCTTTAAGCAGCTGAGTTTATTGCTGGTTTCTAAAATGTTAGTAGAGACAAAATAATTCAAAAAAATGCTTTTCTTGTGTTCTTTCTTAATGAAATACAAATTCTGAAGCTTCAGACTTCTGTATCGCTTCAGGGTCGTAAAGTTATTTGGAAAGCTTTTCTGGAAGTGTATTTATTGAGCATTTTTACTGATGGGTATAGTGTGATGGACAGCAAAGACAAAAGAGGCAGGGATACTGTTGTTTCCAATTGTTTTTTGAACTTTCAGTGTAGATTTTTTATTTTATTTTATTTTATTTTATTTTATTTTATTTTATTTTATTTTATTTTATTTTATTTTATTTTATTTATTTTAATTTTTATTTTATTTTTTTGCTTTTTACAAAGCTATTCAATTGTGCAAAAGCCCATGCAAATTTCACAGTCTACATGTATCCAAAATGGACAGAAAGCTTAGTTTGAGGTGTAGAGAGACCCGCTAGTGTAAATCCTGTCTTTTTAGAATTTAAAATAATAATTCCAGATTCACAGGTTAGAAGTGCTTTATTTTCTAAATCTGTTACTTTCATCTGTCATAGAAATCACAAATGGATAGTCAGATGAACCACTAAAGAATGAACATTTTCTTTTTTGCCATCTTGTGTTGATATATTGCCTTTGTTGAGATAGCAACCTAATTAATCTTTTTTCCTTGTCTTACCCATTCTTCACTTATAAGAAATGGTGGGAGTGAGAGAAGACAGCAAAATGCATTCAGTGAGGAGTCAGAACTGTGGAAGAAGTTACTGGAAAGAAGAGACGGAGAAAGGCAAATAGATATACTACACAGCCATGCAATTTTGAAATGTATTAAATACAGATGCAGCTGTGACGAAAACAAAAGAAAAAGTATTTATCTCACATGGGGTTATCTTAACATTAATTAACTACTTGCTTATTGCCTAATATTTCTGACAGATGGAAAAATATGCCTGTAGTGCATTTTAATGAAGTAAGCATATGAAAGAAAGCTGCCAAACAGGTGCCATACTGAAAGAACAGAGGCAAGCTGAACTAAATGGGTTAAGGATTCACAATCTACTTCAATTTTCATTGTTTGCACCAGACTGTAACTGAAATTTAGTACATCTGACTGTAAGTGGAAAAGGTTAAGGAATGGCCACCACTTCCCTCCGTTGGCATTCACACTCAGACTGCCTCAGTAAGCTACACTACAGTTCATTTTTGATCCTACAAATAAAACTTTATCTGCAATTCAGGAATTAGCCAATGTATCTGTGCACTGTTTCCACTAATGTCTGAGTGACTTTTTGGCTTGAGAGTGTGATGCCACATGCATACACAGTTTGGGTTTGGAAGCCAAATTGCTGTGTTCATACCGTGCTGCACAAAAGATGAAAATCAGAACTGGGGAGCTTGTTTTGGGCATTACCTGAGGTTTTTATGTAAGGGTAGCTGCATCCTACAAGACTGGACTATGTGATTGTACTGCTGGGTCTGAGCTGATGTGGCTGAACTTGCCTGAGCTATCATAGCACTGAGCTCCTGAGGTACCTGAGCTTGTAAACAGCTACATTTACAGTTAGCACTACACCAGACATGACTGTATTTCTTCAAGACCCCAGCCACCTTTTAAAGATAAGTAGTTGAATTAAGAAAAATCTGTTTTAGAATGAGAACAGCTGGACAGTTCCAATGTTCCTGGAGCTTTGTCTGCAAACCAGAGGAGGCTTCCAAGGCCAGTGAATATCTAATTACATTTTTCAGTAGGCAGGCACAAGAACTCTCCAAAAAATTGCTGATAGAGGTTATAAGTTGATGTAATGATCTGTAATGTGTTGACTTGAATTCTGCATTCTCCCATATGCAAATTAAAACATACAGGGATGAATATTGTGCTTACTAAATCATGGTGCATTTAAGTGTACTATTTCTATAATGCCTGCACTTCTGAAACAGAATCTGATATAGCTAGAACATATTGGCTTCTGTGCTGAGCAAGATATCTATCTGGATGGGGAGATACTGGGGAATTAGATCTGCATGAGGAGTGTTTTGTTGGATTTTGCATTCTGCTGGGTCTCGAAGATGAGCTGCTGTGCAATTTAATTTTTGCTCTGATGAGTCATCAGAAACTTAGGTACAAGTCCCTTTTTACTGTGACATGCTTCCAGATAATAACTGAAGCTTCTCTATCTCTAAAACTGAAGAGAAGTAAAACAATTGATGAAATGGTGATAATGAACGCAACTTATTCCTATTTAACAGAAAAAAAAAAAATGAAACTCAGAGAAGTAAAATAATTTGTGCTTTCTGTGGGGAACTTTAAAGCTTTTACCTAGTGTTTATTTTTATGCTGCCCTGTGTTGAAAGACTGGTCATATCTTAAATCAAGATTTGATTCTTAAATGATGTATGGGAGAGAAACAAGGACTGAACTGAGTATCCTGACATCAATATCCTGACATTAATATCCTGACTGAATCCTGACTGAATATCCTGACGTCTATTTGGATCCCTTTTCATCCTGGTGTACCTGGAATCTCTCAAATCTCAGCAGGAGATTTTGTTTGCAAAATGTGTGTTTTCACCTTAAGAAATTTTTCTCAGTGTGAATTGTGTTATTGTGTACTGGTTAGGTGAGATCATGAAAGATATGTTGAATTTTTTAAACAAATTAAAGTATAAATGTGTATACACATATATTGTTTTAAAGCCATTTTTAAGCCAGTAAAAGTTTAATAAAGTTTTACTTTTAAGAAACATGATCCTTTTATAGCCTTATCAGGTATGAAGTTATTGAAAACCGTGACTGCTTACTCCTGCAGTGCTGTGTTTTCTTTGTGTTGCAGTCTTTCCTCGTAAAAGGAGCATATTTCTCATATCTGCATATGACTGAGAGAAAATGTTAAGTATGTAAAGAAATGTATGTTGTCCTCATAATGTACATGCATAAAAAACAGGTACTAAGTAAGCAAATTACATTACATCAAACTATATATAAATGGTATTTAAATAAAATGTCACATTACAGCACATCTTGCTGTTATGAGAAAGAGGTTCCTTTGCATCAAATAAAGATTTTCTTTGCCAATATTTTATTAGGAAATTATCAGACAAAGTTTCTAAACAGTGTGTGAATCAATGTCTACCTGTCTGAAGAGGGCAGTGGTGTCTAATGTGAAAAAATCTCCTCAGTTTCAACCAAATACCTTTTATTTCTCACTAGATTTCCTTTGACGGATAACCTGAAAGTCTTCTATTACTATTTTAGAAATGCTTTATGCAATTACACTTTAGAAAATGGTACTTCTGTACATTAGCTTGTAGGAAGTATCAGAGTTTGAATCACTGATGCATCAGTGTTCCTCAGATTGACTGCAAAGTCTGCCTCAGGTGAACAGAAATAACTCTTTGAAACCTTGCTGATTTTTTTTTTTTTTGCTTGTTCTATGTCAGTTTTAGACTTGCATTTATTTCTTTTAACTTTTCTCTGAATTTCAACCTGCTTTTTTTTTTTTGTTGTTGTTGATTGTTAGTCATTTGGGAGTAAGTCAAATCAGTTTAAGAGACTTGAGGCACACTATATGGCAGCTGAAGATTTTGTGCCTTTATATTCTTGGATATCCAAACATAATTGTCTTATCAGATCTGAAAGTCTTGCTCCCTTAAACTATACATTTTAAAAATACAGGCATTCAAAATCATGAGGTAACTCTGTAAATCATAAACAAATATAATAGAATATGGGAGGAAAGTTTTGTTTTGATTTTTTTTTCACCTCCCCTGGAGACTACTTAAAGTAAGCATCTCACCTGGTTGGACTCATGGTTGGACTTTTAATGATCTTGAAGGACTCTCCAACCCATATGATTCTGTGATTCTACCTATTATTAGAAAAAAATAAATAATCTGTTTGAGCAAACAAAAAAATTGCTCCTAGGATTATTCTCTTGCCAACATTTTGCTATTTAGCACCTTCATGTATCAGACTATTTGCTATATTCATTACGTTAATTAAAATGTTGTTCTTTATTTTTTGTGGAACCTTTTCAATACATTTGCCTCTTTTGACCCAAATGATGCATTTTAACTCTAGTACTAATGATGTGATGGCATAATATTCTAATTCAGATTGGAAAAGGTTTTTGTCCTGTGAACGGAGTTGGCAAATTGTTTGAAGTTCCGATAATTAAAGCATATATCTTAGCTGAAATTGTGTTTAGCCAGTTGATTATGTTTTCAAACAGCTAGCCAAACTGGCAAAACAAACGTGAAGAGATCAGGCTAAAACTATTGATGTCTTCACAAAGCGTTTCTATTTAGCTGACCTCATAATGAACTGAGGCTGATAAGTATATGGATTTTGACTGAATTACTAGTCTTTGACTATTAATTTTATCTTGCCTTGTTTTACTTTTTTTCTTGGAGTAAGTGAAATAACCTATCCCTAAGCTGGGAGAGTGAAATAATGCATTTAATTTCAATGTTACGGGCTGTTCTTCTGGTAGCTTTGCCTGAGGATGGCAGGAGAGATCAAACTTAGGTTGTCATTATAGAAGGTGAAAACAGAGATGTTTCCTGTAGCTTGCATATGGTAGTTTTTAATCTGAATCTTTGAAGCATGTGAAATGTAATTTCATGGTCTTTTTGCAGTTTTCTTGGGGTTGGAGTGGCTAAACTCCCTGCCCCCATCCTTGGCTTTTTTTTTTTTTTTTTTTAAAATAGGTGTATTTCCATGCAGCAAAAAGAATTGAAAAGAAACTGTTAAAATACATATATTTTTGGTTTTCTTACATATAAAATATGAACCCTAAAATATCATTCCAGACCTTTGAAGTCAAATTATATAAATACCATGGGGTAATATTCACTATTCCTTTAGAATCATCAATTCAGGTGAATGGTTCTGAAACAAGTCAACAAGTCATGATTTGAAAGAATATATATATATTTTTTTTGATAGCATATTTGTTCACAGTAAAAGGAATAATTATTGAAGTGTAGGATCAGCTGGAAAAAAATGGATGTATGCTTACAAACATCACATTCAGATCACCAGTGATAAGTATTGCTTTGAACTGTTTTCTGTTTATTATGTTTGGCTTTTGAAGAAAAAGTGAAAACAACGAATGACTCAAAGATAATGCTTAAAGCAAAGAGTGTATAGCACTTAAGTCAATCCTCCGATAAATATACTCATGATTAAACACCATGCCTTTCAAGAAAGTTTTTTTTTTATGTTACAGAAATAGGATTTCACTTTACTATTTAGTGAGGCAGGCTGCCGTTGTGACAGCAGCTTCATCACAGTGGTGGCAGCTAATAACATGGCATTGAGAAAATGAAAATGTTCGCTTTTTTTATTCATACTAAAAAAGTCCTTTCCTTGAGCAATGGAACACAAAATCTTTAGGAAGGAAAGAAGTAGCTCATCTTAATCATCATCAGAAAAGCTTTTCTTTCAGATGTGTTCGTATGTTACTTTTAGCTACCTTCTACTCTTGTTTGCTCTTTCATTCTTGCAACAGGAGAATATTATTTGTATTCTTTCAGAGTCCACCCTGTTCCACTGTGCCTTCTCTGAATGCTGTGAGACTGCCAAATTTTTGCTTAGAGTTTGGCAGCTTCTGTAAGGCTACCTGGGTGCTTAGGGCTTATCTTAGCCCTCTTACTTGCTGGAAACATGTTGGGTCCGTTTCAGCTACTGTAAGATACTGAAACCCAGATTTAACCCAGCAATGCTTTATGGATTGGTACGCAGGGCCCTTAAAATGCTTGGTGAGTGCTTTGTGATTACACTTGATCCTGAGGAGCTCTGAGCCAAGCACAGAGAAGACATGCAAATGGATTTTGCTTGCCCTGTTTCTGACCTGTTTAGCTGCTTTCTTGACTCTGGCAGGTTCAGATTTCTCCAGGTCTGGAATGGGGCAAGGTAGTTTTCTCAGTTTCTGAAGAAACCATATTGGGAGATCAAATGGTGATAGTGTTCACCACCTGAGGGTCTCAGTACCAAAGATTATTTCCACATCTGTATTTTATATATAAAATAGAAACAAAATGTATATATATATATATATATATATGCATTTTTTTTTTTTAGGCTGGACACAAGAACAACTTTGAATACAATTAAAAAAAAAAAAAAGATATACCCACCACAAGCAAATCCATACACGCTTTTAAATTACAAGAAATTTGTAGTGGTACAACTTCTATTTTCAATACATCCAAGCAGTAATATTTTCCTTCACTGAAACACAGACATTATGTATGGTTTTATATATATTTATTATTATAATGTATACGTATATATATATATATACACACAGTCATATAAATGTAGTACCTTGTTAATATTTGAATAAATTTAACTTAACCTTCTTGGGGATGAGAGGGAGATATTTTTAATTTAGTATGGGTAATTGCCAGAATCTGCCTCATCTAAATTTTTCCCTGAGTGCTTTCTGTCTCTGAATGTGAGGTTTTTTATTTTTATTTTTATTTTTTATTTTTTTTTGCTAGTGCCCCATAAATGATTTTGGTGTAAAGTAATTGAAGAAAGGCAACAGTGCTTAGTTCATGATTAGCAATATCAGAATTTACCAAAATTAGGTGTCTGCTTGGACGGGAATTCAGTAGCACTCTATTCATTTTATCTAACTCACCTGTCTGTCATTAGCTGATACTGAACTTTATATTTCATTTAAAGTCTCTTTGTTTGTTTGTTTTGTTCTGCTCTATATTTCAGAGGGATATTGCTAAAATATCTTTACTGAATCCTGTTTGAAAATTGTCTTTGGCTTAGATTAGATTCCTGTCATACTAAAACCAGAAAACTTACAGGAGTGCAGCATCATCTTCTACAATATCTGACCTCTTATGGAGCAAGATCTTACCACTACATAGGGCACTAAAATAAGATACCAAAGAGACAGGCCTTTAATTATTTTTATAATGAATGTTATACTCACTTTTGGCTACTAAGGTTCTTTTTTTTTTTTTTTTTTTTAATCCACAGATCTTTAAATCTTCATCTTTTTTAATGCATATTATTTCTGCATTATGAATTCTTAGAAGATTCTCTGTGGGGCTTTGTAACATTCTGCCTAGTGCCTTTTGCAATTTAGAGGATTTATTAAGTTATTCCCTAAGAAATGTTCAAGGTCTATCAATGCTGTAACATACTTTCTGCTGGTTTCCCTTGGCACTGGGTTTGAGCTTTTATTTTTGTATTATATTCCCTAGTATTTAGCTATTGAATCTCTAAAATTTATTTATTTTTTTCCTGTTATTTTTGTTTTACCAGGATCAGTCTGAACATTGATCTTGGTGTTGCATCAAAAGAATCTTGGGCCCAATCAGAAGGAGCATAAATGTAGGCTTTTAAAAATAAGGTTAGAAATAATGAGTATCTTACTGTTCTTTAGCATTATAGAGCTCTTTGCTTTGTAATCATAAATTCATCATCACTTCATTTTGTTTTCCTGGATAATCTGAAGTTCATGCATTTTCTGAGAGGGTGCAGAAAGGATGTGTAAATGTTTTGTCATTTTGTATTTCAGTTACAGTCTTCTTGAAACAGGAGTTAAAAGGAGAGTTTTGAAAGGGGGCTTAAAAAGGAAGATAAATGATGGAAGGTGAGAAATTCAGTGATAGATGAGTGGAGGAGATAGAGGGGAAACTAAGATAAAAATGAGAAATGAGGAAAACTGAAAGGGTAAACTAGAATGAAAGAATGCATGTGTTGTTGAAAGCTTTGCTGTGGTGTCATAACGTATTCATCCGCTGGATGTTATCAATAGGTGGCCCCTGCTGAGTTAGAATAACCTATTTTTGAACCGTTGGCAGTGATGACTAAATCCACAAAGACACCTGGGGTTGGTGTCACACAGCTGCTATGGCAGAATTCATAGTTAGATTTAACTGATTGATCTGTCTATTAAATGCGTATCAAACCTTGATACATAAGCAGTAGATTCTCAGCAGCTGAGGACGATGAAGCAGCAGCGCAAACCACCCACTAGAGAAGAGCATCCTTGGACCACACTCTGAAGGAGTCCTGCTCTCAGCTAAGCATCTCAGGGCTAGAACATGCCATAGGCTGGTGGCTGGGGCTACTAGGAGGTGGGAATGTGCAGTCTTTGCATCTCCTGTAAGTGACTAAGGTATTAAATTAAAATTAAATTGAACTTGAATTGAATTACTATTAAATTGAAAGGGAAAATAGAATAGTTCAGCTGGAAGAAACCTTTAAAGGAACTTCAAACTGGACCTTCTAGCCCAACTGCCTGCCCACTTCAGAGCTGACCAGAAGTCAAAGCACAGTACTGAGGGCATTGTCCAAATGCCCCTTGGACACCGACAGGCTCAGGGCACCCAGCACCTCGCTAGGAAGCCTGTTGCGGTGTCTGGCCACCCTCAGGGTACAGAAATGCTTCCCGATGCCCAGCCGGGCCCTCCCCTGGCGCAGCTCTGTGCCGTTCCCGTGTGCCCTGCCAGCAGCTCCCAGGGAGCAGGGGCCGGCACCTGCCTCTGCGCTTCCCTCCTCAGGGAGCTGCCGGGAGCAGTGAGGCCGCCTCTGGGCCTCCTCTTCTCCAGGCTGGGCAGCCCCAGTGTCCTCAGCCTCTCCTCACAGCACGGCCGTCCGGCCCTTGGGCCGGGCTTGCTGCGCTCCTCTGGGTGCTTCAGGGGCCTTAACACCTGCTGTAGGCTGGGGAGCCCACAGCTGCACACAGTGCTCCAGGTGAAAATATCTCCTTTTGCTCTTGTGCGCACACAGTAAGTGTTAACTGACTGGGGCCTTCAGATGATGTTTGTGGATGAAGACAGACTTGGGCATCTTGAGAGTCACTAGGATGACTAGGATTGTTGAGATGCCTAGTGCTTAAGGTGCAGAGTTTATAAACATGATCAGAAGCAGAACTTCAAACTTGCTTGGGAATTGTGTTTGTACAATGTGGACACTTTCAGATGATTCCAGAGAGGTGATGTACAGGCAAATGTTTTCAAAGGTGGGATTATGAGACTGAGGTGCCAGCATCAGGAATTTAGTGTGACTTAGGCAATAAATGTGGTAGTGGTTTGAGCTTTACACCCAGCATTGTCCCTGAATTTCTCTTAATGGATCCTAGGATATGCATCAAGAGGCATGATTTCTTCAATTACAAAACCCTTTTCAAAATGTGTGTTAATCGCTTTTAATGTTTGTAACATAGAAGCTCCCATAAGCATTCATTAAGACTCTCTTACCAGTGCTATCTGTTGAGCAGGTACACTATAAAAGATAACTCGTATAACTTCTTATCTATTTTCTGCATTTTAGTTATCTAAAAGCTTATTCAAAGCAATTTTTTTCAGATAGAGTTGTGAGTCTGAAGGTGCTTCTACTGTTAGTATGCTGATAATCATACTGCAGAGATGTGCAGTTTCTCTTAACTTGCTGGTTATACATTAGTGGATGGAGAGGCTAAATGGAAATAATATTTTGGCAGTATAGAAGGCTATGTCCTTCTTTTTTTTTTCTTTTTTAATGTAATTAGATTTTTTTTTCCATCTTTAACAACCACAGGCCCAAGCTCTAACTCTCCTGTATCCTCTTACTAACGGCTGAAAAAATAATCAATACATTGTAGAGACATTAATAAGTTTCTTAAATGAAATAGCTACCAATTTTGATAAATTTATTTTACTCTATTTCTGCTGTATTGGAAAAACAAAACAAAACAAAACATTTTAAGTAATGCAAAGTCACTATTCATAGTAACAATTTTTGAAGAGAGAAAAGAGTTACAGTTCTGAAGCTGGATTTTCAGAAAATGCTGAGCAGTCACAATATGGAGGAAGGCTTTTAAAAAGGCTTGTCTCATCAGAGACATCTAGCAGTTGAAACAACCAGAATGTAGTCTAAATTCTGATGCATTTTCCATAAATCCTAGTGTTAGTAAGTTAAACTGTATAAATATAAAAAGCAAGAATTTACCTGTTTATGGCAAAACTTTCTAATCTAAGTGTTTCAAAACTGTCTTTCCTGTTATGGATAGTGGTTTTTTGTTTGTTTTTTCTTTGTACAAAAATAAAACACTTTTTTTTTAATAGACAGGAAGTGAATTTATGTGGGTGTGAATGCACTGTAAACAATCACCACAGTAATGGTGAGTATTGTAGTAAATCTGGCACAGAGCCCTTAACGGTAGTATAGGGAATTAGTAAGTATAACTAATATCTAACAAGAGACTTAGATGATTAAGTAAGAGAGACTTCAGAAACCAACAATAACTTTTCTTATGAAAATTGTTGGATTCTTTTAATGGGTTTGGGTCAACGACTGGATATGGCACCTGAGTATTTGCAAGATAGTTGGGAACTCGCTCTTGTGCTCATGTTGCCGCAGCTTAACAAGCTGTAAATGTTAACCATGCCATGGGACCCATATCTGCACCTATCTTTGGCCCACCATGAAAACAAAGGCAAAGGAATTTCCCCCGTCTGTCTTCTGATGAAAGCTTGGCTGAATTGCCGTTTATTTCTCATGTGCTCAGACTGAACGCAAGTAGTAACCAGCTTAGCTAACACACAATGACTTGTTGAGCTGTTGTATCTTCACTCAGGGCTGAAGCCCAGGTAGGAAGGTGGGGCTGTGTGTTGATATCTGATTTTTGCTGGGCCTCTGTGACTGACTGCTGCAAAATAATTTCTTCCTCTTGGACTCAGTTTAGGAATATTTTGTAAGAAAATAATGGGGGTTTGTGGGACAATGCATTAGGAGTAGAGAACTAAAGATAAGCCTTCACTGTAAGTTATGAAAAATCTTACCAAGAGGCTTTACTAGAAATTTGGCATTTTTTTTGCAGCATAGAAGTGTCAATTAGACAGGATGACCTTGTCATAAGAATATTTGTTATTAATTAATTAATGTATTTATTTATTTTGTAGGACAGAAATCCAGTACAGCATAGTCCAAAAACCACAGATCAGTCAAAAGGTTTAACATGAATATTCTTACAAAAGGATATGATCACGTATTTCATTTAAGTACCTGTCAGGGCATTTACTAAAATATGATGCTTTGTATATAATGCATACATAAAAGAAAGAGACTTGTGAGCTTTAGATTTATTCCTAAAAACAGATTTGTTCTGCAATATGTTCTTTAACCAAGCACGATGTGACTTCTGCATGTGCTAGTGCATGATGAAGAGACTAAGAATGTAAAATCTGAATAAAGACTGTTCCTTCCCTCAGTTGTTTCTCAGGTTTACTGTGAAACTGAACAGGAAAACAGCTCCTGAACTTTTTCTGCTCTTATATGTTTTATAGACCTTGTCACAGCTCTGGTGTGATGAATGGTGTAATACATTGTGATGCTGTTCCCCAAAATATTAGTTAAACTGTTGAGTGTCTAACATTTTGCAGTGACTGTAATGAAAATAAGGAAGGAAAGAAAAATAAACATAAATTGGCAGGAATGTCTTCCATGTAATTCTCTCTAGCTAAAATTTATGTAGTAGAACTATGCATGGATCACAAAGTTTAGGTAGCCATAAGCAAATCTAGGAAGAGAAAGTTTGCAGCTCTTCAAAGCAGCAGTTTTAGTTTGGACTGTTAGTAACACTGATTCAAGTGATGTCTGGATACATGCTTGTGCACATTCCTCTATACTCACCTGACAAAAAACAACTGGAAATCAACACTTGCTTGTTTTGCTTTCTGTATGGGGAGAGGATGGGAAGTGGGCACAAAAAAGTCTTTGTCAGCAAAAAGGTTGTAAATAAAGCACTGCGTGAATGCCTATAGATGTACATGTATGTGTGTGTATAATGTACACATGTACTGTACACATGTATGTACATATGTACATGCAGTAACCTGTTTCTCCTATTATGCCATGTCTGTTTCTGTTATTTGAGTGCACCATAACACAAGCCCTTTTGGGCTCCTCTTTATCAGTTTCTATTTCTCAGACAAATTCTGGAGGATTGATTGAGAGACTTGAGAATCAGGGAGGGTGGCATGATTCCTCAACTTGCTGTCTGAAGTACTCCTAAAGTAAAGTCTGTTTTTATGTTGATTGTAAGTAGTGCAGTATTCAACCATTTTTATATTTGCTTTATAAATGTTGTGGTTTTTTTTCCTTCAGTCTGTTTCATTATAAAGAACACCTTATTTAATTATTTAATTTATATAATAATTTATATCATATATATTATTATCATTCTAATTATTTCTAATTTAACTATTAATTTAACTATTATTAATATAATATATTATATATAAATTATATATTATATAATTTATATAATATACAATTTATAGAATAAAAATTAATTCAGCCTCAGTACTGAAACTGTGAATGTAATATTAGGTGGACTGAAAGAAAGTGGAAAATAGGAAGTCTTGAATCACTGTCACAGAGGTGTGTTGTCCGGTGCTGTAGCCCAATGTGTTAGGGCAAAATGTGTGTTTCTCTGGCCAGACAAGTGGCATATGAAGGCAAAGCCTACGATTTTTACTGGTGGGAATGTAGCCTGGTATTTGAACAACTCTGTCCTAGATATTTCCTGAAAGGTTTATAATAAACCATTCTTACTTATAAAAGTTGTATATATATATATTTATCTGTCAAATATGTCCTTATAGCAATAAGTAAATCCTCAGCTATCTATAAGCTGCTTTTAAATATCACAAAATATTCAATCAGAGCCATTTAAAAATACAGTAAAAAACATAACATCTGTAGACCGTCTCATATATATATATATATATATATATATTGAAGTAGGTATGCCTAATAGCCCATCTACAGAAAAATGATTCAGTATAATTTTTAAGTGATTTATGCTTCATTAAAAGTAAGTTTATTGCCTGAGAGAGATACTTCACAGGCCTTTTGGAAGTAAACTTCTTTAAAATATTATACTCTTTTGAAAATCTCTAGTTCTGTGTCTAAGAAAGATATATTTAAACAGAATTACATGGAAATCACCACACTGAGATACATTTGTACTGCCTTGATATGTTTTTCAAACTTTTGTTTCTCAGTAGATCCCTTAATCATGGGAATAGTGGCATTTACTTGTTAAAGGGCATGCCCCGTTATTGAGACTGATCTGGAAAACATTTGGGTGGGAATACAGTGGGACTGTTCCATTAGTTCCAAATAACATCCTGCTGATGTGGCGTTACTTTTTACTGGTTTAGTTATGCAGTGATGGAGATGCTTTGGACATGTCAGGGAGGAGGTTAAATATATAGTCAGTATATTTGTCACTGGGATACATACTATGGTGTCACTGAGTTTCCAGTAAGAGATAGAATAACTACTTTCTCCACAGGGAATACTTTTCAGGTGATAATGTGATGGTATTTATGGAAAGACGTTACTGTAACTTTAATTCCAGGATGTAGTTATTAGTGGAATATTTCATTAGCCTTGCAATGAAGTTCTGTGCAGATGGAACATAAATACATGCAAACTACTGGTACTAGGGAATGGAAAGAAGATAGAATGTCACAAATAATGGTTCTGTATTTCTTAGCATGTTTTTATTATTATTTATTTATTTATTTATTTTTATTGCCAGCATACAAGTACTTTACAAGTCAAGGATTACAGAAAAGATTATTTGCCTGATTACTGTTTGATTTGCCAAAGAATTATGCCTTCTTAAATGTTTTCTCTGTTAACATAGTTTATTTTGAGAGAAAACTATTTTCAAGTATTCTAGAGACATATGAAACACAAATGAATGTCAAGTAATTCTAAATAACTTTTTTTTTTTCCACCCAGAAATTCATAATTTAGGGCTAAATAGAAAGTTTTTCTGTGTTTTTGCTGATGATTACAAAGTATGATATAATTTCCCAAAAGTACCAGGATGTGCAATATAAATATTTGCCATTACTTGCACCATCCTGGCCTGCAAGAAAAGTATACGATTTTCCTATTTTATAACACATTTATATGTTTTTTATTTATAGAGTCAGATGAAGATTATATATTAATTAACGTCAATCTAGATGTTGTTTAACAATTGAAGCCTGATAAAGAAGGCTGTTTTTCACTGAGCACTGGAAGAATTATTTTTCTTAATGCAGCAATACGGAATTTAAAGTTTGTTGTATTCATTGGCTGCAAAATAGCCTGGGACAGTTGATTATTTAAATTATTTTCCTTAGCAAACTATTTATTTTATTTTTGAGGATAGGAGATATGATCTGGGCAAAAAAAGCATTTTAATTGGTGGAAAATATATATTTTTTTCCAACAGTAGTTGAAGTCAGAATTAGCAAATTATTTAGAAACTGGAGAGTAATTTGAAGAATATAGTATGATACTGTATGTCAGATTCACTTGCTTGAATTTTCTAAATGATCAAAATTCTACAAAAGTAAAAAAGGGATTAAAAACAATAAGCCTCCGTTCAAGAAATAAATGTAAGAAGGGGTGAAGTTTTTAACTTTGTAGCAGGGTTTTCTTCCATATTATAGATTTAAAAAATCTTAGTCATACCAAAATAGAGTGGCGATACACTTGTACTGACAAGACTGAAATAGAGTTTTAAGAGTGAAATGGTGAAAGAACACTTCAGATATAATACATAGCACACAAAGACCTCAGGGCTAGGACCAAAATTTGTTTTTTTTTCCCAGAGCACTGCAGGAGGTACCAATAAGATTTATGTGGTTTCCAAATGTAGTTATTTATTCCACGAATAAGCACGCCTTTCAGACTAGCCAAGTCCAATGAAAATACTACAAAATATGATTGCTGCATTTTAGTGTTTTTCTCCCTCTTTCCCTCCTTCCTGACTTCTCCTCCCCCCCCCCCCCCCCAGCTTTTTGAAGGGATGAACATTAATGTCTGATTGGTTTCTTCTGTATCCAAGGTCAGGATGGCTATTCCAGCCCCCTGACTAGTACGCAATAAGATTGTATACTAAATTTAGTGACATCATTCATTCTTAGTAGATATCCACAGCTTAATTTAAAAGCTTGTTGTTGCTGATGAATATTTCTAAACTAAGGTTTAATAAACACTGTCTCCTTGGTGTAAACTGGTGACTGCTATGCTAAAAACGTGAAGGTAATGATAAGTACTTGAGATGATACAAATATTCTCCCTGGGTTATACTGAACCTCTCAAGATTTGTATAGGAAACTAAAGTAAATTGCTTAATAACATCATTAGGATATTTTTTTTAATGATGGAGAACTTTTATGATAGAGAGTTCTACTGTTATTTAGAGATGAGCTACATCTTGTACGTGGTTGGGCTGAGGATTCAGATGAGCTCTTTGCCAGGTAATGTTGACGCTGATGTGTCAGCTTCCATTCTGTGCATGCTGATGACATCACAGAGAAAGCTCACCTCGGATAATTGTGAAAATAGGGGAAAATGAAACACAGAATGTGCTGCAGTCAAACACTAGTTTATATTTTTTCCTACAGAAGTTCAGTGAGGTCTGGATACAGGGAGAATCATTATGACTATTATATGCATGCCTGCTGAGTGTTGGAAGAATTACGAGTGAACTGCTGAGTTTGAGTAGAACCTGCCAACATCATGTGAATATCTGTAGTGTTAAATGTGTTTCTGACAAATTGGCCTAAGATGAATGAAGCACACAGCAAAACAATGCAGTTTGCCCCAGATCTCATAACGGGAAAGACATGAAGGTTTCAGTAGCTGGATCCTACTGCCACCACAAAGAATATGGGGGAAAAGAATTCTGTTCAAAACAATTATTTTTTTCTACAACTCTGTTCTTTTCATTTATCCTGAAACAAAATATCTAATTTCCATTTCACAAATTTTCAACAAAAGCAAAGTAACTCCTATGAACTCTGAGAAAAGTTTACAAAATAAGAAGGCTGTTGTATCAGTCAATCCTTTTTTTTTTTTTAATTCAATATTGTAATCAATAATGCTCACATAGGCAGTCATGAAGG
Organism: Anser brachyrhynchus; assembly: GCF_964034855.1. Lineage (NCBI taxonomy): Eukaryota > Metazoa > Chordata > Aves > Anseriformes > Anatidae > Anser > Anser brachyrhynchus. Next base: position 74,521,384 of record NC_137697.1, on the reverse strand, counting down.
TCTATACAATTCCTTATTCTGCTTGGGGTGATTTGGACCCTGATGCTATTTTCCTGTACAATTTATAGTTTAATAGATATTTTAAACTATAATTTTGTCATTTAAACACAATTCACTTTGAATGAAACACTTAGAAGTTACTATAGTAAGAACCTTGCTGTCTGCCTCTCAAGTAAGTGCTTCTAATCACCTGTCTGTAGCACCATTCTCACCTTTTATTCACTTGATCTTTCTGACAATGTGTAATTGTACCGAGAGGAGGGATTGAAAGAGACTCCAAATTATAATTTCTCATGGGACATTCATTATGCCAACAATTAGTGAATGGTCGGGAAGGAGGTTTGAGTTATAGGTTAGGACTGAGACAGATAAAGCAGGGTGAGATTAAACTGAATGTCACAAGAAAACCAATGGAATAAATAAAATTGATCTAAAAGAAAAAGTTTCCCTATATACATACATACAGGCATATGAATGTGCATGAATCAAACTCCACGTTTAAAAGGCAAGAAGCACTGTCTGCACTCACAGTTCTGGTTGGAGTGTCTTTCACAAAGAACGGAAAATGTTAATTAAATCAATCACCAATTAATAAGTGTTTTGTAGAAGGACAAAGTAAGTCTATTCCAATATGTCTCAAATGGGAATGGATTAAACTTGGATTAAAAAAGTTGGATTCTCTACTCAAATAATTTGATAAAATGAAAAAACCCTGAAAACTGAAACTGCAGAAATAATCCTCAAATTGAACTTCCTAACAGTAAGTAACTCTCCCCAATCCCAATCCCCCTACAACACGCCCCCCCCCCCCCCCCCCCCAAATAAAAAAAAAGTCGGGGGGAGAACAAAACAAAGCCCTCCATGTTTTAATGTAGAACATGCAATCAAGGAATCAAGGTATCTTAATCTACCAGCAGCAAATGGATTTAGCCTTCCAAGATCAGCCAAAAGTATAAAGTGTTGCTGAAGTGCCAGAAGAAACTGAAAAATGTGAAAATAATGCATTTGTGTTTCAAAAGTTTTTCTGACTGAGGTCCCAAAGAAACTGGTGAAATTCACAGCAGTGAAAAATTACCTGTCAAGTGTGTGTGTGTGTGTGTCTGTGTTTTTCCCCCAGTGATTATGAAAACTTTCAGCTCGTCTGTGAATCAGCAGTGAGTCTTTTCTGGGAGATTTCTTGACAGCTGAAGACTTGACTGAGTATTTTGGCTGTCAGAAGACAGAATCCTTGTTAAACTCACTACACAGACACAATTTCTCATGTGAGACAAATCCACAGTGGTCTTCCCTACTTCTGCTCTAACAGCTTTGTGAAAGCTGGAAACTTGCTGAGTGCCTAAATAAATACTCTATCTTGATAGATCTTTATAATATGTCAGTGGGTGTATTCTCAAAGAGAAGAGAGTATCTCAAAATCAGTTCTCAATGCTTGTTTCCAGGCCCAAGGATTGTGATTTTGTCATGCTACTTTGACTTTTGTCTGTTTCTTGTATGCTGATGTCACACATTTTTCTGCTATTCATCATGTATATGTCACACAACCCCCCAAGAAATGCAAACTCAAAGACTCTATCTGAGGTAATTTTGTGATATTCTACTATTGGAGTATATGAGGAAGCTTGAACTTAATTAGTCCTGGCTTTGTCTCCCAGACATGTGTCTCCAATATCTGAAACATTGGAATGTCCCCATCAATTCCAAAGAAATTAGTGCTGCATCTTGGGAAACTTTGATGAATTTTGAAATATATATTTTTTTAATTTATTGTATTTATTATATATTTTTAATTTATTGTTTGTTTATTAGAAATTCTAAAAAGCTCTCTACTTTAGATACACTGACTAAAAGATCTTGTTTGAGTGAACGAGTGATGATTATTTAAGTCCAATATATTTGTTATCATAGAATCATAGAGTCATTTAGGTTGGAAAAGACCTCTAAGATCATCTTTGAGAGGAATGTTTTTAAAATTATAGTAAAAAGACAAACAAACAAAAAACAGTGAAAAAGTTAAAAACGTGAAAAAGTTGAAAACATGAAAAAGTCACAAAAATAATTTTCACACACAACATTTTTTTTTTCATAATTCTTTTTGAGATGGCAGAAAAATGAAAAAATGAAATGGCAGAAAATCCTGGGGTGATTATCTGATGGATTATTTGATCTTATGATAAGGTCAAATAATCTTACTTGATATTCACTGATATCAAATTATATCAGCGAATTTGATACAATTTTGTACTATATTAAGGGAATAATATATTGTATTATTTTAAAATTAAATATCTTTCAACTTCATCCAAAACATTTTTGCTATCAACTTTTATTCTGTGCGCAAATCTATTAAAGAACCAAGTAATACTAAAGCTGAGCACCTTGTTTAAGGGTATTGTAAGAAATGTTACAGTGTCATGCTGGAACTAATTTCTACTTTGATCATTTCAATTAAAAAGAGAAAAGACAACTGTTAACTGTTCTGAGGAGGTGAAGCTGCTCGTCTTTGAGACATTTTGCTGATGTAATTCATTCTGGGTCAAAATCAGTTGCATGTCTTTACTGCTAGTTCTAGATCTCTTCTGGTTATGGTGTTCAGCTTCAGGATTGAGGAAGGGTTCCTGTGACTACTACTGAACTCCTTTGTGACCTTGTGTTTTCTGTGGAAAAGAAGGATATCTTTCTTTCTTTTTTTTTTTGCTCATGTCTTAGTCTGAACAATACCAATATTACTCTGAACTGTAACTGATGGTGCCTGGTACCTATGGACCTCTGAGTACTAAGGGAGGGCTAGGCATTTCTAATGAGAGGTGAAATAGGCAGTGCTGAATAATAAGCTACTTGGGGACCACTCAGTTGTAAAGCAAGTCAGGAGTGTGTTTACTCCACTGTTCTTACTTAGTGCACTTTGTTCTGCATAGAAACAAGTCTTCTGGATCCAAATTTTAGTTTGGATCTCTGATACAGTCAGAGCATAGATAATCAGATCTCTGATACAGTCTACGGCATAGACAGTGCTTGCTTGAAGAGGTTGGACATGTATACTTTCCCAGCTATCCTACTTCCCAGATGGGAGATATCATGTTGGGCACGGATAATAATGCATGGTAGAATACTGGTTACTGAGTAATCAGTAAAAAATGTAATTATTTTTTATCAGTAGTAATCTATCGAAACTACACTGTGACAATAAAGAAAATCCAGGTAGGAAATGTGGAATGTAAGCTTTCCATTAGCATCAACACAATTAATTCATGGTAGCTATGCAATTAGTTGCAAAAGATCTTTAAATTACTGTGAACCTCGAACAGAACCTCAAGGGAAATCCAATAGAATATGGAGTTGAGAAGAGGTCTTTCTCCGTATAGACCAGGGAACTGTGCCCTTTTTTCATTTATTAGCAGCAAGGAGAAAGCTGTGATTGTCATCCATCTCAGCCTGGATCCAGTGGAGAGAGAGGAGTAGGGACCAGCCCCTTCGGGCAAAGTGTGTGGAAATCATGAGTGCACTTGGAGTTACAATCAAGACTATCCTCCAGTAGAAATGCCTGAGGAGCACTGCTGGACTTCCTACCCTGAAGAAGGGGTAGTATCTGGACAGTTTCTTCTCTCTTTATTCAATATAGTTCATTCACTAGAGGGGTAGATTGTAGTATCTCAAGGGAAGTATTTGTGGCAGAAATTTTGCCTGGATGGTTGGAAATATATGAATTACATTCAACCTGACTTTTAATCATTTTAGTACATAACATATATTATCTTTTCAGCTGTTCCAGAAGGGGCATCTGTGGCACTGGCTTCTCTTAGCTGTCAGAAATCACACAGTCTTCATACTGTTTGATCACCTAGTTTAGTTTTTTTTTTTTTTTTTTTCCTAACTTAAGTCTGTGTACAGAAATTTGGTCATTTGGTTAAATCTTTCTGTTTATCCACATCACGTTCCGAAAAGATTATTGATACTCTGTCCTATTGCTGTGTTTTGTTGTTGTTATTGGTTTTTTTGTACCAATTGTAGTTGGTTCCTTTCCTTTCCTTTCCTTTCCTTTCCTTTCCTTTCCTTTCCTTTCCTTTCCTTTCCTTTCCTTTCCTTTCCTTTCCTTTCCTTTCCTTTCCTTTCCTTTCCTTTCCTTTCCTTTCCTTTCCTTTCCTTTCCTTTCCTTTCCTTTCCTTTCCTTTCCTTTCCTTTCCTTTCCTTTCCTTTCCTTTCCTTTCCTTTCCTTTCCTTTCCTTTCCTTTCCTTTCCTTTCCTTTCCTTTCCTTTCCTTTCCTTTCCTTTCCTTTCCTTTCCTTTCCTTTCCTTTCCTTTCCTTTCCTTTCCTTTCCTTTCCTTTCCTTTCCTTTCCTTTCCTTTCCTTTCCTTTCCTTTTCCTTTCCTTTTCCTTTCCTTTCCTTTCCTTTCCTTTCCTTTTCCTTTCCTTTCCTTTCCTTTCCTTCCTTTCCTTTCCATTCCTTTCCTTTCCTTATTTTTTTTTTTAATTGAAATGAAAAGCATGGTCCTTCATATCATGTGTGCCTAATCTATTTCTGTTCACATCTGGAAGTGATACACATACTGTATATAACAAGCTCAAAACTTTCAAGAAGAAAAGCAGAAGGTTACAGAAAAAGAACAGTGACAAAAACCTTTGAAAACTGCAGGATACTGGAAAATAAGTTAGCTGTTACTTAAGATCTGAAAACTGGTGAGTTAGAATAAAGAACATATCTAGTCCTCAGTGGAAGCTGCTGTGAAGTGGTAGAAGTAAAGGTTCTAAGGAAGAAAAATGGAGAAAATGAAGACGATGTAGGGACTCACTGCTGCCAGCAAGACTAATTGTAATATACCAGGCTTACAAAGAGGAAAAGCACACTTTATGTAATCTATGGAAGTATTATTGAATTTAACTAATGCCTTTCTTTCGTTCAGATCCTGTTGAACCTTGCACTTGGTAAACTGTTATCTCGACAAGGTGGGTGGCAAAGTCTCAGTACATATCCTGACACTTGAGGAGCTGTGGTACAGATGTCATATCAGTCAGGAATCAAATTGTCTGGGGTTTCATCTTTTTGTGGTTTCTTTGCTGGTCCCTATAGTGATATGGTCTTTTTCTTTAACATAATACATTTCTCACATTCCATTGTTACTGGCTGACATCAGGAAGGAGAGATTATGTGAGCTGTTGCATATTTGCTCTCTTGCTCTAAATAGTGCCAAGCCACTGGCCTTGAAACCAAGGGATCCAGTGGAAGTCAAACTGTCCCAGGTGTCTTCTAGGGCAATCTTGTATGTCCAAGGAAATAGGCAAAGATTGTAATCTCCATTTTGTGTGTGTGTGTTTGTGTGCACACGTGCATAGTAAATGAATTTTAAACATATAGTGTGGAAATGGGCAGGAAAATGATGGCTATAGCAAACCAATATTGCTAGAAATGTGCTCCACCAGAGCAGCAGGTTTACTTCATCCTGTCCCCTTAATGTTACACTACAGACACATTAACCTGATGCTTCACCAGCCCTCATTGCTTTTAGTCTCTGGGAACGTCAATTTGCAACAGCACTCAGCTGCAACTTGTTCCCACATTACAGTAGAAACAGTTGCCTGTGGGAGTCAGGTTCCTTTTATCTTTCCAAATCAAGCAGGAGGTTCATCTGATACGAGTCTAATCCCATTTCTCGGGCCCTATAATGGACCTTCTGAGCTGAAAGTACACAAGCTTTACAACTGAAAAGCCATGTGATTCTTCCTTAAAACTCTATGGATGGATACATAGGGTAAAAGGATTTTTTTTATATATAATGTTAAGAGATTTCAATTTTGTTGAACGTATTCACCTGCACATTTTGATTCTTTTTAAAATTCAGAGATCTATAAGTCATGGGTAAAAAATCCTGCCTATAGAGACCAAGTGCCTTAGGCAGGTAAGATGTGGCAGTGAAATTGTCCATACAGCAAAAAATGCAAAGAAGTCTATAAAGGGAGGAAAAATGAACCCCGCATAGCTCAAATATGCAGTGTTTCCCTTGTTTCCCCACAGGGCAATGCCATGTGCTGCCATTTGCATTTCCCCAACACTGAAACCACGGGAATGTATCATTAATGAGTGTGCAGAGCGTGTTTAACAAACACTGACACATACCCTGTGGTGACTTGGTATACAACGTTCAGCTTAGAACTGACAGAGGCGTGGAGAGCTAACTGAAAAAAATCATGTAATATCTATAAAGAAACGAACACATCCCTGCTGTCCAGAAGGCTTTGGACAGTTATGGAGCTGTCACTCACTGCAGGCCACTCAGGCCAGTAGGTATGTATCCAATACGTGTCCTCTTTAGTAGGACCACAGGTCACTCCTGGTGAGTCCTGTTTGCTCGGGAACGTCTTGAGGACTGTTCAGTCCACTCTCAAAGTCTGCAAACTTCCACACATACCTGCCCCTCCTCCCGGCCTTTTTAAAGGTTCTCTTTCCTGTCATAGTTTTAGCACAGAGCTCAGCACACAGTTCTTGTTCAGACACCTTAAGATGTCTAGTTAATAACTACCTACTCTGTAATTGCCCAGGAGTATGCATGCCATCATCTCAGAAACTGATTTCCTACAAATAACATATTCATTGAAATATACAGTGAGATGAAACAGTAAGCTGGTGCAACACATTAGCACCATCCATGACAGATGAGGAGCAGCTGAGGTCCCTGGGTTTGTTCAGCCCAGAGCAGAGCAGGCCGAGGGGAGGCCTCATGGCGGCCTGCAGCTCCCTCACGAGGGGAGCGGAGGGGCAGGCGCTGAGCTCTGCTCTCTGGGGACAGCGACAGGACCCGAGGGGACGGCATGGGGCTGGGACAGGGGAGGGTCTGGCTGGAGGTGAGGAAAAGATTCTTCACTGACAGGGGCTTGGCCACTGAAACAGGCCTCCCGGTGAAGTGGTGAGGGCAGCAAGCCTGCTGGAGTTCACAAAGTGTCTGGGCACTGCTCTCAGACATGTGCTTTGGTTTTTGGGTGATCTTGTGTGGAGCCAGGAGCTGGACTCGATGACCTTGTGGGTCCCTTCCAACTCAGGATATTCTATGGTTATATAAAGTTTGTGTTTTGTGTTTGTTACTTTGCTGGTGTGCAATTTTTGACCATCAGATTTCTTGTGCATCATGAATTTTTCTGGGTCACCCCACATCACTGTACACAAAATGGTACTTTATGATATTCAGCTAGTTGTGGGGGTAATATATAGAAATGTTCCTTCCAGTTTATGAAATTCATTACCTGTTGTGCTATGTCTCATACACAAATGTCATATGACAGTACAAAAATGGAGATACACAGTTGCATGTTTCAGAGGTAACACCCTTCCACTCCTCATAAAAGGAAGAAATCATAGAATGGCTTGGGTTGGAAGGGACCTTAAAGATCAACTAACTCCAACCCCCCTGCCATAGACAGGGATGCCACCCACTAGATCAGGTTGGCCAAGGCCCCATTCAGCCTGGCCTTGAACACCTCCAGGAATGGTGAATCCACAGCTTCTTTGGGGCAACCTTACAGTGAAGAATTCCCTCCTAAAGTCTAATCTAAATCTATCTTCTCTTAGTTTAAGACCATTCCCTCTTGTTGTATCATTATCTACCTGAGTAGAGTCCTCCTCCATCCTTTTTATAAAACCCATTTACAGTGATTATAAAACCCAAAACAGTGAGGTCTACCCGGAACCTTCTCTTCTCCAGGCTGAACATCCCCAGCTCTCTCAGTCTTTCTTCATAAGAGAGGTGCTCCAGCCCTCTGATCATTGGGGCCCTCCTCTGGATTTGCCCTAACAGACCCACAACTTTTTCGTACTGGGGGCCCCAAACCTGGACGCAGGGCTCCAGATGGGGCCTCACACAGGCAGAGCAGAGGGGTGCAATCACCTCCCTCGCCCTGCTGCCCACGCTTCCATTGATGCAGCCCAGGAAGTAGTTTGCATTTTTGGGCTGCAAGCGCGCACTGCTGGATCATGTCAAGCTTTTCATCCACCAGACCCCCCAAGTCCTTCTCTGCAGGGCTGCTCTCCATGAGTTCCTCTCCCAGTCTGTGCTCATGCCTGGGATTGTCCCAACCCAGGTTCAGCACCTTGCACTTGGACTTGTTGAACTTCATTAGGTTCACACGGGCCCACTTCTCAACCTCGTCCATGTCCCTTTAGATGAAATCTCTTCCTTCTTTGGTATCAACTGCACTGCTCAGCTTGGAGTCATCTGCAAACTTGCTGAGGGTGCACTTGATCCTGCTGTCTATTTGATGTCATTGATGAAGACACGGAAAAGAACCGGTCTCAAGACAGACCCCTGAGGAACATCACTTGTCACTGGTCTCCACCTGGACATAGAACTGTTGAGCACCACCCTCTGAGCGCATCCATTGAGCCAATTCCTTATCAAACATATTGTCCACTCTTCAAATCCATATTTTTTCCCCTTTCTCTGAAGTAAAAGCTGACTATTCATTGTTTTGTGTGCAGTAATAAATGAACAAAGCAATTACAACAAGGCCTCCTGTATTGAGGTAAATCACTCAGATAAACAAGCTGTCAGTCAATATCTCACTTGAGTCATTAGCAGTTCAAGAAATCCCTGTAATAATTAGAAATAATTATGTTAAAGCTGGAAAGCATTAACGAAATCATATGGTGTACTCTAAGCCTATCACTTTGTTGAGAGAGAAATCAGACACCTTCATCAAATATCTTGAACACTGCTAGGAATACTGCAGTAATACAATATTCAAAAATGATGTTGCTCCTTCATTTTGATTTAGTGCTTAATTGAACTGTTTTAATTGTGAATACCTGGTAGCCCTACTCACTGATGAAATTAAAACCATTAACTATAGCCACAAAGTTTATAATGTACATTACTTAGATTTTTTTTTTTTTTTAATGTCCAAGTATAATATATATACAATTTTCTGTTTCAAGCTTTGAAGAGTCTCCTTCCCTAACACATATGTGTTGGAACTAAATCTACCTAGAATGAAGAATTTTTAGTTCATACTGCTAGTCATTGCTAAAAGAACCACTTGCTAAACATGCATGAAGCCTCTACACAATAAATGTAGTTTGGAAGAAAATAATTCTGGAAAAATGTGTGTATCTGTGGAATACATTTCTTAAAAATGTAGCTCATCTATGCATCTCTGAAAATCTAACAAAACTATTATTTGTAAGTACTTTAAGCATTTTTAGAGTACCCAAAGCATATGGGATTAGGAATTCAAATATGGTATTAATCGTGAAAATTATTCATACATGCTGTGCAAATCTTATTCCCTTCCCTCACAAGCACATACATTTAAAAAGCTGAAGAATCAATAGAGTGTTTACAGCAAATTAACATATACTAAATACGCAGATATAGTTTGGGTATATTCCAAGTAGCTTGAAAAATGCACAATTTCTTGGCTTGCACAAAGCAATATTTCTGGAAGGGGATTTTGGAAATCACTGCAAGAACCATACCTTCAGAGGTGAAGAAGAATGGGTCTATGCCATCTGTTTCCTTTAACTATTCTGTCTCTCACAACAAGTTTTACTGTCAGATGAACACAAAGTGAACCTGAAGGTCTTGATGATGGGCCAAAGGCACTGTCAAACTTCTTTAGTTCATCCTCTATTTAGAAAACCTTTAGACTACTTGTTATCTGAGGCTGGCAAGTTTTCTGATGCTGTACTGAAAGTGGGCATTCATAATGGCTCTATCCCTTTGTATTTTTGTTAGTCAGGACTTTAATGATTTTCCTAAGTTTGGATGGGTGTTTTGTCCTTTTTGACTGGCTTTTTGTTAGGATGAAATGTGGTTGGAATAAGGCATTTGTTTTGACTCTTATAATTCTCATGTTTATCCTTTGCAAGTTCTTATTCCCCTTTATGTCACTGTGCAGTATGGAAATGTGAGTAGAAGCACAGAATGTGAATTGTATCCATATTCCAATTGCAAAAAAAAAAAAAAAAAAATCTGCCTTAAAATGATTATATGTCAATTACAACTAAAGTGTGGGTAGCCATAATTAAAACAATTAGTGCAGATATTGCTCCAAATATGGCTGTATGCTCAGAGAGTTCAGGAAGTCTGGCCAACCTTCTTAGCTGTATGTGGCAGTCTGATGTATTCTCTGCTGCTTGCAGAGATAGCTAGTCCAAAGTTAAGCGTGGCTATGCATTTAACAGCAACTGTTGTAGGAGTGACTGCAACATACTCTCAGTCACAATCATGAGGAGTACAAAACACCAGGACGTACTAAAAGTTGTATCTTCAGTTCCAAATACTGATTTACGAAGAATGCATTTCAGGTGGAACCTTATTTGTGTCTACTACTTTCAAACACTGTGGGTAGAATGCTAACTGGAAGCAGTGCCAAAACGCTAGCATGCCTGCCTTCACAGCTGGTATGTTTATGAAATTTGCCAGAAATAGAAATTCTACTTGCTACATTTTTTTTTCTGTCAACAGCTAGGTGAGTAACTGTCAACAACTGCTAGCGAAACACTTCAATACAAAGGCATTTACAACACACCAAGAAGCACTACTAGAGTTCAAAAAACTTTTCTTATATTCCTGGGTTAAAATATGATTTCTATTTGAACTTTTTATTCATCTTATGCTTTGGAATTAGGTGCTAACACCCAACTATATATGTGCTGTATGCACTTAATCATGATCATGTATATTTTTGTCTAAGGCGATTAGGACAAAAAGCTTCCATCTGTTATCTTTTCTTTGTAAGGGAAATATTTTGCTATTCCCAGAACTTTTCCTGCTTTGCAATGGTGAAAAGAATGTTTACATTATCCCTTTATAAAAATCAATATATTTCTCCCAATTCTGCACAGGAGAATAAAAGTGAAGAGAGAATTTTCCTCGTTGTCTTCTCAATCTTCGTATCCTTTCTGTCCTGCAGAAGAAAACACTATGTAGATATGGTCTGCTTTACCACAAGCTGACAAGAAATCTTTGGGAATGGAAGATCACTTTTCTCATTTGCTGCTAGGTGAAGACTACCAATTAAGACTTTATCTAGAAAATATTGCTTAAACTTATAAGGCATGCTTCTTTTCTATTGTGGAAAAAAAAAAAAGTCACTGACATGACTTCTTCTGTATGTAATGTCAGTTGTGAACAAAAAGTTCTGTTGCTTTTTATCCATGTCCAGATAGACAGAACCTTGTCAACAAAAGCCCGGTATTTTTTTTTTTTCTTGTAATGTTTTTAAGTTGGCAATTATCACATTTGAGTGAAGACTTGAGCTCTTAAAGAAGATATTTAAATTTTACTTTTAAAATTATTTATTTACCTACTCTTTTCTGTGTTATATCTCTTCTTGCCATGTCCTTCAAACCTTCAAATCCCTAGAAAATAGAAAACTGAGCAGAACTACAGAAAATAATGTTTAAGCTGTTTAGGACCTAGTCCCACAAAGACTTGCACTCGTTTTATTTTGTTGTGGACTGTCCGGCAGAAGACAGTTTAACTGATTACAGCATATGGAATTAATGCATTCAGCTATGCTAAAGGAGAACACTTACAGAAAATTCTTATAGATTTTTGGATTTGGATTAGGATCTACTTCTCGAATGCTAAGAATGATTAAACTGAACCATAAGAGAATAATATTTCCGGTCTCTCTGGTTTGTAAGACGCTTTTATTTATTTATTTATTTATTTAGGTGATTGTTAACAATATATTATAGTGCTATTAAAAGCAAAAAGAAATGATGCTTCAGCATGTTAGTGAAAGAAGTATTAAACTAAATATTTAGTTTAAGATTGTTATGCATAAATTTTGTCATATGTTTTAATAGAGCTAATGACTGATAAATTACATAGAGATCCAACAGTACCTTAAACAACTTTACAAAGTTAGTTAATGAAATATGTCTTCAGGGGGGAAATCAGCCATACTGTTCTCTGTGAACTCTGGAGAGTCATTATTCTTTATCACTATTTTTTAAAACACATTGATCTTTCATTATAATCATTTATCTTAACTCTGAAGGGAATTAAAATGAGTCTTTAATCATGTTTGATTTCCTAAGAAAGAGGGCAAGAGAGGTGAGCAGTAGTGAGTATCTGAGTGATTTTTATTCATCTAATCACACAGAGGCTTACAATCCTATCACAGCCCTCTGACAAAGGCATTTTCATTATTTCAAAATAAAATGTACTATATGAATCATACTGAAAAAATGCTATTCCAGAGTGGATTTTGGAGCATTAATGTCATGCAAACACAGGCACAAGTGCTATTAGCTTTCCTAGCATTGCTTGACTTCTCCTAACCATTATACTATACACACAGAGCCTTCTTTTTCACTTACATAACACTATTTCATGTATTTGTAGCATTTATCGTACTTTGAAGTAGAAGTGTGATTTCTTGCATTGGCAATTCAATCGAAGAAAATAGATGGATTTCTCTGTAAATTCTATGCTGACCTAACTAATATTGGTCTGCTCTTAAATGTGATGATATAATTTGATTGTGTATCAGTTAAGCAATTACCACATTACAGAAAATTTGATCGTCTAATCTGATGTTCAGACAGACCAGTATATGCTGTTAGAGGAGGAGCTGCTGCACAGCCATGGCTATATCACCTGACTCTGTAGAGTGTGTGCTAAATTTTGGGAAATATCAGCATTTAGAAGAGTTTTTTTGTTTGTTTGTTTGTTTGTTTGTTTGTTTTTTAAGAGATGTATCAGCATAAAGTGAAAAGGTAGTGTTCGTAGAGAACAAAATATCTCAGTACTGTGAGGTATATTTTTGTTGTTGAAAATCATTATTAATCAAATACAACCCTTTCATGAGTAAGAACTTGCTTCAGATAATTTCTCAGCAAGTATTTTTGAAAACAGTTATTTATATAAGATCCTGCATTTGCCTTGTCCCAGTGAAAGTTCTGATCGGGTTATCTGAAATAGAATTTAAGTGTGTGATACTTTGAAATTTATCAAGAAATTAACCTATAACCCTCACAAAAATCCATAAAATTGGACAAAAGAATTCTGAAATTTAATTCAAATAGAAAATTCAATTATTTTCTCAGTTCAGAGAGTTTCATCTCAATTATTGGTCGTAAGAGCAAAAAGTCATTTCCTGCTCAGTGCCAGCATAAAATATCTGTTTCAGGACTTGTGAATCTAACACAGCTGTCTTTATGTTGGAGCTTTTCAGAGTTTCCGTGTAAGAAGCCTACACCTAATTAGTCAATGGTAATGATTTCAAAAGCATAACCTCCTCAACTTCTATTTTATGACATTTGAGCAGTATTGGGAAAAATCAAAATAAAAAAAAATGGTCATAGGAGTCGTGCTACACTTTACTATGTAAGCTACTTTTCCTTAGCTCTTTTATCTCTAGTTTCTGTTTTCTGTCAAGTGAGATAATTCTTTGAGGAGGCCAAGGTTACTCATTCAAACATGGCCTCAGGGTATCTTTGTGGAAAAGACTTATACCGTTGTATATTTTACTACCAATTTATTCTTCTTCATTTGTAGGTGATTACCTTTGATTCATAGCTTTTTAAAAAATCCCATGGTGTTGGTCTATAATAATTTACAACACTTACTATTTGAATTACAGATGAGATAATTGTGGAAAAGTAATTTAGGATCACAAAGCTTATCAATTTTAAACAGTCTGTATTTTCAAAGTTATACGCACTATTTCATCTATTTACATTAATTTTACGTAAATCCATATGGGCAGCTATCATGCTTGAATTTATCTGTATAAATCAATGCATTTATCTGCAAAAATCAAATAGTTGTCATTGAGATGTATGTGATTTACCATATGTATACCATATTGTTTACACAAGATTGCACAGAATAATTGTTATGGAAAAATGCATAAGGACACAGAATAAGTGGAAAAAAAATAATGAAAAATATGTAATTGCAACTTTCATTTTTAGAAGAATGTATAATTAATTTAATGGTTGCACTTCTGTAGCTGTCTAAGAAATGCAACTAAATAATTACTCATCATGTAGATAGGGCAGAAAATAGCAGTGAGTTACACGCTACTGTTGTATTTTCCAGCATTCATTCATCCTTCATTAAAGGCCAGGTTTGTATACATTAGTACTATTGATAAATGAAGGACCTTTACTTTTTTATTCTGTGTTTCTATCGGGCTCAGTTTGCAAGGTTACAAGTTTCTTTCAGGCAACTGTTTTGTAGCCTGTGTAAAACCATTTTTATGGTCAGTGTCTAATTTTCTTTAGACTTATGTTCATCTGAAAAACAAAACAGAAACTGTTATCTCAGCTACCACCTGCAGCACCTGTTCCCAGCAACTAACAGTCTAATTATTCCATTTTGAAGATCAGCCTCTCGGCTGATATGACTGAAGTCTAATCTTTTAGTGTTGACATATCTGGGTGTGAGCCCTGGCAATGGTTTGTTTCTGTGTGTCTGTATGGATAACAGGTTCAGCCAGATAAAAATGCATGCATTTGTGTTTGTGAATATTAGCAGCATTCCTCTGTAGAAACACCATTTGCAGTTTTTTCGGCTGGGTATGAAATATTTAGCTCAAAATTTCACTGAAAATTAATCACATATGCACATCATGGACCTAGTCCTGCAAAGTACTAACCATTCCCCATAGTAAGCTTTTAAAAATTCCTGGGAAGTCAATGACACTAAGGAAAAATGAGCAGCTGCCAGACTGTGCCCTTTGCATTCCAGCAAGTGAAGATAACAGAGATACTATTTTCTTTTTAAATATGTATATGTATTTGACTGCTGAGCTTTAGCCATGTTGTCTTCTGTAAAGTAATTGAAACTATGAGCTAATGTACGCCAATCAAGTAATTCCATTTGTATATAAAATAAAAATAAAAATCTAAAAGCACCCAAAGTATCACCTGTACCATAGTCCTATTTCTAATAAGGCTTAGAGTAGCTTGGTTATTTAAATGCTGACAAATAATTAGGCATTTTTTCTCATTTCTCTTTTCCCACTGTGTGTTTCTAAGGTTTGCAGAACAGAGGTATCTTATACATAGTGTGTTATTTCAGAAATAAACACAGATGAATGCAAAAATTTGGAAATTGGTTGGATTGCCAAGTAATCCCTCACAAGCGTGGGCTTTATGCTGTCTGAACAAGTTTCAGAGGATAAAGGATATAAAATTCATAGCTGTTCTTGCCCTGAATGCACTGAGCACCTTGTTACCTAACACTGTGACTGTATTATGACTCACACATAGCAGAAGGAAGGGTGAGAGAAGTATCTGCAACCCGTTATATAAAACATTTCCAAGACAAGTTGCCGTAGAGAGGCACCTAAGAGTGTCCTGAGGGTGCTTCATCTATTGTGTCAATGTGATCATTACTATCAAGACTGGAAGAACCTGAGAAAATTTTATCATTTTAATTTTAATAAGACTTCTGTAAGAAATTATAATACTCCTGCACCTAGGAAATAAGATATGGAGTGGCTCTGTGACCTTGACCTGTCACTGGATGTAATGTGCTATGTGAGGAAACTGATCTTGGGTATCTCATGTCCATAGCAGCACAGGCTTTTCTTCCAGGAACACTAAAACTAGACAGCAAATAATAATAATAAAAATAAACTGAACCAAACCAACCAACCAAAAAACCTGACAATTCACTTTTCTGAAAAGGTGTTTGTTTGTTTGTTTGTTTATTTATTTATTTATTTATTTTGGTCAGACTGAGTCATGAGCACCCACAACCATGAACAGAAAGGAGCATCTATCTAGAAATCTTTGAATAATACAGATCATGACTGATCTGTTTATGAACATCTTTCCAGGTTTATCCCAGGAAGTCCAGATCTTGTCTTCCCCAACTGTATTTCCTTTTGAGATAACCTCCAGTTATGTGATCTTCTCATGTAATTGACCCTACAAAAAGAAAATCCATATCACTGTTTATAGGGAAAACAATAGATATGAACAGATATTTTCCAGAATGATTTGGGCACAGGCATGGGAGAATTTCATAAACAGAGATAAAAACAACATCTGAAATAAAAGATTTTTTTGTTGGCTCAGGATTTTTTACTTTGCATTTTCTAGTTCGTTAACACTTGTATTCATATTTGTCTCACTATAGGATAGTAAGGTAACAGGAAGGAGACTGTACACAGAGGCTGTCATGCAGTGGTGGTACACATTCTGTATTTCTTTATCTGTAAATAAGATTAGTTTGCTGAAAATTGTAGTCAGTTTTTCTGCATTTATCAAATTAGTATCAATTCTGTTTTCATAAAGAATTAACCAGGAAATCAATACAAGTTCTTACATTTCTGAAAATCACAGTTAAGATGAAAAATGTTCAACAACATCAGTTTTATAGGTATAGAAATGAATTTCTATACAATCCTATTGTACAGAAATGAATTTAATGTTGATACTCTAGTATAGCTAGTTCCTACATTAATATGTACAATTTTGATGTAGTGCTTTTGAAATTAAACTTCTTTGCAATGTAAAATCAGTAAGACCAAAAATATGGTAATTTGTAATGGGTATTTCTCAGTGCATCCAACAGCAGACATGAAAATCTGTAAAGATCCGACAAGTGTGCTTATACAATTAATGTGAGTTTTCATTAACCTTTTTTATCACATATGTCTTTGAAGGCAACATTCTAGCACCATTCCTAAAAGGACTAGACTGGGGATGGTCTTCCATAAAATTGCTTAAGTACTCATACTTCGGAACCACTTCTGCTGATATGAATTGAGAAAATCCATAGGCATGGATCTGTGGGTTTGGTCTTTATATCAATGACCAGCTGATCATTGCAGGAGTACAGATAATTGATAATATTATTTTTATTGTCCTCTTTTTGTTGATGAAAATTGCATTCCATAAGAAACCTCAGGTTCATCTTGTCTCATCTTCTATGACAGGGAAAAGAACCAGGTCGAAAAGAACTAGACACAAAACTGCAGTGGCTGCTTTTAGGTCATAAAAAGTAGCATGTAAAATCACCGTTAGGTACTAAGAGTGTCAATGCTTGTTATGAGTTTTTGCACACATCAGAATAGAGTAAAAACAGGTGGTTTGCTTCATGAATGCACAATTAAAACCGTTAATGATGGCTAGAAGGAGGGGCTGTGTTCTCTCCTGTGTGTTAGATCTCTCTCATTCCCACACAAGGCTTCAGGACGGTTCCTTTGTCCACCTTTATCCACCTGAGAGTCGTGACTGCTCTCCTGAAAACAGAGAGACATCATCACCATTTTGAAAACAAATGAAACATATCGTAAAACCAGCAGAAGAACGTTGCCTACTTTTTATGTTCCCTTCTGACAAAAGCACTCCACCCATTTTTTGCCAGCTGAGGTGCATCTCCATGGTTAATGGTGAGGGATAGAAAGAACTGAATTACTCATTCTGAGTCTATTCTGTAGGCAGTATTGTCCTGTCAAAATTGCTCTAGTGTTCAGAAATCATACTTTGGGCATGTATGGAAGACAGAGTGCACAGGAGTGCACAGGAAGAAGAGTATATAGGGGTGATAAAGTTTGTTCAAGATAACTGTGCTTCAGGGATTATTTTTTGTTGTGGGATCACCTTTGGGTGATTTCTCTAGCAGTTGGATTTCTGAACAAAAACAAATAATTGCCTATCCTCTTGCTATACTTTAAAGCTCAGTACTATAAAGAAAGAAGCACTGGGAATTAGCAGAAACACAACTTCTGGGAATGTTCAGGTCAAAAGTTGACTTTTGTACGTTTCCAATGTCAACCTGTGGTTAAGCAGGGATTTTGAAGATTCCAGTTGAGGTGAGTCAAGTCTCTCAGCCCTATGTGGCTCCAGAAGTCCCTTTTCTTACCCTTTTTCTCTTTGCATCTTTTCCATACCGCTGAGTGGACAGCTCAGCAACTCATTGTGGACTCTTCTTGGGGCCTCTATTTCTTTAGCAGCAGGCTTTAGCACCATTTGCAGTGGGCACCTGACAACCTGTTTTTCTAGTTAAACTTCTGTTTCTTTGTCTGCTTTTGAGAACATTCACACGCAGGTGGAAACAGCAATTCTGATATTCTTGACAGTAATTTATACGGTTCAGGTGCTACTTAAAATTCTCTTTGACAGCATTTGTGTTTACACTATAGTCAATTTTAGCAATGGTCTTGGCAACAAGAGTCAGAGACTTGCTGATGGAAGGAAAATAATTATTTCCTCTTCTTTTTGCCAAAAAATCATGTTTCACCCTTCAAAGAAAACATGCAGCGGGTCACAGGAAATCTGTTTCTTCAGTTTGTGTATTGTTAGGGATAACTGGAGCTGAGCTACCAGTCTGATTCCTCAGCTCACCTTATCTGCAGAGGAATATTTCTGGTAGTGCAAATGACATATTTGCCTGTGCCTATGTACCACGAAAATTAAGAAATATCAGCAGGAATATTACTTCCAGCCAGAGACAGGGTTGTGTTTCTAACCATGTTGCCCTGTTGCTATCATCATTTTTCTGATTAAGTTTTTGTGTAAAGGGGATAACATAAGATTTAGCACAACATTAAGCATCTTCAGGGCAAGGGGAAAGGGAGTAATGGCTGATTAGCTTGTATTTTTGTACAATATGTTGATAAACTGAGATAAGAAGCTTACGCTAACTATTTATTACAAGTCTTGCACTGTGCTACATTTTAGAAAACAGTAACACTATGACATTTATCATCTCGTTACAAGGTTTTGGGGTTTTGTTACCAGCAAACAGGAGGCTACTGGGGATTGTCACTGGGCTAGACATCAATCTTCATTTGAGGAACTGAACTGATTCTCTGCTATACTGCTGTGTAAACTTCATTACATTTTGAGTAGATGAAAATTCTGTCTTTGTGAACAAGTTTGTTGACCATATCTTGACCATCTTAAGTTGTTCTACTTGGTCAATGGCTTATATTTTTTATAACACTTCATTGGACCTAGGGAATTACAAGACATTTGGGCTGCCCAAGGGGCAAATCACAGTCCCCAAGAGCTGTATGATTTCACGCTGTTTGATTCAGATCATTCCAGTAGTTGAAGTTGAAACATTAAGGTACAAGAGTGTGTACAGGTATCTTAATTATATTTTACTGCATCTGGAAACGAAGAAGAGTTTAGAAAATAACAAGGATGGCTGAAAAGCTTGAAGCGATTCATCTTGACACGCAAAAAATCTTTCTTTCATGTTTATTGCTACTGGAGACTGACATGGCATCCACAACACAGTTGAGAACATGGCCTACCAAATAACACCTAGGTAGCTAATGGTTCCAAGCTATGGACATTCCTGGAATAAGGTAATTAGACAGATGTGAGCTGCACATAGCTCCAAAAATGATAGTGCACTAAGCAGTTGTAGGGGGTACTGGGGCATGGTTCTGCACACTTGCAGTTCTTAAAGAGCCCGAAGAAATGTGTTTTCCCACACTTCTGTTAAGTAGAGCACTAGTAGACAGTATTTTTGAAGGCTAACTCTGTTACTTTTTTTAGAGCTTGCTTAAAAACACCACAGAGGAGCTTGGATGGATTGTGAGTGATAACGTAAGAAAAGGATATTGAAATTTAAATAGTCAAAAGCAGAGTATTGCAAGTACTAAAACCACAAAGAACACCCAAAGCAACTTCATGTTTTGAAGATTCTGAATTTCCAGGTCTAGCGACGCTATTAAAACTCACTTCTGAAGTCATTAAGAGTCTTGAATTATTGTTGAAGCTATGCTATGCCTCCTACACCTTTTAGAAGAATATTTTTCAGCTGTCATGCTTTTAAAATCATCTAATTTTTAAACTATCATTTTTTTTTTTAAAGTATATATATATCTATATCTATGTATTGTCCAATATATTGTCCAATATATTACCTGGTTCTGGTCACTCTTTTCAAAATCATATTTACATTGCCATATTTGCCTCTGCATCCTGTACTATGATTACCATTATAGTAAAGTCCTTTAAACTACTCTTGACTTAAAATTATATGGAACATGCAGTGAATGTTCATCACAAAGTGAAAAGAAATATGGGATTTGTTTCTCAATCTTTAGTGGTCTCATTCACCATTAACATTATTTCATTCTCACTTTCAGTTGCAATGGAAAGATTGAATAGAGTCTGTTTTCCTTGTACTAATAGGTAATAACTTTTTTGAAGAATTTTCAAAATTTTGACTTCTGGTCAGTATTCTCATAAACTATTTAAGGCGGTTATTTAAAGCTTATTATATTGCATTACTTTATTCCTTCTTTGGATTCTTTTCTGTAGTTTCTCAGACTTTTTAATTTGCATTTAATTTGCAACAGGCAGTATTATTGTTTTCTAACCCTTTTGATACAATATGCTTTTTTTCATGAGTGCTTGTACTTATATTGTCTCAAGTTCTAAAATTTCTCTGTGTTGAAATTGCTGATGTGTGATTATCAGAATTATGATTATCAGAATTTGCAGATGACTGCAAAGAGGGGCATTTTTTACGTGCAGGTTAGAAAAAAATTCCACTAGTCATTTTGCTGTACTCTTTCCTACAAATCTCAGGAAGCTCCCAAGGCAAATTTAGTAAGTTTGAGACAACCTGAAGCTCTGCTACAGTGAGTGGAAAAAATTCAGTTGGCTATAAAGAGCTTTGGATTGTGAAATATTTATTCAGAAGACATGTAAGAAATGTACGTGACTTAGTGAAGTCCAAGAATCCACAGATATATAGATGTATACTTTAAATATATTCCTATGAAGAAAAAAAGAAAAAGGAAAATCAACAACTGTTTTGATGTTGCCAAGCATGAAATATATCTAATTAGGGAACTGAAAATTACTTAATTAATGCAGTTCACTTTTTAGTAGACAAAAAGGGATTACTGCATATCACTTCAACAGGACAGCTTTAAAAATAGTTAAATGCTAGGTTCCAAGGCAATTTCATTTTCTCATTGTAATGAACAAATTTAACGCTTGAATGTGCCCTAGAAATAGTCATCCCAAGGCAATTTTATATTCTTGTTGTTGTGAATTTTTGATGCATGAATCTGTCCTAGAAATAGTTGTATTTGGAACAGAATACACAACATTTAAATTAAAAAATAAAAATAAAAATACTCCAGCCAGCCTCCAAGATGCTTGAAATGTAAATTGGAATCTGAAGGAGGCAGAAATGGATAATTCAGGATGTAAAGAGTCAACTTGAACTGCTTATTTTTATGAATTCCCTTGGGTGCTAGAAGATTTAATGTTTCAGGGAAGAAGTAAAGAAAAAATGCAAAACATTGTGGAAAATAAGTAGTACATACTAGTCTTGATAAAACTGAGACGACTTCAAATGTTTTAAATGAAAGCAAATAAAATCAAAAAGAAAGTGGATAGTTTAAATAGATGTTGTCCTATTTAAATACATAAAAATACAGTTGCATAGCAAATATGCATCAGGTAAGTGATCTGTGTTAAATGATTTATATAAGCAGAATATTTCTTTCAGAGTATGCTACTTCTTGGCTGTAGGATATTTTTCCATTTTATGGCATTTTACCCTACTAAAGGTGAATATAAGCAGAGGAAAAGAAAGCAGAGAAAACAGTTGTTCACTCTTCTTTCACAGAGTAAAAGCAAAAGTGCACCTGTACTGCTTTTCTTTGACCTGAAATGAGCAATGTTTTACTAGGCTTTGGAGGAAGTAGCTACAAAAGCACAACATCGTGACTGTTATATGATTTACATGGGGTAAGTTATAATTCTATATTTAACTTTTACATGTCTTTTTTCCCCTCATTTAAAAATAGCAGGAATTTTCCAAGTGTTTTTTATTTATTTATTTTTTTTTTTTTTTTTATGGCCTACAGGAGGAGCTGGGAGCTCTAGAGACTATTTACCAGATATAGTTTTAACTAAGAGAAATGGTCCAGTATGATGGTCTTTCTAGAAAGTTTAAAGAAGGCCACACAAACCTCACTTTGTCACTAGGGGACTTTTCTATGAAAATAATTTCAGTGGATCATATTTAGCTATAGCTAAATATATCTTTGGCTTGCAGTTAGAACTGTTCTATTGGAGTAGCTGCAGAATGTGCAGGGAAAGTTAAACAAAAATTCTGAACGCCTTGCAGGGTGTTCATCTCCTTTAGCTTCTGAAGTCTGCAGTGTAGATGTCTGTGTCAAGAGTTAGTTACCTGAGGCTGTCTATGTCAGAAAAAGAAGAAGGCACCTCACCTATTTCTAGACTGTGTGCTTTAGATGAAATACACTGTATGCTAGAAATACTTTCCTCCTGAATACGGGAGATCAGGATGATTATTTGAGGTTTAAGTATTCTGAAGATGTGTGTTTGGCTAGATGATTCTTATCTTTTCCATCTCTCCCTCAGAAGATTTGTGCAATGCTGAATACTACGTTCTGATCTGATGAAGACCTTTAAATGTGTTATAATGCATATACACTTGTGTAAGTTGGAATGAATAATCTAAAGGCCACAAGAAGAATTCATCATTATTGTATTAGTTTTTTTATAAATAATAACAGAGTACAGACAGGGCCCTGTTGGTTTTGGCTTAAATTTACACCTGTGCCCTTTAGTTGGCAAAAGGAATGTAGCACATTATTTGTAAACACCTAGGCAAATTTTCCACTTTTGTGATTTGTTTACAGTGTCTGTAGTGAAAGAATGTAACCACACGAATAGATGGCTTGAGTACCTACATGAAATATCAATACTGCATTCACTGCATTGTTCACAAAACATTTTGGATTTCATATAAGAAACTGGCACCACACCATTTTGAAAACTGCTCTGAGTTTAGAGCTGACTGAATTGTTCATTAGGAATAATTTCTGCAAGGCATTTTGCTCTTCTTCTTACAAATAATTAGTGAATAATTATAGCACTTGACTAGCTTTGGAAAAAATCCAAAGTGCATGGAAAATGCTTAATATAAATGGGGCTTTGCTTTTTTTGTCATAGCAAAAATTGTTTTAATGATTTTTTTTTTCACTGTTTGACTAGTTCAAATTAGGTTCCTTATGATTGTATTAAACAAAAGTTGTTTTGGACAGCCTTAGAGTTTTCAAAAAAAAAAATCAACAAAAAAACACAAGGACTTCATTTATATTTAGAAGGCTTTTTTGTTTGTTTTGCAAATGTCAACCAGTCTGTGTTGCTGCACAGAATCTATAGCTCCCATGATGTATTTTCCAGTTATTTGGTAGATCAATTGTTAAGCTGTGACCTGTGATCATCAGGGTTATTCTGGTTATTCTTCATTTTCTTCGTCTGTTTTACAGCATCATCTGTAACATATTATATAACTTTATTATTATTATTATTATTATTTTATTATTATTATATCAGGGGCATATAATATCAAAGTGATATATTATCATTTGATATATTTGATATATTAAAGCACACATTTCACAGTATTGAAATCCCTAAGTGGTGTTTTTTTGCAAAATTCTGTCCATTGAATCAACTTCACAATGACAAAGACATTCACTGCAAAATGAGGCCACGAGACAAACCAATCTGCAACCATCTGCATATCTGGAAACTTCTAGAAGTATGGACAGCCTTTACTGTCATCACTGTGTTCTTTTTCGGACTGTACTGCGTCTGGCTGGGACAGAGGTAACTTTCTTCATGCTTCAGCCCACATAGTGCTATGTTTGGCTTCTTGGCTAAAAACGTGCAGATAACACACCAGTTTCAGCAAAGCAGTGTTGCTGAACAGCACCCAGGCTTCCTCTTTGTCTCAAGGCCCTCACAGCGATTAGTCTTGGGTTGGGCAGGAAACAGAGAGGGGACCTGGCCAAAGGGATGTTCCCTCCTGTGTAACCTCATGCCCAGTGATAAAACCTCAGGGAGAGAGGGAAGCAGGGAGGGCATTCGTAGTTTTTGTGTTCGTCTTCACAGGCAACCCTTACACGTGCTAAGGCCCATGAAGGACGTGATGCAACAGCCTCAAGTTATGCCGGGGAGGTTTGGGGTGGATCTCAGTAAGAATTCCTTCATGGGAAGGGTGGTTAGGCATTCGATCAGGCTGCCCAGTGAAGTGTGGGGGGTCACCATCCCTGGAGATATTTAAGAGAAGTGGATGTGGCACTTAGGGACATAGTTTAGAGGTCGACTTGGTAGTGTCAGGTTGTTGGTTGGACTTGATGATCTTATGAGTCTTTTCCCCTAAATGATTCTATGATTCTGAGCGCCTAAAAATCTGCCAGCGCTTGGGGAGTAGTGAATATAATTCTTTCTTTGCTTTGTTTCTGCAAACAGCTTTTGATACATCTAACAAACTGTCTGTATCTCAATCTACAGTTCCTCTCACTCTATTTTCTGCCTGTTCTTCAGGACAGGGGAGCGAGCGAGCAGTTCTGTGGGTGCCTGCTGCTGGATGGGGTCAAAACACCGTGCAGACATATTTCCCTGAAATGAAGTTGCTTGTTTATGGCCCCTCCACAATATAAACAAAACAACAACAAAACAACAACAACAACAACAGCAAAACAAAAACAACAACAACAAAAGGTTCAGTTTTGATGAAAATGTTAAAACTCTGTTTTATTTTGATATTTTCCCTATTTCTTTTATTCCATTTAGATCAATAGCCTCAGCAATGCAGAATAAGCTTTACTATAGCCTTTTGCTGATAATAGTTTTAATTTTTACCAGATCATTTAAAAATTATGACAAGTAGCATGTCAGATTCCAACAGGGAAATTACAAGGTAATTTGAACTATCCATTCTACTGATTAATAAGCAAGATTTGTTCTTACAGAAGGATATTTCTCACTATCCCTCTTAAAAAAAATTTCAGAAATATTTTGAAAAGTAAAAAAAAAAATAAAAATAAATCCATGTACACTCTTTATCATAAGCCTCCCAGTAAAGCTTGTAATTAGTCTTCATGTGTGTGCTGAATTCATATGAAAAACAGAAAGAACCATGGAATTTTCAATAGATGCAGCATGTTAACAAAGATAACCGTCAGGGAGAGCAGAGCAGTGAACCAAGAGCATCAATGACAAGGATCAGATTGGAAGGCTGCCATAAGGTCATACTTGCATAACTCTGAGGGGACAGAGAGGAGTAGATGTAGAAATCTATGGCCATGGAGGCATTCTTCACTATGTAGGATGCTTTAGTTTTTTTCCAGCCAGTAGAGAAAAATACTTTCACAATTCCTCCTGGCATTCAGTGGGGAGTGTAGTGGGTTTATGTGGCAAGGTTTTGGTAGTTGGGGGGCTGCAGGGGTGACTTCTGTGAGAAGAATCCAGAAGCTGCCCCATGTTAGATAAGGGCCAGTTTCAGCCAGCTCCAAAGGGACCCGCTGCTGGCCAGAGCTGAGCCAAGAAGCGATGTTAGTTGTGCCTCTGTGAGAGCAGATTTAAGAAAGGGAACAAAAACTGCTGGTCAATAGCAGCTGGGAGAGAGAGGAGTGAGCACCAGCCCTGCAGCCCCCCAGGTGAGTGCATCAGGAGGGCAGGAGGTGCTCCAGGCAGGCAGCAGCAGTTCCCCTGCGGCCTGTGGAGAGGCCCCTGGTGGAGCAGGCTGTCCCCCTGCACCCACGGGTCCCACACGGAGCAGATCTCCACGCTGCAGCCCGTGGAGGAGCCCCCGGTGGAGCAGGTGGATGTGGCCTGGAGGAGGCTGCGGCCCATGGAGAGCCCCCGCAGGAGCAGGCCCCGGGCCGGAGCTGCAGCCCGTGGAGAGGAGCCCACACAGGAGCAGGGGGTCTGGGGGCAGCTGCCGCCCATGGGGGACCCGCCCTGAGTCTGTTTTGCCCATGATGGTAATTGGTGAGTGATCTCCCTGTCCTTATCTCAACCCTTGAGCCCTTTGCATTGTATTTTCTCCCCCTTTCCCTTTGAGGAGGGGGAGTGAGAGAGCGGTTTTGTTGGAGCTTGGCTGCCCAGCTGGGTAAAACCATCAGAGGGAGGAAGATCGTGGACTGTGTTCCAGGTGCGTATCTTCACGCTGCTCTGGTAAGTATTATGATTCTGTCAAACATATCTTGATACCTGTGGAAAATAGCTTTGCTTACACTGGAGCCAAAGGAGCCATATATGCTGTGTAATATAAATGCATAAAATTTTCCCCTTATCCAGCTCTCCCAGCTGACTAAACTGAAGCTCTTCTGGAAGCAGTATGACTAATCAGTGTGTGGTAGATCGCTCTTGATTTTCTTGGTCTTCCTTGCTGATAAGATCTAAAATTGAGGCCTTTTAAATCAAGTGGTTATTTTCAGGAATCCCTGCTTTTTCTGTCTAATCACATCAATAGCATAATGCAAACAATACATGTCATATAGAAGGATCTGCAAGACTCTTCATCGTCAGTGCAAGATATACAGGTACAAAACTGTCCAAGGGCTTTTAAAGTGTTAATGGAAGGTTTCCTTGCTACTTGAGTCTAATTGTGAGTGTAACTTGAGAGCTAAGGACAACCGATGCTGATCTTAATACAGATGCTGTTCTTAATATTGGTTTTGTGTATCTTTTGAAGTACTCTAGTGAGTAAGAAAAGGCTCCAGATTGTCTTTTCTCTTATTCAATATGCATCAATTATAGCGCCATGAGCACTTTTGCTAAACAGAGCAAAGTATCTGTACAGTCCTAAACAATAATAAATCTTTCATACTTCTCTCCAAATCTGTAGTTTTAGTGTCTATATATGTGCATATGATCTACTTGTCCTGACTTTCTTTAGTGGAGAAAAATAACACTCTACAAGTGCAAGTCTTCTCTTTCTGAACTTATCCATATAAATATGTTTATAAATCACATTCTCTGTGCTAACCATGCAGTGACACTGAGTGACAGAGTCAAGTACAGATTTCTTAATTCTGTGTGCATAAAGGAAGTGGATTCTACCTCTATTGTCTTTACTTTTTGTCTAGTTATTTCTTTCCTTCATGTTTCCGTCTTTCTCTGCCTTTGTGGATTATATGGACCCTTCCTTTTATTATATGGATTTTACCTGTTTCACATAGATACTTCCAACCCATTTTATTAATTTTATAATTCATGCAATCACACTTTTTACCTAGATGCTTAATTTTGTGTGTCTGTATTCAAAACTGGTGGTTAACACTTAGACGTAGTCAGTGACAACTCTGAAACTGTTATTACTTCTCTCCCTTCCCACGCCACCCCCACCTCCCAACCTTCTCTTCCCTGTTTCCTTCACCAGCTTTTGCAGAGGTAGGCAGCCTAAGGTCAGAGAGATGCTACTTGTTTAAGGCCGAGTTACCTTGCTGTCAGAGATACTCTTGTTCCTTGTCTTGGACAAAAGAAAGCTAAAGAGGAATTTAATGGATAAGGCTTTTCCTGCTGATGAGATGGATGTTAACAAGAGCAACAATACAGCAAGCTATTTCCTTCACTATCACAAACTGCATTAACTTCATAGACTAAGATCAGTACGTTGCTTTGACAAGCAATGAGAGCACTGTCACACTAAGGTGATGTGAATAAGGTTAGAGATGTTAGAAACAAATAATCTTGAAGTTCTTTGAATGGGGCAGGTTTTTATTAACCTGACACTTTAAAAAAGTTTTCCATGCACTTGTGTGCTTGTGCTTTTTTTTTTTTTTTGTAACATAAAGTTTACTTCATTTTTCAGTAAATCAGCAAGAAGCTGAAATGTAAAAGGCTGAGTAACAACTAACAGAATCAATGGTACTGCTGATTTCCCTTGGCATGGTGAGCAAGCTAAATACAACAAGAAAGGTGGCTGCAAAAGAAATTAAGTTAATCAGTTGTAGCATTTTCTGATTCTGTAAAGTTTTTGAAGCGTAAGGAGGGTGTGTGAACTCTTGACCTTGCTAGGCCACTCTCTGTCATCTCTGAAAGGTTGTGGAGAACAGGAGAGGTGCCTAAAGACTGGAAGAAAACCCATGTCACCCCAGTCTTCAAAAAGGGCAAGAAGGACCCAGGAAACTACAGGCCAGTCAGCCTCACCTCTGTCCCTGGAAGGGTGATGCAATTACTCACCCTGGAGGTCATCTCAAAGCACATGGAGGAGAAGGTGGTGATCAGGAGTAGTCAGCATGGGCTTACCAAGGGAAAATCATGCTTGACCAACCTGATAACCGTCTGTGATGGGACGACTGGCTGGGTAGATGAGGGGAGAACAGTGGATGTTGTCTAGCTTGACTGCAGCAAGGCTTTTGACACTGTGTCTCTTAATATCCTCATAGGCAAGCTCTGGAAGTGCAGGCTAGATGAGTGGACGGTGAGGTAGATTGAGAACTGTCTGGATGGCAGAGCTCAGAGGGTTGTGATCTGCAGTGCTGAGTCTAGTTGGGGGCCTGTAGTTACCAGTGTGCCCCAGGGGTCAGTACTGGGTCCAATGTTGTCCAAATTTTTCATCGATGACCTGGATGATAGAACAGAGAGCACCCTCAGCAAGTTTGCAGATAACACAAAACTGAGAGGAGTGGCTGATATGCCAGGGGGCTGTGCTGCCATTCAGAGGGACCTGGACAGGCTGGAGCATCGGCAGAGAGGGACGTCATGAAGTTCAACAAAGACAAGTGCAGGGTCCTGCACCTCTGAAGGAATAACCCCAAGCACCATTACAGGCTGGGGGCTCACCTGCTGGAGAAGGACCTGGGAGTCTTTGTGGACAGCAGGTTCTCCATGAGGCAGCAAAGTGTCCTTGTGTCCAGGAAGGCTGATGGTATCCTGGGGTGCATTCAAGAGTGTTGCCAGCAGGTCATGGGAACAGTGTCTGGTTCTGGGCTCCCCAGAACAAGAAGGAGATGGAGCTACTGGAGCATCTGTCATATGAGGAGAGGTTGAGAGAGCAGAGCCTGGTTCGTTTGGAGAAGAGAAGGCTGAGAGGGGATCTCATCAATGTATAGAAATATTTGAAGGGAAGGTGTCAAGAAGATGGGGCCAGACTTGTTTCAGCGGTGCCCAGAGACAGGACAAGAGGCAACAGGCACAACCTGAAGCACGGGTGGTTTCAGCTAAATGTGAGAAAGCACTTTACTGCGTGGGGGTGACAGAGCACTGGCACAGGTTGCCCAGAGAGGCTATGGAGGCTCCTTCTCTGGAGATGACTGAACTGTCACGCTTAAGAAACACATACCAAGTTTCTCAGAAAGTTGTCCAGTTCCACTCCATTGAGACTAATTATGTGATTTAGGATCATAATGTATGAAAAGCTGGAGATACTAGCAAAAACTACAGAAGACAAAGTCTGTGCAGTGTACTGTCTATCAATAGGTGAGCATGTGAAACTATGTCACTGTGCTATTTCTGCTTCCATGACTGTTTGGTTTTCTGTCTCTGTGTTCATAACTGTTGGTGTCTTCATTTACATTATAAATAGGCCATTCTGGAATGAGTCTGAAACCTATTAAAATAATACTATTGCCTTATTAGATTTTGGATCAGGCATGAAGCATAAACTACAACAAAACACAGTCGTAGGAAGTAAGTTCACAGTCTCCAGATTGTATTTATTTTTCTAATACTACATTTACCACCAAAGCTTTCATGTTTTGTTTTTCCTTTGATGAAAAACTGGACCTGAAAAACAATGAATGAATATTTTGCTTGTGATTCACACTGACATCCCAGAAGTGCATAATCTTTATTTTATTTGTTTATTTATTTATTTATTGAGAATTAAAATGTTAGGCTGATGAGAATAAGAAATGAGAGCAGTACATTGTCTTTTTTTTTTTTTTTCTGAATTGGATACATTGAATTAAATGCCATATTTCATTCTTTTGGAAACTAGATTTTACAGAATCATGAATCTAAGTTGCAAAGGAAAATTCATGTTATGTTGTTGTTAACAAATTTGTTACATAACTTTTTTTGACAAACAATTTTCTGGTAATGTGTGCCAAAAATAATGTTTCCATAGATAGCATACATGAGAAAGTCTGAAATTTTCCATATTAGTATACTCAATTTTCTAAAATCATTATGTATTATCTGCTGAAAACTTAGTAATGGAATGGGAGGATTGTCATTTCACCTGTAATG
The DNA here is from genome assembly GCF_964034855.1 of Anser brachyrhynchus. NCBI lineage: Eukaryota > Metazoa > Chordata > Aves > Anseriformes > Anatidae > Anser > Anser brachyrhynchus. Next base: position 74,491,430 of record NC_137697.1, on the reverse strand, counting down.
AGAATAACACAAAATATATATATGCATTTTTTCACTGTGAAGGAATAATTTCAAAGATGTTCACAGAAACAGTGATGGATTGACCTTGTAAGTCTTTATATTTCCTTTCTGTTAATAGTAAAATTACTTAGCCTCTTATTAACATTCTTTTTGAACAGCATGCTGTCCTTAATGTGTGGCTACTAATACTCTTCTGAGGTAAGTTTCTTGTCACCAGCTTCCTCCTGATAATAACCCTATGAGGAAGAAATTACAAGCGCTGATAAATAAAAATGTGAGGGTCTCCTAGAATTTTACTTTATTTTGTTTTATTTTGTACACAAGTTGAGAAATATTTAAACAAATTCAAAAGAAACTTTGCTTTTGTAGGGCAGTACATTCAAGTGTAAGGGTAATGTGTGTGGGCATCAAGACCATCCATCAGACTGCTACAGATTCAAAAACCACAGTGATTTTCCCACTGGCATATACCTCTGGACTGAGGCTGTGTAAAAATTACAGTACATCTATGCAAACCAAAGCCGAACCCTCTAGTGTGATAATTTGGCAAAAATCACAGATGCACTTGGGTACCAGCCTCATCAGTGATTTCTGTGTTTTTCAGTCAGCAAGAGACAAGTTTTTTGTTTCTGCTTACTGACCCCACTCAGCTAAGGATTTCGGACGAAGCTTGCATAGCATACAGATAAGTTACATACGCTGCATAAGGTTAAAAAAGTGAAAGGGCCCAAAGTTGGGTAGTTGCTAATCTCCCTGTGTAAGACTGATGAGTTGACTTGGTCTGACCCTATGACCCTGTCTATTAGATGTACTCTCTTGATACAGTTCATTAACTGAATTTCTGGCTCAGGTTACAATTTGAATGGAGAATACATTTTAGTTCCTTAAATTAGATCATGCTTTCTGCACTACTTGCTTTGCTGGGCCAGTGACCTACCATGCTAAGGCTTTGGCTACGCTACTTGCAGTTTATTCTTGACATAAAAGATTGCATTTAACAGGATACCTGAGATAAAGTACATTGCTGCAGCTTCATTTTTTTCCCTCATCTTTTGGTTTTGTAATACCTTACGTGTTCTTATAAGGAACACAGAACAACTGTGGAATTCCTCCAAAGGCCAGTTGTTCCTTAATATTTACTTCAATTATGTATGGCAATAGGACTGTTTAACTTCTGTTTTGTTTCCAAAAGGTTAGATTTAATGCCTAAGAACTGCTGAATCAAAAAATAAATTGATATGTCCTTTTACTGTAAGTAATGTAAAAATAAATTGTAAAGATGAGAAGGAGCCTAAACTGATCTGTGAAAATTTTATGTGCACCAAATCAGAAAATAGCTACTTCAGGTAAATAAAAGACAGTAAATTTCTATGTGCCAAGCAAGTGACACCACTTTGTGTGGTAATAGATCTGTTTTTCTGTTGAACTTATACAGGTCAGACCAAGCTTCTGCTAGGATATAACTTATAAGGCTGTCACTTATAAATAGTAACTTATGGCACACTTTTTTGTTTTGTTTGTTTATTTTATTGTGATACACCTGTTGTCAGAGACATATCTGGTTATGTGGACCTCAGAGATGTTTTTATTTTATAATTTTATTTTATTTCTTTATTTTTTGTGATAGTGGGTATAATAGAAAGACTTCACAAAGATTTCTGCATCAAGTGCATAATATTTCATATAGCACATGCTTACTGTCTCATTACTTGAAAGATAAGTTAACATGTTTATTTTAGGTAGCCAGAATTGTTTTTCAATAAAGTGATATTGGCATATCTAAATTCCAATAACACCAGTGAAAAAATCTTCAATAATATTTACTTCAGATGCAGTTAGTATACTCTGCTCTTGTTGAAAGGACTTAAAATCAGAGTCATCTTTCAGGATGAAAACAATGGAATATAGAGTTTCTTCATATGAAATGGTAAGAAACGGTAAGAAATGTTGCACTTTTTATGGACATCATATGCCCCTTTTGCTGATGATTTACATTAATGGAGCAATCTGGTTATTGAAGAAAATACACAGGGGAGAAAAAGAAAAGCTAAAATAAGGAGAATCTCTGCACTCCAGTGCTGGTGTCACGTTTAAAGCTGTTAGATAATGATTTCACAGTATTGCCAGAGGAGAGAGGACAGAACCCAAAGGGAATATTCTCTCATCACAGTACTTGAGTCCCTAAATATCATAGGATCATGGGGAGTGAAGGAATAAGAAGAGGCTGGCAAGGGATCCTACGGAGAAATCAGACTGTGAAAAGCAAAGAATTTTTACTTGTGTAGCCTGTTTGCGTAGAGGAGAATTTGCAAAAACAGGTGGATGAGAAGTGGGTATAGATTTAATCACATTATAACAATATTTCATTGTCTTTAATTATTTTTTGGTGTGCTGATATCTGTTGTAAGGATGAATAATATTTTCATTTATAAATATTTTAAATTAGTTCACTGGATATACCTTCTGATGGAGGAGGTGTTATATTTGACATGTATGTCTGATAAACAAGAGATAGTTCAGAGAAACATGCAGAACTGCCACCCTAGATTTCCAGAGGGGAGAGTTTGGCCTGTTAAGGAAGTTGGTTGGCGGATTCCCTTGGGAGGCAATCCTGAAGGGCAGAGGAGTCCAGGAAGCTTGGACACTCTTCAAGAAGGAAATCTTCAAGGTGGAGGAGCAGGCTGTCCCCACATGTTGAAAGATGAAAAAGAAGGGAAACATAGTGACAAGAGGTGAGGAAAAGGCAGAGCTACTTAAGGCCTTCTTTGCCTCAGTCTTTAGCAGCAAGACTTTATTCTGTGGGTATTCAGGCTCCTAAGATGGAAGATAGAGATGGGGAGCAGAACGAAGCCTGAGGGAGCTGTTGGAAATGCTCGCCAAGCCACTTTCCATAATGTATCAGCTGTCCTGGCTATCAAGGGAGGTCCCAGTTAGCTGGTGGCTAGCAAATGGGACATCCATCTACAAGAAGGGCTGGAAGGAGGATCTGGGAAACTCCCAGTCTGACCTCAGTGCCAGGGAAGCTCATGGGGCAGATTATCTGGAGTGCCATCATGCAGCACTTACAGGACAACCAGGTGCTCAGGCCCAGTCAGCATGGGTTTATGGCTGGTAAATGGTTTATAGGCTGGTCTTGGTTGATGAACCTGATCTTCCATGACAAGATGACACACTCAGTGGATGAGGGAAAGGCTGTAGATGGGGTTTACCTAGACTTCAGTAAGGCTTTTGACAGTGTTTTCCACAGCTTTCTCCTGGAGAAAGTGGCTGTTCCTGTCTTGGACAGGTGTATGCTTTGTTGGGTTAAAAATGGCTGGGTGGTTGGGCCTAAAGAGTAGTGGTGAATGGAGTTAAATCCAGCTGGAGGATAGTCACTAGTCATATCCCCTAGGGCTCAGTGTTGGGGCCCATTCTCTTCTTTATCAATGGTCTGGACAAGGGGATTCAGTACATCCTCAGTAAGTTTGCAGATGACACCAAATTGGGTGGGAGTGTTAATCTTCTTGAGGATAGGATTTTGATAGGCTGGACTAATGGGCTGAGGTCAACTGTATGAATTTCAGCAAGGCCAAGTGCCGGGTCCTGCACCTGGGGCACAACAACCCCATGATATGCTACGGGCTGGGGGAAGAGTGGCTGGAAAGCTGCCTGGCAGAAAGGCACGTGGTCAACATTGGTCAACAAATGTTTGAATATGAGCCAACAGTGTGCTCAGGTGGCCAAGAAGGCCAACAGCTTCCTGGTTTGTAGAAGAAACAGTGTGGCCAGAAGGACTAGGGAAGTGATTGTCCCCCTGTACTCAGCTCTGGTGAGGCTGCACCTCAAACACTGCGTTCAGTTTTGCACCCCTCACAACAAGAAAGACATCAAGGTGCTCGAGTGAGTCCAGAGAAGGGCAACGAAGCTGGCAGAGGGTATGAAGAACAAGTCCTATGAGGCGTGGCTGAGGGAGCTGGAGTTGTTTAGCCTGGAGAAAAGGAGGCTCACGGTGAGACCTTATTGTGCTCTACTGTTACCTTAAAGGAGGCTGTGGCGAGGTGGGGATTGGTCTATTCTCCCAAGCACCAAATGATAAGACGAGAGGAAATGACCTTAAGTTGTGCCAGGGGATGTTTAGGTTGGATATTAGGAGAAATTTATTTACTGAAAGGGTTGTGCAGCGTAGGAACAGGCTGCACAGGGAAGTGGTTGAATTACCATTCCTGGAGGTCTTCAAGAAATGTGTGGATGTAGAACTTGGTGACATGGTCTAATGGTGGACTTGGCAGTGCTGGGTTAAAGGTTGGACTAGATGGTCTGAGAGCTCTTTTCCAACATAAATGATTCTATGATTCTATGATTTCCTTTATGTTACTACTGACTCTGAGGAAAATAATTATATTCATTCTGTGTACAGTACCACTCTGTATGAGCTAACTTGTTTGATCTCAGCAATTACGACGGTCTGAAAAGGAAACTTACTACTCTGAAAAGGAAGCTGAGTAGTTTTCCAAGGTCCTCTTCAGTACCTATTATACCAAATAAAAGGAAAGTACCCTTTTGGTCTACCTGTAACAGTTCATCCTTTCAAGTATCTCAGACATGATAGTCTCAAACTTCAAGTGATTTTGTTGCCTAAAGAACTTTTATTGATACTTTTACATGAACAATTTTCTATAGGCTATGAAGTTCCAGTTCTGCTGGTTATTGAGTGCACCATGAGTAACTTTGCAGAGGACACCAAGTTTCCAACCTCAATGATTCTGTGATTCTGTGAAACTACTGATGTGAGAACCTTTATTTTAAAGTCAAATTATAAATTCTGAGTGACGTTTAAGGGTGTCAGCAGCAAAATTCTTAAAGAATAATAGGTATATTGATTACATATTGTTAGTTGAAAGTTTATTCAACCATTTTATTTTCACTTTTGTATTTAATTTATTTACTGTGAATGCTTATTCAGAAATGAAAGAACAGTGATTATCACTGCAGCTACAAATTTGATTGATAGAAGAAAGATGTTTATAATCATTTTAAAGTTTTCAGAGAAAAATTTCAATTCTGAAAATTATGGACAAGAGCTTCTCCCTACCGAAAAAGTTCAGAATTTCCAAAGAGGTGTCAGAATAAACAGATGCAACCAGTCATACAATTTGAATTCTCTGAATAACTTACCTAAATACATTGCTAACTTTTTTTCATGCAACTTGTGAAGATAATGACGTAACAATTTGACTGTTAATAGAATAATATTATTCTTGTTTTGCTCTTGTAATAAACTGATCACATAGCACTCTTCTATCTCACAGTGTGATAAAATATAAAAAAAAAAAAGAAGAAAACTTCAGGCAAACAGTTTAAATCTAAGTTTATGCTGGAGTACTCTGAGAATGGCATTCATTTGAAGGGAGACTCTGAGTGTGATGAGTTTTAGATAGTTGGTTGCATTCCAAATACTAAAGAGAATAGGAGAAGCCTGAGTATAATCCATGATGTATTTCAATAGGCTTGGATGTAGACACCTCTTCTATGTTTTTATAGTACTTTATAAGTGGCAGAAGAATCCATTAAAATCTTGACAGAACATTAAGAAAGATGTTGCACCACGTAGATAGTACATATGTCTTAAGATTATCTTGCTTCAAGGTTTTGAGTACCTGATTTATATTTTTTAAAAAACTTTTATTTTTATTTTTTTTTTATGTAGTAGGTCACCTGAGCTGTGTGGTAGCAGTAGCACCCCATTTCACATTGTAATATTTCTGAGCAGCATATGCAGCATAAGCGTGGTACGTACAGTAAAAAAGATCATCTAGTAACTCTGTTATTTCTACCAATTTATGAGGATTCATGATCATTCATTGAAGGAATGCCTTACTTTGCATAAATTTTGAATATTTAAATATGTATGATAAATAAATTATATTTATAAATAAATTTATAGACAAAAATAATAAATATTAAAACTACTATAAATATTAAGTAATTAAAGATCTGGTGGTGGAGATGGGTTTATATGCTGAAAGTGTGTCTGTTGTTTTCTGTTGCTTGACTGTTTCATTTGGGAAATTGATCACGTTTAGACTCTGTCCATCAGTGAAGCCTGCTGAAAACACTGAGGATGGGAATGAAGAGTTAGACAATAACTGGAAATTGCACTAGATAATCTTTGCTTTCCCAAGCAACTGAAAGTAAATACAGAAAACCTAGGGTATCGTTTAGTTTACCAGTTGCAGAAAACAGACAATATTTGTTATTACAACCCTTTTAAAACTTCAGTGCATGCATGTATACATACAGATTATGTGTTTGCCTCCCTCCTGAGAAGCCTAATCAGGCTGAAGGTGACCAGGTGACACCTTTCTGAGATGAGGATAGTTGTTGATCTCTAACTTTTTGTACAGAGGTGGTCAGGTCTTCTACATAGGTGACTGCAATGTACAAGAGTGATATTTTCAGTTTCATCTTATTCTTCATCTATAAAACCAATGGTGTCTTTTTTCTTTACTGGTGCATTTGACAGTGTCTTTCCTGTTCTGTTTCTTTCTTTAGCTGAGCAGGCTGACTAAATTTTTATTCTCATTATAAATAGTGATGAAGATTGAAGACCAGGTCAAACGTGGAGACACCTGAGGTAAGTTGCTATCATAGTGAGGTATTCGAACATTAGCTATAAACATTCACTAGAAACTAAGACGTTGTTTCTCTACTGGCTTCAGGTCCATGAAGTTCACTTGGAGAAAAGGATGTGTCCCTTTCCTCAGAATTTTAGGGTTAGGACTGTTTCCTAGGTTTTAAAATTATAGGTCTGTATTCTTGTTTCCACCTCATATCATTTTTTTAAAAAAATTACTTCTGCTTATTCACATAATTAGAAGTTTGCTGCCTTTCTCAGTCTCTCTTATAAATGTCCTTCCAGGTTGCTTGGAGTACTTCTGTACTCACTGGTGAAGTGACTGGATGAAGCCTATGTTTTCCCTGGGGAACTGTACCTGGTGATGAGTGTATCACGTGTGCAGCCTGAGAATTTCTAATGGATGTTTCTGTAGATTCTGACAAAAGGAGCAAGTCCTATGCTGCAAATTCCAGAAAAAAGTAAGCATGAGTGCAGAGTTCAGTCCTATATGAATGAAAATCTTGCTTATACTCTGAAGTAGAAATAGAAACACTTCCTGGAGGAACCTGAGTGAATTTAGGTGATTGCAGAATGCTGGTGGTGGCAGTGTGAAGAACATGAATGTTAAAATTTCAGATTTGTGTCTAATGTGACAAAACAAAACAAAAGGATATATTATCCACCCCCCCACACCCCCCCCCAATTTATTCTGTGCTTAGTGCATTATAAAAGCAGATAAAGTTGATTGGAGAACTCCTATTAGAGGAATAATTTGTAATGATGCTTTACTGGCTATTATAATTACATGTCTAATTAAAAGACTTAAATAAAGTTTGTATAAATTATTAATGTGGCTTGAGAATACCAGCTAACAATGCAACTGACTGAAATAATGGGTGCAGCAAAACTTTGTGTGCTGTTAAGAGAGATGGGGTTGGAATTTAATATACCCTTTTAAACTGTATGTGATAGATTTAGGTGAAAGATCTATTTTCCCTTGTAGTTTTGTCTTTAATCACTAGTATTCCATTATATTTGGCTGCTTAGCTTTCCAGACATAAATAAACATTCTCTTCTGGGATGCTGTTCGTGTTTGTAGGGAGAAAATTCGTGTGGCCAAAGCACACCTAGAGTTGAAGCTGGCTGTGTCTGTGAGAGAAAATAAAAAGGGCTTTTTCAGATATGTGAATGGAAAAAGGAGAACTAAAGAATACATAGGGCCGCCCCTTGATAGGGAAGGTCTCCTCACAGACAATGACATAGGCAAAGCAGAGACGCTTAACGCCTTCTTTGCCTCTGTCTTCAATGCCGATGATGGGCTTTGGGACCCAGGGTGCCCTGAGCTGGAGGACCGGGACGGTGGGGATGACAAACTCCCAACTGACCCTGAACGTGTGCGGGATTTGCTGCTCCACCTGGATCCCTACAAGTCCATGGGTCCGGATGGGATTCATCCCCGGGTGCTGAAAGAGCTGGCGGACGTCATCGTGGAACCTCTCTCAATTATTTTTCAACGATCCTGGGAATTTGGAGAGGTTCCGGTAGACTGGAAGCTGGCAAATGTTGTGCCGATTTACAAGAAGGGTCAGAAAGAAGACCCTAGCAATTACAGGCCTGTCAGTCTCACGTCAGTCCCTGGTAAAATCATGGAGAAGATGGTTCTCGAACTTATTGAGGCGCACCTGGGGGACAAAGCAGTCATTGGTCCCAGCCAGCATGGGTTTGTGAAGGGCAGGTCCTGCCTAACTAACCTGATTTCCTTTTATGAAAAGATCACCCGTATGATGGACCAAGGGAAACCAGCTGATGTGATTTTTTTGGACTTCAGCAAGGCTTTTGACACGGTTTCCCATAGGATCCTACTGGACAAAATGTCCACCATACAGCTAAATAAAAACATCATACGATGGGTGAGCAATTGGCTAACGGGCAGGGCCCAAAGGGTTATGGTAAATGGGGCTGCGTCAGGCTGGCGGGCGGTCACCAGTGGGGTCCCTCAAGGCTCCATTTTAGGGCCGGTACTTTTCAATATTTTTATAAACGATCTGGATGTAGGAATAGAAGGTATTTTGAGCAAGTTTGCTGATGACACCAAACTTGGAGGAGTTGTGGACTCGAATGAGGGTGGAAAGGCCTTGCAGAGGGATCTGGATAGGTTGGAGAGCTGGGCGATCACCAACCGCATGAAGTTCAATAAGAGCAAGTGCCGGGTCCTGCACCTGGGACGGGGAAACCCTGGCTGCACGTACAGACTGGGCGATGAGACGCTGGAGAGCAGCCTAGAAGAGAGGGATCTGGGGGTCGTGGTAGACAGCAAGTTGAATATGAGCCAGCAGTGTGCCCGGGCGGCCAGGAGGGCCAACCGTGTCCTGGGGTGCATCAAGCACGGCATCGCTAGTAGGTCAAGGGAGGTGATTGTCCCGCTCTACTCTGCGCTGGTGCGGCCTCACCTCGAGTACTGTGTGCAGTTCTGGGCACCACAGTATAAAAAGGACATGAAACTGTTGGAGAGTGTACAGAGGAGGGCTACGAAGATGGTGAAAGGCCTGGAGGGGAAGACGTACGAGGAACGGCTGAGGTCACTGGGCCTGTTCAGCCTGGAGAAGAGGAGGCTGAGGGGAGACCTCATCACAGTCTACAACTTCCTCGTAAGGGGGTGTCGAGAGGCAGGAGACCTTTTCTCCATTAACACCAGTGACAGGACCCGCGGGAACGGGGTTAAGCTGAGGCAGGGGAAATTTAGGCTCGACATCAGGAGGGGGTTCTTCACAGAGAGGGTGGTTGCACACTGGAACAGGCTCCCCAGGGAAGTGGTCACTGCACCGAGCCTGTCTGAATTTAAGAAGAGATTGGACTGTGCACTAAGTCACATGGTCTGAACTTTTGGGTAGACGTGTGCGGTATCAAGAGTTGGACTTGATGATCCTTAAGGGTCCCTTCCAACTCAGGATATTCTATGATTCTATGATTCTATGATTCTTTATTTCAGTTAGAAAGTAGAAAGGGAGTCACCTTACAGTGTTATTCCTCAAGCTTTAGAAGTTCAATATATTTTTTCTCCTATTTTTTATATTTGTTTAACTCGGAGTGTAGGGTTCTTGCAAAGGCAAGAATATTAATATTCTTAATTAATTAATATTGATTAACTGAAGAGGCTATTTTGGTGGTACTCCATTCTGTCTTGGAGCAGGAAGCTCTGCAAACCTCTTGAGGAAGTGTCAAGCATGGCTGTAGAGATTCAAGTGGTGTGGAAAAAAGTGAAGGGTTTTTTTGTTAGTTATGTTGACTGAACAGAGGCTCTGTAACTTTTGTGATTTGCTCTTTCTCCAATTTCTTTTGACATTATGTTGCACCTGCAGACAAGAACTATGCAAGTCTTTTAGAGGGTATATTAAAGATTAGTCCAAAGAATGTTCTTGTTAAACGGGGTATCAAAGAAGGCTTTTGCCATTGCCCTTATGTTACATCTCTAGGACTGTTGCCCATGCCTGGAAAGCCTTGATTCTGAAACAGTGTTATTTCAGACCCTTGGGTTTAGCTGATGATTTAAGCTAATGGACTTAACTTTTTTTTTTTTTTTTTTTTTTTTTCCTTTTTAATCTTGCTGGGGGCGCTTTCTTTTACATAGAGTAGCAACTATGCTTTGCTGAGACATGCTGCAGTGAATTTCTACATTAGTTTTTCAAAGACAAGCCGTAACAATCCATCCAAAACGAGAAGGACAAAAGGGGGGAAATTATTTAGTGATTGACAATAATCACAATATTTGGGGTACATGGTTTGAGGAACTTGGCATTGGTAAAAATATTGCAATAGTAGTAAGGCTCCAGTGGAGAAAAATCTATAGGTTTTCAGAAAACTGTGAATAAGGACATGGAAATCTTTCCTCTGAACCTACCGTTCTCCTGATCTTTTATTCATCTCTATTTACCTTTATTCAGTATCTGAGATCTGATCTGACATTAGCCTGTTTCACCTCACACTTGAGGGCTGCAAAAAATAGGCATTCTGGTATTCTTTCGTCTCTGATCTGAGATACAGGTCCCAGTAACTGACTCTCTTTCCCTCTCTGCTTATTCTGTGAACCTAAGGATGTCTTTTCTGCTCCTATATTGTCCTGGGGAGAGAAATATAGCTGAATGGAAGGCACAGAGGCAGGGGAAGGCTGGAAGGACCACTAGAGCTGACCACCCTCAGCTGTTCCCAGAGGATCTTGCATTAGGGAGCCTGCTTTAGGGAGAGAAGTCAGGTCCATGGTAAAGGCAGACTTATTAGCAGTGCAAGACTGGCTAACCAAAGACACCAGCACTGCAGAAAGGCTGTTGCTGTAGTATTTGTACCTAATAATTTAAATATTGTTTGGTAGCTCATGGACTATTTTACTATTTTAGTTCTGTGTTTATATGTATTTATGGTTTATCAAGTGTTCTGATCCCTCTGATGGCACCTATGTTCCTGCAAGTTCAATTGTTCTTTCAGCTCACTTTTATTTTGTTTAAAAGGGTTTACCTACAATCCTCACCTTTTTCAAAGTCTTAGAATTTTTTTTTTTTTGTATAATGGGGGTCAGAACTTACATGGACAGCCACAAAAATATGACCAATTTTTTCTCTCCCTTTCTTATGATATAAATCTGCTTTATAACAAAGAATTTCCCAAGTGCCTAATTTTCTTCTCTAAGTAGGTCTGTAAGGTATCCAGTAACATTATAGGTGGTAGTAGCGCTAACAGAGGTTCAGGACCTAAAAGATAGTGAAACTAGAGGGAAAACTCTCCTTCCTAACCTGAAGAATATAACCAGTGTTAATGGCACACTGATTTCTTTTGCTGTTCCTATCATCTGAACTACTCCTCTCGATTTAGTTCTCTTCTCCTCCTTCCACACTAAGCTACTTCATTTTCCAATATTTTTCTCTGCAGTTCCAAACATAATTGATGGACTCATATATTTGATTTTGGATTCCTGCTCTCACATTTCAACAACATACGGGGAGTAATGAAGCTTTTGTCTACCAGACTGAAAAGTGTCATTCAAAGCTTTCATATTTATGCTGCCAGTGCTATAAATTGCAAATATGGATGTGATTGAACTGAAAGATATGGCTATGAGGCAGGGCTGGTTAGCCATGTCAATTGAATCAGATCCTTTCCTTTTCCCGTCTGTTGTTAATAATCAGGTTACTGTCTTTGGAACAGACTAAACACAATTTAAAAAATACATTAAAAAAAGTAGCATTAACTTGTGAAAGCTGATAAATGAAGGACAGCTTTTCACTGTTAAATAGCTATAGGGACATTATTTTCTCATCTTCACATTTTCTTTCTATCTGCAGGTTAAATGCTTGCCAACTGATATTTAAATGCTGTGGATAAGTTTCTGACTCACAAAATCAAAATTCCCATTAACTGCTGTGGGGTAGGAAAGATGTTGCTCTGTAAGTATCCCCTTTCTCTTCATGTGCACTGCCCTCCTTATTCGATCACATTCTTCATTCCGTTTTCATTTCTTTTTGGACACTTCATCTCCTTTCCTCCCCTCTGTTGATCCATTTACATCAATGAATGTGAATTTTGTTTGGTTCACAAACTCAGCTTTGCTCTTTATACATGCTTTTCTCAACATTATCACTGTTGTATGTATAAGGAAGAAAAAGATGGAGATAAAGTAGATTGTGGGAAGGAAGAGGAAACAACACTCTGAAGTATCTCTCCCTTTCTTTGCTATTTGAATCATGCTGTCATCTGGCTGCAGGGTCATCAGGGCATCATGGGCAGGACATCAGGGCATTTTCTTCACACAGAGCAAAGCATTTCTTCAGAGAAACAGCATATGTAATATTACAAGTACACATGGAAAAAAGAACCTTCTTTCAACGTATTGTTTTGGTACTATCAAATATATCAATAGGTAGTTGTTTTTGTTTGTTTGTTTGTTTTAAGTAGCAAAGTATAATAAATTGTTATTACCTGATATTATATTTGAGTAACTTACAACAGTGGAAGCTTAGATTCTCAGACTGAGAATTGTGATCCTGCAGCATGTTTTAACAAATGGGAAAATTCAGTTTGGAACATGGATTTGGAAACTTTTCAGTTATTTAATTTTTGAAAACCAAACTGAGACAGTATAACTATGTCTAAGGGACTACATAGATTAAGCAGTTAGGAACAGATGAGATAAGTCTTTCTAAATAGATATTTCAAAAATGTGTATCATAGAATATGTCTGCGATTAAAGTGTCCTTGGATATCATCACCTACCCAACTTTCAGAAATTACCACAGATGGTTTAAAGTCAAGAGGGATTCCTATCTTGTCTCTTTCTGCAGAATCAATGCATTTCTCATTCTGACATATCTCAGAAATGCTAGGATGTGTTACCAAGAAACATTGAAATATTGTGTAATCAAAAAAAGTAAGCTTGAGTGTTTTTTTTTTATTCCTTTTTTTTTTTTTTTAATGTGAAATTTAATGAAGTGTTCAATAGGCTTGCAACTTGTTACCACACCATGAGATTAGGTTTCTGGAGTTTTGTTTCTTTGTCTATGTCTTTCACATGGCAGGTGTGAAAAAGGAATAAGCTAGGTCAGTTCCACCTCATGTTCATAGTTTATTCCTGACAGTACACACAGCAGCTGATAATTTCTGTGGGCCTTGAAAGCAGACAATTTCCTGTACTGTAAGTCTTTGTATCCCTAAAAAGTGACTTTCATAACACAAATTTTGCATACCCAGTAGCAGGGAGGAATAGAAGAAGAATTATTTGCTGGTTGCATGCTGGCAATTTCAGTTTCTTTGTGCTGCTTGACAAAAGGGATTGAATTGGCATAGCAATCCATCCTTGAATATATTAGTGCTACTAATCGTCTATACGTCACACCCTATACAGTGCCAAATCAAAATGTCATATGTATATGTTAAAGTGAAATAACATATATCTGCTAAAGTGAAATAGCTTATAATACAGAGTGTTTTCAGTAAGTTTTCACTGGAGAAAATAAAACCTTCTTTGCATATAGAATCATAGAATGGCTCGGCTTGGAAGGGACCTTGAAGACCATCTAATTCCAACCCCTTTGCCATGGGCAGGGACACCTCCCACCAGCCCAGGTTGCCCAAAGCCTCATCAAGCCTGGCCTTGAGCACTTCCAAGGATGGGGCATCCACAGCTTCTCTGGGCAACCTGTTCCAATGCCTCACCACCTTCTGAGTAAATAATTTCCTCCTCACATGTAATCTAAATCTCCCCTCTTTTAGTTTATAGCTGTTGCCCCTTGTCCTATCCCTACAGACCCTGACAAATCACAGAATGACTGAGGTTGGAAGGGGCCTCTGAAGATCGCTAGTCCAACCCCCTTGCCGAGCAGGATCACCTAGAGCACACTGCACAGGATGGCATCTAGGCGAGTTTTGAATATCTCCAGGTAAGGAGACTCCACAACCTCTCTTGGCAATCTGTTCCAGTGCTCTGTCACTCTCATAGTAAAGAAATGCCCCCTCACTCCATCGTCTTGACACCCTCCCCTCAGATATTTATATACATTAATGAGGTCTCCTGTCAGTCATTTTTTCCAGGCTAAACAGGCCCAGTTTTCTCAGCTTGTTCTCATATGACAGGTGATCCAGTCCTCTCATCATCTCAGTAGCCCTCCTTTGGACTCACTCCAGAATTTCTATGTCCCTCAAAAGACGGAAAAAGTGTCCTTCCCCAGCTTTCCTGTAGCCCCTTTTAGGCACTGGAAGGCTGCTCTCCATGGAGCCTTCTCTTCTCCAGGCTGAACAGCCCCAGCTCTCTCAGCCTCTCTTCATAGGAGAGGTGCTCCAGCCCTCTGATAATCTTTGTGGCCTCCTCTGGGCTTGTTCTGATACTTCCCTTTCCTTCCTGTGCTAGGAACCCCAGAGGTGAGCGCAGGCTCCAGGTGTGGTCTCACGAGAGCAGAGCATAGGGGAACAATCCCCTCCCTCGCCCTGCTGCCCACGCTGCTGTTGGTGCAGCCCAGGGTACGGGTGGCTTTCTGGGCTGCAAGCACACATTGCTGGCCCACGTTGAGCTTTTCACCCAGCTGTATTCCCCTTCTGCTCCCCCCTATCTCCCTCCCAAGTCCTTCTCTGCTGGGCTGCTGTCAATCTACTCATCACCCAGCCTGTATTTGGGCTTGGGATTGCCCTGACATGGGTGCAGGACCTTTCACGTGGCCCTGTTGAACTCCATGATGTTCACACAGGCCCACCTCTCAGACCTGTCAATGTCCCTCTGGTCCCCACACACAGATTGTTGTCACTGGCAAACTTACTGAAGGTGCACTCAATCCCGCTGTCCATGTCACCGACAGAGGTGTTAAATGCACTAATTGAAGGTTCTGTAATTGTATAAGGTAACCTGAATGCGTACAGTAAAGCTGGCACAGAGAAATTGTAAAAAGAGTTAAGAATTCTGGACATAGCAAAGAAAATGTGAACTATGATATAAAAATATTATATGTATATATATATATATATAAAAGAAGAAGGAGAAGGGAAAGTGTTAACGATAATTTATCTGACACCTTTTCTCCATCCCCTCACCTATCTATCCAGAGTGAAACAAGGTGGTTATTTTTCTGGGAGAGTTTATTAGAGAATTTATTAGTATTTGGTAATCAGGTGCGTGGCTTAACATTGGTCCATACCTCTGAAAAAAGCAGATGTAGCCATTATCTCCTCTACCTTTTAGAAAGAATTGTATTAAAAGGGAAGGAACAGCAGCTGAGCTCCTCTGCTGTTTTGCAAAGGCTTGTACAAAGCCAGGTGAGTAGGAGGTTCAAAATATGGGGCTCTGTGGAGAGGTGATCTGGTATTTGAAAAGGCCAGCATCAGTTTGATAAACTACAGAGAACTCTTTAGTGTGCGGGGCCTCATCTGCACTCCATTTGGTGTACAATCCATATAACAACCCTTGTTTGTAGGATAGATTTTTTTTTCCCTGAATTTCTTTAACATTAGTGGTTCTTCCACTAGAAGGAATTCTCCCATCTGAACCTTATAAAATGTTAAACTAAATTAAATCGGTGAGTGACAGGTGGCAGACTGAGTTGGGGAAGGGTGAAACAGCGCAGAGCACAAGAGATGTTCTTAGTGCTTTCGCCCTGGTTGCTAAGGAAACTGCTCCTTTTCTGTATGTTCAAAGTATCGTTTCTAGCTAGACTGGCATCTAGATATTTTTTGGCACACACACCATCAATTTCAACTTGTCGCTCTCTGTATAACTCTTGTTTGCTTTCTTTAGGAAAAAAAATATACAGCAAATTTTTTTTTTTTTTTAGACATGCATGTTTTTGGTCGGGATGTGATTTCTGTTTACAGATCTTTGCTACTGCTTCAGTGAGAGCTGTCAACAGCTGCCAGAATTGTTTATTTAACTTTTATTTAAAACGTCTTGTACAACATTTTGCATCATATTAAGAGATAAATTATTGGTAACTGGTTGGATGGATAGTGTCTGCAGACACAAATGTCACATAGAAGTTCAGCCTGCTTCCCTCTGTACTTAATGTATGTCTGCAAGTACACAAGCTCTCTCTCTATATGCAGTGGAACAATTCATTGAATTAAAATAAAACTTTTCCCCACTAATTTAAAGTACATTGCAAGGCTTTTGGCTGGCTCAGGCTACAAAAACTAAAACATTATGATGGAATTATCTAATGCTAGATGCCTGGGGCTCAATATTTCATATTAGCCAGGAAAGCCACTGTCACTAAGGAATTAGAGCATGAGGATTGTGTCGCTGCAGTGTTCAAACTGAACTACTTATGGTGCATTTACTCTTTTCAGGTCAGCTTCTATTTTTCATAGTAAACCGTTTGGCTGTGTATTTTTTTTCTCTTTGTCCTTACTCTATAAATATTTGTTTGTCTTATTGTTTGAAATGGAGATACTAGAATGTTTAGGGTATTTAGCTCTTCATACTAAATAAATATATGAATGCAGGGACTGGCAGTGGCTAGTAGTTTTCTGTGGATTTGGGGTGTGCTGCTGAACCCTCTGAGGTAAATGGCAAAACTCCAATGCACAATATTTACCATTCAACTTCAGTTAAATATTAATATTTTTGACTGGGATTTACGTAGGGAGAAACCTCCCTTGGATTTCTCTGAAAATCTCAGCCTTTACATATATTATTGAATATTTATTTCATTATTTGAAGTAGCGTGCTTAAAGTAGACAGCAAGTTGCTGGCAGAAATTTGAACCTTTTTCAAGGTCTCTTCATTCTTGATTTCACCCAGAACAACTGTCAGAGCTGGATCTGTGGTTTTAAGCAATCTTAAGCAAACTTTCTTGGTATGTAACTAACATACACTTGTATGTATGTGCAGCTTTGTCCCTATGACAATGTACTTAGTGTTCTGAATGCATCTACATGATTTAGAAAAACACATTTTTTTCTGTATGTTGCTTACTTAGAGAATTTAGACCCAGTCAAGAATTTTTTAGATATTTGCTACTGGCAAGAAACAGTGAGTTGTGAAGCCAAACATTTATGGAAAATGTAAATGCTTTCAATGAATCTTTCTGGGAAAGTCTTTCATGACGTCTAGTCATAGAAAGCAGAGAGATTCATTTCAGAAATATGCACTGCTCATAGCCCAGTGATTAAGGCTGTCTGCTGAGATGTAGGAAAACATGAATTCATTGTAGTGCTCTGATGCACAGCAAGAACTGAATAACAGCTTCCCAAAATGTAGTGGCCCTATTCCTGGTCTGAATGCGCATGTTTTGTCTCCAAATGGAGCTGTATGACCACAAAAGTTTCTAAACAGTCAAGTACTCTAAAGTGGTATTTTAAATTTTCTGATGTTAATACTTACGTTAATAATTCTGACACAGATTTAATGTGAACTTAGCTCTGAGCACCAGTTGTTGCACTGTGGTGACAATTTTCTGCTGCTCAGGTCGCCTACTAAGATCTGTGAAACCAGGGTCAAGCTCCTGCTCTGAAGACTATTTAACCCATTGTGACAGCAGGAAGACTTCAACAGAACAGATTGAAGAATTGTTCCCAGAAGAGCTCAAAGGAAAGGATGAAGGTTTAAGGGCATAAAATCTCTTTTTCTTATTCAACGTAAGTGGTGACGTTGTGATGTTCTAACTTGCTGATTACTGCCACAATACAGTCTGTTTTGTTTTAACTGAAAAACAAACAAACAAACAAAAAACCCACTCATATTCTTGTTGGGATTTATATCCCAGAAGAAAATTAATGAATGGGGAGCGGTGGGAACTTAAATATCAAGGCATGTAGACTTGTCCTTTGCACTTCGATTTTGGAAATTCAGATAGACTTCTGCATGGCTGTCATTTTTCAACATTGCCAGGTCTGGGAGAATTTTTCATCATTCTCCATGTCCTGAATACAAACTCTCCATGTCCTGAATACAAGCTTCTTTGACATTTAATGCTTGCCAGTGATCAACTCTTAAATGTAGGGAAGTCTGGAGAGAGAGAGGAAGCACACATAAGCTATCATGCTCTCAGACTGTTCAGCATGGACGATTTGGGGCCCACAGTTGTGGATCTCACTGTTAGAGAGCATCTGTAGTTTAGATGGAGCGTAACTTTTCATCTGTGCTTTTCCAGAAGAAGGATGCATAACACAAATTCAAGACAATGGCAGACAGTTCAGACACTGCAATAACTAACTTTGACATCCATTTACGGATTTATTATTAAGTCATTTAGGTGCTTTTGGAAATGTCACTTCATCTTTCAAAACCATCCAAAATTACATTCCCATGACATTTCATGGAGCTAGTAACATTTACAGTTTTATAAAGCTTGAAGAACTTTAATTTTGTAAATATAGAATCTTCCAGCACTGTATTTTATAGCTAAACAGAGAAAAAGAGGTTGTCCTTTTAAAAACGTATATTTGGGGGGCCATGCATTTTCTAACTTTTCTTCCAATGAATCTTTCTAATACTTATTTTGACTTCAGAATACTCCACTATGTCACTGGTGGGACGGAGGAAATCTAGGGAAAATGATACTCATCCTCTCCTACTTTTGTATTTTACAAGATATTAATTAAGATAACATTTTAAATGCTGCTATTATTAATATTAATTATTAAATGTCAGATTATAATACAAGTCTTGTAAATTATTCATAATGTGGAAAGGAAAAGACAAAACCTGGGTTTTAAAAATAAAAATCCCAAACAGCTATATTCAGAACTATGTGGAACACGTAAATAGTTCATAAATAGTAAATAGTTTATAATCGGAAATATGTAATCATGCTGCATTAATAGTTTGTATAATGAAGGAATTCGTGTTAAATCAGATCACCATATTGTTCCCCACAGTTTTTCTAGGTTATATTTGCCAATGGCATTCTTATAAGCAGAATGCTTTGTCCAGCTCTGTTTATTTGGCCTCTAGCTTAAATACAATATAATCATGAGACCTAACAATGTCTATACATTTTCCAGTATCCCAGTGGTTCCTGGAAAGTAATCTCTACACTGTACAATAAAGGACGTTTTTGGTTCATCATCAGATCCATTTTCATGTAGTGGGAGGAACAAAACCTTGTTGTTGTGACTATGAAAAATAAGAAGATTATGGCTTGTTAGTTACATTCCAACTGCGTGCAAGTAATTATGTGTCTTTTGGGACCTGGATTAGTATCTGTGCACACGAGGTGAAATTTTAAACGGGACTTGTTTCTTTGGGAAAATTGCTGTTGAGGAACAGGTATGGCAATTTGACATTGCATAAGAACCTCTCTCCAGTGACCATTCATCAGATGATAACATTCCACCTTTCTGCAGAACTTCTCCCTCATTTAGTAGCTGATTCAGGTTAAAAAAAAAAAATCAGAGTTTTTGTTTTTAAACTGGTGTACTAGATCATAACCTTTTTTTAGCTTAAAGTTTTTTTTTTTTTTTTCATAGTCAATAGTGCTGACAGTTTGAGATCTCTTCCATTTTGTGTATTTGTCACAAGCTAAAGGAATGCAACACAAATATAAGTGATCGGCATATTTTTTTTCTTTCTCAGAGTTTTCCTTAATTCATTCAGGTATTATAGTTCTGTGTCTGTCAAGAGTACTAGACAAATGGGGACTTTGCTGAATGTTAGCTAGTTGTTTAAAAATCACAGAATGTGAAATGTGGTCTCACCAGCTCACAGCAGTACGTGTGCTAATGTACAACATTAGAAGATGCAAAAACCCACCATCCTTTTCCAAATCTTGCATAGTTTAAAAGAAAATTTTTCTGTGAAAAATTAAACTATTAATAATATTTAATCTCAATTACTAAAATGCAGCAGAGATCATTACCCATAAATCAGTGTTTTTTGAAATTACCAGTCAGAAAAGATATTTTGGTTTTCATCTCATTTCATTCTTACAGTACAGAAACCTGCTTTATATTATTGGCATTTTGTATTTGACTGACTGTCTAATGGCTCAGATCGGTTATCAGGTGGGGACACAAGATAAAGAAGAGATGCAATTGTCTGTAAAGAAGTCTGAAAAGTAAACTATACAGTGACATGTCTGTGTGACCGATTATGTTTTTACATTATGTAAAAGCTAGTGCTTTAACCATGTCCTTGCTTTTTCAGTGCCTGAGCATTTCATTGCTGTTAATAATACCAGAAGGAGGGTACTGTAAATATGTAGAACTGCAGCCTCTGAACTTAATAGGACTAATGAACTGCCAAGCCAAACATACAAGTCCAAATTGATAGACTGGTGGGCAATTAGTTTATGCAATGCCGGATGAAACCCTCTAATAAGTAGAATCTGATGACTGTAAATGTTTAAGCCTTTATTTGCATGTTCACACTGGTTAGTTAGGCGTGTAAGCAAGCAGTAGTAACTTAATTCAAACCTAGCCACTTCTCATGTGTTTGCTTTCTCTCTTCTCTGTGGTCTGTTTAGTCACTAACTCTCCATTTTATTTAAAACATAGATTGTTGAATTCCCAGAGGGTGAGATTGTTGTTTGTAAGTGAATAATAAAAAGGATCTCTTAGACCATCTAAGCTGCTTGGATATTACTGTGTTGTGTAATAATCATTGGGTAAATGAAGCAAAAAATTGTCTGAGTTAAAAGCAAAGGTGAAGCAGTCTACCTTGTCTCAAGAGCATTTCTATTTGTTTGTAATGCAATGACTTTAAAACTGATGAATTTTATAACTTCATTAAAAGTTCAAGGATCTGGAGAATACAACCTAGCTGATTTTATTTTATTTTTTTTTTTAATTGCAAAATGAATACTAGAAGAAGACATTTGGGAGGAAAATCAGCAGGGACAGGGCAAACCTCCTGGAGTCTAGGTTAAAGAATCTCTGCTATCTTGTGTTGCTTTTGCATCAGAGGCAGCAGCTTCACTGCAGCTTGAACCACGACAAGAGGCAAGCCTTACAGGAAAGGCTGATGGAAAGAGTATGGAATGGAGAAAAGAGAGGGAAAGGCTTAGTGTAAAGCAGAAAACAGTGACCAGTCTGGAGAATGCTATAGGTAACAGTAGAGAATTGAGACATATTGTGTGCGTTGGCCAGGGACACCCGGCTGCATGTTCAGGCTGCCTGGTGGAAGAAGCACAGCTGGCAAAAAGTGTGGGGGACTTGGATATTGAAAAGGAACATAACTCAGAAGACACCTGTATGCCTTCATGTCCACAGACACGAAGTTCCTTTGACTTCCCCCTGCACATGTGAGCATTTTTGTCAAGTCTGTATTGATTTGATAGAATTTGTGATTTCCACAAATCCAGCAGCCTGTTTGGTGCCAGCACATACTGAAGTCCTGGGTACTGATATTTTGCAGGTCATTTCTAGAGTTCATTACATGAGCCCTGCACGGCTGCACATCAGACATCCTGCAGACAGCTTATGCGTGAGTGATAAATCAGATTTGTTCTTGATGGAATTATTCCACTGCACATGTTCGTGCCTTCCAGTCTCAAAAATCGTGAACAATATGCAGTAGCCCATAGGCTACAGAACAGTTGGTGAGGATGAGGGGACGATTCAAGGTTGAGAAGTGTATTAATAATGGTTTTGATGATAAAAACCTGAAGGAGAGAGCAAGTAGGCACCACTCAAAATGGATGTGTAACTTTGTTTTCACTTGCTACTAATGGGGAAGGGGAGAGGGAAGATGTGTGGGAGGGAGACAAATCTGTTGGTAGGAAAGAGAGCATAAGGTTTTCACAGGAAGATGCTGCATGGGATGGGTACGTCAGATGCTGACATACCTGTACAGTGTAGGTCAGAAAGCAGTTAATAGGGGGCATTTCTGATAGTTTGTTTAAGACCAAGAATAAATGCAAGAAACTTTAGGAAATAAAAAAGGGGGTGGGGGAGGGGGAGGTGGGGGAGAAAAGGTGGAGAGGAGCAGGTAGGAAAGTTACATGTCCTGACTCTAAGCCTTAAAATAATACATTCTGTTTTATGTTTCTGACTTCAACCATTAAAAATCTTTTGATGTTGAACACTTTTCAAAGAGCTTGCAAAGAAAAGCTTCTGCCACTAAGAAGCACTGAAGAGCAGAACACCATAACTCTCTGCTCTTCCTAAACCATACAGCACTATACGAAAGTGCTGTCATTGGTACCAGCCAACAAGCTTTTTACTGATTTAGCTGTCTTAGGGCTGAGACTTGTCAGGCTTGCTCTGTCTCAGCTTTTCCTGACTTGCCTGCAGCTTTGTTTTACTTGACTTAACAGTGACATCAATTTCTCTAATGGATCGGTATCTAAGCATGACTTCTTGTGTGTGTTTTTTGATGATGTTGTTTCGTACAACATTAGTTTTATACGTACAGCAGTAGCAAGTAGCTTTTCTGTTTAGAATGAGGTAATTACAAATCTAACATGATGTAGTGTTGAAAATTACAGGCCTGGTTTGAGAGCAGAGTCTTTGTATGCAGTGTATGCAAAGGATGTGGCATAGAAGAGTACAGGGATAGGAATATAAAGGATGGGTCATAGGCTTGGCTCTGGAAACCCCACAGATATAAGCAACTCACCCATGGTCAGTTAAAGAAATGCAGATCTGGAGCTCAAGACCAGTTTTTGAGTAATAAAACCAACAAGCCAGTAGTAGCTAACACACCTTAAAGTCACCATGTGTAGCAAATTGGGATGCAACATAAATTTGCAGACCAATAAATAAAGAAAAAAGCATAAAAACATGTTGGGAAATACATAGAAGACACCAAGTGGATCCTGGAATGAGGAGAAGGAAACCACCGACACAAATATTGTATTCCTTCTGACAAAGGAAGCTGACAGCTGTGATGTAACACCTTGGAGGGAAAATGAAACTACCAATGTTAGGACACAGAGGAGTGGTGGAAAGGTGAACATAACATCAGAATAATGGGAGAAACTAAGAAGTGTATATAACCATCTAAATTTATTTTTCTGTAATAGAACTGGAGCAATAAATTAGACATTTAAGATTTCAATTGTATTTACAGTACTTTTATGGATTTATACATATATATGCATATACACATGTTCTCATATATATATATACCTATATACACATATATAAAGAACATATGTATGCATATATAATCTACTCAGAATCAAGATCTTGAGTGGAATAGCACCTGTTCTGTTGCCAGATTTACAAAATGAAACCTTTTCCTGAGCTGTATTTTTCATTGTGTGATGGGACACATAACCAAATGATCTGTAATCACAGAATCATAGAATCATGGAATATCCCGAGCTGGAAGGGACCCATAAGGATCATCAAGTCCAACTCCTGGCACCGCACACGTCTGCCCAAAATTTTAGACCATGTGACTCAGTGCACAGTCCAATCGCTTCTTAAATTCAGACAGGCTTGGTGCAGTGACTGCTTCACTGGGGAGCCTGTTCCAGTGTGTGACCACCCTCTCGGTGAAGAACCTCTTCCTGATGTGCAGCCTAAACTTCCCCTGCCTCAGTTTCACACCGTTCCCACGGGTCCTATCACTGGTGATAACGGAGAATAGGTCGCCTGCCTCTCCACTCCCCCTCGCGAGGAAGTTGTAGACTGCGATGAGGTCCCCCCTCAGCCTCCTCTTCTCCAGGGTGAACAGGCCCAGTGACCTCAGCCGCTCCTCATATGTCTTCCCCTCTAGGCCCTTCACCATCTTCGTTGCCCTCCTCTGGACACTCGCCAACAGTTTTACATCCTTTTTGTACTGTGGTGCCCAGAACTGCACACAGTACTCGAGGTGAGGCTGCACCAGCGCAGAGTAGAGCGGGACAAACACTTCCCTCGACCGACTAGCGATGCCGTGCTCGATGCACCCCATGATACGGTTGGCCCTCCTGGCTGCCAGGGCACACTGCTGGCTCACATTCAACTTGCTGTCAACCACAACCCCCAGATCCCTCTCTGCGGGGCTGCTCCCCAGCGTCTCATCACCCAGGGTTGCCCCATCCCAGGTGCAGGACCTGGCACTTGCTTTTGTTAAACTTCATGTGGTTGGTGATCGCCCAACTCTCCAATCTGTCCAGATCTCTCTGCAAGGCCTTTTCACCCTCAGCCGAGTCTACAATTCCTCCAAGGTTAGTGTGATCGGCAAATTTGCTCAAAACACCTTCTAGCCCTACATCCAAATCGTTTATAAAAACATTGAAGAGGACTGGCCCTAAAATGGAGCCTTGAGGGACCCCACTAGTGACCAACCGCCAGCCTGATGTAGCCCCATTTACCCCAACCCTTTGAGCCCTGCCTGACAGCCAATTGCTCACCCATCGTATGATGTTTTTGTTTAGCTGTATGCTGGACATTTTGTCCAGTAGGATCCTATGGGAAACTGTGTCAAAAGCCCTGCTGAAGTCCAAAAAGATCACATCAGCTGGTTTCCCTTAATCATACAACCTCCTGTTCCACACACGCAGGTAAACCACGTGTGTTTGCTTCACTCCTGTAGTGATGCTGCAGCCTCACAGTCATTTTCCCATGGGTAGGCAGAGCCAATAGTGCTGCTTTTGAGTGTTCCTGTAAGGGGCTGTGTGGTCTCCTCTAACACAGTGTAAACTCACATGAATAGATAAACTTTTTTTTTTCCTTTTTTTTTTCTTTCTTTTTAATAGGACTGATCATTTAAGCAGGGTTGATCATACTTTCTTGCATTTAACATCACTTAAGGCTATGTACGGCTTTCTTCTTATTCAGTGAGGTGAAAATTAAGCTTTGCTTTGTGTCTTTTTCTTTTGAAACTGGTTCAAAAACTACGTACCATAAAATGGAAAGCTAAAACTGATGCATTAAACCTTGATGCCTTTACAATAACAAAACAGTGTTTGGACATAATTCTCCCTGTCAGCATTATGAAGTAACGTAACACGTGCCTGCCGGATCCGGTGCAGGCAGCTAAATGTTAGATTTACCCATGACAACAGTTGGCGTGGTAAAAGTCTTTCAAGAGGCACCTAAACTTGTCAGCATAAAGCTAAATTTTCCTGCTGAGGATCGTATCAGGTGGCTCCTAGCAAAAAGTCCAGCCACAGCACAGTTCTCTTTCTAAGGACTATGGGACATTTTTTTAGTATTTACTGAGGTGTTGCCACTGCTCCCTGAAAGAGATCAATCCTATTTTTGTTGCTGTTGTTGTGCAGCAAGCTTGAATATAGCAGTTTATCTGTACAACTATTCTGAACTATGCTGTTCTTCCAGCATATGAGAATTGTGTTGCTCTCCCTCTCTGAAAAGAGAAGGAGATGCTATGATCCCTGGCTGTCACTAAAATGGAATTGTGTTAAATTTTCTCCATTTGGGGAGCAAAATCTGAATTTTGTCACAGAAGGTTGTCTGTTTCTCTGTTTAGGGTACACCAAGATTAAGTCTTCTCTGACTGATTCAAATAAATTTTTAAAGAAATCCCAGATCATCCAAAATCTTGCAGAGATTTACCAGAATGACACTGACTTCACATAAGCTCTAGCATGAGAGAAAGGATCTAGCAGTGAAGCTGTGTTGTTTAAACAATGCAGCATTTTAAAAGCATTTTTAATTAATTAATTATTTTTTTAAGACATTTTGTTTAGAAGTAGATCATGGATCTGGAAGTGACTTTGAGGAGATACAGCCCAGCCCACTGCTCCGATGTCAATCAGTCTTTATTGCTGTTGGTTCCAAACCACTTTTATAGGCTTCCACTGATGGAAATACTGCAGCCTCCCCAAGGTTTATAATTATTAATGATTAATTAATTAATTTCCATTGCTTTCCTTCTCCTACCATACTTTCTGTATATATTCAGAAATTTATGTGCTACAGCGCAGGGCCAATACTTTTTGCCTGTTTGCTGCTTCAGCCTTGGAAAAGATCCTCCTCCCCTCCCTCCCTCCCTCCCTTCCCTCCTTCCTTCCTTCCTTCTTCCAGAAGTTTTGGTGTCCTTGTGTTCTGCGAGATTTTTTTTCCCATGCTTTAGAAAAAAAACACAAAAAAACCCCCACTAAAATTAGAAAAATATAAGTGAGTAACTGTATTGAAAAAGACACTTTGAATAAGTGTATTCAAAAAGAAGTATACAGAAAGAAACAGATGCTAAAAACACATTCTGAATGCTTTCACTGAAATAAGGTGAATGTGTTTACTGTGGTATACATCTATAACTTAGACAATTTGGCACAAAAGTAGTTGCTGAATCATAGAGATGAAGGTCCTCTCCTGCCCACCAGCACTCTGTTTATGACCCCCAGAACAAATTCTGATAAGAATCCATACACAAATTGGGTCTGAACTCAAGAATGATCGAATTATTGATCTCTTCACTTTACACACATTTTTTTACAAGAAGAAAAAAAAAAAGAAAGAAAATGCTTGAGTAATTAAGAAAGAAAACAAATAAACAAATTAACTTTGTCAGCCTGCATTTGATGAAATGCAGGAAAAGGCAAACTTGGGCACACTAAACACTTTGTTACAGATCAGTGGTTGTGAAAGGTAGGCAGTCTCAGTTACTTAAGGGAATTAACTAATAAACTTAGAGGAACACTACAATTTGCTGAACTGTTTCTGAGAACACCCACCCTGGAAAAAGTTATGCTCTATTTTTCAGTAGTTTCTGCTTTTTCACATTTTTAACTACTTGAACAGTAGCTGAGGCTTAACTGCATTGTGTGGTTGAGGTATGAGCCCAAGACAGGTGAAGCATAAAGAGATAAGTTTCTAGAAAAAATAAGTAGCTTAGGTTATTATGAAATGTCTTTAAAATGTTATTATGCCTTCTGGGCAAACAAAAGATTGATTAAATTAAAAGGCTGAAATCTTCTCTGGCAAGTATCAGATCAGTGGTGTCATGGATTCATGCTGCACAGAAACACCCTGTTATGCAGTCCTCACAGCTGTATGTCTTGGCATATGACAGGGTATTTAAGGACCGCAGGTCCTCATTGTTCCCATCAGTAGGTATTATTTTATCAGATAAAGTAGAATGTGAGGGTGACAGAGAAAGCAAAATAAAAAGTCCTCGTTGGGAACCTTGTGTGTGCATTTTTGTCAGTGGTTATTTTTTCACGATATAAATTATATATTTTTTTATTTTTATTTTTTGTTATTTATACTGTATATTATGTAATTAGCACAAATAAAAGGTACCTATCTAAGTAAATAGATCCATGTATTATAATTTACTCTGTGTGGAGTCTGTGCTTCTAGAATACTTTTTTCTTGATCTTGTAATTGTCAAAATCACAAAACCACAGTTCTAAGTCTTACTTCAGGCAAAACTGTTTACGTCATTATTCCATATGAATTAAGATGATGATTCAGATAAGAAACTGTTCTTTTGCATTGTCATTTTTTTCCTTCAAGATGTGCCTTGTTTGTCTATGTAAAATGGCCTCTGGAATTTCTGCCTGCAGCCTGAACTCTACAAGAAAGACTGCACTGGCATTCTGTAAAGTTTTACCTTTAATTAAATGCATTTCTGATCTGGGATAATCAAAAAGAACCATTTCAAAAACACCACAAAGTAGAATTTATTACAGCACATCTTCATATAATTGAAAATTAGATTAAAATTCAAGTAGCACTCCAGTCCTCGTGACTCAAGGTCCCAGCCCATCACTTGTTTGTTTCTCAGTGAATTTCTTAGTTATTTGTCATCTGGAAATCAATGAGCATGTCAAATGAAAGGACAAATTTCATATTATGACCAATCCAACTGATGAAGATCATGAAAGGCCACCTGCCATCTCAGCTTTCAGGAATGGGATTTCTGTCAGTCACCATGCAAGAGGTGAGTACTCTCCTGTGCCTTAAAAATATGATTTTTTTGTTTCTTGGAAAATGAAAGAGTAAATGTTTTGAGCTTGATTTGATCTCTAATAAAACTGCAGGGAACCAGCTGAAACAGGTTATTTTCTATTATATTTTGCACTGATGATATGGAAGAGCAGAAACTGATATTCCTCTCTTAAACTATTTTGGGGGAAGGGGAAACATTTCCTGAAGTATTGGCACAGGTGTATAGCAGATAACTGTCAAACTTGTTATTGCTTTGAAATCGTATACTAGTGGTTGTTGGGTTCTCCACTCTGAAAGCAAGAAGTTCTGTCTGGGATAGATCCAAAAGTTACATTTACCTTCTGTGCTTGAATACTGCAGGCATGTAAGAGTATCCTTTTTCCCTTTGTGCATCACATTTTCCTCTGGTATTTAAAATGTGAATTTTCCACAAGCAAATATGGAAAAATACAAAGAATCAACTTTAAAGACCAATTTCTTATTTTTGTTGTTGTTGTTGAGTAAAAGTACCACAAAATTTTTTACTTAACTATGAAAAACACTAGTGCTGAAGTAGTTAAATGTAGTATTTGTAGAATGAATGTGAATGTGCTGAATGTGACGATGTGCAGATTTCTGGCCTACTGCACAACTTTAAGAAAAATAGGGAGCATGATTTGAAGACTGATGTTCAAGAAAGTGGTTACAAAGACCTTTATAAATAAATATATATATAATAAATAAATAAATAATAAGTAATAATAAATAAATAAATATAAATAAATATATATATAAATAAAGCAATAGACTTAGATGAGTTCCCAGTCTGGAATTCAAACTTGTTACTGTGAGGGCAATTGAACACTCTTACTAGTTGACTAGGGAGGATGTGAAGTTCCTATCCTTGGACATATTCAGAATCTACATGGAGAATGTCATGAGCAAAAAGTAGTTGCAACTGCTTCGAGCAGGCAGTTTGGACTAGATGATATACAGAATCCCTTTCAGTCTCAACAGTTCTGTGATTCTCCAAAAAAATTATCTTTCAAATTCTTCATAAGTGAATTGCCGTTTGTCTATTGTTACTTTGGTTTCTGGAGGTTGGAGGCAAAGAGTACAATTTCAGTCCTAAGGAATTTGCTAAAATAAATTCTAGTTGCTTGAATCCCCCTGAATCTTTTCTTTTCTTTTCTTTTCTTTTCTTTTCTTTTCTTTTCTTTTCTTTTCTTTTCTTTTCTTTTCTTTTCTTTTCTTTTCTTTTCTTTTCTTTTCTTTTCTTTTCTTTTCTTTTCTTTTCTTTTCTTTTCTTTTCTTTTCTTTTCTTTTCTTTTCTTTTCTTTTCTTTTCTTTTCTTTTCTTTTCTTTTCTTTTCTTTTCTTTTCTTTTCTTTTCTTTTCTTTTCTTTTCTTTTCTTTTCTTTTCTTTTCTTTTCTTTTCTTTTCTTTTCTTTTCTTTTCTTCTTTTCTTTTCTTTTCTTTTCTTCTCTTTTCTTTTCTTCTCTTTTCTTCTCTTTTCTTTTCTTCTCTTTTCTTCTCTTTTCTTTTCTTCTCTTTTCTTCTCTTTTCTTCTCTTTTCTTCTCTTTTCTTCTCTTTTCTTCTCTTTTCTTCTCTTTTCTTCTCTTCTTCTCTTTTCTTTTCTTTTCTTTTCTTTTTCTTTTCTTTTCTTTTCTTTTCTTTTCTT